>NC_133530.1:7334772-8014605 GCF_048544455.1 Silene latifolia | reverse complement strand
AATTCCCGAGTTACTTAAATAATTTATTTAATTTAATCCCCGAGTCGTTTAAATAATCAGAGATGGGTTTTGAGTCGGGATTGTTAAAAGAGAAAAGTTATTATATGACGCATCAATTACTATAATCGGGGAAGTTCCATTTTAAGAAATTATACTTTAATAACTGCCTATATTGGGAAGTTGAGTCAAATAGTAATTGGGTTACTTTAGTTACCAGTTTGGCATAAGTTGGTGTCGGGATTGTATTTCGGGAAGACTTCTAATTGAGAGATCTCTATATTTAGTAGTTGGTAATTATAAATATTATAATTGTGCTAGGTGACAGATTCGTGAAGGATCGATAATCAATTCATTGCGTTATTCTGGACTGCTTAATTGGATTTGCTGGCACTTGAGGTAGGGGAAATACACTTGTCCTAATATCGTTGTTGTTGAATTGTGTTGGTTGGATTCGTGGTTGATTTACGTTATCATTTATATTGGGAAGGGTGATTGACTGAATTGATCGTATTGAGTAGGATATCACAACATCGGGTAACTGGCATGATTTTTATGATTCATCAGTTCATTGATTTATATATATTGTGCTGCATCAATTTCTTTTGATCATTCATATGCGTTGGAAGATGGTGTGGAGATTAATCAGGGTCTGTGATATGGTGTGGAAGTTATTCAGGGTCTGTGATACGGTGTGGGAGCTATTCAGGGTCTGTGAATATGTGATATGGTGTGGAAATTATTCAGGGTCTGTGAATATGTGATATGGTGTGGAAGTTATTCGGGTCCGTGAATCAGATGATATGGTGTGGAAGTTATTCGAGTCCGTGAATCTGTGATATGGTGTGGAAGTTATTCGGGACCGTGATACGGTGCGGAGATTATTCGAGTCCTGCTACGATATATGGTGAGGTGGAGGAGGTGACTAATTGGAAATGGAGTTATGTATTTTGTTGTCGTACTTATTTTGTTTTCCTACTCAACCTCGTGGTTGACCCTGTGTATTCGTGAACACCGTGATGATCCGTTTTATGGGAGCAGACTTGGACAGTTTAAGCGATAGGACGGGAGCTTGATGGGCGTGAGACACTGGATCAGACGACCTAGTAGCTAGACCATCATCTAGAAGACTTCACTTTTAATTATGTCAGTCCTTGTAATTCGAGTTGAAAAGAGTATTTGTAATAATTAAGTTGAAAATATTACATAAATTGCCTTGGAGTTTAATTTGTTATTCACTACCTCGGGAAACCGAGATGGTAACAGTCCGTTTTATTAGAGAATGTCTTGACGAGGACTTCTTTTATAAACCGGGGTGTTACACTTCGCCTCAAGCCAGAAGGGGCTACGTGCTCATTTATAACTAAGGGGGTGTTTGGTTGGCTACTTTAGAATGGAATGGATCATTGTTTGGTTGGCGAGATTTGGAATGGAGTTAAATACCTAATGGATTCTAAATCCACCCTAACCCCTTGGAATCCCATACCCACCCTCTTTCCTTAGAATCAAACTCCCTTAAATAAATTTATGGTGAACCAAACAACAATAAGCAAGTATGGATTTAGAACCCCATACTATCAAATTCCATTCCATTCCATTCCTTCTTGTTGAACCAAACTGCCCCTAAAATGTTTTATTAAAAAAAAATCCAGCACCAATCAGGCACTTGCCTATGTACTAGAAGTCTAGAAGTTCTCAAAATCCGCTTAATAGATGTATGAAATAGAAAACTCACAATCATCACATCAGAAACAGGAGGCGGGCTAGAAAAAAATAATAACCAGGAGAAGGAAAGAAAAAGGTCATCAGATTGTATTGTTATACGCACAAGGAGATATAATATGCAGCCTGCAATTAAATTTTCTGAAATACAAACCTTGATGTAAAAGTAATCATCACACCATTTTTTGAAACGTGGATAGAAGTCCGGATTAAACTTGTCACAAGCATCTTTCTGGATCTACAAAACAATCCACAGATGTCAATAAAATAGAATGCTGGGGTTAATTCTCCTACATCATTCCACTAAACTCCATTTGAAGGAAATGCTATATTAATAATCCATAACTAATAGAGTAATAGACGTCTACAACTGAAATGATATTTTGTACTGTTGTTTGCTCACAGTGAAAATTGCCCCCAAACCAAATTAAAATGATTTACTATCCACTCAAAACAAAACAAGCAGATAAAAATATTGGTAAACAAAAAGTACATCGAAAATTTGGTGTCTAGTTGAGAAAAGTAAGCACAACTAAGACACTGATATAACTTAAACTTTGCTGCTTCCTAATTTAAAGGCAATGAAAAAAAAGCTAGCAACAATGAAAGATCTGTGCATTTTCCATTGCAGACAAAAAGTATGCCAAAACTTTTATCGCAGTTGAAAAAGTTGAGCACGTGACCAATACTCTAGATTTTTCAGTCAATCCCGCAGGCATCAAATTGCAGACAGCAAATCACTAAACACAGGCGGAATAAATACCTGATGGAAGTGCTTTACATCATCCTCAAAAATGTAAGCAGGCGTGTAATCAGTGCCACCACCAAACCACCACTGTCGAGGGGCTCCAGGAGCATCTGTCCATTAAAAACCAGTATTTTAGAATATCATACTGGATGATACGAAAGGTATACTGGAATCCCCAAAAACACAACAAAGTTTTAGACCAAGCTTAAAATCTGTCCTTAATTTCAGCAAACTTTCCACACTTAAATTAACAATCCGTTAAAGCTGATTATCAAAACACAGAGAGCAAGAGAAACATAAATACTTAGCATACACCTAAGTACCGATAAGAAGTACTCCTATCAAATAAGTCACTCATGCACTATTATTTCACGAATATGACAAAGATAAACTAAATCAGACAGCCAAGCACGGTTCCTAACACAAATCGTATCATTCTCGAAATTATTAACGAAAACTACAAAAGTCAGCAAGAATCTAATATCTAACCGCAAGCTGTGGCCCACATGATGTAAAGAAAGGGTCAAACCCAAATTATGCATCGCAAATGCGGGCATAATAGTACAGAAACTATGGAAAACAATATCAACAATAAATCTCCAGCTAGGCATTACCCTTAGCTAACAATCCAATTATCCAAAGCACCTCTCCTAGTTGTTTACTTCGCTTGACTCAGTCACGAAGAGTCCACATGTGACTCACTGGATGCAAGGCCACAAATGGGATTAACCTTTGAAACGCCTGACAGCAATTATGCATTACCCCAGCAAAGAATCCAGTTATCCAAAGCACCGCTACTAGTTTACTTTGCTCGAGTTAGTCACGAAGATTCCATATGTGACTAACTGATGAACACAAAGCCACAAATAAGATTAATCTTCGAAAAGCCGGACAACAATTAACCCAGCTAACAAAGCAAAGTGTCTATGGGATTAGTTCTCGACTCAACTACTATTAGTCCCAATCTGAGCCATTCAAAAGAAGCAACAACAACAACAGTAACTCAGTGTCACAACGCCTCCCACAAATTGCAGGAATAGGAGATTGGATGTATGCAGCTCTTTTCTTGTGTTGTTTATGGATGACCCATGAGAAAAAGTACAAAACTGTGTCGAACATTGTAACAAATGATGTACTATTTTTCAGTAAAAAGAAGTGTCGCAGTTTGGTGAGCCACTTTTTTTTACTACCCTATACTCCAACTAAAGACTGGCTAGAGGAAATGGAAAAGATAAAAAGAAGCAAATGCCAAAAAAGAATCTTGACAGAAGTACAAAACCATGTTCTCACATTAGTTAGCTCGCTGTCTCTTGTCAAGCAACTCAACCTCCAAATCTCCAAGTGACATTCTCCCACCCAAACATACCTTCCTCTGCCACAGGATGTGGCCCATTTAGTAATTTTGCTCCAAAAATGCATTAAATAAGAGATTTAGAGCTCATATATTTTTGCTTCCTTGTAACAATTAGTAACAAGTTACAACCTTATCATCACTCCACTCGTAAGTAGTAACTCTCTTTTCTTTACCTTCCCCATCCTTCAGTCTGCTCTACAGAATGCACTAAACTACAGATCACAGGGTTTGCACATTTTCAGCCCTTTTAGTAACCTAATTTCTTACACCATTCGTCCCTCCCCCGCTCTCTTTCCTACCAACTGTCTTTCTCGGTGCCTGGAGCAAAGGCACCCCCAAGGCTGCTTCAAGGAGAACTAGCCTTTTGAGCATTCTTCTATGTTATGTAATCAAGGTCATAACATCAAAGATACAGGATTGCACAGTATCATTCAACATTAGACATTGCCAGGCCAGGTCAGGCGATGATACACCCCTCTAGAAGTAACTTTTTTGTTTTGCAGGAAAGAGTGGAAGGGAGAAAAGGAAAGGAAGAAATCTAGTATACCTTGTCAAATTAATGGAGTAGGGAAGGGGATGTGAAAAAAAAATGGAAGGAACTGTTTTCCTTCCATTATTAACAATCCAAATCTTCCACAAGTTAGAGAAAATTGGGAAACTCTCTTCACCTGGTACTAACTAATAAGTCCCATCTCCTGCAAGAATTTATCTCTGGCCTTTTCCTTACCTCATCAAAATAAGGAGGTTCTCACACTCTCCCCTTCCCTCCATATCCTCCACTTCCATTTCTTATTTTTCCTTTCCTCCGCTTCTCTCCAAATTGTGAATCATAATAAGGTAGATGCTCCCCTAAAATATATATACCAAACAAAATTTGCAACTACAATTTCTAGCAAATTTCAGATAGATCACAATAAACTAAACTTAATTAGGTAAAATCTACCCTTACAACAGAATGTCATAGCCACTAGTAAAAAGCTAATTCAATCAGCATGACCACGCAACTAACGATCCAACATTGTCAATAACTCAGAACATTCCTGATCTCAAACATATCATAAACAATGAAAGTTATCTGGGGATTTACCCATCCTCAGTGGAGGGACCCATCCTCTACTTGGTTTTTGGTTGACTTTCCCACTGTACCCGTTCCGCGCGATAAGAAAACAATGAAAAAAAAAGCTATGAGAGAACAATATAATATAGCTATGAAAGGGTAATGCAAGGTAGCCATGAGAAAAGTAGAAAACAATGCAAGGCAGCCATGAGGAAACAATGTAAGGCAGTCAAGAAAACAATGAAACCTAAGAAGACTCCCTACTAAACAATCAACTCAAGGTCAACTTTATGCACACAAACTTGTATAGTAGATAAAAGTCTGTACCTTTGGGAGCATCAGTCTCAAAATAGCGATAATTGAAGTGCAAAGTTGGAGCAAATGGGTTTTTCGGATGCAAAACCTAAGAAAAATTAAAAGGAAACCTATTAGCTTCCATTAATCACCCCAAAAAAATGAGTAAGAAAATTTTTACCAAGAAACAAAATCACCCCATTTTCAATAACTACCATCAAGCACTTGTATGCCAGGAACCATCAACAAAATAACAGACCTTATCAACCCATTAATCACCTCACATTAAAGTAGCAATCTACCCAAAAACATAATCATCCCGTTTTCAATATACGACATTAATTTCAACCGTTTCATACACCTATAAAATCTAATCAAACAATAATCATTGTTTCCCACGTCATTACCCCCAACGTCTCAAAGACTCTAATCTCCTTTTTTGAGCCATAGTTGGGAAATGACTTGTAATTTAGTAGAACACCATTTACCCCAACGTCTCAAATACTCACCTATAACGAGGGAAGGGTCACGACCTCACCAACAAGCCTTACCCCTACATTTTTTTCAGGTCATCCCTAACAAAAAGTGTGTCAAAGTTTTGCATCAACTTACTCCTTACTTCTCAGTAAAAGAAACACAAAGAGCTTAGTGAGCCATTTTACTTTTGGCTCCAACTCGTAAATTACTATGCCTAAAAATTTATTCATCAAACTCACAAATTGCATATTAAGTCCGGTTCGTTTCAACTAAAACTTTCTGAACTAAACTAATTTGAAGATCAGAACTAAACTAAACTAAAATTAAGTCCAAAAAACAGGGCATTAATCCGAGTTATGTAAACAATCAAACTACTCAAAGGAATAAATAATCCCACATTTCCCAAACTATAGCCAAAAGTTCCAACATTTTGCGCAATTAGTCTAATGTAAAGCGATTTTACGCAAACCACGGTAGAACCACATGGTATTTACAAAAATACCCTTATAAAAACTTCTTATTCGACTAAACCGCCTTACACAAGTACATTTGTGTTTTATTAACTCAAATGAGACCGTTATATAGATTCCATACCGAGCTAACACCGGCAGCAAAGAAAGGAACAGGCCCAGCCTTAGCACCAGCATCACCATCACCCCCTTTAGCAGCTCGATAAGCTTCGGGCGGCATAACTCCATAAACAACAGATACATTAACACCCGCTTTCTCGAAAACAGCGCCATCTTGCAAAACCCTACTAATCCCACCACCACCACCAGGCCGTGTCCACGCATCTTCCTTAAACTTCCCTCCACCATCCGCCGCCTCAATCGCTTCGCAAACTTTATCCTGCACATCCCTAATCATCTTCTCGAACCTTCCTCTCACCGTCGCCGCCGCATCGCCGTCAGCGCCGTCGGAGTGACGGAGGAATGTCGGAGGAGCTTCGTTTTCAGGTGTTTCTTTCTCGATTGCGACGGCACGAAGGGGATTGAGGCGGCGGAGGTGGAGGGATTGGGGTTTTGAGGTGGGGGATGGGAAGGTGATTTGGGGAATTAGGGTTTGGTGGGGTTTTGAGGTTAGAGGTAGTAATGTGGTGGTGGAAATTAGGGTGGTGGTTGTTGTTGTTGTTGCCGCCATTGTTGACGGTTTTGAGAGGTTGTAGTTGTTGAGGAAGTTAGTAGATGAGGAGAGAGAGATGGAAGGAAGGAGGGAAATTGGAGATTGGGGGGAAAGAGTAAGGGGTTGAAATGTTGATGGTGATTTTGTGCCTAATCCATAGGGGATAATGGGATTGGACCCATTACATAAGTTCGATTTTTGTGTAAGATCGTTGTACACGGTATAACGGGATTGTTATAGGTTAAGATAGTTTTATTACGGAGTAATGATAGTTATATATTCGAGAGTTTACTTAATGCGGACTAAAGATAGCAGTTACGGTTCCCTCGTCACTAAAAATGATAGTTATATAACAAATGAGGTATTCCCTATCTTCACCTTAGCCACGTTACAAGATAATATTTTGACATTTAATGGTGATTTTTACAAGTTGACTCGCGTTTTTGACAAATTGCTGATCGGTTTCTACTTGGACCAAATGGATTGTAAAAATCTTTATAAAATGGTTGTTCGAGATTTGAGTTCGATTCTTTTTCTCATGTTTTGAAAACTCTTTATATTTTCTGGAAAGTATAAAAACTCAACGTAGAATGTAACGGTTATTTGATAGTGATTTTTGAAAATCACAACTTGACTTTGATTTCTGAAAACGCGAGTGATGGGGCATATTCTGCACCCGCTGACCAAGTCAACATATTGAGCGAGGTCAAAGATATCCACAAAAATCAACGACTTTAAACAAGATATCCCGTGACGGCCCTATCGGCCAAATCCCCGTCTCTCGGCCGCTAACTAGCCAAATGAGACACATCCGCGTACTCATATCCAAGACCCCTCGGCATGGAGTCAATCAATCCCTTCGGCCGACAGGGGTCCCTCGGCCGAGGTCAGATCAGTCTTTCCACCTGCTAGCCACTTGGCCACTTGGCCACTACGTGACAAAAGGTGAAAGTCTATAAATACTCCACCTCTCTCATTGAGAAGGGGATCCAGAATCTAACCTAAGAACCACTTAAATTGGTATTATCTCTCTCATCTCTCTACAATACACGTCATCAAGCAACATACCACTTAATCACGATAAGTTCACTGACTTGAGCGTCGGAGTGAGTACGCTTGGCACAAAGCCAAGCCCTCAGTTTGCTCATTGTTGTAGGAGAGGCCGAGGAGAGCAATCAAGGCTAGAAGAGGCATTATTAGACAAAGCTAGCGTGGTAAACAAACCTACTTCGGAATTCATACCCGGAACAGCGAGTTTTACCAAAAGTTCAATATAAATATTTTATCAATTCTTAACCTATGATAGTTGAGAGGTAGGAGTGATGATAAGGGGATCTAATGAGGGGTAAAAAAGGATACAATTGGCGCCGTCTGTGGGAAAACGTACTAGAAGCTAGTCATTCCCAAACCAAAACAAAACCCACCCAAAAAGCTAAGAAAATGTCAAAAGAACAAGAGGTACTCGTGACTGACGAGACCGAATTCTACCACGAGGATACCGTCCACAGTGCAGGTTGTGCGGCCCTCCACCAAATGTAGGGTAATTCAACCGGAGTTCGGGATGCCAATAATACCGATACGCCCGCCGCCGACCAGGTCACCATCATGGGACGTGTGGTTGATGCAGCAAAACTGAAGCAACTCCTGGACCTGATTGTCAGTACGCCGACTCACACTGTCACACCGACAAGAGCGGCGGAACCCGTCCAGGAAGCTAGGGCCCAAAAGGTGACTCCGAGAAACCTGAACGAAGCACTAAGAGAGGCTGAACCTACCAAGACGCCGGGGAGCCCAGTGTCGGTGGTAGAACTAAGCCCTTCCCGCACTCGCGGAAGGACGATGTCGCCGCGACGCCAACGAGGCATGCCCCAGACGAGCGAAAGGAGTCCGACTCACCAGAGTCGGAGAAGGAGTCCGACTCACCAGAGTCGGAGAAGGAGTCCGACTCACCAGAGTCGGAGAAGAAGCCCTTCCCGCCACGGGGAGAGGGGCCGGACTAGGGATGCGAGGAGCCGATCGCCGCGTGTCATTAGACACGTGGTCAGACAGCCCCTCAGTGCCTACGTCCTAGAAACCCAGGTGCCGCCAAAGCTAAAGCTACCATCTATATCATACAAAGGAGAGGGCGACCCAACCGATCATGCCGAGGCTTTCGAGTCTCACATGTCGGTGTGGGAGCAACTCCGACGAGGTGCAGTGCCGAATTTTCCCAACGACCTTGGTTGGGATGGCGCAAAGCTGGTACAAGGGGCTACCCGATGGGTCGGTATACTCCTACTCCGACCTAAGAGACGCGTTTTTGGCCCAAGATTTCTACCAATAAAGGAGAGCCGTCGAGACATCGGATCTCCCGACTATCGAGCGGAGGGAGGCGAGTCACTCCGGCTATGTGAAGAGGTTCGATGCCGGGTTCGGCAGATTAGGGAGTTGAACAATGAACTAGCGGCCTTCGCACCGATGAAAGGCCTCCCCGGAGGGGACTTGAAAACGAGCTCATCAAGTGCGGTGGCCTGGCCTAGAGTCCGCCAGAAATTGGCCGACCCAGGCCATTAAGGTCGAAGACTATCACAAAATCTGGGTAGGCCACGGCGATGCCGGTCACTCAGAAAGAAAGAGCCACCGGGAGGACAAACCGGATGAAGGACGCCGCGACAATAATAGGTCGCGGTTTGACAAGCCCGCCAGAAGCGGAACCCGGTGTGCCGGGGAAGTTCGTCCGTACTACCATAAGAAGTACAAGGATCACACCCCCCGGTCGTATCTGCCGCCGAGGTTTTCTCCCGAGCGAGAACGAGGGGCGAGAGTGGGAAAGGCCCCCCAAACCGAGGGGGGACGGTGACACGAGCCAGTACTGTGAGTACCACGGCCACACCGGTCACTTAACCAACGACTGCCGGCATTTGAAGAATGCCATTGAAGAGCTGATCCGGAAGGGGAGCCTCGGCAAATATGTCGCCGGAGGCCAAAAGACTAACACCGGTGGCTCAGATAAAAAATCCGTCTTTGAACGGATAGGAACAATTCATGTTGTCATCGGGGGAAACGAGAACGGCGGATCCGCTCGCGGACACAAACGGCACCTGAACGGACTGTATCAGGCCGTCAACTTCGTGCCCACTACAGCGGCCCGCGCTTCCAACATCCCGAACATAACTATTGGGAAGGAGGACTACGAAGGAATCATCGCCCCGCATAGCGACCCACTCGTAGTCCACTTAGACATAGCTAACCACCTGGTCATGAGATGCCTGATTGACACGGGAGCTTACACGAACATCATGTTCGGGAGTGCTTTCTAGGGCTCGGCACGAAAATTGCGGACCTTAGCCCATGCACCAACCCATTGTACGACTTCTCCGGGGCGGGCTTGGTCCCCACAGGGGTCTATCAAGTTCTGGTGATGTTCGGCCGATCCGACGCGGCCAAGAATGTGATGTCCGAATTCGTGGTCATCGACGGCTCATCCGCATACAACGTTCTCATCGGTCGTGTCACCCTGAGTGAGGTCGATCTTTGTAATGTCCATCCGGGCCCGACACCGATGTATGTCTCGGACCGCGGGGAGGTTCATAAACTCGTCTCAAAGAACGAAAAAGACGAGGTGGTCAACGTCCAAATATCGGCCAGAGGATGCAACATGCAATCCTTCAAAGTAGCAAAGAAAGAGGAAAAAGGGAAGAGCCCATCCTTACGACAGGAGGACGAACCGATGAGCACCAACCACGTCGGCATGGTCGAAGGGGCGAGACCGAGCAGATAGAGATTGATCCGGGGCACCGTAATCGCTTGGTGTCGGCCGGAACCAAAATTCGGGGCCGATCTCCTGACTGCGAGGAGGAACAAAGACGTCTTTGCGTACTCGGCCGCCGAGATGCCTGGTGTAAGCCGAGAGGTCATCACTCACAAGCTGAACGTACTCCCCAGCGCCCGCCCTGTGAAGCAGAGGGTGAGAAACTCCTCGGCCGAAAAAGAGGATGCCATCAAGGCCGAGGTTGATAAGTTGTTAGAGGCAGGCTTTATCATCCCTTGTACATACCCTGAATGGCTAGCTAATGTTGTAATGGTTAAAAAGTCATCAGGGGGGTGGAGGATGTGTGTTGATTTTACGCAACTTAATAAAGCATGCCCGAAAGATTGCTACCCCTTGCCTCGGATAGATAGCTTAATAGACGCAACGGCAGGCTACACAATGCTGAGCCTGCTCGACGCCTTTTCAGGATACCATCAGGTATTCATGGCAGAGGAAGACATGCCTAAATGCGCATTCATCACCATACACGGCACCTACATGTACAAAATGATGCCATTCGGTTTGAAAAATGCCGGCGCGACTTACACGAGACTGGTGGACAAAGTATTCCAAAATCAAAAAGGGCGAAACATTGAGGCCTACGTCGACGATGCTATTGTCAAGAGCAAGTCTGACGGCGAGCACTTAGCCGATTTGCACGAGACATTTTGTTCACTAAGAAAATACAAGATGAAGCTTAACCCGACAAAGTGCAACTTCGGTGTCCGGCCTAAAAATTCCTCGGCGTGCTTGTTAGCGCCGGGGAATTGACGCCAATCCGAGAAAGTCCAAGCAATTCTAGACCTGCCGGAGCGAGGAATCGCAAAGAGGTTATGATAATCGACCGGGAGGATGGCGGCCCTTGCCCGTTTTATCTCTCGGTCAGCCGACAAGAGCACCCCATTCTTCAAAGTGCTAAAGGGGAATAAAGATTTCTCGGGGGAGGAACAGAGCACGCCTTCAAACAACGAAAGCCCATCCGCAAACTCTCCCGACCACTGTCCCGCACCGACGGGGGAAACGCTATATCTATACTTAGCAAGAACCTCGGCCACGGTCGGTCGCGTGATCGTCGAGAGAAGAAAACAAGCAAGACACCCAATCTACTTTATCGCCCATACACCGCCCGCCGAGAGAAACTACCCGCTGATTGAAAAAGCAGCCTTTGCCGTGGTTGTTGCCGCAAGGAAGTTGAAACCCTACTTCGACGCACATCCCATGACGGTCTTAACCGACCAGTAGTTGGAGAAAGCACGAAAAATTCGAACAATCAGGCAGACTTATCAAATGGGCGGTGGAGCTATCCGGCTTCGGCATTCAATACAAACCAAGGCCTTCGATAAAAGGGCGGTGCGCCGCGAACTTCTTGGCCGAGTGCACATATCAGGAAGAGTCATGTCCCGGCATGTGGGAGGTATATACCGATGGATCCTCCACAACGAACGGCTCAGGAGCCGGCATCCTTATCATCAGCCCAAACGGGGACGAGTTCGAGTACGCTTTGAAGTTTACCTTCTCAACCTCAAATAAACGAATCCGAATATGAGGCGGTGATAACCGACTTGAGTTAGCCGAGCCCAGGGGCGAACACATCATTTTGAAAACAGACTCTCTCTTGGTAACTAACCAATATGAAGGAGAGTACGAAGCTCGGGACGATGGGATGGTAAGATACCTGGAAAAGGTAAAAGCCGAGACCTCAAAATTGAAGTCATTCAAAATGCGACACATCCCAGTGTCCGAGAACAACCGGCCGACGCTCTCTCAAAACGCGCCAACCATCGGAATATCACCAACCGTGCTAGTGGACATCGAGAACGCTAAAAGCATTGACGAAACCATCGGCATGGTGTGCGACGTGGAAGCCGAGACGACATGGATGACTCCGATAAAGAGGTATAAACTGACACATGAGCTACCGGAGGACCGCAATCACTCACAAAAGATAAAGAGGATCGCAAAGAAGGTACTTGGTGTTTGAAGGAGAGTTATACGGGAGGTCCGTGACAAGGCCACTCTGAAGTGTGTCGGTCCGGCCGATGCGAGCTAATCTTGACGAAAATACACGAAGGCATCTGTGGTCATCACATGGGGGCAAGAACACTAGCCCACAAAGCTCTCCGAGCCGGCTACTTCGCCCACCATGCTTGAAGATTCCGAAACAAAACAAAAAATGCAACAACCGTCGATGCATGCTCCGGTGATACATGCACCTTCCCGAGACCTGCAAATGGTGCTTAGTCCCCTTCCTTTTGCACAGTGGGGAATGGATCTACTAGGGCCATTTCCGACGGCATCCGGAGGAAGAAAGTTCCTAATCGTCGTCGTCGATTACTTCACCAAATGGGTTGAGGCTGTAGCGATTCTGCCAAGACCGCGACGGCCGTAAGAAAGGTGATCTGGGAAAACGTCATAACTCGTTTTGGGTTACCCCAAGTCATGGTGTTCGACCATGGCCGAGAGTTTTGGAGTGATACAATAATGAGTTGGTTGGAAGAACTTGGCATCAAATTTGCATACTCCTCCGTCTGCCACCCCCGAGAGCAACGGGCGGCGTGAGGCGACTAATAAAACAATCCTCAACGGCTTGAAGAAGACAGTTGAAGACCTCAAGGAAGATGGGCCGATGAGCTACCGGCGTTACGTGGTCCCTTCAACCACGGAGAAAGAGGCAACGGGGTACAGTCCATTCCACTTAGTCTACGGGTCCGAAGCAGTCCTGCCGATTGAAGCAACGGTGCCAACATTCAGAACGGCCACTTTTAACCCGGATGAAAACGAGGAAGGCCTAAGAACCTCCCTAGACCTGGTCGAAGGAAGCCGAGATGCAGCACGCCTCAACTTAGCGATATATCAGAGCCGAATGAAAAGGGCCTACAACCGAAGGGTCCACAAAAGGGATCTAACGGTAGGTGACCTGGTCCTAAGGAAGTCAGCCGCCACCAATAAAGGAAACATTCATGGTAAGTTGACGGCCAACTGGGAAGGTCCCTACAAGGTAGTTGAAGAAATGAGGCCGGGTACATACCGGCTGACGGACATGGGGGATGTACCTCTGATGAGCCATTGGAACACCGACAATCTCAGAAAATACTTTGTATAGCAGCGGAGGTGCCCAAAACAATTGTTGGCACCCCAATGCATGTTCATATCTAAATAGGAGTCATCCCCATTTTCCATCAAAGTGTTAATCCCCTCCATAGTCATGTCGAGGAAAACACAACGGCGGTCATCCCAATAAGAAGGCATCCTAACATATGTACGCAGCAGACAGAGCCAAAACCTCGATCACCTCGGCCTTTAACGGGAGTGACGGGGGGACGAGCCGATATGCTAACATATGTTCAACGGCGGTCAAAACGTAAACTCCGTTGCCCCGTGAATCGGCGGGAGGAGACGAGTGAAACGCGACAGCCCTCGGCAAATTAAGACCGAGTTTAAAGACGTTAAACACAGTTGAGATACGCATTCTAAACTGCCTCGGCTAAGGCCAAAGGTAAAAACGAAAAGCGCTCAATTAATTAACGCAACTGCCCTCGGCAAATTAAGACCGAGTTTAAAGACGTTAAACACAGTTGAGATACGCATTCTAAACTGCCTCGGCTAAGGCCAAAGGTAAAAACGAAAAGCGCTCAATTAATTAACGAATCGCCTCGGCAAATTAAGACCGAGTTTAAAGACGTTAAACACAGTTGAGATACGCATTCTAAATCCTCGGCTAAGGCCAAAGGTAAAAACGAAAAGCGCTCAATTAATTAACGAATCGCCCTCGGCAAATTAAGACCGAGTTTAAAGACGTTAAACACAATTGAGATACGCATTCTAAATCGCCTCGGCTAAAGCCAAAGGTAAAAACGAAAAGCGCTCAATTAATTAACGCCGGAAGACAAGTGAAGGAGTAAATCAAAGGCCTCGGCCAAGCCAGAGGCAAAGCAAGCAAATTCTCATTAAGAAAAAGATAACGAGTTACAAGAAGGAGAAATACGACGACGTAGTCCCCTTTGGGATGAGCCAAGATTCTACCTACCAAGGTTTTACAAAATACAAGGAAAAGTAAAGCAAAAGGTTACGGACTGGTTCTTTGAAGCGCCAAAAGGATGGCGGGAGAAAAGGCTTAATAGTTGGCCCCGAATAGCTGGCTATCCGAGACGCCGGTGAGCCTCGGTGACGACCGCCCGTCTCCCTATGCCTCGTTCTTTGCTTGCCCTTGCCGCCATCAAAGACATCATCCTTGGTGGGCGACTTAGATGCAATCGGGCACCTTAGCATCCTCGGCTTTCTTGGCGGCCTTAGCATCCTCGGCTTTCTTGGCGACCTTAGCATCCTCGGCTTTCTTGGCGCCTTAGCATCCTCGCCTTTCTTGGCGACCTTAGCATCCTCGGCCGCCTTGGCCTTAATGGACTCTTCTCTGCCGCCCTCGTCTTCTCGGCGAAGGGGCCGCCTTTTCCGCGGCCGCCTCTTCCTCCTTCTTGGCCCTCGCATCCTCGGCGGCCTTATCCGCCGCAGCTTTTCTCGTTAGCCTCGAGCCTATCGTCGAACACCCGTCAAATTTTGGCCACGGAAAGGAGCCATCCTGGATCAGACTCCCCAATCACCTCCCTGAAGGTTTCTTCGGTCAGGTCCCTATATTGAGCACACATGCGGGGGATAATCTTCTTTTGAAGCATCTCAATATCCTTCTCCCTTTGGGCAAGGATAGCACTGGTACCCCTATGTGACTCACTTTGGAGCCGGTACGCCCTTTTCGACTCCTCCCTTTGGGCGACAACAACGTCGTAGCCGCCCTTGTACTGTCCCGTTCCTCCAAAGAACTTGGCGGCGGCGAGGTCGCAGCCTCTAACTTGGCCTTCTCGGCCGACGCCAAATAACTTCCTCCACACGCGCTCGTGCGAAGAAGGAGATCAAGCTTAGCCTTCCCGGCTACCCCCTTTGCGGCGACAACATCAAGCTTCAGCCGTTCTATCAACGGTCCCGTCTTGGCCAGGGCCTCTTCTTGCTCCCTAATGCGAAAGCCGGCCGATTCGGACCACTTCCCAATCCTCTTGCCCAGCCTTGTACCCTCCGCTATGAGCTGGTCGTTGGATATCGACGCGAGTATAGAGTCGGCGGTGGCATTTTTTCCCGCCGTCCGCACGCACGGCCTCTCCTCAATTTGCCGCTCGCACTGGGGACAGATCGCGCCGGTTGATCTACAAAAATTCAATCAAAGAGTCCACGTCAACGTTCACGGACATACCCGAGAGCCGGTCCATCGGTATATCTAATGAGCCCAAGCTAAATCTGAGCCGCAAGTTAGATCTGCACGGAGGGCTTGCTCTTCTTGGCCAATTGACCCGTTCCTCGGCGCCCTCGTTAGCATGAGCTGTGGCGCAGAAAGCATCGGCGGTAGGGGTAGGCCTTTTCTCTTACGCCTAAGTGGAGATCCCTCAAAGATCGGAATCCTCCCCGTCGACAATGTCGACGATTTCCACCTTCTTCGGGACGGGAATTGGAGGCGGAATCGAGGTTGACACCGTAGCCGCCGAAGACTTGGCTTTTCGGACCGGCGCGGAATGGCGGCAACTACTCGGCTGAGCCTCCGCCTCGTCCAAGCTCTTGACTTTTGATCCATGAGGTCGAGGGCGACGGACGGCGGTCATGTACATCGGCCTTCGATTCCTCTCCCGCACGTTACCATCTTTGTCAAGTCCCATCTTCTTGAGGAATTGCTCGACGAACCGAGCCAAAGTTCTCTGTAAAAGAAACAAAGTAAGAGTTAGACAAAGGAACAGGTCAAGGCACAAAAACAAGAACGCTAAAACAGAAATGGGCCTCACACCGACCCCACTCACCCCGTGCTAGGGCCGATATGAGGCCGACATGGCAAAGCGGCTCGTCCATCAGGATGACTTGCGTCGGGGGCAACCAAACTTTCGGCGTCCCATCGTCATCGACCTCGAAAAGCTTCAATGCCCGCGTCTCGTCCTCGTTGAGACAGACCTTTGCGGCGTCCATCTTATTCTTGCCCTTGGGGATCATCTTCTCACGCTCCCCCTGCTCTCGCACCGCAAGTTAACGTGGTCTTTGAAAAGACCGAGGCAACGGATAATCATCGGGACCTCGACATACACCCACCGTTCCTTCCACTTTCCTTGCAGGAGGTGAGCTTAGGCACGGTGAGATAGCCTGGCTCGATCTGGGACGCTATACCACCCCCGGCCACCTTGAACATTCATTCGAAGAAAATGAATTCGGCGGAATAAATTTACCGTTGGGATCACCCCCTAAAGAGACACAAACACACGAAGCCGACTATAGTCCTAACGGCCAAAGGGTGAAGCTGCGCCGCAGCAACGTTCATCGCATGAATTATGGTAGAGACGTACATATTGAGAGGAAACCGGAGACCATACTCCAGTGCCTCATATATACGCCGATGTGACCCGGAGAGGGCAACAGACGGCTGACCCTCTCCAGGGATAACAATGTTGTACCCCGGCCGAAAAAGAAGTGATCTTCGAAAAATTCGAGCCGAGAGGAGCGGATGAACTTATCGATCCAAGCACGATCGGGGCCGATAGTACGGCATCATAATGATGCGGGGACTGTGACCTCTCCCCACCGGAAGGATTCCCTTCCTCATCATCATCAACATCGTCATCATCCTCCCACTGCTCCAGGACTTTGCGGTCAACTTCAGAAGAAGGAGACCTAGGGCCCCCCGACCTTAACGGAACGGCGGCTACCGCCTCCTCCTCATCAAAACGCGCCGGGAACCCCGGTGCACGATTCTTGGGACCGGCGTCAGGCGAGAAGACATGGTTCACAACAATTACTTAAAACAAATTAAAAGATGATAAGTTTTTTTGGTTTACCTTGAAGAAAAGTGCTACGCCGACGTAAAAATTCTCAGATTGGAAGAGAAAGAAACACTTGAAGTTCTAGATCTAGAAAGAAGAAAAATTTTTGGAATGAATGAAATTAGTAACCAATTTCACTTCAAAGATCTGGTATTTATAGGCCAAGGCCCACAAAGGAGGACCAATCAAAGCGCGACCCATGAAGCGTCGACCAATCAACGAAGAGACACATGTCGTGCATGCGTACACGGAATGTCAATCGACGCAACAGTTGAATGTCAATCAATGCAACAAGAAACCAAGCGTCTTCAACACGCCCCTTCATATCCCTTTGCCTATTCATCTTCCTCAGCAAAAATCCTAAAGTATCTGTTCTCCGCCGGCAATATGACTAACCAAGCTAGGTAGCACCTAGGGCATCAAAGCACACCGCACTCTCAATCTTGAGTCCGCCGCCAGCAAAGATCTTCTCTTCCACATTTGATGTCCAATACCCATCCATGTGGAGGGGGATATGGTACGGCTGTCTGAGAAGTAAGCCGAGGAGAAGAAGCCGGGGAAAAAAATTTTCACTTGTGCGAGATATACGCTCAACATACATCGGAGCCCATACCACGGCATAGACTACGCTGGGGCAAATTGATGGGGCATATTCTCGCACCCGCCGACCAAGTCAACATATTGAGCGAGGTCAAAGATATCCACACCAGATCAACGACTTTAAACAAGATATCCGGTCGCCTATCGGCCAAATCACCCGTCTCTCGGCCTGCTAACTAGCCACCGGAGACACATCCGCGTACTCATATCCAAGACCCCTCGGCATGGAGTCAATGGGCCCTTCGGCCGACAGGGGGTCCCTCGGCCGAGGTCGGATCAGTCTTTCCACCTGCTAGCCACTTGGCCACTTGGCCACTACGTGACAAAAGGTGAAAGTCTATAAATACTCCACCTCTCTCATTGAGAAGGGGATCCAGAATCTAACCTAAGAACCACTTAAATTGGTATTATCTCTCTCATCTCTCTACAATACACGTCATCAAGCAACATACCACTTAATCACGATAAGTTCACTGACTTGAGCGTCGGAGTGAGTACGCTTGGCACAAAGCCAAGCCCTCAGTTTGCTCATTGTTGTAGGAGAGGCCGAGGAGAGCAATCAAGGCTAGAAGAGGCATTATTAGACAAAGCTAGCGTGGTAAACAAACCTACTTCGGAATTCATACCCGGAACAGTGAGTTTTACCAAAAGTTCAATATAAATATTTTATCAATTCTTAACCTATGATAGTTGAGAGGTAGGAGTGATGATAAGGGGATCTAATGAGGGGTAAAAAAGGATACAATTGACTACACCTTATTTTGATTGTAGGTATAGAATGTTTAAAAATGTTAAGTCATCTTTACTCGGGTAGAAGCTTATGTTGCCTTGTTTTTACTTTTTTTTTTTTAAACCATGCCTCCAAAGAGGTCTACATCTACAACCTCTACCATGTCCCAGGAGGAGATTCACCGTTTGATATCTATGAATGAGGCTTTGACTGCGGCACTAAAAGCTAAAGGGTCAGTTCAGGATTCCGCAAAGATGAGTGCTAATATTGCAAAGCACAACCCGACGAAGTATGACGGATTAGGTGAACCATCTTTACTTGGGGATTGGCATAGGGAGTTTGACAACCTTTTTGAGTTGCTGGATTGTCCCGCGGAGTTGCAAGTAGATCAAGTTGCTTACTATCTGAGCGGTAAAGCGGGTTTGTGGTGGAATTGTAGTAAGGAGGTCATAAGGTAATCTTGGAGGGAGAGTGACGAATCTTTTATCACTTGGAAGGGTTTCTGGTAAGGCTCACGTCGTATCACCTTAATTAAAATAATCCTATAATGCTAATAGCTAATAGCTAGTGGCAAGAAAGGTATCGTATCCACGGGGAGGCGTTAATTATCTAGTTTGCTAATGATTAAGTCCGTCTTAAAGGTAACAATTTTATAGGGTTTTGTTTGTTTGGTTTCTAAACTAATTGTAATAAAGTAAAAGATGAATTCAATAAGATTTTAAAGTTTAGGGATCAAGTTCACTAGATGGTTATCCAGGGGTGTGATTTAATTAATTAACAAAGCAATTTATATTGTTTAAGGTCATATGATCAGTCGATCCTAATATGTCATTTAGATCTATCCTTAACATGTGGTCACATTCATTAAGTCATTCTATTCCATTGTCACAGCCTATATTAGTCTTAATCCACTCGGTGAAAATCCTAGTTTGCAAGACTAATTAATTAACACTAATCATTAAATCAATTAACTAGATTCAAACCACAATTGAACAACAACTATAAGCAATTTAACTATTAATTCATTAACTAACCCCCCTTATAACAACCTAGATCTCTTTCACCCTAGAATAAGGAGATTTTAGCTACGCATGACAATAGAAAGAACAATAAACATAATTAAAGAAAATATAAGAATAGAGATTATAAATATCGAACAATGATTAATTGGAAGATTAAAGTATGAACGATCTTGCAAGGAATAACATACAAGAGTTTTAGAGAGGAAAGCTAAAACTAAAACTAAACTAGGGATTTTAGAATAGTGAAAAGCATAACCTAATTATTGTGTAGGAGTTTCCTATTTATACTATTACATAATAACTAGTGTAGATCCCGCGCAAATGCACGGTAAATATAGTCCTTTTAATTTTTAGTGCAATAGTTATATATTTTAGATTTATATCTCACAAATTTTTATAAAAAATAATTAATATTAAAATAAATGAAAAGACTTGAATAATTTCATGAATTGCGTTTTTTATGAAAATATTTTAACTACATCAAATTATTTTAAGAAAAGTTCTTTTTTCGTCACGAAATTAATAATAGGAATACAGTTGTTATGTATAGATTATTTTAAATGGAAAATTAGCTTAATAAATGAAAATCTAATTTATTTTCATATATAAGTTTGAGCACTTTGGAGGAAAAACTTTAGAGAAGTTGTATTCTCTTAGTATATAGGAGGATTTATATTTTTTTAAATTTGCACCCCATTAATATTTATCACTTCATTCCATTGTATTTTGATATGAAACAAAAAACTGAAATGGAAAACTAATAAAAAAAATTATTTAAGTTGTGAATTTATTTTAGTGAATGTTTTTTTGTTACGAACCTAATAGTAAGAATGTGTCAAGTTATTCTCTACAATAATAATTATTACATTACTGAAAATTTTAGCAACTTAGACTTTATAGTTTCAATTTTATTTTATTTTAATGAAAAAACCATAATTATGAATTTATTTTAAAAATGAGAGTTTATTTATAAGAATATATTCATTGAAAAGATAATAATGTAATGAAAGAAAATTTTATTTATTACCTTAATTAGCTAGATGCTTTTTGGAGGGAAAACTAAGAGAATTTTTATTCTCTTAGTAGTAGGGGGATTAAAGGGGGATTAATTAAATTGATTTAAGGAAAGTTTCATAAAAACTGTGTCACTAGGATACTCGATCGAGTATTGACATACTCGATCGAGTGACTTCAACAACTTTAGCTTCTTCTCTTCTTGTTTTCGTCTTGCCGACTCCGCGGTGCTCCATTTTACTCTTTTGCTCCACAAATGCATCCAATCTGCATTAAAACACCAAAAGGCAGAAGTATCGACACTTCTAATATAAACGGCATATAATTAACATATTATAGCACAAAACCGCCTCAAAAGCAACTAAGGGGAGCCATAAATGATTATATAATTATGACTCATCAGTTTTAAGGAGACTATGAGAGTTTTATTTGTACCAGAACATATTAGGAGTAAAATGAGAGCTGAATTTGATTCTTTCAAGATGACTGATGAAATGACGGTGGAGAGCTATCACAATAGGTTTATGGAACTGGCAGAGTATGTGTCTGATTTGAACTTGAGTGAGGAGATACTAGCATTAAGGTTTGAGAAAGGGTTGACAACAACTATTAAGAAGAGGCTTGCAACTGGTCTGCCAAGTAGCATGGATGATGTAAAATGACTATCATATTAGATTGCGGGAATACTCTCCTGAGTCGAGGATAGGTTAGTGCTACTCATATAAATATCCTTTCACATATAAAAGGCTTGAGTGTACCGTGAGAGTCCAAAGTCAAAAGATCATGCAAGGGTCGAAAAGTCATATGAAGTCTTTCGTGTTACTGTCATATAAATCTCATCCATGTTGTTACTTTTTCCCTATGCCCAGGTTGTTCCGGGATTTGATTCATTGTGCACTAAAGTTACTTGACGGGAATTGCATTTGGAACGGATGATTGTTGCTCGTGCCCTTGTCCTTATCATACATTGTATTGTGTGCTTGCTTGAAGACAAACAAGAGTTTAGCTTGGGAGAGTTTGATAGGTCCGTTTTATATACATTTTGACCCCCTACTTTAGCTATAATATTTATGATTATTGCACTAATCTTAGTGTTTTTATAAACTAATATTGTGTTCTAGTTGTCTTTGCATGGTTTGACACATTTTGTAGGAACTTGAGCTTTTAGGAGCTTATTTCTAACAAATTTGTAAGAGCTAGTATACAAGGCTAAGTATGGAGCATGAGTTGTACCAACATTGAAGTGTTACATGGATTTGCATGCATAGAGATATGAATTTAAATGAGAAATGCAAAATTTAGTCTTATGCAAAGTCAAGCCCAATATTTGAAGTTCAACTAAGGTGGAAACATTGGATGCTTAGGGAAGTTTAGGATGCTAATTGAAGAGTTTAACCGGGTGGTTAAACAAGGCATTAAACATCAACTTAGGATTCCTTGTGCATTAACTAGGGAAATTAAGAAGACGGAGCCAAATCACCACGACCCCGATCGGGGTGGGGTGGCCCCAGTCGGGGTTAGCCCCCTCTTGGTTGTTTACGTAACTCGCTTCACTCCTATATAAAAGGTGTTGATCTGGGACCTCATATACACTTCTTACATACCTTCTACACCACTTTCATACTCTTATTTTAGTTCTTAATTTAGTTTAGATTATGTCTCCCCTTATCATTTCCTTTATGGTATAAACAATTTCTTTAAATATTTAAATTTATATTACAAGTTCATTTACAATTTCCATTCCAAGTATTTGTTCTTCTATATTCAAGTTCTATTTTCATTGTGAAGGTAATTTCATTTCCAATATGGTTTTGTTATTCATTTGCCATTTATATCACTAGTTATTATGTTTATCTTTACCATTTCATATGTCATCAGATTAGTTTACATAATGCATAAATAATTCAATTGTCTAGGGAATAAGGGAAACCATGCATAAGTAGTTCTTGCAATTGTTGAACTAGGATGTAATATCGTTTCATTGTTTCTTTTACATGTTTGTATTATTTTGTTAGTCTTTGATAATTGACCACTGTCTTAGATTAAATTTGTTAATTCGTTTTATGAGTCGAGAGGCACAGAATCGGATTAGACTAAGCATGTGTAGTAGGACGACCTAGTCATAAATGAGAGTTTCTCTAGGACCCGCTCTATTGTTGACACTAATATCGCGAGGTGGGTGTCTCTAAGCCTAAACAATCAACGATTTATCAATTCCTATGTTTAATTTGAGCATTTACATAATTTGCATGTGTGACCCGAC
Source organism: Silene latifolia (assembly GCF_048544455.1). NCBI lineage: Eukaryota > Viridiplantae > Streptophyta > Magnoliopsida > Caryophyllales > Caryophyllaceae > Silene > Silene latifolia. The sequence continues at coordinate 7,991,576 of NC_133530.1, read as the reverse complement.
CTCTCTAGACTATTTCTTTATCATTATTGTTTTCTTCCATTACACAACCAACCAATTATACGATAAACAATCTTGATAATAAAATTCACTCCATAACAACTAATTAACAACCACAGTCTCTCTGTGGATTCGACCCTACATACTACATTCATTTGTGTCTAGGGTATTTATTTTTGCATTGGTGTGCGATAGCCTATCAACCGTGTATTCGTGAATACCTGTGATGAACCATAATTGGGGAGCAGATTTGTAGGTACTAAAGATTAGCTGACTTAAGAGCTTATGAGAATGCGTGAGAATTTTGCCAGTCTATCTAAATGTCTAGACTATTTAGTTATTTAATCACTTTATTTATTGGGAATGTGTCTTATCGGAACTGAGGAGACATTAACCACTTGACACACACAAGAAATTTTTTATCCCAAAACTAACTCACAGTAGGAGGAGTATTTCCCTTGGTTTATAAAGTGGTACAATCTTTTTTTACTAGGCAACATGGTATACTTTACATATGGGTTTTATATTCCAACAAAAATACATTATGACCATTGTTACAAAAGAATTAATCAACCATATATGATACAAAATTAAATATATATTGATCCAAATATGTATGCTTAAAAAAGGAAATGTTTTATTTTAGAGTTCTATTTTAAAAGAAAGATATTCACAAAAGGAATAAAAGCAAAAATATTTTTTGACTTTTCTTGAAAAAAAATTGGGTTTCTTCTTTTGGTACATAATTCTTGTTTTTTTAAAAAAAAAAAAATCAGAATCGAATGATCTCTCCATCTCGGTTTTTTGTTTACGTATTCTATTTGGATTGATTTTCATTAATAATTTGATCATCCACAAGCTTGTTTGTCCACTTGTTATCCAACTAGTATAGATCTCGCGCGAATGCGTGGTTTTTTAGATGGGAATATAAGAATATTAAAGAAAATACGAAGTAACAATTATAAAACCTAACGTTCAACTCAATTTGATATTTATTGTAGAATTTATCATTATTAATGTTTTGTATTGAACGGTGGAAAAGGAAAAGTTCAGTATAATTCAGTTGTAGATATAATATAATGAAAACCAATTACAGATATAATATAATAAAAGCTCAATTACAGATATGATATAAAGAAAGCCTAATTATAGCCAAATTCATTTAGGAGGGAAAATTTAGAGATTTCTTATTCTTTTAGCACAAGGGGGATAACCATATTTACAAATCGTCCCCCACCCTTCTTGGTCGTTATGCCAAAACCAAAGTAACAAATGACCGGAACGAAGGGAGGAACAAATTTGGTCATATCTACGTCTTAGTAATTTATATACCTACTTAATACGTCATTTTTTTTCTTGAATTATCCCCCGTAGGTCCACGTTTTCCCTCACAAAAAATGAGCCAGATAGGCTAATTCATAAAAAGTGGACGGAGTAATTTGATCATCCACATCTGCATATTATGAGTTTTTTAATTTTAAAAATATTTTAATTTAAAAGATTATGCCCATTGTAGCCTAACATATATACTTATATAATAGACTATCAAACTAGGCCCAATTCTAGTTTGTAGTGTTTCGGAAAGAAAATCGGAGATTTAGGTTTCGTTTGACAAGGCATTTTAGGTACTCGTTTTGACTGAAGTAGCTTTTTTGATAAAAATTTCAGGTAGCTTGTTTTTTTCTGAAAGTGTTTGGCAAATAGCTTATTTGCCCAAATAAGTTAACTGAAATGAAATGCTACCTAGAATAGTATTTCACATTTCACGCACCCGATTCTTCCTAGTATTACCTTTTTGCCATTTCAATTTATAATATATTAAATAATTATTATATCCTTTTACGTCATTTAACCAAAATAAGCTATCTTTTCAATTAGTTTGTCAAACAATTGTTTATATAATCAGTCACCTTATCAGCTCATAATTTGCAGTTACCTTATCAGATACATTTTCAGGTTTCAGTTAGCTTTTCAGTTTCCAGGTAACTTTTCAGGTTTCAGCTACCTTTTCAGTTCGTTTCACCAAACAGAGCCTAGTTAGTTCTTTAGTCTCTCCATCTCGATGATACGACAGAGGAAAAAGGAGGAGACCATCCGTGATTAATGTTATTGGATGACAAGTGGACAATAATGAATTACTCCTTAAATCATGCTTGACTAGCTGATCATTTATAATATTTCGGATATTTGATAAACAACGTTTTGAATAGTTGATCGTAGCACAATATACTAATTTATATTATGTTGCTCCCTCATACATAATCAATTTTAGATAAAAAAAAATATAAATTAATCTGTAACCTTCAAAAATATTGAACTTAACATTTATCAATAATTAGATCATATCTTTAATATTAAATTTAAAAAAGGAGGAGCAATTTGTTAATCTAAAATGGTTGTTTATTAAACACCACTAACAAATTACGTTAAGAAAAATTAAAGATCTTAGTCAAACACCTTAAAAAAAATGGTCAATTATAATCTGTTCATGAATTGCTTATACTAGTAATAATTAGTTGTTTACCAAACAAGGTCTATTTCTTCCGCCGACAAACTAAACATGTGTATATAAATCTACTTTGGATAACAAGATACGATACAATAGATCAAAAGATTAAACTAATCCAGTAGTATATAGCCGTTAAATCCTATTATTGGTAGGATTTTTTTTCCAAGTGAACGGAACGACGCGATTTTTGAAAATAGATATCATTGATTCATAAAATTATTTTCTTCCAAAAAATCATTATCTCAAAAATAAAATAAAATTATGCCACTGAAATATTTTCTAAAGGAAATATTGATAACATTTTGCTTTAAAAATCGTTTTGGATCCGCACACAGACACTACAAATCAATACACCTATTATCTTATAATTTTTATATAAATACAATGTTTTTCAACAAATTATTTTATATCAAGTCACCTTTTAACTCAAAAAAAAAAAAAGTCACCTTTTCTTTTTACTTGTCTAAAATTATTTATTCAAAATGAGTGTTGGAAAATCATCAACAGCTTCGTCGATGACTGAAACCGATGAGAAAGTACGTATCTTAGTCGTTGATGACGATAAGATTTGCTTGGCAGTCACTGCCTCAGTTCTAAAATTCTTTAACTATGAAGGTATGTAATGCAATTAATTTCTTCTTTACTACGTTATTGTTATGAAGTACTTCAAGTAAATGTGTTACTCTTTATGGTTGTGTTATTAATTTGTTTTTGAATATAATTGTGTGATAATAATCAATGAAATACTAAGACGAAATGAAATTATTTAAAATTAAACATAATAGCATAAGTCGAGGGTTCTTCATTTATTTTAAAGTAAGACTTATTTATGTAGTTAAGTCAATAATCGTTTTGGGTTGAATTTCATATTTGGTTTGTATGCATTGGTTTGTTCATTTTCGAAAGCCTCTTTATTTTAGGGTATTTTATTATTGAATAATGCCTCATATTTAGGGGTACTAGTATTGGTGTCGGGCTTCGCCCAAGCTACTTCTACTTACCAATAATTTTTTTTTTCATTAAATAAAATTACTTAAAATTGCATAACCCATAAATTTATCATTAATATATTTTTCTATGACATATCCTAAAATTACGATGAAATAAATTGAGACAAATTCAGTACTCCCGCTATTAATATTTTACTCTTATTAATGAAACAAAAGTAATAACATTTCACTACTTACCCGTAATCATTGTTACTTTCATTACTCCCGCCGTAATTATTGTTACTGTCACTAGTACCGCATTAATATTGATAATTTCACTACTCTCGCCGTAATTATTGTTATTTTCACTATTGCTGCATTAATATCGACTATTTCACTACTTCCGTTGTTGTTTCTACCACCTTCACTAATCTCGCTGATAATATTGTTACTTTTACTATTCAAATAAGTGATTACTATCATATAACTATATCCAATATTACTACAATTCTTTTCTTTATCGACGAAATTACTTTTACTACTTAGATATGCAATTTTAAGAAGATTATATATTTATATAAATATATTACATATATGTATTAAATCAAATCGAAAGAATTATGCAATATTATATATTATGGAATATAACTTGAATTATTTATAACCTATTTATTATATTTTTGTATGTTAAATAATTAACATCTCGCGCACCCAAAAAATAATTAACATCTCTATACATCTAATAAACTATAAAGTTTAATAAAATTGCATAGATTTTAAATTTAATATATAATTTTATGATGATAATAATAATTAATACCATAAGTATGCATGTTTATACTAATTAATTATTGTATTTTAAGGAAATTGACCATCATCTAGTCTTCTATAAATATTTAGGAAAATTATCAAGCATCTTCTTTCTTTTAGTCTCCTTGAAATTGAGCATCTTAATTAATTATTTTATTTTAAGGAAATTGACCATCTTAATTAATTATTTTATTTTAAGGGATTGACTATGTTTTAGTCTCTTATATATATAATTTAATTTTAACCCAAATTATATAATATTTGCATTGAGATCCCTTAATCGGGCCGATCACACGGTGCTAGTGATTTAAAACTATATAGTATAATTAATTTGTATAACTTTCTTTAATTACATTAAAGTCCCTTGGTTTCTGGAATTAATATATAGTATTGATTGATTGATTGATTGATTGATTTGGAAAACAACAACTTTTTTTTATGCTACTTTACGTTTTCATTTTCTTGCTTGAAAATTACCAAAGTGACTATTCCGTTAAAAAAAAAAAAAAAACTCACCTTTTCAACGTTGAATTTTATTTTGTGAAAAACTACCTTACTTCATTTTTCTCACAAAACTACTTTGGGTTATTCCCAGTTTATGGACTATACAACTGGATGTACAATAGGATTGTACATCCAAGGTTATTTTAGTCTTCCTCAACTACTTTTATATGTTAAAACCCTAAAACCAAGATTACGTAATTCAATTCAACTCCTCTTCTCTCTCTAACTGCTTCTATATTTTGATCTCCATCTTCCTCCTTTATGTAGTTAACTAATCTTCTCCTTTTAAATTATTTTAACAACTATTATATCTCTCATTCTTCAATCAGAATCAATATGAATTTAATTGATTTTTACCATCACGGTGAGAGAAGCTTCAACGGCAGATGAAACATCAAAAGGTATCATCATCAATGGAAAAACAAACTTTGAAGGAGCATGAAATAATCAATAGAGTTTTTATCGGGATTTAGATTATATAAATAATGGAATCTCATCTTACAAATCTATTTGAATTAGGCCGTGTTTTTTTTTAAACTATATTTCCTATAAATTTAAGCTCGAATTCTTTTCATAATAACTCATATTCTTTTCTTAATAACTCGTATTCTTTTCTTAATAACCCGTATTCTTTTCATACATTACAATTTAGTTCAAGCTCGTGTTCTTTTTATAATAGCTCACATTCTTCTTATAATAGCTCGTATTCTTATTAGCTCATTTTTTTTTTTAAAAAATAGCTCGTATTCTTCATGTGCGTACAATTTATGAGTTCATAGACATTTAGTTATGAAATACGATAACATCTGAAGCATTATTTGGTCGTGTTTTTTTGAAAGCAGATTACATAAAATTTAACTCGAATTCTTTTTATAATAACTCGTACTCTTTTCTTAATAACTCGTATCTTTTCGATACATTACAATTTAGTTCAAGCTCGTGTTCTTTTCAAAGTAGCTCGTATTCTTCTCATAATAGCTCGTATTCTTTTTAACTTGAATTTTTAAGCTCATATTTTTTTTATATAATAATAACTCGTATTATTCATGTGCGACTATTTACGAGTTTATAGACATTGAAATATTATATAAGATCAAATTTGGGGGAAAGGGGAACTTTTGCTAAAGAGAGAACTACAATACGTTAAGTTTTACGTTGTTGAAGTAAAATTTTTAATTTTTTTTAATGGGCTATAGATTGTTAATCATATATTATATGGGCCTGATGTACAATACTTCTGTACAACAGGATGTATAATCCTATTTGTGGGTTATTCCCCTTTCTAAGAAAACTATGTGACTTTGCTTTTTTGCTTTACTTGGATTTCAACTTGTTTCATTTTTTTCCAAAGATGATTTCTTTTTTATTTTCAAATTATGCGGCTAAATTAAAATCACATATTCATTTAGTCACTCGTTTTTCAATGTACGATTTTGAATCCCAAATATAATTTTATCATTTGAACTATATATTAGGAATTTTGTTTACCTAAATTTTAAGAGAAGACAATATATACGAAGTAGTTGGATAAAAAATTAGGGTAAAAAGGATTTAAAAAAATAAGTTGGGAAAAAATGGTGTATAGAATACAACATAAATATATGAAATCAAGTGAAGTAATAAAAAATGAAAATCATAAAAATTAGATTCAAATAATAAGATAAAAATAAGTTAGATAAAAAGAAGAATAAGTCAAATTAATGGAATAATGAATAGAAAATGGCTAATCCCCCCTACTACTAAGAGAATAAAAATTCTCTTAGTTTTCCCTCCAAAAAAGCATATATCTAAATTAGGAAATAAGTATCATAAAATTATCTTTTCAATAAATATGTTTTAATAATTATAACTCTAATCTTTTTATTAAATTCATTATTATTTTTTCATTAAAATTAAATAAAGTTACTATTATATTATAAATTAAAAGTTGTTAAATTTTTCAATAATGCAATAATTATTATTTTAAAGAATCACTTGACATCCCCTTTTTACTAAAAAAAAAAATAACAATCTCCAACTTTTTCCGCCTAAGTTTACCGCCTACATCGCTAACTACTACTTACAATACTTAGGGGGCGTTTGGTTGGAGGTCTATAAGAAAGGGAAAGGGAAACAAAGCTATTGATTCTCTTTGTTGGTGTTTGTTTGACACAAACAAAGAGAATGCAATTCCCTTCCTTACCTCTCAATCCATCTAATTCCTTACCCCCCACCCCCCAAGGTATGAGATTTCATTACCCTTGTTACTCTTTCACCACCTTATTTACCTACCATCACACTTACAACTCCCACCACACCCGTAACCCACAAGACCCCACCACCACCACTACCACCACCACAACACCACCGCCACAACCACCATAATGCCACCACCACCATCACAACCGCCAAAGCCACCCCACTACCACCACCACCATGACGCCACCGCCACAACCGCCACAACCACCCTACCTAAACCACCATAAAAAAACACCACCACAACCACTCCACATAAACTACCACCGCAACACCACCTCCATAACCACCATGACGCCGCCACCACCATCACCACCACCACCACAGCCACCCCACTGTCACCCACCCCACCACCACCACCACCCCAGCTAAACCACCACCCGTACACCAAAACAAACCACAACCCACCACACTTCATTTTCTTGATGTAACCAAACAACTAGTTAAGTTTTAGGTAATCCCTTACCTTTCCCCCTCTTACCCTTTCTAATTTCCTTTCCCTTTCCCTTTCTCTAACCAAACGCCCCCTTAGTATATTTCTCTAATTAATTACTCCCCTAATTCATTTTAATGATATTCTGATTTTGTACATAATAAAAGTAGCCATAAATATATGCTGTATAATTGAAAATAGAAAAATACCAATAGTTTAATCATTATTTTTCTTACATTTCCATCTAAAAAAACCGTGCTATAGCACGGGAGCTACACTAGTCTATATTATATGAACAAAGAAGTGAAATAAAAAATAGATACGAAAATTAAAGCTTAGATTAGATAAATAAAGTAAGGATATGAAAATTGAGAGAAAAGAAAAAGAAACCAAATCTTATTACTCAAGCAAACGGAGTGGTATCATAGGTAAAGGTGACAATCAGGTCATTCAGGTTGGGTTTGGGTGGTTTAAGTGGAGTCGAGCTATGTCGGGTCACGACTACGTCCAAATTGTGTTCGGGTCGCTTAGAAGTCGGTTTAGTCAGGTCAATTCTTAGCTCGTGTTTGGGTCGAGTTCGGGTAATTCAGATAGATTGGTCGGCTCGGGTCGTTACCGGGTCGGGTCATTATGAGGCTCATTTCTGGGTTTGGTTATTATCTGGTCGGGAAATTATAATTTGTCGAGTCTAGTCGGGTTTGGGTTAGGTTTTCTTAGGGTTGGGCCGTGTATTGCTTGAATTGGCTCATTAGTTTATTATCTGGTCGGTTTTTTCCGATTATTTTACCAGTATGATCATTATTTAGCGAAGTTATACGATTAATTAGTTTTAAATACTTTATAAAAGTCGTTTTTAATTAATGTCGGTTTATTATAGTCTTTATCGCCTTGGCTTTTTGTTTATGTCGGGGTTATATTCGAGCTTATGTCGGGTTATACTTTAAGAATCGGGTCAACTTTCAGGTTAGCTTTCAGGTCGGTTATCTTTTGGATCGGGTCAGCTATTAGGTTGGTCGGGTCAAAGCATGTATCGGGTTACAGGTTCTTAGGGGTGTTCACTCAGTGGTCCAGACAAAATGCCAGACCAGACCGAACCATTTGGCCTGGATCGTATTTTATTTGTTCTGGACCACGGTCCACGGTCCACCTATTTACTCTACTTTGGTCATCGGTCTGGTCCTGAACCAAATCGAATGGACCACAGATCGGACCATGAACCAAACTTATATAACAAATGAATCTTAAAAATTGTAATACTATTTATTTTATTTTCTACCTTGTTTACATGTATTAGAAGATGTGTAAGTATATACTTAAATCTAATAAGAAGAGAATGTTGCTTATTTTGATCGTTACGAAATTCTTGAGTTCTAATTATACATACTACACCATGTCGATGACAACCATATTTTTCCATTTGGTCTGGTCCAGATCAAACCGGACCAATATTAATACGGCCTGGTCCGCGATCCACCTTTTTACTCTAATTTTGTCTTCGGCCCACAGAGTTTGGTTTGGTCCGGTCAGGCCAATGAAACCGCTAGGGGTCATCTCGAGTCAGGTTTAGTTTTGATTTCGCATCGGCCTTAATCGGGTTACATGTCGTAATAGGCCGAGTCGGGTCGGTTTCGAATTGCAACATGTTTTGGTCCCCTCGAGTCGGATTTGCCCGGGTTCAGGTCTCTCAACTCGAGTAAGACTTGTCAGCTCTAATATCGGGCTTCAACTATTTATTTTCGTGCATTTTCTGAATAAATAATATAAATAAAAGGACTAAAGGGAAATAATACTATGGAAAATGAGGTAAATTATTAAAAGATAAAAAGAAAGTAGAAGTACTTTGGAATAAACTTTTGTGTTTTGAAAAGTTGTGGATAAATGAATGCTAGATTTCGACAAGTGAAGCCGGATGTTGTCTAAGAGTAGTTGAATTTACTCAGTTTACAACATACTCCGTAATTGGTAGTGTTGCGTGCCGAAATAATTAAAACATAAGAGAATATTAAAAAAGAAAAGAAAAAGAAATTAAAGGTAATTATTTTACAATCACCTAGTATAAGGACACAAATACTATATTAACTGGTATAAGGAAATATTTATCCAAAAATCATTTATTTTAATGAATGAATTCTTTTTCAAAAATAGTTAATTCATTATATATGTAACTAGAATTCTATTTTAATTTTAGTGAAAATGATAAAAGATAAAAAAATTCAAATAATTATATTAATGTAGTATATTACTGTAATTTTTATATATAATTTTCATTGTTTTATATGCCTTAAAATATTTAATGAAACTTGTAATAATTCTCTTCATTTCTTATCTTGATGACAGTCGTTACAACGAATTGCCCTCTTGATGCATTGTCCAGTCTTCGTATGAACAATGATCCTTTCGACGTTATCTTATCAGATGTACATATGCCTCTGATGAACGGCCTTAACTTTCAGAGGATAGTTGAAATGGAATTTCAAATTCCAGTGATATGTAAGTCAAATATATGTGATGCATAACAACTGGTTTATTTTCATTTTTATGTGTAATTGAGCTTACCTCTTTACTTCGTCCAATCATGAGATTAAATTCCTTAAATTTAACTACTCCCTCCGTCCTGGTCAATTGTTGTCCTTTCGTTTTAGCACAAAGACCAATGAATGAGGAAAATGCCAATAACTAAATGACAAGTGGAAAAATTGAATGAGAATGATCAAATTACTCCTCAAATTTATTCTTAAAATAGAAAAGGACAACAAATGACTGAGACACCCAAAAATAAAAAAGGACAACAGATGACCGGGACAGAGGGAGTAATAGTTAAGCATCGGGCCAAGCCAACCCAATGCGTATTAGGGATGCCTTGCCTAACCTTAAATAGATTAACGACCAAGGGTAGCGTTTAGGTCGAGCCACGCCGACTTTATCCGTGTCAAGGTTGACTTACCTAACATTGGGGGGGGGGGGGACCCTAACTCGGCTTACGTCGGGTCAGGGTAGGGTAGGTCTTAGGTCAGGCCGATTGAGGGTGTTGTGTCCTGATGGCCAAACCGACCTACTCTTGCTGGCGGTAAAAAATTTCAAAGATTTTAGCTAACAATTTTCAACTTTTTTCGAATTTCCCTTTAACCATTATTCGTTTGTCCCGATTGAGTTTTTTTGCCCCCATTTAAGTCAATTCCTGACTCTGCCACTACTTATTGATCATAATAACATTTTTGCATGCAGTGATGTCAGCTGATGACAAAAAGCATCTTCTAATGAAAAGTTTAGAAAATGGAGCAGCTTTTTTCATTGTCAAGCCACCAAGTATGAATGATCTTAAAAATATATGGCAATATGTGATCTCAAGGAAAAATAAAAGTACAAGCCCTAATTCTGTTGGTAAGGATGTTGAGCCATGCAGTGATATGGAAAATACTAGTCCAAATGGCGACATCGTTCTCCATAAAACGTCATCGTATGCCAACAATGAGCATTTATCTTCCGACCATCAAAGGATAACGTCCATTGTTACAAATGAGGAGAATACTGAAAGGAAAATCATAGCTAATGCAAACCCTAAGAAGCCAAAATTGATTTGGACGACTGCACTTCATAATAAGTTCTTGGAGGCCATTAATGTCATTGGATCTAATAGTAAGTATATACGTATATATTATTATCAATTCATAGATTATACAACCAGTTATATATGTTGTACGGTGTAGAATCCGAGCTTTGTGATAAAGTATCCGAGCGTTATGTTAAATAATATGAGTTTTATTAGAAATTATTGAACTCATCCATTTACACATTAAAAATATGAAATTTGAATTAGCTCAGAAAAAATACATATAAGCTCGGATTCATATATCTTGGCTGTACAATGATTATGGTACAAGTGGATGTATATAATCCTATTTGTGTATTATATACATAACACACTTTTACGACTTTATGTGCAGGAGCGGTTCCAAAAAAGATTTTGGAGTATATGAATATTCCTGGATTAACTCGAGAGAACATAGCTAGCCACTTGCAGGTAAATTTTATTTCATTTAGATTTAGTTTGAGTAACCTATTCAAGAGTTGGCATAATGTGTTGAAGTAAATACTCCATCCACTCATTTAGTCTATTATGATTCTGATATATAAGTAGTTGCACTAGATATTATTTCTCTTATAATTTCTTTGAATAATTTTAGCTATATTTCTTAAGAAATTGATTCTTTTATTACATTATTGCATGTTTATCTTTACTCTACATTGATTTGATTATTACATGTTTTATTATATTATATTTTTATATTGTTTAATATTTATCTTTTAATTTATTTCATATAATTGAAGATAATTATTCTAACAGATTTCACATGAATTTTACAGAAGTATCGAATATATATGAGACGACTTAATGAGTCAGCAATGCAACATGGCGTGCCAATGAATTGGAATGAAAGACCATTTAGGTCTAGTTTTTCATGGAGCCAATTCCCTACTCTAGCTAACAATAGTTACCTACTAAAATATTCAAACACCATGACTATTAATCAACAAGGGATAAGACCACCAACATCTAATTATGGTCAAATTGGAGAAAATATAGGGCATGCTCAATCTTCTTATGTTGGCTCTCAAGGGATAAATCTTGTCAACCCCCAACCAAACAATGCCCTTGTCCCATCATCTATGTACAACATTGGAGTTAACTATGCTAATGATAGGTCAAATTATAACAATAATTTGACTACATCAATAAACATTCTAGAAAGCTCAATGTTGGATGGACAAAATTTTAACAATTATGACAATAATGGTGGTGATGATTTTGGAAATGTTGGTATGCAATTAATATCTTCCAACTTGGACACAAATCCCAACATGGTCGAGAGGAATAATAACAGTCTACACAGACTGTCAGGGATAAGCATACATGGACGAGACCAGGAAACACAATATAATATCAATCAATTCCAGTCTAATAATATGTTAACAAGTTATGGAGTTAATAAGGAATCATATCTACCTTATTTTGATGGTGACCTAAGTAACATTGTCAATGGTAACAATAATCAAGTGTCGGGACACCCGAGACATAACAATGATCAAATAGATAGTATGTCCAACATGAACAACATCTCGATCGTAGCTGAGCAAGAGATTGGGTCCAATATGAACAACTCATATACCAATATTTCTAATGGACAAGTAATTGCTGGAAACAATGCACAAGCAAATCTTCAAAACCAAGTTGCTCTATTTGACAAGGTATGATCTCTTAACTAGCTTAGTGCATGTTTATATATGTGATGAGTTTTTGTTTAGTAAACGGAGGATTAGTTGGATTTTAGCATGCATGTTCAGAATTTGGCATGTTTGGGAACCTAGAATTGGAATTGAATTTCGGAATTGAAATATTTCAAGCGTTTGGCAATCCCTAGAATTTGGAATTGGAATTGAAGTCAATTTTTCATCAATTCCTACCTAGCTAATATTTGAGGCTCTCAAATCCCTACCATATAAATAATAGTCATTTCAATTCCAACACTATTTACGTTTTTTTTGTTACGCAAATTTTTTCACGATATTTTTATTTATAATATTTCTGACAATCGCAAATATTTTTCGTGACAGTATTTATTTATTTTCAAATAAAAAAAAATCATGACCCCGACCCATATTCATCCCGTCAATTCCAAATCCAATTCCATGGGTTCCCAAACGAACTTTTGGAATTGGATTTGGAATTGAATTCAAACATTTTGATTTTTACAATTAAAATCATGAAAATTGAAGCGATTCTGTGTTTCCAAACACTGCCTAATAGATTTAGTTTATTATTGTACCTATCTAAGTATCTTGATAAACATTTTGTTTCAGTGCGACAATTCTATACTAGTATTGTGTAAACCGGATAACAACTACATATATATAATACGGGTCATGCATGAGTTAAAAAAAATATAGAGTAATTATAGAAAATGATATGTTTACAAATACTTGTGTTAGATCAATTCTAAATCCCACGGGCCACATATTTCTAACTTACTTTTTTTTTATATATATTTTTAATTAATTTAAAAGGTATTCATAATATTTAAGTATTCGCTTCAAACAAACCTGGTTAATATAATTTGTAGGATATATCGACCTTCAACTGTACGTCTGCAACTCCTCATCATGATTGGGCACCAAACCACATAGATGACTTCTCCATGGTATGTCATATATTGCTTCATTAATAATGTGCTTCCAAGTTTGAGGTAACTTTATATAACAAGTATTACTTGTAAGTTGTAACAGTCGCAAGCTTCTGATGTCTTACAAGATTCACAATTTTTTTCATTTTAAAAAATTAATTACTTAAGTAGAGTACGTATGAGTTTTCACTTGTCGAAAGCTTATGACCATCACAAATAAGAATTTGTATATATATAATGGATTCATAAATTATAAAATGTTAAAGTCATCTGTTTTTTCTATTCGCCGTACCAATACATTTGATTTGACCCTTTAACGTATCTTATAAATGTTATAATATACGGGAAAATTGTTATATAATTATTTATATTTTATAATATGTTTTTTTTTTGCAACGAAAAGAAAAAAACTTTTTTTTTAATATGTAAGTAATGTATATGCATATTATTTGTTTGGCAATTGGAGCAATTTAATGGCAAAACTGTCGTTTCATATGAGATCATTAACGTTAACTATGTTATACTTGAAAAGTAACTAAAAACTATAAAAATTAGCGTATAATTCGAGTCGGTTCTCAACTATAAAATAGAATTGGTATTTTTAATGATCTTATACAAAGAGACAATTTTAACATAAAGTTTGTATATTAATTTTGAATTGAAAATTAGGGCTCGAAAAAAGAATCGACGACGTATAAATATTTTTAAAGAGTAACGAGTATGTAAAAATGGATAATCTTATAAAATACATTTTATTTTCCAGGTTCTCCAAGAATATGGTGCTGAAGACCTTTCATCAATTTTCACAAATAATGATAATCAAAATAGGAGCAATAACTAGTTTAAATCATTTATCCCATAATGATCTTGGAGCATTTAAGTATTGAAGATCAAGTCTTCATAACTTTTCATGCATGTGTGTTTTTATCATTTTATGTACAATGTTTAAAAGCCTATGTCACTATTGTAACATACTTTTGAACCGATGAATTTGGATTTCAATTTGGATTTGATTTTAAATTTGCGTAACTAGTTTTTATTGTTCATATGTTATATATATGAGACGATGATAGTTAATATTTTCCTTATTGACGAGTTAAAATCTGTTGTTGGTGGGCAACCGCTCTGCTAATCCCCTAGCTCCGCCACAAATGATCTCATTAATATCCCTACATTTCTTTGATATAATAGCAAGATGGATAAAAACCACATTTAATTTAGATTTAGATAATGACATGCCATTAGCTTGCTATTCTTACTCATTATGATAATGATTTACACAATATATGTTATCGCATGTTGCAATCTAAGAATAATTGCAATGAAGCTATAGCCACATGCATGATTCTCGATGAATAAATAAGTTATCTACATTTATAATTGTAATTAACTAGTATCATCCATTCATCTTTATATAGTGTCTTAGTTATTCTCTATTCTAATGATCATAATCTAGAAGGCACAAGGGTAAATGATAAAATATTCCTCTAGTATTCAAAGTTATGGTTTGCGAAAAGGTATGTGCTTTTCAATAACAAAAACTTAGATAAAGGCCGTTATATATCATACAACAACCACATTTTACATTAGACTATATTCCCAATTAATTATTAAGAATATGTCGCCGTTATACGAATTATTCAGGTTTGCTTGGAATGGGACTATATTCCCAATTAATTATAATTTCCTTTTAAATTATATAACCAACTCCTATTCAGTACTCTCTCATATTCTATATTTTCTTCCCTATTTCTTAAAACGGATTATTCAGGTTTTCTTCCCCTTTCTTATTTTGGAAACTTTTACTATTATTTTATTCAACACTCTCTGCTATCACCAAATCCCACTCAACCCTTTTACTCATATTTTATTAATTTTCTTAATGTTTTGACTCCACAATCTTTTATTTAACTCCTAATTTTCATCCCTCTCTTCAATCACCAAACCTCACCCAACACTTTAATTTTATTCTTCTCCTTAATATCGCCCACCAACAAAGGGAAGAAAATATAGAATTTTTTGGAAAAATTTTTAAATGACAAACTCTTTAGAATTTACCTTGTTCTCTTTATTTATCCACAAATAGGATTATACATCCAGTTGTACTATAAGCATGGTACAACCAAGTATAAGAATCCGAGCTTATGTGTATTCTTTCAGAGCTAATTTAAAGTTTATGTTTTTAATGTCTAAATGGATGAACTCAATACTTTCTAATAAAGCTCATATTCTTTAATATAAAGCTCGGATAATTTGACACAAAGCTCAGATTCTACACGGTACAACATATACAACTGGTTGTATAGTCCATAAATTGCTATTTATCTACTAAATGATTTTTGAGGGGAGTGTGAACTTTTTATTTCCAGGAAATGATGAAACAATGGGAAAAACAAAATGTCTCACTAGAGCTTCAACAAGATTTGGCACAAATGTTCCCTGGCCTTTCTATTGAGGAGGCTCTTCAGCATCAGGTATTTTTTAAAGTTCTCGTATGTGACGGTTTAATTATAATACGATTTAATTATAATACGTTTGTAGATTTTTTTTGGTGTTGACCAGGAGTGTCCCCAACCGACAGCTGGGGCAATCTCCTTCGGGGTACTGAAGGCAATTTAATGGGTTGACCCCTTCCAAGTTTGGCTTTTTCATTCGCAAGAGTCAGGAATCGAACCCCTGACCACTTGTTTAAGAGATGAGAGCCCTTACCACTCACACCAGCCAACTTTGGTATAATACGTTTGTAGATAAATGAGTTATATTCACATTCTAATCATCATGAAGTAGCCCTAGCCTCAATCAACACACTTTTCATCATAAATAATTTGAAAACCTTCCTAACTTTTGTATTTCAATACCAGGATACGTATTAGACCAGTATCATACTATTATTCTATAACATCGTAATATTGTTACCGTAATATTATTGTTATGATATTATAGGATATTATATTGTCATATCGTAACCGTATCAATATGACAATATAATATCCTATAATATCGTAACAATAATATTACGGTAATAATATTACGATATTATAAAATAATAGTATGATATGGTACTGGTCTAATAATACGACTATGTTCATCTTACAATAAGCCCAACTTTTTAGAAATTATCAAAATTTGATATTGTCATATACCTAAACTAGTTTAACTAACACTTCTAGAAATTGATCAACTTTTTCATTTTTGACATATAATTCAGGAATGTCTTTATCAATCATTGAAGACAAGTTCTTTTTATAATAAACCTAGTAGTAGCATGGGACGACATTCATTTGCAAAATCTTCACGGTCGAGCAGTGGTGACTATGATGTCGAATTGGATGAAGCTTTGGCTAGATCGCTTCAAGAATTAGACATGGGAGGTTATTATAATGTAAACCGTGTTTCATATTCCGAAACAGTCCATATTACTCCTTGTAAGTATAATTATACTTTTGTCACAATCACTCAAATATTATCTTCGTTATCCTGTTCGATTTTTGGTTGTCATGTTTCGAACCAAGGTTATAAATACGATGATATGTACTCATATATTACATCGTAGTATTTACCTAAATTACCTTCATCCTTTTCTTAAATTCATCAGCTGCCACTAGACATGATGCTGGAGGCACGTCTATCCCGGTAAATTCGTTACGAGCATTTTCACCTACCGTAATTTAAATTAACATTAATTGAGCAGATAGTTTAACTAACTTATAACTTGAGCTCCAGGTAGCAAATGGAGATGACATAAATCCAGATGAAATGACTTATGAGGTAATTAAATTGGGCATCCCTTGTCCCTTCTAAATTAAATTAGCTTATTACTGAAGGTTATATGGCTGTTGTTACACGACTAGTACGCACAAGTCGGATGTCATTGTTTTCTGACCTTTTATTATATTACGAGCAGCGCATCCCCTATTTACTAAATAAATAGACGAAATTTCAAATTTTCCCGCCTAAAACATATTTCATAGAATCGGGTTTTGTATTTTTAGCATATACTAGAAGTATTTACATGACGGGTTATAAATAGGCATAATCTTTTAGATTTGAATATTTATAACATTCATTATTTCAAATTCTGCATAAATTTATCTCCGGTCTTTCTATGATAAAGAAATTATTTATTTTTTTCGTAAGAACTTTATGATAAAAATTCATTGATTATTTTTGATAAAAAGTTGCCGCTAAAAAAAAATATGTTATTAGTAAATATTTATAAAATAACGTCATTAATTTCTCGGTAAAATTTTTTTCCAA
This sequence comes from Silene latifolia, assembly GCF_048544455.1. Lineage (NCBI taxonomy): Eukaryota > Viridiplantae > Streptophyta > Magnoliopsida > Caryophyllales > Caryophyllaceae > Silene > Silene latifolia. The sequence continues at coordinate 7,973,723 of NC_133530.1, read as the reverse complement.
AAAAACACCCATTTCATGACTTCTTACGATTTAATTTTTTATTTCTCAAATCAGATACAATGATGAGAAATATGAAAAATAGACAAATTGTCAAATAATACACTTAAAAGTAAAACTTTATAAATATCGTGCATACATTGCACGGGGTCTATACTAGTTTGTTACTAAAAGAGCCAAACCGCTTGTTGGGTTTGTGCCCTGATTCTGTTAATCACCGCTTCGAACGACTATGTTGTTGAAGATATTACGGTATATTGTAATATATACCGTAATCGTAATAATATTATATTATAGAATAAGAATATTATGCTACTACTATTAGAAGATACGATTATTATCTTCAGATCTTTGGAGTAGTATAAATACGATATTATTGTAATTGTTTCAGACACGAACTATTATCAATAATACAACGATCTATCTTTATGAATTCTCCCCTCTCCGATTTCTATTATGGTATCAGAGCCTCACGCTCTTGAGGCCTAAAAACGATCTTCCGTTATCCTGCCGGAGGGACTAATGAATATGGTGCCCTCCGGCGGGATTTTCTCGTGATGATTTATTTTATTGTATAATAATAAAAAAAAAAAAAAAAAAAAAAAAAAAAACATTTTCCGAACCGTGAAATTCACGATCACGGCCTTCCAAGTGATTTGGCATTTTTTGTTCCTAACTTGATCCTACGTGATTGAGGAATAGAATTGACCAATGATGATCAATTCAAAAAGTAGTGACAAAGCAATGCTACCGTTTGCACATTGGGTTTTCGTGAGATCGAATTCTGGTTCTCGAAAACAATGGCGTTATCCAAATATTTGAAAATTTGTGAAAAATTGCGAAACTCGGTCTGGCGAGTCCTATACGCATCGACTGGCGAGTTACGCACCGATAATTGTCAAGTTCGAAAAAATGCGACGTTCTTGACAACGAAACTTCAACGATTTGGTGGGTTCGAAAAATGACGACGTTCCCGCCCGACGAAACTGATTCAAAAAGAGAGCCGTTTCTCTTTGTCTACCTTGCAAACCCATGGAAATTTAGACAAATTACCATGGGTTTGAGGGGGGATGTTGAAGATATTACGGTATATTGTAATATATACCGTAATCGTAATAATATTATATTATAGAATAAGAATATTATGCTACTACTATTAGAAGATACGATTATTATCTTCAGATCTTTGGAGTAGTATAAATACGATATTATTGTAATTGTTTCAGACACGAACTATTATCAATAATACAACGATCTATCTTTATGAATTCTCCCCTCTCCGATTTCTATTATATGTGGAGGTCTCACTGCTTAAACGGTATTCGTATCTGTTATTGGGCTAGGTCTGCCTTGAGCCTTTATTAGGTCATTCTGTATTAAGTCTTAGAAAGTATTATATAAACTCTCTAAGCCTCTACCTAGCCGTCATGCTTATTATACCATCTGAAAACTCCTCGCATATCAATAAAACCCTCTCCCTTCGCCCGGTGGACGTAGCTAACACACCGTTAGTGAACCACGTAAATCTGTGCGTAATCTGTGCGTTTGTCTTTTATTGTTAATATTAGTAGGTTATCACTTAGAGATAGTACTCATTGTGACATTAGATTCAAAATTCGTTAACATTACAATTGCTCTTATGACTCGCAAATCGCAATACACCAAAAGAAAGAAACTTTCTGCAGTGAGCTTGGATTTTCGGATTGTATTGATCTTCAACGTGATTTAGAACTTGGTATTCTCGACAGGAACTGCAATCATTAGGGGAAGTCATTGGCAGTGAGAGCAACGGACTACCCGAGAGCGTGATAGCGGGTTTACCATGTCATAAATACAAAGCCGGACTCTTTTCCAAGAAATCCAGCTCTGGAGAGTGAGTTCTATACAGTATACACCTCAACTATAAGAATTTTTTGGTTAATTAGCGTTAATTAGCAAAATAATTAGATAATTAGCGTTCATTTGAAACTATTTGGGTCCATAGTGTTCACGTCATCCCTTTTTATTTTTTTCCAATTTTTATATGAAACCGCTAAGAAACCTAGCGGCTTCATTTATTTTATTTTTTTTATATAAAAGGCAAAATCGCTAGAAATCTTAGCGGTTTACCATATCAGTACCGTCATTTTGTAGTGTACAATGCAAATTGTTGGAAATTGGTGGAATAAGCCGCTGAGAATCTCAGCGGCATTGCTTTTCATTTTTTTATAATAAAACTGATACAAATATTTGGACGATGACATTTTGTAAATCCGCTAGGTTTCTTAGCGGTTTTGTATAAAAATTTAAAAAATAAAATAAAAAGTGTTGACGTGGACACTATGAACCAAAATAGTTTAAAACTAACACTAATTTCCTAATTAACTTGCTAATCAACACTCATTAACCAAAAAATTCCAACTATAACCTTGATTACATTAAAATATACTGCATGAGTCATGAAAAATTATGTTCTCTGATATATTTTAATGTAATTTTTTCTATTGCTTCCGAGTTGAGAATAATGCGATGATGTCCATATCACAGAACATAATTTTTCATGACTCATGCATTCTCCTTATACTAAAAGAATAAGACTTTTTCTAAATTTTCCCACCTAAATGAATTTAGCTATAATTGGGCTTTTATTATATCATATTTGTGGGCTTTTATTATATCATATATGTTATTGGCTTTCATTATGTTATATTTACATCTGAATTATACCGAACTTTCCCTTTTCCACCGTTAATACAAAATATTAATAATAATAAATTTACAATTAAATTTCAAATTGAGTTAAACATCAGTTTTATTATTATTTTCTTTAATGTTTCTATCTAAAATACCGCGCGAGATACTAGTATATTTTAACTTAAAACCAAAGCTTTTCAGATGCGCAATCTGCTACACGGGATATAAGAACAAGGAGTCTGTAACCACCTTGCCTTGCGCACATCAATATCATACAGAATGTATTAACGTGTGGCTCCGTCAAAACAAGGTAAATTCATTTCATATTTTTTTTCGTACCCTATATTAGGCACGACTATTTTTTATTTCGAAGTTTTCAGTTAAAATTTTCGTACTTTTTTTCCGGTTTACCTTTATACCAAAACTTGTTCACCCCTCTGAAATCTTCGTCCATGCCGAGTTCAAATCCTGACTCCGCCACAACTACAATGAATTGTTGAAATAATATAAAAAAAATTACAAAAAAGTTGATTAAAAATAAGGTTATTCCGTAAATTTTAGAGTGGCAAAAATCGGTTTTATGATCTGCTTCTTATATTTTTTACTTTTTGCAGAGTTGCCCTATTTGCAAAAAGGAGGTAGTTTGACGGACTATAAAGTGATATTTGCCCCCGTTGTTGTTGCAACGTCTACGAGCACCTAGGATTGCAAAAATAATCTTCCTTTTTATGTTATTTCTTAGAATATCTGCTAATTGGTATTAGCTTATCTTTGTTACATTATTTTTTAAGTAACAAAAATTTCAAGCAACAAGTTACTCCAATGGTAAAGCCAATTTATTATTAGCTTGATAAGACCTAACTAACATATTTTTCTATTAATTTATTTAATTCTTAATTTCTAAATAAAAAATAAAAACTTTATAAATGAGACAACTATTTTTCTATTAGTTATGTTTTTCTTGTGGGTCCATTTAAGCAAGTAGCTTCATGGAGCTACTAGCTTGAAATTATTTGAGCAACGCTAATCTGTAAGTACAACTTCAATGGTTGAACTACTAGCTTACAATTTTTTAAAATTGCAAGCAAGTCCTTTTTCCTAACCATTGGAAATGCTCTTATACTCCGTAGAAAATAGAGGTTTGGGTTATTTTTAGTGTACTTTTGGGAAAACTAACTTGATTCAAGTTATGAATTGCTGTTGCGTTTTAATCGGTCGATATCATTTATTGTCATTAATTGTGTGTTTTTCTTCTTTACCCCTCGAATCCAATATTGTTCTTCTTCGACATTTGCGATTATGAAATTACAAGCGCTATTCCACTTCTTACATTCTCCCCTCTTTTCTCAATTTTCTTCTTAAATCTTAACTGAATATTTAGCTTTCTTTGCTACTGCATATGATTCTCATTGACAACATCACCATCAATATTTTCCATGTCGCATGCCAATCACTATAGTTTTTGTTAATTACTAGCACTTTCGTCCCTGTCGATACATTTTGAGGCCCTAGGTAAAATTGTAAAATATGGCCTTTTAAAATTTTGTTTAAGTAATTCACATGTCATTTTCCAATACAATTCAATCTTTAGCGGCATTGATTAAAAAACGTGTATGTCGCACCAATATTTTTTTATATTCAGGTGGTAACCCTTACAAAAAGGTTAAAACTTAAAATTTACATATGTGTACCGTAGGAAAATTCGACTATTTTATTACTCCATTTTAGTTATTCGGTAAAGTATCTTATAATTCATTTCTTTTATCGTCAAAAAATTGCAAAAGATTGAAATTATTTCAAATATAGATATTAGCTCCATTAGATGAATACATTGAATGTATAATTTGTATTAAAAAAATGATTAAAAGTAACCATGAATGATAGAACACAAGACCACCTACAATTAGGTAAAGATGGTTAACCATGACTACTTTTTTAATTGTAAGTAGACTCCTAGTTCCGTAATTGGGCCTCTATCAAACTTGGACCATTGTCAATTAACCCACCAAACAGGCCTCAGGGCCGGCCCTGCCGATATTCGTATATGTTTGCAACATTCTTAAACTCCACTGTCAGTGGCGGAGCCAGGATTTGAACTTGAAGGGGGGGCGAAAAATTTTAGGAGGGCGAACGACTAATTTCATAAAGTACATTCGAAAATTTAACTAAAAACTTCGGAAATTTCATCCGTCAGGAGGGGCGACCGCCTCTGCTAACCCCCTAGCTCCACCACTGTAAAGAAGACATTTTACATGATGTTAGCATGTTGTACGCACACAACCGTTTCATATTAATTTGCATTATTTTTTAAGTGGCTAAGTGAAATAAATACGATCGAAATTGAACAGAAACCGAAACAGAGGTCAACCTAACTTAAATCGAACCAATTTTACCGGATTCAAAACCGAATCGAATGAGCCGTTTACCAGATCTAGACAAAACCGTATAGAAGGCAAGATGAGCCAAAGCCCAATGAAAAACTGTATGCATCTCCAGCTTATAGCGGGGATGTTCCCATTTGGGCCGTGCATCATGTAATGCGCCCATTGATCACTATATGAGGTTAAGACCTTAAAGACAATGGAATAAAGATACTGCGTTTTTTCGGATAATGATAGCGCATCACCGAGTGACGCCCAATCTTAGCGCCACTCTCTTACATGCATCCTTTTTATTGAGGTCCCACTTATTGCATGTGATGCACCCATTATTGTTGGGATCCCTTAAAGGGTGCATGTGAGAGGGTGACGTCGAGATTGGGCGCCACCCGGTGACGCTAGCTCGACCATTTTCCTTTTTTTCTCACTTATTAATTTTCGGATCGCATCAAAGTTCAAATCAATTTAATTATTTCTATTCAGTTATGTCAAACATTTTTATTAGCTAATTTACTTCAGTTTAATCTTTTTTTACGTTTAGTTTTCACAATTTCAGTTTACAAGAACATATCTAAATTATTCTATAATACGACATTATGAGTCATGAACGAAAGGAGCTGCAACTGCTACCGTTGGTGCGCAGTGGGTAAACCACCGGGTATACTTAATAGCTTGCAAATCACGCATATCACATAAGTCATCCGAGGGTGACATATTTGAAGTCTAGAAGACATAACCTCTGGCCATAAGCCCATAAACATCCACAAAATTGCTCTTTTAGAAAAGCTTGAACCCGAGTTCTATTAAAATTCCACCAAAGTTTTAACCATTAGACTTCACCCTTACAGACGATAACGTAAATAAACGAAATCTTCTTTATTGGCTACAACATATAGTTGTTGCACAGTGGCACGTCTTAAATATTTTTGAGTTGTTTAAACTCAGACATCGAGAGTTAAGACTACGTACAGCTTACATGCATCACATTTTACGCTATCCATGTTCAAACATGTACAAGTAATGAGGGTAGAGAATGCATGTGATTGCACATGCAAATCCATTTTCAGGTAAAGACATTTACTACTAATTAAAAATTGAAAATAGAAGAGATTAGCGTGGTTGTTTAACGTACGTTCAATTTTCGTGTGACATGTTATAATATGAAATTTTGATTATATTATCAACTTTTTCAATAATGGACGTGGACGACTTTATGCCAAATAATTTCGTCTACTAATCTTCGTTGATATACATTCTGTTACAAATATTGTAACAATCAGAACCAGATCTCAAAACTTGATACAAAATGAGACTATAAGAGCAACTCCAATGGACAACTACAATATGATGTAGCTTGATTTGTCAAATCGATTCTTCAAGCTACGCTGCTTTTCAGCTACGTACCGCTCCAATGACGGACTACAACATCTTGTAGCTTGCATGGGTCCACATTCTTATTTTCATCCAATAAAATAATTTAGTTTTTTTCTTTAAAAACCAAACCATGTAGCTTGACAAAGCTACATGCTTATAATTTTGTAAATATTGCAAGCAAGTCCCCAAACATGAACCATTGGAGATGCTCTAAACTACTCCCTCTGCCCCGGTTATTTGTTGTCCTTTTCCATATTGGGATGCCTCAGTCATTTGTTATCATTTCTATTTTAAGAATGAACTTGATGAGTAATTTGATCATTCTCATTCAATTTGTTCCACTTGTCATTTAGTTATTGACCCTCACTTCTTTCCTTGGTCTTTGTGCCAAAACGAAAGGACAACAATTGACCGGGACGGAGGGAGTAATACTCACGAGGTCCGGTTTTCATGAAAAACAATGGGTGGTAGATAAATGGAGAGTATAAAATGTCATTAATTTACTTGGTAAAGTTATGATAGATCGATAGGTGGTATTCTGGACCTGGATTCAAACTCCGTCATCAACAAAATCGATGTTCTAGCTTCTTTATATATAATTTTTTATCGTTTTTATGTTTTCTACTAAATTATGTATTGCTTTGGAGCTCACTTGAAACTATTTGTTCCGAATAAATCCACGTCATAACTTTTGTTTTATTTTTCTTCAATTTTCAGCTAAAGTCGCTACTTACTTCATCCCTTGTATTCTAGGCAAAATGCATGTTTAACCGACCGGTATGTAAGCGCCCCTAATTTATATGGATATAAGATACAAACCACTACTTAAAATAGTGACTTTACCTATTTTATATGCATGTCAATCCATAATAGCTAGACTCTTGCAGGTAGGAAAATAAGAAACAATTGCATTAAAATACTCACTTGCTTCCTACTACTAGTATAATACTATCACAACGTATCTTAGATGACATACCAAAGTCCTCAATTATGAGATTATGTGATTATGTCCACACCCTAAATTCAATTCCACCGTTGGTCCAACTAGACTTTTATCAATAATTTAGCCAACCACTTGCTTCATTTTTCCCATTATAGTATTCTCCACGTTTTACTTGTCAATTGACTTTAACCCATTCTATGACCCATATCATAAAGTCCGTAAATTATACAATCACTTAAAAAGTGCAATTGGTCTCGCTTGTGACGGGTTACCATTTGTGACGGATATTTTGTGAGATAAAATGGTAACAAAATGGGTTAGTGGAGAAAGGGCACCACATGAATAGTGTTGCAGAGAGAGAAAAAGTGGGTACATTGTGAGGTAAAATGGTATCCGTCTTCAGCATGTGACGGATATGTCATGTCTTCAACGAGAATTTGTGTAAAAAGTGATCATTTTATAATAAAAAGTAATCATTTTATATTAAATCAATCAGAGTAAACTGATACTTTTGTACTCACTTCAATTTCCTATTATCTTCTCTCTTTTCTTTTTTCACACAAGTTTGATTATCTTCCCCCTTTCCTTTTTTTTTGGTAAGTTTCATTCATTTTTTATTAATTTCTCTCTTCTAAAAAATCAACAACTCTCATTACTTTATCTATTCTTTATTCATCATTCATTCTTTATTATTTTCTCTCACCTATAAATTTCACAACTTACAATACTTTATTTTACTTTATTTCTTCTTTCTTCCCCTTTCTTAATTTTTATGCCCAAAAAAAAGTGGAAAATATAAAGAAATAGGAGGGAGTATAAAATAAGTAAATAACTACTTATTAAATTTGCTGCATTTTAACATAAAATAATCAATGTTTATTATAAAGTGGTCATTTTTTTTTTTTCGGAGCGTCATAAGACAGTTCCACCCGATAATTACTCTAAAAAGTCAGCATTTCTTGATAAAACAACCCAAGATGGGGACCTTTAAACCAAATCAAAACACATTGAATTGTGCACCCTTTAAATTTCTCTCTTCACTCTCATGTCAACATATGATTAATCTCTATTAACTAAAAAATATAATGCTTAACACCATTGTTAATTTCTCAGTCTACTACCTCTTACTCTACAACTAAACAAACAAAACTCTTACATTTTTCATCTTTTTTTTTACATTTTTTTTAATATAATCCGGAGTATTTACGAGTTATTTCATGAGCTACCCTATTTCTGGCTGACCAACGGTCGACCAAATAAAAGTTTAATGGGTGCTGGATTATCCTCGTTGCTGGATACACGAGATGATAATGGGCCTGGGCTTGGGGAGTTACCGGAGAATTGTGTGGCGGTTATATTGGGCCGGTTAAGCCCACCGGAGATATGCAAGTTTGCTAAGGTTAACAAAACATTTTATGGTGCTTCTTTGGGTGATGTTGTTTGGGAGACTAAGTTACCCTCTAATTATGAGGTTATTGTGAGTAAATTGTGTAGTGAATGTAGTAAAGGAGTTAGTAAGAAGGATGTTTATCATATGCTTTGTGGGCCCATCAGATTTGATGCCGGAACTAAGGTAATATAATGTTACTACATTAAACAGATCGATGATTATCTTGTGTAAGACTGTTGTATGGTTAATATGGTGAAACGGATCTTAATCATCCGATTAGGTATTCTAGGTGGTTGGATACTTGGATCTATGCTTTTAACGATAATGACTCATACAACAGTCTTAGACGAGAATTTGTAAACTTTATAGTATATAGGGTTTATTGTGGATTTATTTCACAATAATATAATGAGCATATATACGATTGTTATTCTTGTATTTTATTTCAAGAATGGTGCACTTATTTGTTTGAGTGAAATGAAATCCATGAAATATAATAATTAAGTAAATAAAATAATAAATTTGCAGGAGATGTGGATGGAGAGAAAGAGTGGGAAGATGTTCATGTCTATTTCTTGGAAAGGGTTAAGGATAACTGGAATAAATGATCGCAGATATTGGAGCCATATACCTACTGATGAATCCAGGTGAGTGATCTTAAATTATTTTGTTATGTTACCTTTTGCAGTTATAATCAGGATTTTACTTTGGATCGATAAAAACTTAAAAAAATTATATATGATCGGCTCGTTAGAATCTGATTGTAGTATTATAAGATTCTATAAACTAAGCGCAAAACTTAATATTACTCCGTATTAAAATATGTCAACAAAAACTTATTTGTAAAAATCATATTACTAAAATCGCTTGAATTGAAATTATTCATGAATATCTAATAATTTCTTATAAACTTGTACGGGAAAATTATATTTAGACTCTAACTATATTGGATCGTTGAATTGTGTTATAATTCAACTTATATTATTATTATTTTTTTAAAATAAACTGGATCGTAAGATTCTTCAAATTAAAGATTCTACCTAAGATCCGGATCCGTGATGATGTTTTGGATTGTAAGATCATAGTTAGTCATAATGAAATCATGAGCTTGATTTGCTAACCATGCTCTAAATATTCTTTAAAATCGGAAAATAAATGTGCAATGTGTTTAAATAAATTCTAGTAAATAAGTAAAAAAGATGACTAAAGTAAATAATTAAGGTAAACTTCGAGGATATAAATACATTAATCGGCAGAACATTGGTTTTTTTTTTGGTAAGAATAATAGTCTTTAATTTGTTAAATTATGAAGTTTTAATGCAAGTAAGTTTTAGGGTTTCGCGTACCTTAAACTTAAGCAGATTAATTCGTATATGATAGTGGATATTACTTCATATATAAGTTGTGAACTTAAGCGGATTAATTCGTATATGATAGTGGACATTACTCCATATGTAAGTTGTGACTAGCTCTCTAGCTATGAAACAGACTTAACAAATTAAACATATCGTTGATTTAAAAGTCCAAACAAATGAAGCCTAAAGTTTAAGAACTGCCCAAAATAGAACAACAATGACATTTGCGTTCGTGTATGTAAAGGGTTGAGGTAGGTATTATTCAAAAGTTCATACTTTTTTGGTTGGTTTATATAAACATTGAAGAAAAAGATCTTTCATGTAAAGAGGTAGACAACTGAAAATGGATGTCATTATCCTAGACATAAACTACAAAAAAAAGGAGAGGGATCCAGCGAGATTCGAACCAATAATCTATTGTAAGAAGTATATTTGTCTAATTAATTAAGGTAGATGGTTAAGAAAAGGGTTGATAATGAGTCGAGCTGAGCGCGAGCTTAGGGTTGCTCAACTCGGGTTGGACTTAATATTCACTTGGTAGTGAATTTAGTGGGAAATATCGAAAATCTGATCGTTTGGCCTAGTAAACTCCTTAAACAATCTTTTATCATTCCGTCCTTGATATTGAAATTCAAGATAATAATTTGCCTAAATACCACCTAAATATTGATCATTGAACATATGAAATCTCCTATATACTAAGAGAATAAAATTTCTCAAAAAAATTTCCTCCAAACGAAATATGCTTAAATAAGGAAGTAAGACTATATTTTAAGAATTTTTTTTTTTATTATTTTATAATCCTTTAATCTTTTAATCACTATAATCTTCTCTAAACTCTAAACATTCATCTAATTAAAATAAAACAAAACTGATATAAATCTAAAAATTATAAATTAGTAACTGATGGGGCATATTCTCCGCACTCACCAAAAAACACACCGAGCAAGGTCAAAGATATCCACAAAGAAGTCAACGACTTAGACGGCCTTAGCCGATCTGCACCCATAGGCTCGTCACCTAGGTCACGGCCGACAACCCGCCACCGGGACACATATCCGCGTACTCACATCCAAGACCCTCGGCCCCCCATAGGTCCATCGGTACGAGGGTAGAACTGGTCTTTCCACCGATAGCCACTTGGCCACTTGGCCACTACGTGACAAAAGGTGAAAGCCTATAAATACTCCTCAACCTTCTTTGAGGAGAGGATCCCACAACTGAACCTAAATACACTATTCATCTGGTAATATCTCCCTTATCTCTCTACAATACATACCTAGCCAAGCAACACAGCTTAAATCCTTTAAGTTTACTGACTTGAGCGTCGGAGTGAGTACGCTTGGCACAAAGCCAAGCCCTCGCCTGTTCATTGTTGCAGGAGAGGCCGAGAGGGACGATAGAAGCAAGAAGGGTTCAACCCAAGACATCATTCTACAAGCCACGGGTGGTAACGATACTTGCTCTGGAATTACACCCGGAACAATTGGCGCCGTCTGTGGGGAAAGACACTAGAAGCTAGTCACATTCATTCCCAAACAAAATATACACACAAAAAACCAACCCAAAAAAGCTAAGAAGATGTCGAAACAACAAGAGGTATTCGTGACGGACGAGACCGAATTCTACCAAGATGATGCCGTCCACAAATCTGGAGTCGAGCAACCCTCCACCGGCGGAGTAATCCAACCAGAGTTCGGGATGCCAATAATACCCGACACGCCGGTGCCAGCCAACCAGGTCACCATCATGGGACATGTGGTTGACGTAGCAAAGCTGAAAATGCTCCCCGGACCTAATCGCACACGCCCGCTCACACCGTCACGCCGACAAGAGCGGCGAAATCGTCCGGGAGAATCGGGCCCAAAACGTGACTCCGAGAAATTTGAACGGAGCACTAGGAGAAGCCGACCCGTCAAGACGCCGGGAACCCAAAGTGGGCGCGGTAGACCTAAGTCCTTCCCGCACTCGTGGGAGGACAGGCGTCCCGCCACACGAACGAGGCTCACCCCGAAGGAGCCAGGGAGTCCGACTCGGCGAGTTGGAGAAGAAGTCCGAGTCGAAGAAGGAGCCCTCCCGCTACGGGGAAGGAGCCGGGTTAGGGACGCAAGGAGCCGATTGCCGCGTGTCGTTCGACACGTGGTTAGGCGACCCCCAACGCCTCGTCCTAGAAGTCCCTGGTGCTTGAATAAGCTCAAGTTACCACCTCTGTCATACAAGGGAGATAGTGATCCACCACCACGCCACGAGGCTTTCGAGTCTTACATGTCGGTATGGGAGCACCCGACGAGGTCCGTGCCGAATTTTCCCGACAACTTTGCATGGGATGGCTCGTAGTCGGTACAAAGGGCTTCCCGATGGCTCGGTGTACTATTACGCCGACCTCGAAGGGCGCTTTCCTAGCCCAAGACTCCTGCAATAAGAGAAGGGCCGTAGAGACATCGACCTCCCGACTATCGAGACGAGGGGGCGAGTCTCTCCGGAGCTATGTGAAAAGGTTTGATGGAAAGGTCCAGCAGATTCGAGAAATTAATCCCGAGCCGGCGGCCTTCACGGCGATGAAGGGCCTCCCAAGGGGAGCCTTAAAAACGAGCTCATCAAGAGCGGAGGCCTGGGCCTCGGACGCCGCCGAAAGTTGGCCGACCAAGCCATCAAGGTGGAAGACTACCACAAGACCTGGGAAGATCCCCGCGAAGCCGAGCACTCAGAGAAGAAGAGTCACAGGCAGGACAGTCAGGACGAAGGACGCCGCGACAACAACGGCTCGCGGTCCGATGGAAGACGCCGCGAGAATAATAGATCACGGTCGGACAGATCCGACCGGAAGCAAGACTCGGCGGGCGCCGGGTGGAATTCAGGAGCGTACCACCAGAGGCGGTATAGTGAAAAAACCCCTCTCATCGTATCAGCCGCCGAAGTCTTCGCCCGAGCAAAAATGAGGGCCGAAGTGGGAGAGACCCCCAAGCCAAAAAGTGACGGTGACACGAGCCATCTTCGTGAGTACCACGGCCACACCGGCCATTTAACCAACGACGCGCCATCTAAAGAATGCCATGAGGAACCGATCCGAAGGGAAGCCTCGGCAAGTATGTTGCAAAAGGCCAAAAGACGATGCCGGCAGGCGGCTCGAGATAAGAAGTCCGTCTTCGAGCGGATAGGAGTGATTCATGTAGTCATCGGAGGCAACGAGAACGGAGGGTCCGCTCATGGGCACAAACGACACCTAAACGAGTCAGACGGGCCATCAACTTTGTGCCCAAATCAGGGATCCCCTCTGCAAACATCCCCGATATGACTATTGGAAGAAAGGACTACGAAGGGGTCATCGCCCCTCACAGCGACCCGCTTATGGTCAATTTGGACATATCCAACCACCTGGTCAAGAGGTGCCTGGTTGACACAGGCGCATACACGAACATCATGTTTAGAGAGTGCTTTCTCGGCCTCGGCCTGAAGATCAAGGACTTGAGTCCCTGCACCAACCCCCTATACAGCTTCTCTGGGGCCGGCCTGGTGCCGCTGGGATCAATCAGACTCCCGGTGACGTTCGGCGAAAAGAACGCGGCTAAAAACGTCCTAGCTGAGTTCGTGGTCATTGACGGCTCGTCCGCCTACAATGTCCTCATAGGCCGAGTCACCCTGAGCGAGGCTGATGCAGTGATGTCCATCCGGGCCCTAACACTGATGTATGTCTCGGACCGGGGGGGAGCGCATAAGCTCGTCTCCAAAAACGAGAAGGATGAGATGGTCAACGTCCAGATAGCTGCCCGAGGATGCAACATGCAATCCCTCAAAGAGGCGAAGAAATCCGAAAAAGGAAAAAGCCCGTCCTTACAGCAGGAGGGCGACCTCATGGATACAACTAGTGGCTGACTGGGGAGATGTGCCTATGATGAGCCATTAGGGCATTGGTAATCTCGTAGAATTTATGTAGCTGCGGAGGTGTCCAAAATAGCTGTGGACACCCCAACGCATGTTTTTACCTAATGAAAAAAACATCCAAGCCCCCCATCAAAGCAAAATTTTCCCATCAAGAAATTAGCGCCGTCGCAGTCACCCCAAGTAGTAGACGCCACGGCAGTCACCCCAAGAGGTTTGACGCCGTCGCAGTCACTCCAAGTGGTAGACGCCACGTAACACGCTATCGAGAAATAGACGCCGGCTCACACTGTCATACCGACAAGAGCGGCAGTCTCCATCAAGAAATTAGCGCCGTCGCAGTCACCCCAAGTAGTAGACGCCACTAGCAGATCACCCCAAGAGGTTTGACGCCGTCGCAGTCACTCCAAGTGGTAGACGCCACGTAACACGCTATCGAGAAATAGCGCCGCTCACACTGCATCATACCGACAAGAGCGGCAGTCTCCATCAAGAAATTAGCGCCGTCGCAGTCACCCCAAGTAGTAGACGCCACGGCAGTCACCCCAAGAGGTTTGACGCCGTCGCAGTCACTCCAAGTGGTAGACGCCACGTAACACGCTATCGAGAAATAGGCGCCGGCTCACACTGTCATACCGACAAGAGCGGCAGTCTCCATCAAGAAATTAGCGCCGTCGCAGTCACCCCAAGTAGTAGACGCCACGGCAGTCACCCCAAGAGGTTTGACGCCGTCGCAGTCACTCCAAGTGGTAGACGCCACGTAGCACGCTATCGAGAAATAGGCGCCGGCTCACACTGTCATACCGACAAGAGCGGCAGTCTCCATCAAGAAATTGACGCCGTCGCAGTCACTCCAAGTGGTAGACGCCACGTAACACGCTATCGAGAAATAGACGCCGGCTCACACTGTCATACTGACAAGAGCGGCAACCTCTGTCAAGAAACCAACGCCGGCCCCCACGGTCAATCCGACAAAAGCGGCAATCACCCTCGTGAGGCGGATACCACGACAGTAACGGCCATCGCACACTACACTCACAAAAACAAACGAAGTGTCTTGGAAGCGTTGAAACGCAGTTGAGATACGCACTCTAAAACGGCCCCGGCCAAGCCGAGGCGGAAACAAAAGGGGCGCTCAATTAGGAATACAGGAAGACAACTCTGACAAAGATGAGATAAAAACCTCGGCCAGGCCGAAGGCGAAAGAAACGAACTATTATTAGAAGATAAGTTACAAGTAAGATTACAAGTAAAAAGAATACAGACGACGGCCGTCCCCACAGGGATAAGCCGAAACACAACCTACCGAGGTTGTACAAAAAAAAAGAAGGCAAAAACTACCATTATGTTCATGTACCAAGAGATAGCGGGGAGGAAGGGCTGAGTAATTGGCCCCCGGACAGCTGAAGCAGATCTGCTGTAAACTTGTTCTCATCAAGCAGCACATGGTAGCATGTGAGGAGTCAAACAGACTGCGTCAAACTTGTTCTCATCAAGCCGCATCTTCTTCAAAGGGGCAACCCAAAGAGCTTTTCTAGCGGCCTCGGCCTTGGCCTCGGCAGCCTCACCGCCCTCATCCTTTCGCTTCTTCCTTAGCCACCCTAGCCCTCTCAAAGAAGAGTCGCTTTCTCCGCGGCCGCCTCCCTCTCCATCTTCGCCTTCACCGCCTCCTTGGCCTTCTCCACCGCGGCTTTCTCCTTAGCCTCGAGCTTGTCATCAAGCAAAGACGTCGAACCCGCCCCACGGGAAGGAACCATCAAGAGGGAAAAGCTCCCGATAACTTCCCTAGCAAGATCTTCGGCCAAATCCCTAACTCGGCGCACGCTTTGGGAAGCATGCCGGTTTGCGATCTCGATGTCCGCCTCCTTTTGCTTGATGATGGCCTCTTTGCCCCGAACCACCTCCGCCCGAGCCTTAAACAGCCCCGGGACTCGTTCCTCTGCACGAGGTAGAGGTCGGCGCGCCCCCGAGCGACCTCACATTTCCTCGGCGAGCCTTCGCGGCCTTCGGAACCGCAGCCCTCGGCCTTAGCCCTCTCGGAAGGACCCGCACCAGCGTCCTCCCTAAGTTTTCTCTCGCCCAAGAGCGCCTTCTCGGCTTCTCCCCTAAGCCTCTGCTCATTGAGGAGACCCAACTCGCCGATGCACCACCTGCTTAGTGGCATTACGCTCATGAACAGCCCGAGCCACGGCCTTCTCTTGCTCCATGAGACGAGCACCGGTAACCACGTTCCACCTCGCCAGCTCCCTAATTAGCTTCGTGCCCTCCTCTATAAGCTCGGAGACGGAAGCCTTCTGGGATGAAGGGACGGTGGTGACAATTTGACCACTAGCCCGCGGCTGGGAGACGAAAGCCTTCTGGGATGAAGGGTTGACGGTGGTGCCTTGATCACCAACCTGTGCAGAGGACCCCACCGCCTGCTGCCCAACGTGAGCAATAGCCGACTGCGGCTGGTCTGCAGAAATTCAATTAAAACATCAGTATCAACATTGACTTATCAGAAACACCTAATGGTTCGGCTAAATTTAAGCCACAAGCTAGATAGGTACCATGTTTGGGCTTCTTGACCGGAGGAGGCACTTCCTTGCCAGCGGTAGAAGCTGCTCTCTTCCTCCTACAGATAAGAGGAGATCCCTCCGCATCAGAGTCCCCCTCATCGGGAATATCAACAATCTCCACCTTCTTAGGGGAGGGGATGGGAGTTGGAACCGGTGTCGACGCTGTCGCCGCTGAAGACTTTGTTTTCCGCGTCCGACGCACTACGCCGCTAACAACCCTCGCCTGCGCCTCCTCCTTGCTCAAGACCTTCAGCCGCTGTTCCATAAGATCATTCGGCGACGTCCTGCGGTCATGGGCTAGAGCCTTGGGATGCAAGTTAGCAACGGTTTTATCTTTGTGCAGCCCCATTCTCCGAAGAAGATCCTCAGATAGGTCCGGTCCAAAGTGGTCTGCAAAAGGAACAAAGCAAGAGTCAAGCAGAAGAAATAAATCGAAGTTCGAAAATAAAGAAACATTGAGAGCGGCGATGGGCCTCACACCGACCCCACTCACCCCGGGCTAGGGCCGGTATGAGGCCGACATAGCAGAGCGGCTCATCCTGAAGAATGATCTGCGTCGGGGGAATCCATCTTTTCGGCATCCCACTCTTGTCCACCTCAAAGAGCCTCATTGCCAGCCTCTCATCCTCCTTGAGAACGACCCTGCTAGCATCCATTTTAAGATGCTTCCGAGTGACCCATCTGTCATGCTCCGCCCTAGTCTCACACCGCAAGTTAACCTGATGCTGGAAGGAGCGGGGCAGCGAATAGTCATCCGGCACTTTAACGTACACCCACCGACCTTGCCAGTCCTTGCAAGAAGAGAGTTTGTCAACAGTGACATAACCCTGCTCCGTTTGTACACTGTACCATCCAACGCGCCGAGAGCGACGGTTTGAGATGATGAAGTCGGCGGAATAAATTCACCGTCGAGCCTCTCCCTTAAAAAGACAAAGCCGACAAAACCAGTTATGGTCCTCATGGCCAGCGGTTGGGCAACAACAACGTTCATGGCTCTAATTATGGCCATAACGTACCCATTCAAATGAAACCGGAGCCCGTACTCCAAATGCCGCAGTATACGCCAAGATAGATGCCCGGAGGGCAAGATACGGCCTGACCCTCCTCAGGGATAACAATTTCGTATCCCCTACCAAAGAAAAAATGATCCTCGAAAAGTTTCCCGCCGGAACAACGGGCAAGCTTACGGGACCAAACACGATCAAGACGGATCTTACAGACATAGCCGTGATCCATGACGTACTGTCTCCCCTCACTAGGACGAGACCTTTCCGCATCATCACCAAAATCATCACCAAGATCACCAAAAGAGTCGAATCCTCCCATTCCTCCGAATTTGAGGATCAACTTCAGAGAAGGAGACCTAGGGCCCCCGACGCAGTTTACTAGGTCCAAGATCGAGAAGACATGATTCACAACAAATTACTAGCAAGAAAAATAAAAAGTTTGCTTGTTTACCTTAAAGAAAAACACTCGCCGGATCAAATATTCCGAAGGTTAAGAAGACGAAGACAACCCTTGAAAGTTTGGAGAGATGAAGTTTTTGAGAAAATTTTAGAAAACAAAATGGAGGCCAAAATCACGGAATAACTGCCCTATTTATAGAGAAAAGCCCATGAAGAAGGACCAATCAGGGCACGACCCGTGAAGCGTCAACCAATCGAACGTACACGTGTCAAACATGCAACCGCTGGATGTCAATCGTTGCAAATAGCTTGAATGTCAATCAATGCAACAGTGACCAAGCGTCTTCAACACGCCTATTCACATCTCTTCGACTGTTCATCTCCCTCAAACAAATTCCTAGGTATCTAGTCTCCGCCGGCTACCGATCAACCAAGCCAGAAGCACGGCGGGGCAATCAAAGTCAACCCAAGACTCTCACCGGTCTCGGCCAAATAATCATGTTCTTTTCCACATCGGATACCCTTTACGCATCCATGTGGAGGGGGGATATGGTATATGGTACGGCCTAACAAGAGCCACGACGATACACAAGAAGACACCGATACAGAAAAGTTTGCGAAATTTACTTAGTGCAGAATATATGCTCAGCATACATCGGAGCCCATACCACGACATAGACTACGCTGGGGCAAATTGATGGGGCATATTCGCACCGCCCGACCAAGTCAACACACCGAGCAAGGTCAAAGATATCCACAAAGAAGTCAACGACTTAGACGGCCTAGCCGATGCGCCCATAGGCTCGTCACCTAGGTCACGGCCGACAACCCGCCAAATGGACACATATCCGCGTACTCACATCCAAGACCCTCGGCCGCCCGCCATAGGTCCATCGGCCGAGGGTAGAACTGTCTTTCCACCGATAGCCACTTGGCCACTTGGCCACTACGTGACAAAAGGTGAAAGCCTATAAATACTCCTCAACCTTCTTTGAGGAGAGGATCCCACAACTGAACCTAAATACACTATTCATCTGGTAATATCTCCCTTATCTCTCTACAATACATACCTAGCCAAGCAACACAGCTTAAATCCTTTAAGTTTACTGACTTGAGCGTCGGAGTGAGTACGCTTGGCACAAAGCCAAGCCCTCAGTTCGTTCATTGTTGCAGGAGAGGCCGAGAGGGACGATAGAAGCAAGAAGGGTTCAACCCAAGACATCATTCTACAAGCCACGGGTGGTAACGATACTTGCTCTGGAATTACACCCGGAACAGTAACAAAAAATTCATCAAAATTATTTGAGAAAAGTTATATATTGAAATCATTAGTTTTTTTATATAAAAAAAAAAATCATTAAAATACACATTTCGTGACTTCACCCAATTCTCTTAATAAGTTTTCCACTTTTTTCATATTAAAATAAAAAGGGTGAACTATAGAATTAATGACACGTCAATTTAAAATCTATAAATATTAATAAATTAAAATGTAAAAGCTCTATATACCGCACATGCATGCGCGGGATCTAAACTAGTATACCTATGTTGGCTATATATGAAAATAAAGTGTCAATGTCATAAAATAGCCCATGTATTAAAATTTTGTGCTCGAATATAATAATGGGAAAAAAATAAAACCATTCATAAAATTCATGATATTTCTTATTATATATTGTAATTAGAATATCGGTTTTTTTTATTAAATAGCCGTGTCTGCACTTGGATCCGCACCTATGTCCAACCCTTCAAGCCGAGTCGGAGTAACACAGATTATTTCTTATTATTCATCAGAAATGTAAGTATAAACTTACTTTTACCATAATTAGTGAAAATATATTATACTCCCTCCCAGTCACTATAATGTTCCCTCTTTCCCGAAACGGATTATTCAACTAATGTTCCCCTTTCTATTTTTAGAAACTTTTACTCTTATTTTATTCATTCCTCTCTCCTATCACCAAACCCCACACAACTCTTTTACTCTTATTTTATTATTTTCTTTTATGTTTTGGCCCCACAATTCTTTATTTAACTACTAATAATTCATCCCTCTCTCCTATCACCAACCTCACACAACTCTTTTACTCCTATTTTAATACTTTTCCTTAAGATTGTCTTTCATATCAAATGAAACAATATAGTGGTAGAGGGAGTAAATATTTCCTTATTAAATTTATTAATGTAATCGCCTCTTTCAGAAAGACACGTTAGAAAAACTGATAAATTATTATTAAGTCACTCAATGTGTATATTCGACTTTTGTAGATACCCCGTCGTTTATAATTTTGTAGAGTTAAATGTTGATGAAAGGTATTCATAGCTCTTGGTCACGTAGTATGGCCCTTGGGCGACCCATGCATATGCACATCTTGGGTCCTACAACTTGTTAGAAAAGGGAGAAACCACAACTCATGCTTGTGGTATCTAATTATTATAGACCACCTTATCAATACTATACTTATCAACGTGTTTCATGACTTGTGTAATGTTCTTTTCACCAATCAATAGATCATTAGATTTGTCAATCAGACAATGAGTGACATCCTAGCTAACTTTTAAGTACTGTATGTATCACACTCTGAATAATAATAAAGCCGAAAAAGACAATTTCAAAAATCTAACGACAATCATATATACACAAATTTCTTGATGTCTTCCAATATTACTCGCAAGTGTATGTATCACATTCTGATTAATAGAGTCGGAAAAGACAATTTCAAAAATCTAACGAAAATTAAATATCATACCCAATTTCTTCATGTTTTTTCAATATCCTAGCTAACATGCAAATGTATGCTTCACACTATGATTAATAGAGTCGGAAAAGACAATTTCAAAATTCTAACGGTAATTATACACAAATTTCTTGATGTTTTTCTATATCCTAGCTAATTTTCAAGTAACCATATAATTTAAAGCCGAGGATATTAATTCTGTGTATTCAATGTTTTTTTTTTTTTTTGTTCAATTCAAGTGAGTGCACTATGTAGTGATAGAATTATGAACGGTTGAATATTATTGAATTGCATAATAATTCATGAAGGATGAGTACAATATATATAGTAGAGCTAAGCTAGGGTTACAAGGATTGCTACGCAAGACACGCCTAATTACAAAGAGATACAGAACAATATATTTCCTAAATTACAAATATATACGGAGCTAAATTATAGAAACGAATAACTGAGAAGATATTTTCAACTAAGAAGATATTTCCTTTACATGTGGGGGGTAAGAATCGAACCACCAACCTCACGGTTGCATTAAGAGAGCTGCTACCACTTGAGCTAACTACTCTTAGCTTATTCTTTAATTCTGTGTGTTCTATATATGTAGATTCCATTCAGTAGCATACCTTCACCAAATATGGTGGTTGGAAGCGGAAGGAGAAGTAGAGTTCAATTTTCCGGCAGGAGACTATAGTCTCGTATTCAGGCTTCGGTTAGGTAAATCCTCGAAAAGGCTTGGGATGCGAGTTGGCAATTACGTAGATAAAGTCCATGGGTGGAACATAAAACCAGTTCGATTTCAATTGTCAGCCTCTAATGGACAACATTCGAGTTGTGAGTGTTTCCTGAAGGAAGTTGGGACCTGGAAAAATTATCATGTGGGAAATTTCACAGTCGGGACCGGCCACATTCCGATAAAGATCAAGTTTTCGATGGCTCAGATTCATTGTACTCACACGAAAGGCGGTCTTTGCTTGGATTCTGTAATTATATGTCCTTGTGAATCTGTTGAAGGTTCATAAGGATACTCAGGTTTAGTTCTGTTTATAGTTTAGATGGTTTTGTAGACAATGGTAGATTATTATATGTAGACACGTGTCGTCGAGTCGATGTTAATCAGGTGTTTGTGGCCAATATATACTTGCATAATTGTGGTTCTCGGAAACAATGCTTTGTATTACTTTGTGTTGAACATGTTAATGAAAAAGCTACTAGGTAATTAGCTTAATAAAGAAGATGTAAGCAATTGACCGAGACACATAAAAAGGAATGCATATACAATCGACCATGACGGAAATACACAAAACAGTTTTACTAAATCTATATCTATCTATATTAATAAAGGAAGCTTTTTTCGAGCGATTATAGAGAGTCCAACATATGTGAAAGTCTTTAGTGTCTCCAACAATTAAGAACTACTAATGCAACTACCCAATCTCTATCTCTATTTGAAAAAAAAAAAATATCATTAAAAACAAGATGTGGAACGGTTATGGAGAATTGTAATCTAAGTAGAGTTCTTATATTCATTGGATGCAATTTAATGATAAGCATACATAAATCTATATATACTCCACGTATAGATAGATAAATTGGCTTCTTCATACATATTCACTAAACGAGTTTTATTTACTGTTCTACACAATCAATATATTGTTAATAATTTTTATAAATTTGTACTCCTCATTGATATATGTCATTATTTATATAAATACGAGGCCGTAGTGTTTTTTGCATTGAGAATTCGGGCGTACTCAGACAAAAGCATTCAAGTAATGTATCAATTGTGATAGAAGTATGTACCTAAAAAAATTGTGATATAAGTAATTGTTGAAAGAATTGCATCTAAAGATGAAAGATGTTGCAAAGACGAAGTGGTATTTAAGTTGGATATGTGTACATACCTTAGTTCTATACCCAAGATGAAAATTTATTTCCTGATTTTGGATACTCTGTTTTCGATTGATTGTTTTTTTACTATGTTGTTGCATTTGTAATTGCGTTAATAATGATTGCATATTACATGTCTCCTTACTCTCCATGTTTCACCTT
This sequence comes from Silene latifolia, assembly GCF_048544455.1. NCBI lineage: Eukaryota > Viridiplantae > Streptophyta > Magnoliopsida > Caryophyllales > Caryophyllaceae > Silene > Silene latifolia. The sequence continues at coordinate 7,950,986 of NC_133530.1, read as the reverse complement.
ATATTAAGTTACATATTCATAATTTTAAATTCATGTTGCTTATGACTTAAGGTTATTGTATAGTTTCGTTAATTTGAGTATTGGTTTATTTATTTGTTATTTTTCTAGGAAGAGTGATGAAGTGGTCTTACACAAGTGGGGTATTCCGTATTCATCGAAATGAATATTGTTACAAAGATCCAATATATGTTATCTAAACTTTATAACGTGTTACTTCGTCTTTTTGAGAGATTTTCACATTGTGAGATATAATAATTTCCTCATAATCTCATGCTCCACTCTTAATATAAAATTTGAACATACCCTCGAAATGGTAAAACAGGTGAATAACTTCTATCAAAATCATAAAAACTTTTAACTAATAACATTGGTATTTTATTTTAATTTTCTTTTACAAAAGGGTATAGATGAGCAAATAATAATATTGTCGTTAACTTAACAAAAGGTTAAGGCTTTGATCAAGTTTAGGTACTTGATAAATAATCTTTTTGAACCGTCTAGGAGTTATGACACACCTCATAATGCGAAAATATAGAAAAAAAAAAGAAAAAAAAATTAGGACGCAATTCTAGAAAGGGTAGAGAAATTTGGCCGCAATTAAGATTCTCTCATAAAAAAAAAGCTATTTTATGAATTTCAATTTTTTTTAAAAAAAATCATTGATACTCGGTACTTATGACGGTATAAGAATTGGATTGCAAGCACCAAACTGAAACAGAATATGATTTGATTTCTGCGTAAACTACGCTCGAAACTAAACCAACCGTAGTCGTAAACCAAGTGTAGCTAGAAACTAAAGATAATAATTTATCACATCATATTCAATAAAGCCAACTATATGCCAAGCGTAGTTAGAAATTGGAAAAGATAATATTTTATGACAATAAGTCTTGCTTGTGACGGGTCGGATTTTGCGACGGGTATTTTGTGAGTGAAAATGGGTAGAGGGGACAAGGTGGGCACCCACCCCATGTGCTCCTTCTCTCACCCCCTATGGGTTTTTTGTGAGACAATATAGTACCCGTCTCTTGTTTGTGACGGATACCCTCCGTCACAAATAAGAATTTGTGATTTTATGAAATCACAAGTTAGTCAATCACCCAATCGTATGCTAAGTAGAAAACTAATCAACTTCTGTGTGATAATATGTCATATTTTTAAATATGGTTGTTGAATGGAATCAAGAGTATTAAGTTATGTTCTTTTAGACTTTAATTTTAGCTCATTTCAATTCAATTCAGCTCTATTCAGTTATGCTTAGTTTCATTAACTTCAGTTCAGTTTAGCTCATCTCTCCACAAATTACTCATTGAGCTCAATTCAGCTATTTCATTCAGCTCGACTCTTTTAGACTTTAATATTCTTTTCGGCTTAATTTCATATCTTATTGAGCTCACTTTAGTTCAATTCAGCTCAATTCAGTTTGGCTCAGATTATTTCATCTCTGTTTATCTCAGTAAATTTCGATTCAGTTTTCGATTCAGTTCAGCTTCATGGGGCTCACTTCGGCTATTTCATTTTAGTTCAGCTCAACTTAGCTCCATTCAGCCCAAAAAAAACAGAGCCTTAGTTCATTTCAGTTCAATTCAGCTCCATTACGTTCAGTTCAGTTCAATTTAGCTCTTTTCAGGAGAAAAGAACGAGGTCTTAGTATAAGAGATATCTTATGCTTTTTTGTACTTTGAATAATCCATTGTTACATTATTAATAATGCTATTTTAATCTCAAATTAAGATTTCAATCAAAAATTCTCCATTTATAAACTTATAATATACTCTACAATAATACAATAGATCATTACAAATAGGCCCGTGCATCGCACGGGCATTAAATCTAGTATATATATAAAAGAGAGTTTTTTCGAGCGATCTGAGAGCGTCCACATCATCAAAAATCAATTTAGGAAAGTATAATTTTTGATGTAAAAAATAAAGTGGAAAATCTTTTAATTATTATAATATGTATATTTCCTAAATTATATTCAAGTGATATTTCCAATTTTTATATTAAACTTTTACATTTCATTTGGAAAAAAAATATCGTTAAAAAAATTATGAAAATAATATAATTAGCTTTGTGTTAAAAAATGCTATCATTAGAGTATAAATTTCATATTATTTGCACATATTAAAGATGGTGTACTTCTTAATACGTAAAATTGTGTACGTTTTAGTATGTTTTGTCCCACATTGGAAAATAAGTAGGTGTGGTGAATATACTACATATAAATAGTAGAATTGTCCCACACCGAAAGATTAGTATAAGGTGATGTGATCCTATGATTATAAATATGATGCATATTTGGAACTTATGTATCCACCCAAAAATTTTTGAGTCTCATAAATATTGTTTTAAAGAGCTCTTAAGATTTTTTATCATTATCTACGACATGATATAAAAAATAAAGTGGAAATCGTTGGAAACTACCCGGAAAAGAGTTAAGAACATGAACAAGAAAATAAAAAAATAACTAAAGGTTTTCCTAATGGTAATCTCCTGACACAATACAAAACTAAAGATTTTACTTATGGTTGTCTTCCGAATGCAAAGAATAGAGCGTTAATGAGTCGTTATATGTACGATGTAGAGATCCATATCTAATGATCGAGACTAAGTGATTTTACCTTCAAAGAAAAATAATATGTATACAATAGTGATTTTTTAAGAAGAGACATGTATTTCTTGGCATGTTATATCTTTCACATTGAAAAATAATGTAGGCATTATGAACATACTACGTCTAAATAATTAAATTATGTATCTCACATTGAAATAATAGTGTACGGTAGAGTGATTCTATAAATATAAATAGGAGGCATCCTTGAAACTTATGTATTAATCCAAAATTTTTTGATATAAAAGATATAGACTTTTTAGCATGTTATATGTCCCACATTGAAAAATAATGTAGGTGTTGTGAATATATTATGTATAAATAATAGATATGTCCCATATATATACATTTTCTATATTATATTAAAGTGATGTTTATAATTTTGATATAAAAACTTTATATTTCATTTGAAAAAAAAGTATCGTATGAAAATTATATAATTAGATTGTGACAAAAAAATGTTATCATTAGAGTGTATATTGTATTGTATTGTATTTTCTCATTATTAAATCGGGTTGATGTCAAAGTAGGTGCAAAAAAAAAATGGTGTACTTAGTATGTTATTTGTCCTACATTGAAAAGTAACGTAAGTGTGGTGAATATACTATGTATAAATATTAGAATTGTCCTACATCGAAAGATTATCATAAAGCATGGTGATCTTATGATTATAAATAGAAGTCATAACCCAAAATCTTTTGATTCCCTGGCCTTAAGTATTATCAGGGATAACTCTTAAAAGAGTTTGTATTACTGTCTCTACAATAATGGTTTCTAAGATAACTCTTAAAAGAGTTTGTATTACTGTCTCTACAATAATGGTTTCTAACCTAAGTTAATGTTTGGAAAATCTTTTTGTTATTATAATATATACTATGTATTTCTTATTTTATATTCAAGTAATGTTTCTAATTTTTATATAAAAACTTTTAAATTTCATTTGACAAAATAATGTAGGTAAAAAATTATGAAAATAATATTACTAGATTCATGGTAAGAAATGCTATCATTAGAATATATATAGATTTCATATAATTTGCACATATTAAAGATGGTGTATTTCATAGTATGTTATATCTCACACATTGAAAAATAATATAGGTGTGATAAATATACTACATATAAAAAATAGAATTTTCCCATATCGAAATATAGCATAAGGTGGGTGATTCTACGAGCATCCTTGGAACTTAGGCATCAACCCAAAATCTTTTGAGTCGCTTAAGTATTGTCTTGGAGAGCTCTTAAAAGTTTATATCATTATATTTTCTACCTATAGATTTTATATGTCCCATATTGAAAAATAATGTAGGTGTGGTAAATATACTATGTTTAAATAATATAATTAGAATTGTGTTAAAAAATATTCTATCATTAAAGTATAGGTTCTTATCATTTGCACATATTTTAATTATGATAAAAAAAAATAGAAAACAAACATCCATGGTAGCATGTGTAATCTATCAAAGTTCAAGGTTACCATGAGAAATTTCCAATATTATAATGATATAGTTAATAAAATTTGTATTTAAAAGAGAGATATCCGTACCAATAAAACAATAAAGGAGGTATTATTTTTTAATTGTTATTTTATTGCCACGCCATCAAACTTAACGTCCATTTAACAGCCTTTACATTATGGGGTACCAAGGATAAAAAAATGGAACCTCAAGGGTACTATAGGCAGATTTTTAAAAGTAGGGGTAACATGGAAAATCTAACAAAATTAAGGGGTACCATGGGAAATTTCCGTATCTCAATTATGTTAAATTTTTTTTGAAGAAAAATAACGTACAAATATTAATGGAAAGTACTTGATCATATTATTAAATTTAAATATAACTATTAGATATAATGAGCAGCAATTATCTGTATTCGGTATTCGAGATCTGGTTGGATGTCGAACTAAGTACAAAAAAGATGGAGTAATTCTGATTATGTTATTTGTCCCACATTGAAAAATAATGCAGGTTTGATAAATATATATTACGTATAAATATTAGAATTGTCCCACATCAGAAAAAAAATCCAATTTTTGTGAATATATTACTTATAAATAGTAGAATTGTCCCACATCGAAAGATTAGTATAAGGTGGGGTGATTATATGATTATAAATAAGAGTTAACCCACGTATATATTAATCTTTTTTTTTTTTAAAGAGATATTTTAATAATGTGTAAACAAATCATTAGACATATAATGTAAACATTAAATGCTTATAACGTTTTTTTTTTTGCATTGTAAATAAGCTAATTACCCCGTTGCAACGCACGAGCATTCAAACTAGTAAACTAGATAAAGAGGAGTATTTGACGAATATCTCTTATGCTATTTTATGGACTAATTAATTGATTTACTAATAGGAATATAAATAATAGTTGGGCATCAACCATCACTTTAAGGTTTTGGTTGAGATGGTTCATCTATCATGGTATCAGAGCCAGTGTCTCGAAGTGGAAACCCAGCACACGGTACGGGGGAGCCGGTGCACAACTGACCACTCTTCAAGCCCAACGGGCATTTGAGATGGTTCATCTATCATGGTATCAGAGCCAGTGTGACCGAAGGTCACGGGTTCAAATCCTGGCAACCTCAAAACTCCTCAAAAACTCGAAGTGGAAACCCAGCACACGGTACGGGGGAGCCGGTGCACAACTGATCACTCTTCAAGCCCGGCGCACAACTGACCACTCTTGAAGCCCAACGGGCATTTGAGTGAGGGAGCGTAATAGGAATATTTATAATAGTTGAGCCTCAACCATCACCTTAAGGTTTTGGCAATTTTCGTTGTAGTAGTTCAGAAACATCCTCTTTATGTTTTAACTAGATGAGAGCGTATGTAGTATGTAATATGTATATTGTGTGCACGTGAAACTTATTAGAATAAATCTATATATGCTATACATAACGCCAGGGTTTAAATTTACTTTGTCGGGTGGGATTAAATTTAATTTGCCGAGTGTATATTATTAGTAAAACTGTTACCGTAACTAAACCAAACCTCCTTATACCTTTACATGTGTCTCGAATTATTTTTGTGATTGTCTCGTTGCATCAACGTAAAGCAATAATCTCCGTCCACTAGTTCAGAGATGCAAGGATTTGATAACTTTGGATGGATGGATTGTTCATATTGACCATATCTACAGAGAGGCTAATCTGGCTGCGGATTGACTAGCTAACAAAGGGATTCACTCGCCTCCAATTCAACCACTACATACCATCCTTTACTCTCCTACCGAAGAGCTTAGATCTATTCTTCCTTCGTGATGATACTTTAGGCGCGCGTCTCGATCCCTTGTTGAGTCATTAGTTAGTTTTCGGGGCTTTGCCCCTCTTATGTACAAAAAAAAAAATTAAAAAAAAAAGCCATAAATTACGATACATGACATAACCTAGGATTAATTACTTGCTTTTTAGGGATTTTAATTAATTTGATACAAAGACGGAAAATTCTAAGATTAATTGCATGGTACTCCTTAAAAAAAAATTATTTTATTTCATTGTACATTACGATATATGACTTAATTTCAATTTTTCGCATAGACTAAGTCGCTAAGTTATACGATAACGTGATACATTTGAGCATCGGCTATCCAATACTTTTTCCCAATGTCACTTGAACCCTTTTACAAGCTACGTATCAAATAACAGGGTTTCAAATGCCCTAATTGGCGCCAAATTCACTTCAAAGTTAAACCTTATGCTGTTCATGAAAAATCAAGCATAATGTATGAAGATTTCCAGAAAATTCAAATCATTCAATCTCACTAATTGTTCTACTTCAATCCAGCGTGCAGTAAAAACCCTTTTTAACAACCCATATGATCTTAGTATTCAAGATTATGGCCATCTTCTTCAATTTTCCGCAAATCGTCGCTTTTTACGCCTCGGACAACAAATACATGCCCGCTTTATCGTTCGCAAATTCGCTGTTGATAACTTTATTGGGTCAAAGTTTATAACTTTTTACTCTAGGAATGATCGGTTATGGAATGCACGGAAGGTGTTCGATGAAATTCCCCAAAGAAATACTTGGTCTTACAATGCTATGCTTATCGCTTACTCGTCTCATAGTGAGGAAATTGAGACATTGACATTGTTTTCGTCTTTTTTGAGGGATTCAGATGTGTTTATGAAGCCGGATAATTTTAGTCTTACGTGTGTGTTGAAAGCGTTGTCAAGCTTGTTTTTTGATGTGGACTTGGGGAAGGAGATACATTGTTATGGATTACGAAATGGGTTTGATTCGGATTTGTTTGTTGTGAATGGGTTGATTACGTATTACTCGAGATGTGATGAGTTGGGTTTGGCTAGAAAGGTGTTTGATTTGATGAGAAAGAGGGATATAGTTTCGTGGAACTCGATGATTGGAGGGTATTCTCATGGTGGGTGTTATGACGAGTGTTTGAAACTTTTTAAGCTGATGTTAGAGTTAGACGATGGGAAAGTGAGGCCGGATGGAGTTACTATCGCTAACGTTCTCCAGTCCTGTGCCCAGAAGAAGGACCTTGTTCGAGGCGTGGAAGTCCATCAGTATGTGATGGAGAATAATATCGAAGGGGATAGTTTAGTTTGTAATTCTATTTTAGGGTTGTATGCTAAATGTGGTAAATTAGATTATGCTAGGGAGTTATTTGAACAGATGATTAAGAAAGACGAGGTCACGTATGGTTGTTTGATTTCAGGCTATTTGGCTTACGGGCATGTGGACAATGCGATGAATTTATTTCGAGAAATGGAAAATCCTAGTTTGAGCACTTGGAATGGTCTGATTTCCGGTATAGCACAGAACAACCTTCATGAGCTTACCTTTGACTTGATAAAAGAGATGCAAGCTTCGGGTTTCAGACCGAATTCAGTGACGATTGCAACTCTTCTCTCGTCCCTATCCAACTTCCCCGATCTAGGAGGAGGGAAGCAAGTGCATGCTTATGCCATCAGAAATAATTATGACAGTAACATTTATGTGACAACTGGTTTAATCGATGTATATGGGAAATCCAGTTTTCTTCTGGGGGCAAGACTGGTATTTGATCAGTCGAGGCATAGAAGTGTCGTAATTTGGACGGCAATTATTGCAGGATACTTATCTCATGAAGATCCAAATCAAGCAATTAAACTTTTTGAAGACATGTTAGAATATGGAACCCAGCCAGATCCTGTTACATTAACTGTCGTGTTGACTGCTTGCGCTGAGTTAGGTGATACACGCCATGCGCAGAAAATACTCGAGAAGATGCATGATAAATACGGCATTCAACCTGTAACTGAGCATTATGCGTGTGTAGTTAGAGTTTTGGTGCGAGATGGAAAGTTTACTGAAGCTGAAGAATTTATTTCTAAACTGCGTTCTGAAACCATCCCCAACGAGTTGGAAAACGAAAATGCAGATGATGGAGATTTGGAGATCAGAATATAAGATGGTGCTTTTTGGTTTTTTGGTAGTCGCTGGCTTTTCGCCATAATAGAATTACTCGAGATATATAATATGGTTCAGATGTAAAAATCTTCAGGGGGCAAACATGGGATACATGATGTTTGATGTCGAGGGCCTTCAAATGACTCAAAGTAGTGTTCTGTACGATTCAGATTACAGAGTCCCGGATCTGGTAGAAGTAGGAAGGAATGTGATTTTCTGAGTATTAATGATATTGTTTTCACATTACTAGTGTTAATATCAGAGGATGATCTCTCTTATTCCAAAACATCGCATCAGACTAGCATTGTTTAACGGTAGTTTAAATGCGCGATGACCATAGGAAGTCCTATTCTACCTGAACCAACAGAACTAAAATTCCACGAAAAATTAGGGGCCTGTGTAAGGAACTTCCCCGAAAACACACCCTTCATATTTACATTATGTACACGAGTGCTATTTTTTTAGGTTCCAACAGTAAGCTGTGTTCCTCGAATGTGACTAGGGTTAGACATGAGTGGGATTACCATAGCTCCAGTTCCGAGGCTCCATATTGAAGCATCAAAGCAGCAAACAAAAGGTTTAAGAAAAGCGACTAAAACTGAAACACATTACGAAAGCATTCATTAGGTTTGTCTTGATAAATTACACTTTGAAGACTCAACTCAGAAAAACCAACAAAACCATTTTCTGTAGTCACCTACTTTACTGCTATGACTTACATTAAAAATTAAAATTCCAAGTTTTTAAAACAAAAAGAAAAGAAATAAAATAAGGCAGAATGAAAATTTTATAGTATCTCAAATATCCTGTACAAAGACTTGGAACGCCTTTAAAACGGACGCCAAATGCAAATCAGCCGGTTAGCCCTGAGCCCTTTCCATGCATGGGGCATTTTCGTCAACATGTCATGATTTCCAATCATAACCTAGACTGTCGTCAAGATCATCCCCGAAAAAACCATTTTCTGAAAAATCGTGGGGTAGATCTGAAACCATATCGTCTGTCAGATGGAGCTTCTGAGGCACATCGGGTATTTTTTGATTAAATCCACTGTTTGTACCACCACCGGCTGAAGAAGCAGCGTCATTGTTCGAAGGAGATCTGAAACTGTTACTCTTGCTGAGGGTGGGACCCTCAACACCGGGAACATTGCTTGATCCTGACGGTGTTGCTGGCCTTGCGTTGTTCGCGTGTCCTAAGCCACCAGAAGCTGGGCCCGCACTAAAGCTTTTCTGGGGGCCGCCTGCATTATTGCTGGCAACATCCTGCAGCAACTGCTGGATCATCTGCTGCTGCAAGGACGGGGATTGGGAGGACTGTTGGTTACCACCAGGCTGTGGGCCTTGTAGAAGCCCATTACTACTCAGAGAACGCTGAGGCGGATAATGTTGGGACCCATGTGACTGCTGAGCACCTTGGAACATAGATGGGCCTTGATTTGAGTTATTAAGCGAAGACGATGCTTCCTGGTGAAGTGAATGGGGGGTAGAATTGAAGGAACTCTGCCTCGCCATGTTGGGGTAGTTGGTTAAGGCTCCAGGCCCACTTTGAGTGGCTCGGTTATTGGACATAACGTTATGGTTATTATTACTGGTATTATGGTTGTTCAGCCCTGATTGCATTGACAGCAGTTTATTGATAGTGTCCCGGTCAGTGGGCAGACCCTGAATACTTGCAAGCTGCTCCATTTCTTGTATCCTTTGCAATGGGATCCTGGGCGTCGCATTATGTCGAGGATAACTTTTTAACCCCTCTGCAAAATAGAAATTAGAATAAGAATTTCGATACAATACTTCACCAATATGAAAAGTTGGAACGGAGGAATGTGGTGAGTATACAAGGTTTCTCCAACCGTTGTAATTAGCTAGTAATGAAAACTAAAATACAGAACTATGGATCTATGGTTACGTTTTACGTAACATCACTGACATGACATGACACTTTATTTTAGACCAAAACATTAAAAAAATTTCTATAACCCAACCCGACCTGTTTAACCCATTTATTTTAGACCAAAACACTTTATTTTAGACCAAAACATTCGTCGTGTTCGTGTCAATACTAAACGGATCGCCACTACCCCAACCCTAACCCATCCCAATTACATAAACAGGTCATTTGTCTCAACCCTAACCCGACCCATTTAATTTTTCTATAACCCAACCCGACCTGTTTAACCCATTTATCTTTAAGCAGTTCATTTTTAAACCACTTAACCCGTTTAACCCAGTAAACTAATACAACAAACTATGCTTTATAACCCTATTATCCAGAAACTCATGAATGAAAATGCTAATTTTTAAGTTGCTTTGTTGAATTATTGACTCAAGCCAAATACATTATGACAATTTTAAATAAATGGGTTATTCGTGTCGGGTTCGTGTTAAAAGATATCAACCCTAACCCGACCCATTTAAGTTTCGTGTCATGTCGTGTCAACCCATTTACTTAAATGGGTCACAACGTCTTGACCCTAACCCGCTAACTTCGTGTCGGGTTTTCGGGTCGTGTCAATGATTGTCGCCTCTACATACAGCCAACGGGAAGCTGACAGAAAAATTGCAAGTAACACCTTTGGATTCTTCATTACTTTAAAAGTTGCTTATAATAAGAAACAGCGGGAGGATCAAAGGAAAACCAATCAGATTCTTGATTAAGCATTAAGCATATTATTATTACTCCGTACTTGGTATTGAGGGGAAAAAAATAAAAATACAAAATCATATTTGGTACAGTAGAGCAGATGAGAATAGTTACCAATAGGTCCGACTTTATTATCCCGGCAATAATCTACGAGGTCTTTCATGCTATTAACAACTTCGGCAATCTGTCACAAACCACATGAAAAAGCATAAAACATAGCTGAAATCGGAAACAGCATCAGCAGAAAATAGACAGTACCGACATACCTGCAAACATCTAACATATCTCTTAGAGAAACCCAAGTCATTAAGTGACTGCAACTCCAAACTCTTAGCAAGCTGGCAACCAGCTGTTACAACCCTGTTGCAAACAAATATTTCGATGTTGCAAAAATAAAGATGTCAATTATGTTTTGTTCTACTAGATACTTTAATTTTTGAAAAGTTACGGAAAAGATTCAAAAGCTTACATATTACTGTTTGTTTGAAGATCTTGAGAAGAAACTCCTTCAGACCCACTGTCCGATAGCGTACTTTGACATTTTTGAGCAACTTGAAGCAGCTGTTTTACCTGTCAATAAGTATCGCTTTTAGTCTGATATAACTCAGTTGAGTAGACAGAGAACATTCCCTGGCTAAAATGAGGATATGGTTGTGGGTGCACGTCTCCAAAACAAACAAAAAATTGAGAATTAAGCTTAAACATTGTAGCTTCCTTTACTTTTGTCATGCAAATTTCCCTTTTTGGCTGATTTCGACAGTTTCGTAGGAGTAACAGTCGGTACAGCTAATACGAAACAGGGGTACAACTCCAAAAATGAAGAGTTGAAGAAACAGGGGTACAATCTTTCTAATTGTGCTCGGCTTTATGATAGGAGACGAGAAATGAATCGTTTGATCTCTCTCCCTCAATGAAAAATGGTCCCCTCTCTTTCCCCTTAGCCCCTTAGTCTCCAATTTTAATCAAACACACTCTTAGCCTGCCCAGCATAGACACAAAATGTACACTCTGCAACAAATTTATCAAGCTCAGAGAGGTTACACGTAACCCTTGACCCAAAGATACAAGATGGCACTGGCAAGTGGCACCCACGATAAAAATGCATGAGCAGCCACATCAAAATTGGATGACCAACTATCACCAAAAAGGAAAAGAGAGGGGGAAATCGAAAACATTAAACTGTGTTGCTCTGGCCTTTGAGCAGAGCGAGCATCAATAGAAAACAAATTCAACCAATGGACCAGGAACGGAGGAGCACGCATACATGTTAAATGGAAACCACAGCAAAGAAGCTCAACAAGTCAGCAACGCAGATTCTGAGCAAGAAAACTTGCCATTGGACCCGTGGCCAACCCAGAAAAAATTGTTTGCCATTATTGGATTTATTTATAGTTCCACATCGAAATTAGGCAAACCGCACATTAGCAATTTGTTTTATGACGTTCCGGGGTGCCATGTATTTCTAATGGACCCATTTTGCATTGGCTTATATGCCTTAGCACTAGTTAACCAAGACATTAAAAGTTAACGAAATTCAAAACAACTGAAAATCATTAGCCACAGTACACCGACATCAAACTAAAAACAGAAAACAATACCTGGGGCGCCACCAGCCTCCTTGGAAGCAGCTCCTCGTGGCGTCGTGCACAGAAGTCCCATGATAAGATCTGTTAATTAAAACAGGTAGATCTTAAGAACATTTTAAAAGGCAAAAGAACAACTCCGAAAAGGTGAAAACCATTGCAAACTCATGTCATGACCTCATACCTTCAAATCCTGAGTAAATATTATTCTAAGCTGCCCCTCACGAACAACCCGTAGTTGCTCATATACACTCTCCTGAACTGCTTTTCCGTATTCCAACATCATTATTCCATTGGCAAATCTACGCTCACGAGGTAAGTCGACAAATAGAAGCTCATCTATTACACCGCTGCCAAATTTAATTTCATTGAGCCGGGGGAGTACTTCAAATGTCGCTTCTGTTAAGACGTAGGGAATCAAAGGATAGTGAAGATGTAAAAGTTAATTAAGATGGTAAAAACAGATACAACAAACCTAGGGTTATAAAACCGAAAAAAACAAATATAAGTCATTCTAGAGACAGGTCACTAGCACATTAAATCCAACATCTAACTTTCAATAGTATGGAACAGTAAATTTCATCTTTTCAATCTGCCAACAGTAAACTATCAGTTAGGAGTAGATAATATAGCTACAGTTTCCTCTTATCTTACCATGAGAGATCTAAAACTCTAAAAGTAGACAATAATTTCAAAATGAGAAGAGATCCGAAGAAGCCAAGGAACAAGGGCATTGGCATATAAGTTGACTAACCCAAGAGAAAGAAGAAAATGATCACCTTTACCAGACACGTCAAGAGCCATAAGTAGTGACTATTGCAAAATGGGATATTTAGATAATTTGCTGAAATAAGCTATTTTACAGTGATGTAGGTGACATGTGTATAATATTGAAAAGAACAAGAAACATCATATAATCTTCCTAAGCAATACCTGCAGAATCATTTCAAGTGCTTATTAAAGATACAGTTATTTACGAGTACCATAGCAACAAGATATATAAGAACTAGGATAAAAGCATTGATGTAGAGTATAGTACAACTTACCGAAACCCCTTCCAGATTTTGACCCACATACGTCACAGTGCCATGCATCCTATTTCATGCAAGAAGCAAAATTAGGAAAACAAGCCAAGGTGCAAAGTAATATCTATAGCACGCAACTATCCTGTTGCATTAAAGTTGAACCAAAGTTCGGCTTAAGTAGAAGAAAAAAAAAAGGAAATAGAGATGGAATGACTTACCATGGATGCTTGAGGAAAAACTCCTAATGCATGGTGTCCGACATTTTCATATAAAGACAGGCACCACCTTTTCTTAGCACGAGGAGCATAATATTCCGCAACAAATTTCCTCCAATAAGCAATAGTATTTTCCTGTTAACACACTCACTAAATAAGCCTGGCAGCACAAAGCACATCTATTACCAAATACAGCAACAGTACCCCAACACCTCAAACTCTCTTGTCTATGCTGAGATAAGGGTGTTGGATGTACACAGCCTTAAGCATGCGCTATAAACAAAGATAGTGGTTTATAGACCAAAAAGACAGTCTGCAGCTTCATGGTACAAGCAGCAAACAAAGCTACGTGAGTCAATTTATCCCAAAGCCAGATAACAAAGAGTTATTGGTAATAATAAAATAAAATAGTTAAATGCAAGATATCATCAAAATGACAACATAATCCATCAAGGCAAAAAAAAAACATACAGCTGGTCGTTGCCGCTGATGATAGAGGTACTGCATCAAACGTCTGGCACATACACCCCCAGTATCATATGGGTTCTTCATGGCAGCCATTTGCTGCATGCTTTGTTGCTGAAGTTGTTGTCTCAACTGTTGTTGTTGTTGTTGGTATTGCTGCTGCTGATGATGTTGCTGTTGCTGTTGTTGCTGCTGTTGTATTTGAACCCTTTGCATTGGCGACATAGACTGCAACATCTGTTGTTGTTGCCGTAACCTCTGTTGCTGAAGGATGGCCTGTAGTTGTGGATTAGAGTTTTGCAATTGCATTGGGTCCTGCCTCTGAAGGATTTGCTGCAAAACTTGCTGTTGAATCATGTCTTCTTGCTTGATATCTAGCCGTGGCTTTTTCTGGAGGTGGGGTGAATTCATGGGATCTTGAATGAAAGAGTTTTGGCGTCTTGGGCCCATGTTAACCAAGTGTTGGCCCATTTGTGAGTCGGGCAGTGATGACCCACCCGGACCTCCTTGTTGAGAATTAGGATCATGGTGAGAACCATGTTGTACACCTGTGGGTCCATCTATCACAGATGACCCAGAGACACTGATATTATTATTGGATGTAAATGACATTGGTGACGCTGGCAACCTTATGTACGACTCACCGTTAATGCTCGCACTTCTTTGCAACTGTGGTCCTCCTGAGAAGGCTGAGTTTGCATCAGTTACCAATGAACTAGGCCCAGCACCAGCACCAGCACTTGGCCCACTGTTCAGAGCCACGTCTCCGTAACCCGACCCTAGATTCGAACGCCCTGTTCCAGAAATCGAATTGGCAGAATTCCCAAAAGACGAACTCAAATGAGAGTTGATTACATTCTGAGACTGTGCATCTCCTTGGAAAAAAATACCAGAAGTTGCTGAAGATTGTGAGAGTCCTCCAGCCATCCGAGAAGGCGCCATGAGCGGCACCGTCCCTTGATGGCTAGAATCCAGATAACTCTTTAAAGCCAGGCCTATTTTCCCCCTCCTCAACACGAAAATTTAACCCCAGACTACTCAACTTGAGCTATCAACACAAACCCATTATCTTTCCCAACAACAAAAAATGCAATTTGATACACCAACAACAAGCTTTAGTTTACCCAAATCTTGCTGCACAGTAATTTATCGCGTTCGTAAACCCTTTATATACTCTATTGAAAACACAAACAATAATTACAATTAGCAATAGTACAACCTATAAATTCATTAAAAACAAACTCATATAAAAGATTTGAACTTTCTACCCTAACTATCAGTAACTCAATCGCTCCCGCAAATTGCAAGGTAAGGGGGAGTCGGATATACGCAGCCTTACCCTAATTATCAACTAAAAATCAAACCCACATATCATATAATCAAACTATTGATCAAAAACAAAACATAAATCAATAAAGCATCAAACTTTCATACAAACCCTAGAAAAATTCCTAATTTAACCCCAAAAACAATAATTACACAACTTTTAATCTTTTCAACCTAAAAAACTCAATTAATCACCAAATCATACCATTCTTGCAACAATCACCTCAAAATCTTCCACCTTTTATATATATTTCCAACGATCTAACTAAAATCAGCAAAACCTAGCTCATAAATTGAACTAAATAGCACAAAAGTTTACTTCTTTTCAACTCAAATCAACCAAAGTTTCTATCTTTACCATGCAAATATTACTACAACCACAAAAAAATCATGGGTTTTTACTAATTTTTTTGTGGGTATTTGTAATGATCACTACAAAACTATTAAAATACAAAAAAAAAAAAAAAAAAAAAAAAGATAAATTAAACTAACCTTGAAAATGGCAAGCTGGTGTTATACAAGTGCAAGAAATTGTTTAAATAAACTTTAAAAAAATAAGAAATTTATGTATGGAAATTAATTTATGAAGTATAATATTTATATTTATTTATTATTTGTATATTTTGAGAGAAAATCAAGAGTTTTTTTTTTGTTAAAGAGAAATTGAAGAGTTTATTTAATTTAAGAGTTAAAGATTAGAGCTTTTTTTTTATTTTTTTTTATATTTTTAAGGATATATATAAGTGGGGAAAAGGTGACCGACTATGACCGGTTGCTGAGATATTTAGAACTGGCTATTGTAGGTTGTTGTGAATACGTGGGAGTTGTTTAATGGTGTACGTTAAGGTAAAGTATGGGAATTTTTTTAGTTTGCAATATTGTTTACATTAAAAAAACACAAATTCTCCCTTATAACGGAGGGTATCCGTCACAAACTTGTGACGGGTACCATATCGTCTCACAAAAAACTCATAAGGGTGAGAGAAAGAGCACATGGGGTGGGTGCCCACCTTGTCCCCTCTACCCATTTTCACTCACATAATACCCGTCACAAGTGAGACCTACTGTAAAAAAAAAAAAACGTTACACTTTTGTATATAGTTGTAGGAAACCGTGTTAGATTGTGAGATTTTAGTTCCATTTGCTAAAAAAATACACTTGATGAGAAGGTGTATGAAATATTGAAATGTAGCAAGTCAATGTTGACTTGAGTTGAAGACAAGACTTGAATTGATATAAAAAGTTTTAAAATAAAGCTTAAAATGTGGTAAATCATCTATACTATATTTACTTGAGTAACACAGAGCAGCGGAGTTAAGAATTAATCAAGTCACAAATTCTCATTGAAGACATGACATATCCGTTACAAGCTGAAGATGGATACCATTTTACCTCACAATGTACCCACTTTTTCTCTCTCTGCAACACTATTCATGTGGTCCCCTTTCTCCACTAACCCATTTTGTTACCATTTTATCTCACAAAATATCCGTCACAAATGGTAACCCGTCACAAAGAAGACCAATTGTAATCAAGTAGAGGTGAAAAATCTCAATGGATACAAACGAGTAATGGTTTAAAGAAAATTCGAAAAAAGTTGAATAATTTTAATTAAAAATTTTGAAATTTCCGAGCATCAGATAAGGCGGGCGCCGTTGACATCATCAGCACCGTGGCACTGCCGACCACTCAATCTGACCCACTTGCCAGTCACCCCCTCCCCACGTAGTAACATCAAATATCTTCTTAAACCATTGAAACCTCCTTATCCACCTCCTATAAACCCCGGGTATGGGTTTTTTTTTTTTTTTTTTTTTTGACAACAATAAACCGATAATATTAAAACAGAAAGGAGTACAAAGACAAAATCCTATTACCCATTAGCTAAACTAACTAACCAAAAAGGGTAAATGACGAAGAGTTGACGGATTTCATGAACTGAATTCCGCACACCAATTGGTACTGGCAGTATGATAGTTTACGACATGAAAAGGAAAAAGAGACGGAGGTATATGCCGCTGACCGGGCAGTTCGCATAGCGATCAATAAAGCTCTTGTTGAGGCCTCTAGCATATTGTTAGCTCTGATAAAACCTAAATGTTCGTGTCTCGTATAAGAGTCTGAAATGGACGCTTGGAAGCAATTAACCGAATGAAAACGACCGACCAACACATAGAAACAGATAGCTCCTAAGGTGCTATTCTTATACTGTTGCATCGGTGAAGAAGCTATAGGTAGCGAATCTGAACCGTTTAGAGTACGCCAAGTTTCCGGGAAAAGTTGATGAGAAGAATAGAGCTGATCAGCAAGACGACAGATTCTTAAAGGATCCATCAAACACTGTTGGAAAATAATAGAATTACATACCGACCAAATCGTTTGCAAGACACAACCGAAGTAGAGTAGAGGATTGAGAGCAGTTGATGACTGATGAGAAAAATAGGTCACCAAATCAGCAAGCCAACGATTAAAAGGAACCATTGAATATGCTTGGGAATTGAGACCAAGCAAAGACGATCGCCATACATGCTGAGTAATATTGCAAGAGCGAAACAAGTGTTCTGCATTTTCCTCTAAAGAACCGCATAAATGGCAAGAGAGATTGAGAGTCGCGCCGCGTGCCTTGAGGTTTGCCAAGGTAGGCATGATATTGTGTGCAAGCCTCCAAAACAACAAAGGAAATTTAGCCGAACCTGGTAACTTCCATATGCAAGACCATGGAAAAGAAGACATTAAAGACGGAGACGCAGCAGAAGACTTATGCCAAAGGTGGAAATAGCCCGTTTTAACTGAATAGCTACCATCCTCCGTATATTTCCAGTAGAGGAAATCATCACTATCAAGAAGCGGAGGTTCCATTGCGATAATTAACTTTGCTGTAACCGGAGCAAAGCGCTGGAAAACGTCTGAAGCATTCCAGTCACCCAAAGGATGTATCAAATCCGATAAACTAGGAGCGGGTTCTCTGTCAGTCCCCAAACGAGTAGGGACAGTACCGTGCACCCAACGACTATTTACCAATCTTATCTGTTTTCCGTTGCCAATTTTCCAGCAAATTTCCGAGGAAACCTCATCCACCGCACGACAAATACCGCTCCAAAGGAAAGATGGTTTTGAGACACGTGATTTGGCTGTAGGGGTTTTTAATGATGGGGGGTTGGTGGTTTGAGAGTATTTTTGGGGTTGGTAATTGGTATGATGTATAGAGGTTTGCGACGGTGGGTTCGAAGAGGAGTGTGGCTGGCGTTGGGAAGACGTTGGTCGAAGCAAGAGAATGCTGACGATGAACTGACTACTCGTTTGCAGATTGGTTGACGGTGGCGATGGCAGCGCATCGATGGTTTAAGGATTATGATGGTTGACTTTGGGTGTTATTTTTTCATTCTCTTTACTCATCTCAAACCAAACAGCTAATTATATCAAAAGGAAACTTTTTCATGTCCATTTGTTTCCTTTTCCCTTTTCGTAATGTGAACTAAACGTCTCCTTAGAAATTGTTTAGTAAAGGGGCGTTTGGTTGGAGGCCTATAAGTAAGAGAAAGGGAAATAAAGTTATTGATTTCCTTTGTTGGTGGTTGTTTGACACAAACAAAGATAATGAAATTCACTTTCTTACCCCTCAATTCATCTAATTCCTTACCCCCCCCCCCCCCTTCCCTAATGTATGAGATTTCATTATCCTTATTTACCTACCACCATACTTGCGACTTCCACCACACCAGTCACCATCAAGACGCCATCGCCACCACCACCTTAACTACCCTACATAAACCGTCACCACAACACCACCGCCACAACCACCATTATCACCACCACCACGACGCCGCCACCACCACCACAACCACCCCACCTAAACCACCACCCGCGCACCAAAATAAACCACAACCCACCACACTTCATTTTTTTGATTTAACCAAACAACTAGCTAAATTTTAGGTAATCCCTTACCTTTCTCCCTCTTACCCTTTCTAATTTCCTTTCTCTTTCCATTTCTCTAACCAAACGCCCCCTAAGGGTATTCAAAAAAGGGTAAGAGAATCAAAATTCCACAACGATAGCGACTAGCACCTCGACAACGACACCCCTTGACAACTATCGTCGGCGCCCCAATGTTACAAAATGGTTAGGAAGTAATGGAGGTGGCAGTTAAGCAAATTTTTTAGTCACCACAAGCAAATGCTTATATGAAAATTACTACACTTTTACATTTGATTTGTTTAATGAACTTTGTTGTTTGTTAGTTTATGAGTGTACAAATGTTTTCAATATGTGTTTTTTTTTAAGGTATTGGTTTTTGTAGATGGTCCTATTTTGTCATTGCCCGGATAAATTCTCAGTGTTAATTTAATTCGGAGACAGAATTTCGGTGTTGGGGGAGTGTTTTTATGGGCTCCGGAGTGGTGGTTTTGTGTAAGAAAGATTGTTACTGTGGAGAGTCGGGTTGGTTCATCGGGGGCACTTTCGACGGAGGATGTTTAGTATGAGCGGTGGGAGTTGTCTTGACAAGTCATGGTGGTGGTTGGTGATGGGTAAATAAATGAATGGTTATTGAGATTAATGTCGTTTCTTTTAATGAGATAACCAAACAACATGTTAAGTTTTGGGTAATCCTATTCACTTCATCTCTTCCCTTTTTTTATTCCATACCAAACACCCCCTTAATATACACAAATGCACAATGGACCGCGAATATAGGTACCATATTGACAAAATACACCTAAATTTGTTAAGAGTTAAAGCTTAGCCTAACAAAACTCTAAAATGCTCATCCGATAAAGAAGATAGTAAAATACAAGTTAACAATGCTACATCTCATATCTTCAACTCAACTACTTAAAGGTGTCCAACGTGGCAGATCAACCTATCGACAAGGCTTACGATCCCCATCATCAACTAAGGTTGTGTCATGATTGAAATCCTCTACTTAAGAGTCCCAAACCAGTTCAAAAACTCTTACAAAAAAGTATAGCCTTTCCCAACCTGCATAGGCCCATCGACAACCAAGCCAGCATCGTCATGCATGAGCTAACTTGATCCAACCATCCATTAAACCAAGTCATGATTGGTCCAGGATCCAGCCGGTAACACCCCCTTCTTACCCGACCAAGGTAATTGGGAGATGTTACCTTCTCGGTTTTTCAAGACGGTGAATCGGAGTTACAATAAAGGAACATTTATTATAAATGACAAGTTTAGTGATTACAAACCATTAACTAATGAATAAAATACAACTCATGGCTACCATACTCATCTAACCAACTATACTCGTCTCGTGACTCATCAAGTTCGTCCCGTCTCCCGCGTACTATCCAAATCATCTATACCTAATCTGCACCCCATATGACCAAATGATATCATATGGATCAACACAGACCACCCCAAAAGAGACAGATGACAATTACACAGAAACACAAACGTCAGTTTTAATAAACAAATAAAAGATGGCATGACTCAAGTGTGAACATGCAACATGACTACTAGTATGAATGACATAACATCAAAAGACCACCACCACGATACTGAGACACGTCTAGGCATACCGACAACCACACTGGTACCGAGACACGTCCAGACATACCGATAACCACAAACAGGTACCGGGACACGCCCAAACGTATCAGGCCCGGAAGCCAACCGGATCCCCTGCCAGACGTCGTGTCTCAACCACACGAGTCCCTCCGTAACTCAAACCATTAATGTGCACGTCCCTCTTGGAGTGAGAAACTTCAAGAGGCGACTTAAGCGTAAGACGGTCTCCCAACCGTCGTACGTCTCCAAAGCAGCAACAACAACTCCTTCAATATATGATAATGATCAATGCATGAACCACAACCAGCATATCATAATCATCCTCTTAATGATGTGATTACCACTAAACATGTTATAATGCAAATACTCTAATTATGCAAAACTAACTACAACATCAACACAAACAACATTACATTATTGAAACCGAGTAGGATTAACCTACCTTTTAGCAATCTCATCAAGCTACTCGAATCCGGACCGAAACTGTCTCAAGGAACCGTCCCATCCTATACAAATCACATAATAACTATCACAATACATCATATACTAGTATACACTACAAAACCCCTTATTATTACCCTTTAATTACCCAAAATATACCTACTAATCACTAATTAATTACTCATAACGAATTCCCCAAAAAGTTAGGATTTAAAAGACTACAAAAGGGGAGATCGTTATTTACTAGGTGAAGGAGATAAAGAGGAAGGTGGTAGATCTTCTAATCCAAGCTTGAATCCCAAGTAGAAGGTGTTTGTGAGGGTTTAGAGAGAAGAGAGAGAGTTTGGAGAGATAAGGAGGAAGGTGGAAATGATTTTAGGGTTATGGGAGAAAGGGTTTAAATCCCGTATTCTGAAAACAACCACTCGACCAAGTGCCGAGTCCACTCGGTCGAGTGGACTCACTCGACCGAGTAGCACTCCACTCGGTCTAGTCCATGTCTAGTGTAAGGCTATTCTTCCCTCCCGTGTGATCTCCTATCGGTCTAAAGGTCCTCTCACGCGTCCCAATGTCTAAGTACGGGTCCCACAAAGGTCGAGTATTACACAACCAACCAAACACAAAAACGGGTTCCTATCTACGAATCTATGACCACCTCTACACCTACCACTAGAGCTGTACTCGGGTCGGGCTGACCCGGGATGGACAGGGCTCACCTTAAGCTCTGAACTGGCCTATGGGAGAGACGGGCTTGGCCGGGCTGGAGGATGTATGACCCGGGCCGGAATAGGGGTAGGCCAGGCTGACGAGCCTCACATGTATATATATATTTTTAGTTTTTCATAAAATAAATGGATCGGGGTGGACTTGGCTGAATATATAAAACCCGGGCTCAGACCGTGTATTGGGCATGTCGAGCCGGGCTAACCCGTTCCTTTAGCCAACTCTACCTACCACTCTCCATCTCCCATCAAATAACCAAATACTCCTATATAGACTCACACCACAATTTTCACACAACTCTCAATAGATACATACATCTCTATGCAATTCAACAACACAAATTGAGATCCACCCTCGAACTTAATCATCAACGCATGTATGTTTATAAACTACTACATGTGACCAATTAAACACCTCAAAAATACCGTTGCTTAATAAATAAACAAACAATTTCAACTTCTTCTCCCTTGTATCAAAATCCCCAACGTTGTTCAAAACACACCCTCTTCCTCCCTCCACCACCCGAGTCAATCTCGTAACCTCAAAACTCAACCATGGTGGACCTTGATATGCAGTCAATGGCGGCAGCCCTTGGATTATCCGTATCAGTGCTTAGATTCCTTCTATGCTTCGTTGCAACAATACCCATTAGTCTAATTTGGAGGATTATACCTAGAACTCTCCCAAAACACATATATTCTGCATTTACTGGTGCATTTTTATGTTATATTTCATTTGGGTTTTCTTCTAATTTGCATTTTCTTGTTTCTATCTTTATTGGGTATTTTTCTATGATCATTTATCGCCCTAAATGTGGTTTGATCGCCTTCTTCGCCGCCTTCGGGTACTTAATTGGCTGGTATGTTCTATACTAATCATGAGTTTTTTCTTAATTTGATTATGAAATTATATACTCCCCCGTCCCAAGAATTTGTTTACCTTTTATATATTCTTTGTGACGGGTATTTTAATTAAAAGTAAACAAATGACTACGACGGAGTTAGTGATGGAGTAGCTCACTCTGTGGAGCATTCTCTTTTTTGTTGTGTTGATTTGTTGTCTTGTTTGGATTTGTGTTCTGAAAGTGTACTTTTAATTTATCCTGAAAAGTTCAGACTTTTGTTGGTTTGATTACTGAAATTTGAGATTTTTGTAGTATTGAATAGTACTAGTATGAGTACTGTGCAACAACTACATCAGAGTTTTAGTCCCAAAATGATTTGGGGTTGGCTGAAGAATCATCATCTAAAACCGTCTGGGGCATCTAATAGGGCTCGAAATACACGTGTATTTCAAGCAAAAGGAGGTGAAAAAGCATAGGAGTATAAGTAAACAGACATAGAGGAGTATATTAAAAATAATAAGAATAATGTTGGTGAAAAACACAGAGTAGTATGAATACTGTGATTTTTCATATTTGTTCGAAAGGGTCAGTTTTAGTAGTGAAGTTAGTGTTTTTGAATGGTATTAAGCATTTACTTTGGTAGTTCATGTTAAAAGATTGAATCTTTTGGAGGGGGGTTGCTTATAGTTTTCTAGATGAAATACTTTAGATACAAGCGGTATGCTTACTATGCTCGTGCCATGGACATCTGGAATTCCATTCTAATTTCATGATTTCAAGTGCATGATTGTTAGTAGTAATCATTGATACAATGTAATGGTACTCCATACATTTTTATAGATATGTCCCATTTCCGTTTCTTGCGAGTGAGATTTTCAAATTGGAGCATTTTTATGGAAGTAGAGTATTACAGTTTAGTTGGATAATGAAAGAAGGGTCACTAGGAGGAGAGTGTAGCTTATTAGATTTTAAGGTGTAATTAGTAATTGCGTTTGCATGGGTCTGAGTGGAACAATGCTCATAGCATTAGGTCTTAATACCATACCAAACCAAACTCCAATTCACCACCTGTCTCCCTTTGTGAAATTGATAAGTAGATGGTCTTAATTTGCCGCGAGGTACGAGTGTATGACCCTTAATTGTTTTTGCTTATCAAGTGTTATGACTTCATGTAGTGAAATGGTGAATTGCAATAGTATGGCTTGCGCTTGCTTATCAACTTTCTGCACCTTCTGCGGACTTTGTATACCTTATAGCCAATTTTTTAAGCAAGAACTAGTGTGTGTATCAGTTATCTCAGATTTTTTAAATAGGAAAAGATCCTACACACACACACACACACACACACACACACACACACACACATCTGATATTCACTAGTATTGTTTCGATGATCTGAGATTGTTTTACTGCCCTTGTTAAATACTACGCTGCATTGTTTTTTTCTGCTAGTGAAGATTTTTGTACACTTAATGAAATCGTTTATTCTTTTCACTTCTGTTCTAGCCATGTTTATTACATGAGTGGAGATGCATGGAAGGAAGGAGGAATTGATGCAACAGGTAACCTCTTTTTCTAGTTATTTGACTGTTCATAATGTTGTGTCATACTGGCATTCTAGGATTTATAGCTGATATCATCGTTTTTTTCGTTTATAGTGTTTGGATCCTTTAATGGAGCACTAGTGCGATATTGGAAGGTTACTCCTAATAAATTTAGTATCGTGATACACACTAGTGAACATTGCTTCCGAACTTTGTCGGTATGTAGCTAGTGAAGTCACTGAGTGGTGGTACTTATGTTTCGAGTTTGAAACCGTTAGCCTCAGTATTCTCCTTTTTTTGTCACTACTCATTAGTGTGTACAGAATGCTGTTTGGGTGGGTTAAACTCTGTTCTAATCAAACTTTATTACGGTGAACTAAACTTTTTTATACCTATCTATGCTTACGCGGTTTCTTACTTTCATACATTGGGCTAGTCCTGAACATTCTGACCAATTTCTTAAAGTATAGGCCCTTAGTCGAGTAGGGAATACCACACAGTAATTGACCATTCTAATCTAGTCCAAGGGGCATACTGACATTTTTGATCGTATTGTCAGAATAAAATGCACTATTATCAACCAAGCTAATATGAACAGGCCAGTAGAATAGAGATATATTTTCAGCTGCACCATTGTTACCAGTTGCAAATTCAAGCGATGCTGTGGGTGCTATGCTGGTACTCATTGTGTATTTAGGCACCTGTTCTCCTCCCATCCGATCATGGAGTAAAAGCACGTGGAGAAAATTTTGAATGAGAATGCTTTTTTTTTTTTTTGAGTTTAAAGCCCCCGTTTTTTTTTTATATAATAGTGGTATATCTTATTTTAAATTGTACGATCACCATTTTCTTAGATTCCCTAGGAATTGTCTGTTACAACATGGTATAGCAGGGTCCATGGCTTGAGTTTGTTAACCTATGTGAGGCGTTTCACGCAGCTGCCTGTCTTTGATTTGTACCTCTAACTTATAAAATTTATGCCTGGAAAATATCTCAAGACCTCCAGAGCGTATCAAATCTACGTTGGAAAATACATTTGATTTGGTGTTGTCCTTGCTTTTGTTTTTTTATCAGAGCACAAGGAGAAATGATAATGCTCTTTACATTCATCCAACTTAAATTCACCTATAATTACATATAACCTAATTCCAAAAATCCGGTACCTCCAATATTGGTAGTAGTTTTTGTATTTGAACCCTACTCGTTTCTTCAGGTGCTTTGATGGTCCTGACACTCAAAGTCATCTCCTGTGCAATTAATTATCAAGATGGACTGCTGAAAGATGAAGACTTGCGTGAAGCACAGAAAAAGAACCGGTTGTTGAAAATGCCATCCTTGATCGAGTATGTTGGTTATTGCCTTTGCTGTGGAAGTCACTTTGCTGGGCCTGTCTATGAAATGAAGGATTATCTTGATTGGACCGAAGGGAAAGGGGTCTGTTCATAAAACACTCTTGTTCATTATCTTATTCTTGTTGTTAGGATAAACAGTTTTGCAAATCTATACCTCGAAATTGATTTTATCACATGATTCCTTTAGCAGACGGTCTCACACGTGAGACCAATACAAGTCCTTATATATAAGTAGCATTTAATTTTAAGGTTAATGTCTCATATAAGTTTCTTGTGTTTTTTTTGTTTTATGTTTGCAGCTGTGGAGCCCAACATTGAAACAACCATCACCTTGGGGTGGTGTTGGCCGGGCTCTTCTTCAAGCGGCTATATGCATGGGCTTGTATTTGTATCTTGTGCCACATTTTCCCTTATCTACTTTTACTAACCCCTCGTACGGGGAATGGGGATTTTGGAAGAAGCTGGGATACCAGTACATGTGCGGATTTACAGCTCGATGGAAATATTATTTCATCTGGTCTAT
The DNA here is from genome assembly GCF_048544455.1 of Silene latifolia. Taxonomy (NCBI): domain Eukaryota; kingdom Viridiplantae; phylum Streptophyta; class Magnoliopsida; order Caryophyllales; family Caryophyllaceae; genus Silene; species Silene latifolia. The sequence goes on along the minus strand of NC_133530.1, from coordinate 7,924,735 downwards.
CTCAGAAGCTTCCATTATTATTTCTGGGTTTGGGTTTAGTGGATGGACTGATACTTCCCCACCAAAAGCCAAATGGGATCGTGCCAAAAATGTTGACATCCTTGGAGTTGAGCTGGCAAAGAGTGCCGTTCGGATTCCACTTGATTGGAACATACAAGTTAGCACATGGCTTCGTCACTGTGAGTTTCATGCCTTTCACCTTTTGTTCTTCGTTAGACCGTTTCAGTATGGCTAGGCTGGGTAAACAATATTTCTTGTAAATGTTGATGTGAGGTATGCAAGTGGACACAAATGACTAAATGAGAGTGACATTTATGCCTTTATTTGGTAAATATCTTGTTTTGTTAGGAGAAAACTGCAAAATTAATGAAAAGGAATAAAGCAAAGTGTGAACCTTATTGTGAGGCTGTGTAAAAAGTAAAGCATGAACCTTATGCTTAAAAGAAGGAGTTTTATTTTTGTACAGTTTTGAGTTATGATGCGTGTGTGTAATATGTGTACATCAGTAGCGAGTCTTGTATGAGATGGTTTCACACGTGAAACTAATCTAAGTCTTGATGTATTCCTCATTTAATTATAGAGTTTAACATATTGGTCAGTTTTTGTGTATTGCACATATTTGGCATTTCACTATTTCAGTTACGCCTATTTTTCAACAATTTATGTTTCCACAGATGTGTATGAGAGACTTGTCCAAAAGGGTAAGAAGGCTGGTTTCTTTCAGCTACTCGCAACACAAACTGTCAGCGCTATTTGGCATGTAAGTTGTCTCTTTGGAACTAATTTCTTCAATGATTTACCTGATTATAAAACCGCTGTTAAAGTATTTGCTTTTCTCTTTTATTTTTGGGAAGTCGGGACTCGGAAGGCTGTTGTGTGAATATGATTCATGATTTAAATTTATAGGCTCAACAAACCTTGCAACTACAGTAGATTCTGGTTTGATTGTCAATTATCTTTGTTTTCTTCTAACTCTTACTCCCTACGTTGAAAACACTGATAGTTTCCTACCGATTAGTGACTGCTAATTCACCATATAAAAATTTAAGTAGTTTAGTAGGCCATTTTTTTTTCCTTTGACTCAATTACCTCTTGAAATCCGAGGAATAATGAAATCGTTGGTTTAACATGAAATTGAAAATAAATACTCGTAATATTTTACCATTTTTTTCCTCCTTTTCTTTCTCTGACTGTAAGTCTTCTGTGGTTACCCGACATTGCAGGGAGTGTATCCTGGTTACATATTTTTCTTTGTACAGACAGCCCTAATGATTGCCGGCTCAAGAGGTACTTCCTGTCATTCCTTAACAGTTATACTCAATGCTATTCATCATATTTTCTTCACATTTCTGTAACATAGATATTGTTTATTTTTCTTTACAGTGATCTACAGATGGCAGCAAGGTGTCTCTGCAAACGCTCTTAAGACGACACTGACCTTTGCAAACTTTGCATATACACTATTGGTTCTGAATTATTCAGCTGTCGGTTTCATGGTCAGTCTCTTTAAATTTTGGTTTTTTTCACTCAAAAATGAATCGATAATCAAATCACTAATTTTTGTTCTAGGCAACTAGTTTGCAAATGCCAAAGATGCTAATTTCTTCGAGTACTATGCAATCGATTCACTCGGGTTCCTCACATTATTGTTGTAGGTATTAAGCTTGCATGAAACCTTGACAGCATATGGGAGTGTGTATTATGTTGGCACTATTATTCCCATCATTGTCCTCCTCTTTGGTTCTTTGGTCAAACCTCCTAATCCAACAAGGTCAAAGGCACCGAAAAAAGAACAATAAGTGGATGAAGACGGTTTTTGAAGCGGCTTGTGCCTCCGAAATCTTGGAGAACGCTTATTTATGGGAGCATTGGGATGGCTCCAAGAGAGCCTCCCAGGATCGGCTCAAAGAAATTATGCTCTTCTGTTGATTTAACTTTGTATAATTTGTATAATTTCTAATTTCTATTGAATGATTTACTTCTCAAAGTTTCTGCCATTGTCATGGGAATAATGATGTGCTTCGATTTCAAAGGAAATGTCTAAAATAGTGATGACGACGAAGATGTGGTATGTTGTTCTATCTTGTGTTCCATTGAACAAGGGAGATACACCAGTTGTACAATTTAAGGAGAGTAGAATAACAGATAAAGCGTGATGGAATAAAGCAGAATGGGTCATTAATGTGCCTACGTTTCTTTCTAATGTGAAGTATTACTCCTTCGATCTGGAGCAATTTTCATCTTGTTTTATTTTGGATTTTTTTTTTTTTTGATTTTTATAGATATTAGGATAGTAGTAGTGTTGTACTAGAATGATTGTTAGATTGGAGATTAAAATATGAAATACACAAAACCTATGCTAATATCAATGAAAACACTTTTGTTAAATTGTTTAAAAAAAAAAAAGGAAAAATTGGAATGTTTTTGGGAAACTCATGAATTAACTCAACAAGCTTTCACCTTTTGTGATAAAGAAAAGTATCGTATTGTCATAAAGAAAAGTATCGTAATACGGAGTAATATACAAGGATAATAAAATTCAAATTTATTTACCTATCATTGAGTAATTTGAATTATCACCCTTTTATTAGCACACCTATGAATAAAAACTAAAAGTTGACGAGTAATCACCCCGATCTATGTTTTCAAATCAACCAAAGATAGTCACATTCCATGGATCGCCCCTAAGATTACAAGAGTCTCCCTCTACAACAAACTCTTTAACATAAGTACTACCCACAAACTAAATTTACACGATAAAAAGACGTTCACGCTCCATAAATCATCCTTTTTTTTTTTTTTTTTTTTTTTTTTTGATGACGAGGAGGTTGGATCCTCCCCGGATACAGGACCCCACCCTCGCTAGCGCCCGTACTCATGCGAGTTCTTTCCCGGGATTATTCCCTCTCCGGCGTCCTCAGGAAAGTGTTCATCTAGGGAATCGAACCCAGGACCTCGCAATTCCTCCTTAGGAGGCTTTGAGATTACCCTGGAATCCCACTAGACTCACACATCTTGAGTTCCATAAATCATCCTTATTATCATATCAAACATTTAAAACTTAAAAGGATGATCAAACAACAAACAATAGCAAAAGAGAAATGAGTCTTCTATCTTGGAAACCGTTACTACCGTTACACCCAACAACTTCATTTCGCGCCAAATCATATAATCCTCACCTTCATAAAACTACCCCTCTTAATTCCACCAAAAATCGTACCAAAACATCGAAAATTTCAGCAAAAATCGATGATTCTCCGACACCCCTTTCGCCTCAAGATCAAGTTAATCTCTCAGTACTTCGCTTTACCTTCGGTAAAAAATTTCTTTCTTTTGAGCATAAACACAAACACCTTGTGTGCATGATTTGTGAATTGAATTTTCTTTGTTAATTCAATTGATTTGCTATTTTTAATGAATTGGGTTTATGTAGGAATTTCTTGGTTGGATGAATCTTACTTGCCCAGATATTTAGGTTATGGGTTTGGATTTCTGATTTTGTTGAATCATTTTGTCGGTTCAAGTTCATCTGTAACTTCAGCTCAGCTTGTAAGTAATTGTCTTTTTCAGCTATACCGAAGGTTAAGACTTTTGTACGGAGTACGGACTTCTAACAATACCGTCTGCATCTCATTTAATGATTAGTATAAATAAATGAGGTGTACAAGCATTTTCGAGGCGGTTGTATGTTGTACAACGGTCTTACAGGATAATTTGTGGGAAATTTATTGTTCGGTTTCTTGATTGTGTAATTAAGTTGAGTTATTTGGTAGGTTTCGGAAGCTTTGGGTCTTTCTTTGGCTGCGTTCTCCATCACACTTCCCTATGTGGGAAGATTTCTTAAGGTACTTTTGCTCCCAAAATTATTGTTTTTATAGGTGATTAAAGAAGTGTTTAAATGATTCTTTGTATCCGTTTTACTAAGTTATGGCGATTGAGCATTGAATTAAGTGAATGATTGAGAAAGTTTGCCGTGAGGTTGTTACGATTTAGACAAGGAAGCAAGGAGCCCAGTGGGGTTATCTAAGAAATTTCGATTTGAAATTGTTGCAACAATCTTAAAGATGTGAACTTTTTCTATTTTATAGTCGTGTGAGGGTACGGGTAGAGATCATGTATGAATCATGATACGATGTCCGTACTTAGAGCTTTTATAGATTGTAGAAAGGGAGGGAGAGTAGGGGATTTGAAATTCCTTGTTTGGATAGCAAATGAGGGTGGAGGGAAATGGAGGGGGAGAGATTTGGAGGGATCCAATTTCCCTCCTCCAAGCCTAATCAAAATCTCTCCACAATAGGCAAGATTTGGAGGGAAATTGTATCCAAACAACCACACTCCATTCCCCCTTCCCTTCCCTTCTCTCCCTTTCCCTTCCCTCCTTCCCCCTCCCCTCCCTTTCCCTCCACTTTTGTTATCCAAACACACCCTTAGGGTGTGTTTGGATAGCGAAAGTGGAGGGAAAGGGAGGGGAGGGGGAAGGAGGGAAGGGAAAGGGAGGTAAGGGAAGGGAAGGGCATATGGAAAGTGGGTGTTTGGATACAATTTCCTCCCAAATCTTGCCTATTGTGGAGAGATTTTGATTTGTCTTGGAGGAGGGAAAATGGATCCCTCCAAATCTCTCCCCCTCCATTTCCCTTCACCCTTATTTGCTATCCAAACAAGGGATTTTAAATCCCCTACTCTCCCTCCCTTTCTTTTCCCTCCAAATCACTCAATCCAAACACACCCTTAAAGATGTGAACTTGTTCTATTTTATAGTCGTGTGAGGGTAGAGATCATGTATGAATCATGATACGATGTCCGTACTTCGAGCTTTATAGATTGTAGATTGTGGATAATTCTGTGAATGGCTCATTTAAAAGCCTTTTGTGTCTGAGATGAGGTCAATAACAACCGTGAAGAATGAGTTAATGGTCAAACTGACTGTAGTGTAAAACAACAAGAATAAAGCCTTGGTCCAAAAATGGAGCGTTCAATGCAAAATTGGAAGATGTCTGTCTGGTCTTGCTGCCATTAAATGTGTGGAGCATGCAAAATTGGAAGATGTTATGCTACTCTCTCATTTCTATGATACCTTAGCTTAATGAATTATACCAAGTGTTTTGAAGCTGCATTACAAAATATTTTCTCAGTGATGGATGTTTGCGATGCTTAGCTCGATCTGCTTTTCAATCAGCATTATACAAAGGGTTGCTTGTTGAGAGAACATAATATAGTCAGCTTATATTTTGGGATTAAGGCCCTGATGTTGTTGTTGTTGGGATCAAATTTATATGTCCCAAGGGTTAGAATTTAAAATATAAGAGGATTTAAGAAGTTGGGAGCTTTGGAGGGCCAGGGTCACTATATAGATTAATGGCCATTTTGGGAAAAAATATGTAAAAATTTTAGATGTTTTTCATTACTGTGACTTGCCTATCCATCCATCCTTGTTAGAATGGCAAGCCGGTATGTGTGACGGCTATGAATCTTATGAAATACTTCACAGGGAGCAACAGTTGAGGAGCAAGCACCACTACCTGGACAAGCTCAACAAATTTTTCTGATGTCACAAAATGTTCCTGATTCCCTCAAAGAGGACCTGGCTTGGACAACGTATGTTCTACTGCGCAATACAAAATCTGTCTCAGTGGTAATATCTAAATCACACTTCCTTTATCCTTGCTTTGCTGTCCTTTATTGATCTGCTCAAATTGTTAAGGTGTCTTGCAACCAAAAGTTAAAAAGTCCTGTCTGGCGATAGTCAGATTGAGTGTGCTATTTAATATTTGAATCTACCTCTCCCCACCCCCTTCCCCTAACTGCTTTCATGTTGTGACGGATTCTTGTTTTCTTACTGTCAGCTTATATATCTACAATACATGATTTGTATACGTGGCTATTGGAACTTTCCAGAAAATTTGTCGAAGGATGAGATTCATAACTGGTTTATGGGTCAAATAAAGAAATCTGGTCTGTCTGATGTGACAGACACACTCTACTATCAGCAAAGTACAGGTGAATGATCGACTGGTTTCTAATCATTTGTTCATTACTGTTTTACTTTTACGATTGTTAAAGATCTTAAGCATGTGGATATTACATTCTAAAATCCGTTCCGATCTCGTTTTGGTGGAATTTCTGATCTGTACTTGTCGGCGTTGTTGTTGTAGTGATCCCACTGTCACTACTCTGAGACACATATTCAAATTTCAAATATTTATAACTTTGGTTAAGGCTGTAAAATGAATTTGAGAGGCCACGTTCGAAATGTTAAGATGAGATCCTTATTATAAGAAAAAAGAATTTATTTGTAAATGTAAAATTCATTTAATTTTAGGGAAAAAACATTATTAAATTAAAATGCAGAGTTGAGAACAATCATTCCACTTGAAAGAAGTCGGACACAATTACATTTTTTGTTTTAACGTTTTTAGGCCCTAATGTTTTGAACATTTGCTTCCCCTAAAACCGATGGATCTGGTATTGATACAGATGCTGTGCTGGAAGAAGCTCTTCCTGATAGGACTGGCTCTGTTCTGATACAGCCAGTGGTTAGTGCTTCATCGTCACCAGCCAAGGGAACTGATGAAGTCGCAGGGCTCGTACTTGTAGCTTCAAACATTAGCTACGCCTATGGCGACAAGGACCAGTCATGGATTAAAGCCATCGCCAACAAATTTCGAGGTGAGATCAAGGCATAGTTTTTAATTCACATAGCTCTTCATGGATACGTCAAGATAGTCATTCTTTTTCGAGCAAAAGGTAGTCGAAGTGTCATTATCTCTATTGTCACTTAAGTAACATTCTTTGTTCTTGCATTCTAAAATACTTTACTGTTTTCTTATTGGCCTTGATGATGTATTGGACGACTTTTGTTCCTTATTCAAGTAGTGATAAGATCATTGCCTTGTGAAGAATAGAAGATGAAACATTTGAATCATTCCCTGCATATAGAAGATTTGTACGGAGTATTGGAAGGTAATGGTGAGCTCCTAAGTGATATTGAGAATTGAGCTTCAAAATGGACATCATCCATGTAACCTATAATTTGTTTGAGGTAATCCTCAAATAAAAAAGGAAAAACTGATCCAGACCCGTACCAAATAACCTGAAAATGACCAGAACATCGAACTAACCCGATCTGACCTAAACTTTATTAGACTCGATGTTGGCCTGATCCGAAATGATCCAACCCAAAACTACTCATCCTGAAAGTGGCCAATCTGCAATGACCTAAAGTGACTAACTTGAAATTACACTTACATATATCTACATACCAACTGACCACAAAAATTGAAAAATACGACCCATCTCAAACCCGACTCAGGCCCAGTCCTTTACCACAAAATGACCCAATTCTACCCAATCCAGAGTGCACCATATACCCGATATGACGTGGCCCGTTCTGTCCTGAATGACTTGTTTGGTAGGTCTACGTAGAAGGTTCTGCTCGAAAACAAATTTACGATATGATTGCTTTGTCTTAAAAAGGAAAAAATCTATAATATTATGTCAAGATGCAGAGTCTTCTGCTTGGACATTGATATATTGACTCTACTCTCTGAATCCAATTTCTGCAGCCTTAAAAAATTATTTTTGTCTGTAGTCTGGCATACCTCTAAGCAAAATTTTCAGGATGCAATCCAAAGTGAATATACTGTGTCAATGATATTCTCATATTACTACCGTACACAGTTGGGTACTTTTTGTATCCCGTGTTGATTAGTCTAATGTGCAGCGTGCTTGCTGAATGGCTGCTTGATAATGAATGTCCCTTTCTTGTTGGCAATAATTTAGCTGTTTGCTTTTAACTTCTGGCGGGACGAGAGAAACTTCTGAGAAGTGGCCAACTTTGGGTTGCCCGTGCTGTTTTAATGAAGGCCGAAGGAACACATAATCCGTCACAAAAACTTCTCCAAACCATATACCAGGCTCTGTCAACAAAGGGAGGGAAAAAGGATTTAGCAAAGCTTTCATGAGGTCCAATATTAGAGCCTTTCTTGAAACTAAAAACATATGAAACTCTTTGATGACCCAAAGCTGCTAATTAGTTTCTGTAAACGAACAAAGGTTAGTCACTTAATCAGTTCCTGATTTTCTTTTTTCGTCAATGTGAAGTTAGAGCCATTTGATACGACAAAATTACCTCAATGGCTCCCGCAAATAGCGGGGTAAGGGGTTCGAATGTGTGTAGCCTTACTTCTCATGTTAACACAATGAGGTTGTTTCTGGACAACCAATTATGAAAATTGCGTCAAGAATTGCATTAACTACTACACCAATAACGTGCGGCCAATTTAGTGAGCCTATTTGCTTTATTTTGTCATAACCCATTACCAAAGATCCACACAAAATACATGATATGTGAGGGTTTTTAAAGCCACAGAAAGATACACACGATATACTTTTTTTTTTAAAAGTTTACGAGCAATTCATCATATCAATGCATCTCATATGAGCTAACCAACGTGTCATTTAAGAATTAAGATTGAAAATGAAACTCGAAATATTAGTTACCTTTAGGCGCACAACCTTTCTGATGGCCATAAGTAAGCCCGGCATAAGGCTCTGCACATCTGTGATCTCATGTTTAAGCGTGAAAACCTGTGTAGGATGTAATACATTCAAGAATTACTAAGCATGCAATCTGGCAGAAGTATGTTTTCATGGTCTTACTTTATTGTTAATTTTGAAAGACAAACTATACAAACCTCTCCTGGACCTGAGAAGTAAACTGTTGTGCTAGAAGCAAGACCTGGAAGGACCATACTGTGTACTCGAACTCCATCTTCTCCAAGGACTTGACCTCTAGCCTTCATGATAACAGATAACCGTCAATCTTGGCAGTTAACTAATTAACTCTTCGTCAGTAACTGTTTGCCGTATGTATATTTCAAAAATATGATTTGTATCTTATTTCTTCTTACCGGAACATCAGTCGAGATATCTTCCTTGTTGTAGAGCTGGCCAAGATTTGACAAGTTGTTGGCTATCTGAACTGCATCTTGCGATGGAAGATCCTATACAGATGGAATTTTTAGCACATTACACAAGGTTAGTTTGATTTAGTATTTTCTAAGCTTGTCTCTTGGATTTAATATACAGAACCATGTAAATTAATAATCTTTGTTTGTTCCTCAAGTTATGAATTCCCCTACATGGTTACATCTTGGATTCTTTCCGTGAATTGATACTTTCACCATCTAGATGAAATGTCTGCGTTTTTTTTAAACCATTATGTTTCTAGTAAACAAAAGTTCATTCGAGGCTTGCAGTAGTATAGCTGTCTAGTCGTATAAGCTGTTGCATTGGTCAAATCTCGGTTGTTTAAAATGGATATAGCCAATAGAAAGGAGCTAGAAGAGAATTGATTGTCAAACCTGCAAAGTGAATCAACTAGTTCTGCCAGAGTTATGATAAGGGGTTATTAGAGTCTCTGTTATAAGAGGTCACCCTCGGATTATTAGACCCAGCTGTCACGGTAAGCTGTTTATTGGTTCTCACACTCCGCAGATTGTGTAACCAAATGTGTGAATAGAGATCAAGATGGCTTGACTAATACTTGACCTAGGGTTTAAGGAAGTTATAGTGACTTTGCAAGCACTTCAGAATGATTTTGAGCAATGTGAAGTTCATTAAGGCTTATAAAGACAGAATTTTGAGCCATTTTAATAGTTTAATACAATGCATAAAATTTATGGGCAACTGTAGAAGTATCCAAATGATGATCTGCATCTAGACGAAATGTTTGTACAGAAATACTTATGCAAGGCGGTTTTGCATAAGCATTATTGTTAATCACATGTTATTTACCCTTATTATTACCGTAGTTTACTGTAGGGCTATGATAATTCTTAACAAGTACTTTTACAATAACTGATGTAAAACTGCCTTACTAGAGACTTTCGATGCTTGTAAAGGTTGTCTAGACATTCTTTGGTATGGTACAATAATTATTAGCAAAAGCCAGTTCTAAACAGTAGTCAAAGTTTGTAGTATCTACTTTTTTCCCTAAGGAAAATGATGTTCTTGAACTCGGAAGCTATATCACAATTAACAAGTACTCCATAGATGTTAATTTGAGACTTGTTCTGTTTTCCCTTCTTTTTTTTTTTTTTTTGGTAAAATGGTGGTCGGCAGAAATCACGTCTTAAAATGGAGATGTTGGTTAAATCAGTGTCAAATTTAAAGTTGAATTAAGGATGATGCCAAGAGCTTACTCTAGCAGTTGGTCTTGATTCAACGATCTCAACATTGCTGTAGTGATATGAGGCTGTGATTGCTGCCTGTTGAAGAAGTATGGAACCTATCGACAGTGTTGGCGCTATCAGACATCCCTGTTTCAAAAACATCAAGTTATGTTACATAGACTGTGTTAAAAGTATCCTGCATGTCTATCTGAGCTACTTCGAATCTTTGATGTAATCCCCCGTGTATTTTTTTAGTTTAAAATGAAATGTTCAAGTGGCATACCCATCTCATCTAAGTGTCGAATGCCAGACAATGTAGGCAACAGCATATGAAAAGTTGGGAGTGACATAGAACTCAAGAGGTTTAAGCCTTTAAGGAGCCTCCTGCTTAGAAACTCTAGTAAGTTTATTTGACCTAAATTCCCGTTTTCTGGCCCTCTCCCCGTGTAATTATGATCTCTTCCTGTGCTTACCGTACTGGCTTTATCACAGAAAGTGGATAATGCTGCGACTGTATCGATCTGGATACGTGGCACATAAACAACACTTCTCATACCAAATGCTGTTGCTTGTTTCACGTTATCGTACACTGTTGAAGGGTCAGTAAAGTCGACCACAACAACAGTTTCTCTTAGCTGCAAGCCATTTTGTAAAACATGGTTAGATTGGAAAACCAACAGCAGTTACAATGTGCATTGACCTCTGATGTTACCTGTGAAATAGAACCCAGAACCATTGTAAGATCATTCATTATTGGTATTTCCAACGGTTCTTCCATATCGCATACCTGCATCGATTTTCAGAAGTGTTTTAAACCACTTGCACATCATATCTTATGTGTATCATGCATTCATTATTAACTTTTCATTTTACTAGCTCTCGTGCTCTAATATAGCACTCCGGCCATTTCGGTCAATAAGCCGCCTTTTCGTAATCTGTGAGGATGATATTGAGCAACAAGGCTTATTGTCTGACATGGATGGAAAATTATAGTTGTAGTCGAGAATTGTACTATGTTTCACTCCCCTTTGTTTTTCAATTTTTCTTTTCTATTTTTTTCGCATTTTGAGGTGCGCGTGTTCACCCATGGACGGTTCTAGTGGATGATTCATGTCAGCCGACACCAAATCATTTTGGGACTAAGGCTCTGATGTTGTTGTAGTCGAGAATTGTGATTGCTTGAAATGACTTACCTTTCCAATGTCTTCTCCAACAAAATAGTTATCAACTGCACCAACCACCTCCATTCCCCTGGCTCTAGTGACTGCAATCACTGCTGCCCTTCCTATCTCTTTTGCTGCCCCATTTACGATTACCTGTGAACTAGAGGTGATCAAAAGTGGACTAGGACCAGACACTGGCCGGGTCCAACATGAATTCTATTGCCCGTGGACAAGTGGGTTTGAGACGGTCTAGTGGGACGAGCCTACATATATTTTAAAGATGCATTAACTTGTTTGCAGGCCGGACGAGTCAGGTCAAAAGTAAAGTGTGAACCAAGCAAGCCGAGCAAAGTTACGCGTAAGAAAAGTTATATATGCAGAAAAAGGAAGGTGTACCTTGATGTTACTCTGAGAAGGCTGCATTGAGCAAGAGATGGTAGGTCGCAACGTAGCGCAACGGTTTGAGAAGTGTAGGTGACAACTTAATGCTGCCATGGCTGTTGAGAAGCTTTATGTGAGTTTCAGTTTTCAGTCATATTCAGGTTTCCATGGTTTTGTGTGAAGCAAAGGTTTGTTGCCTACGTTGTTTAGGATAAGGTTGTTGGGTCATTTTTTTTATGAGGTAATTTGATTGCTCTTTGTCTTTCTCTGGAGGGAAATTGCATCAATTTTTTTTTCCGCGTCGGTTACGTTCCGGTAATTACTCATTTGCTCTGTCTGAATTTGGTAATATTTTGGATACGAAATGTCCTTTTTACCCTTACTATTTCGATTCAGACGGGCAGTTTTCCCGTCTGAAATAAGACCGATAAAATGTTGCCATTTTTTAAGAGAATGTAAGCAGTGATTCAGTGAATCTACAAAATGTTATCACTAAAGGTGTCACTTTTTACCCTGAAAATAATGGGAAAAATAATGGTAACATGTTATCAGAAAAATACAAACATTTTACTGTCAAATGATAACATGTTTTGTCCGTCTTATTTCAGACCAAAAGCAATTGTCTGAAGCAAGACGCACTGATCTCGATTAAACAGCACGTTCGGCTCTATTAACCCTTGTTATTCGTATTTTACACTAATCAGGCACAACGTATCGAGTCGTCTCATACATGTTTTCTTTATGAAGTGTGTCATTTGCATTTGGAAGACAGATTAATGGGTCGTCTTTGCGTCCATTTCCAATATGTGTGACATTTAGGCCGGATTCAGAATCCGACCTAAATTAGGTAGTTTTTCTTTGTCAAGTGTGCCCTTTGCATTGGGATGACAAATAATGGAATTTTTTGAATTGGGTCGTCTTTGCGTCCAATATGTGACACGCATCTGGATTTTATTGAAGATTTGAATCCAATTTAAACCCGATCCATTTCCATCTCTAGGCCGAGGGCAGAGGATGATGATATTGGGTTGACACTCAAAATCCCAGCTGATATAAGCCCCAGAGCCTGAACCTAAGGAGCCAAATGTCCAATCAGTATTCTCTATTTGGTGTTGGACCAACTTAATTGGGCTAGGCTATAATTGAAAGAAGCCCATGTGAATTCTTGGGTCCGATCTGTATCGGACTTTATCCCGGATTGCCCACAACATTTGACGGTAGTTTTCAGTAGCTCTTCTATAGGACTATCTTACTATTTGACGGACTTAAAAAAGAGAAGCTTAAATATAAATACTTTCATTATTTTGCCTTAAATTTAATTTTAATAATGTAAATCACCGGTTTAAATTATCATCTATTTTTTATTATAAAAAAAAAATACTACTCTTCATATTTGTTCTATCTGTGTTCTCTTAATTTTGTTGTAAAAGAGAAAAGCTATAATCGGAACATTTCAAGTTAGTCCTAATACTCCTGTTATCCTTAAAAATAATATCATGATATAAAGTTGTTTCAAATCAGGTCGAGACAAGTTATTTCATATCAGGTAGAGGCAATATTATGGACTCATTTTTTAATTTTTTTTTTTTAAAAAAAAAAAATATAGGCAATATTATGGACTCGTCCCCTATATACTAAACGAATAAGAAAAACTCAAAGTTTTCCCGCCTAAAATATTTCCCCTATTTTGATATAATATCTTATTTTCTTTCCTATTATAGTTCTCTATTTAAGATTTGCTTCTAGGTTTTTGATGATAAAAATTTCGTTCTCGATAAGATAAATGGTAGCTAAAAGATATGCTATTAAAAAAGTTATAAAACAATATCATTAAATCTGTATAAAAAACCTTTTTTTCATTAAAATTAAATTGTTTTTTTCTCTCAAATCAAAATACAATGATGAAAAACGTTAAAAAATAATAAATTGTCAATTTATACTCTATAAATATAAAATACTAAAAGGTAAAATTTTATAACCACCGTGCATGCATTGCACGGGTCTATACTAGTTTGGATACTCTGTAACGCCCCCGAAAAGCAGACAGGCAGCTCAAAATAGCTCATTTTATTAATAATAGGCAGCAGCGGAATTACAAGGGCGTCACCGCCGTATCCCCCCTTCGGAGAATATAAGGCTATTTACAATAATAAAGATAAATACACTGTTAAAGATAAAAACTAATAATTCTATAACATATTCATCCTATTGGGTCATCCGAAAATCCTCACTCTTGACCTTCCCCCTTACTTGTACCGAAAAAATGAATGAAAGTAACTAATCGCCAACCACAGTGAGTATGACTTCGGTCACCTCCACCGGCCCTACTTACCTCCATTTTAATATTCCAATTCTTTCTGGTCGAACAAATATAAAAATAAGTCACGTGAACACAATCGAATAATTATTAAATAGACATGCACAACCTGTCATTTTATCATAATATGCAAAATATAGATTACCGGTCTACTATTACTGAAATGAGACACATTACGGAGTAAAAACTCCCCGGGCTAAGCCCTCCTCCATGTACACAGGATCCCGAGTCTAAGACCCGTGTAAACCCCCGGCATTTTTACCGAATAATCGAACCGTAGTTCACATGAGGCAGTGCCCCCTTCCATGTACATAGGTCAAATTTGTAATGTTGTCCCCCTCCCGTAATCGTATCCCGAATGCTACAATTGGCCAATAGTACATTATAACAGAAGTACTGACATGACAGTCACATTTTCATATAAAGACAGTTAATATAACATGTGAGTAACATAATGATAATATAACATGATACGGTCGATAATACTATACAATAATCACATTATTATTACTTATTTCTACGACGAAGGGTCCCGAAATCATACCTTATAGTTATTATATACGGAGTAATAGATAGATGAAATAAGGGAAATATGGATTATTGTAAATTTTGGTCATCCCTCTCATATTTTATGCTTCTAAGAAATGGTGGATGATTGGCTATTTATAGCCATCGTCATGAAGGCTTTTAGTGCACAAATGCTATATGGCTTCCTCTACCTTAATGAGCAAGAAACAAATTAAGCTTATCCTATTTTACTACAAGATAAACACATACATGTATATCCAAAGTCATAACTATCCATTCAAATATTATTACTTAACCACGAAGTAACATCATATATAGATAAACATGTATTGGTTACATTACACCTTTAAAAGGTGACTCAAACGAGATTGTTTTCAACTCGGGTTAAAAAGTACATATTCAACAATATCGAAGATAAGTCTAATTTAATCGGATGTTAGTCTATACGGGTAAAAACAGTCTTATTTTTCTCGGGATATTACATTCTACCCTCCTTAAAATAAGTTTCGTCCCGAAACTTGGAAATAGAAATAGGAAAAGTTAAAACTTCGTTTTCTTAAAACTGGAGAAAGTTATAAGAATTAATTTAACAAAAGTCTTTTAATAATCACATTTAGGAAACGAGTAAAAACGTAGGTCTTATATAATGGAAAGCACGAATTCCCGTCGCGAACAAGAATTCGAGTAATCCAATTCAAAGACAAACTCCAATCATGCGTTAGTAGGCGTTGGACTGGTTATTAGACGTCATAATAACAAGCCCTAACATCCCAACAACCGCACAAATCAAAACTGAAAATTTTATTTTCAAATTCGTAGTAAAGATAAACATTTTTTTTTTTTTGAATATACACCATTAAATTATTAAAATGCACCAAGGAAGAAATGGAACTAGATCGAACTTTTGTAATACGATAAATAGAATAAGTTTCAAAATTTTGACATTATGAAAACAATATTAAGATATAATGAGTGGAAGGATAAAGAGTAAAATCTTAAAGGTAAAATGTCCCGAAACTTTCTTAACGTATAGCACACAAATAAATATGCATATATCTCATGAGACTCGCAAGTAGCAACTTCATGCAAATATGTAATGTAGCAGAAGAAAAACAATTAGAACACCCAAACTATACATTATTAAAGCAATAAAAGAATTAGTAAACAAATCACTTAAACAAGTAATCCGAGACACTTTATATCTACCCCTCTCTCTTTTAGTCGGTTTCTATATATGTGTTTGATACGAGTTTTATACTAGACCCAAGAATCTATTCCCCCGCTAGACGTATGGCCGAAGGCTCAACACGCGGTCGCAAGGTTGCTCTGATACCATTTTGTAACGCCCCCGAAAAGCAGACAGGCAGCTCAAAATAGCTCATTTTATTAATAATAGGCAGCAGCGGAATTACAAGGGCGTCACCGCCGTATCCCCCCTTCGGAGAATATAAGGCTATTTACAATAATAAAGATAAATACACTGTTAAAGATAAAAACTAATAATTCTATAACATATTCATCCTATTGGGTCATCTGAAAATCCTCACTCTTGACCTTCCCCCTTACTTGTACCTGAAAAAGAATGAAAGTAACGGAATCAGCCAACCACAGGCTGAGTATGACTTCGGTCACCTCCACCGGCCCTACTTACCTCCATTTTAATATTCCAATTCTTTCTGGTCGAACAAATATAAAAATAAGTCACGTGAACACAATCGAATAATTATTAAATAGACATGCACAACCTGTCATTTTATCATAATATGCAAAATATAGATTACCGGTCTACTATTACTGAAATGAGACACATTACGGAGTAAAAACTCCCCGGGCTAAGCCCTCCTCCATGTACACAGGATCCCGAGTCTAAGACCCGTGTAAACCCCCGGCATTTTTACCAAGAATAATCGAACCGTAGTTCACATGAGGCAAAGGCCCCTTCCATGTACATAGGTCAAATTTGTAATGTTGTCCCCTTCCCGTAATCGTATCCCGAATGCTACAATTGGCCAATAGTACATTATAATGTATAAATCGACATGACAAATCACATTTTCATATAAAGACAGTTAATATAACATGTGAGTAACATAATGATAATATAACATGATACGGTCGATAATACTATACAATAATCACATTATTATTACTTATTTCTACGACGAAGGGTCCCGAAATCATACCTTATAGTTATTATATACGGAGTAATAGATAGATGAAATAAGGGAAATATGGATTATTGTAAATTTTGGTCATCCCTCTCATATTTTATGCTTCTAAGAAATGGTGGATGATTGGCTATTTATAGCCATCGTCATGAAGGCTTTTAGTGCACAAATGCTATATGGCTTCCTCTACCTTAATGAGCAAGAAACAAATTAAGCTTATCCTATTTTACTACAAGATAAACACATACATGTATATCCAAAGTCATAACTATCCATTCAAATATTATTACTTAACCACGAAGTAACATCATATATAGATAAACATGTATTGGTTACATTACACCTTTAAAAGGTGACTCAAACGAGATTGTTTTCAACTCGGGTTAAAAAGTACATATTCAACAATATCGAAGATAAGTCTAATTTAATCGGATGTTAGTCTATACGGGTAAAAACAGTCTTATTTTTCTCGGGATATTACATACTCATCACTTTAGATGAGGTTTTATAAAATTGGATTATTTTCGAATAGGAGTAACTTTGAAGAAAAATGATTTAAGATATGAAAAATAATTTGTTACAAACAACTGCAAGTCTGCAACATTCTCATTTCCTAATTCATGTATTGTTCATTTTATAACTAAAAGTCTAAAACTAGTGAGTTCCCGTGCATTTGCACGACTTTTTTAAAGGAGGATATTAAAGTTTATAATAATTAATTTACGGTAATTTAACTCCTTTTGAAATTTAATGAGAATTTATACTATCGCTATGTTTCATATTATGAGTTGGAAAATATAAGGTTCAATTGTTTTACCCCGAATAAGATTTGTGTGTTTTGCGAATACGATTTTGTCAACATTATTTTTAAAGAGAATGATTACATATTTACATCCATGAAAAGCATAAATAATTAAGCATTACCTTATGATCTTTTGAGTACAATCAGATAATATATATATTAGGTTAAAGATATATATTAAGACATGTAAATATAAAGAGGTAATAGATGTTATCAAGAGGATAATAATGAGATTAATTAATGAGAGTGAAGACCACACTATTAGAAGCTGAATAATTAGGGAAAAAACTTAAGCGGGAAAAATTGAAGTTTTGTTATTCTTTTAGCATATGGGAATGCTATAATTAAATATTGGGAATATTATATAATGATCTTATACGAGACCAAACCGATCATAAAATGTCGGCTGTCGACAAACAAGAATACCTGGAGAGGTAAAGAACCAAAATTGACACGGAATGTAGCAAAAATAGTAGTGGGCGTTTTAAAATGCGTAAGCCGCCAACTTTTGTCACCTTACAAGGTGCCACCGCCCTACTTTGTTGCCACGGTCGCCGTTATTCTAATAGCTCTACATATACGCTTTATTATACTTAAAAATCATTTTAATCATGTATTTATTTTACCCCCACAAGGCCACAAATTCTTATATCTCCTACTCCTTTCTACGTGCTCCTAGGATTGTAGCTACCTTTTTTGATTAAAAATAGAACGAGGGCTCTCATAAAAAAATCACAAATTCTCATTGAAGATATGACATATTCGTCACAAGCTGAAGACGGATACCATTTTACCTCACAAAGTACCCACTTTTTCTCTCTCTGCAACACTATTCATGTGGTCCCCTTTCTCCACTAACCCATTTTGTTACCATTTTATCTCACAAAATATCCGTCACAAATGGTAACCCGTCACAAGGGAGACCAATTGAAAAAAGATAAATGGTTGGTTAATTTAGAGATTTGCTCTATTTTTGTTGATAGGGATCGGATGCCCGACTGTATAGTTAAAAGACGAGGTGATCAATTACCACACCAAACTCACTTGACTATTCTAATAAAGTTTTGTTAAACGAATGGTATCAATTAGTCGTCAAGTTGTGTTTCTCACAGAGTATTAAACTATTAATCAATACTCTCGTATTTATGTAACATAATTCAGTCCTTAATAGAAATCCTCATTTCCTTATTAATAATCACCAGAGCAATCGTGTACTACCTCTGATTCTTCTTAAGAGATGTAGCATTTACTTTTTATACAAGGATTGTTGTGACCAACTCAGACCAAGGTGTTACTTTCGTACTTAAGATTTAATTTGGGTGTTTTAAAATACTTTTATCGGTCTAAACGAGGCGGACTACGAACATGTTAAAAAGCAATGTAGGTAATTAATATACAAGCTAAAGCTCAAGTGCTCTAGAAGTAGAAATTGTGAAGTGTTATTATTCTTGAAAGTTGATGGTGATACATGAGATTCAGTGGCAAATGGGCATGCATCTTTGTCAAGAGTCAAGAGTGAAGAGTGGTTGTATGTATGGATGGCAATGGGTGGGATATGGATGGGGTGGAGCCCATATTCATATCCATATCAATTTAATTTATGGTCATCCATATCCCACCCTTATCCATTTAATATTTTTTCATCCATTTATATCCATATCCACCGGGTGGAGCGAATAATCGTTGGATATTTTCACAGCCAATAAAATTTAAAGATAATATATCGTAAAAAAATTGTGGCGATAAAATTAAAAAGCATACATAATTCAAGTGACAATATGTGTTAGCAAATAACAACCCATTATATATCCAACAACAAAGTGTCTTTGCAAAGCAAGTGACCATAAAAATACGAGACGGCAAGACGCCAACTACAAAGAAACCACCAACGCATTATATTATTGATTAAACTAACAAAAGTAAGTTACTTTGATTAGTGAAAATAACAATATCCACGTAAAAACAAGTTTTACTTTTCCTAAATAACAGTATGATATTAAAATTAAGTAAAATTTCTGATAAAAAAAAATATATTTTTGAAGGAAAATCATTAATAACCTAAATAATTATTAACTTAATAAAAAACTAATTATAAATATTGATTTCAGAGATCCACAGGTGGTTAAGCGGGTGAGAGACGATAATCCATATCCCACCCTAAATTCACCCATATCCATATCCTACCCTAAATTCGAAAAAAATTCGTCATCCGTATCCCACCCATTTAATTTCGGGTGGATGGATATCCACGGGATAAGGGTGGGACTGCCATCCCTAATTGCATGGGTTAACGGTCAAGCCAAGGCAGATGATCGAGTCAAATGTGTGGACACTTTTTCTCATCTTCAAAAACCACTTAAAACATAATATTACTACCGTATGTATCATATGTTTCGTTTAATAGTACTATGGCTGTTTACTATACAAATGTTTTTTTTAGAAGATCGACAACAAACTACCTAAGATATACCACCGGTTGGTACTAAATTTCAATATCACACTCTCACATACATAATGTGAACACAAATACTATCCTACAACCAGTTGTATATTAACATTGTATAACTGCCTCAGAGTTATTGAGCTCTTACACATAATTGTTGAGCTATTTTACAAGTTATTGAGTTATTTTACAAAGTTATTGAACTTAAAAATTATTCTGTTAAGGTCAATAGCTTTGTATCATAACTCGATAATTTTGTTAGTGGAACTCAATAATTTTATAACAAAGCCCAACTACATTGAATAAGTTGTATAATACATTAACTGCAATGTGAATCCCATATTATGGAAAGAGAAATGTGTAAAATTCACATTTTACATGTAAGAGGGTGATACTGAAATAGAAGACAATCAGGCGATACTATTTCATTTTTGTATTTTATTTTTGGAATTACCTAATCTTTTGTCATGAATTCATGATTGGTTCCAAAGTTTCCTCTTTTTTTAGCAAGTGAATACCTAATATTTTGTCATATACGGAGTACACGATATAAATAAGGAAAATGAAGTCAAATAAGTAAGTTAATTTAGAAGTCAAATAATTGGCGTGCACATTAATTTGGGTGGCAGACTTGAGAGCCATATATGCAAACCACCAAATGACCTTGCCCCAAAGTTTGACATGTTTAGTTCGACCTTCGGTAGCCCTCTAAGGACCTTCCCAACTTAAACACGCTAATATAATTCTAGCCTTTGAGAGCATTATAGGTTTATAGCACCAACACCCCCCATTTTAAGGACTATTATTGTTGAACCCAAATTTTTGTTTTAGACGGTCACTTTTCGTCTGAAACTTTAAACGAACATATATGACCAGTTTATGGTTAAATGTAACCACAATGGTACAGCCAGTAATACAACTTAGGGTAACTTTTTTTTTTTTTTCAATAGTGGTTACATTTAGGTATAAAATAGTTACAAAATCTCGTCTTATTACTTCAGACTAAAATGGCCCGTTTGAAGCAAGATCAACTGATTGTTCTTTTTTGCACTTTACTCATTTTTTTTGGCTTCATATGAAATAGATATTGGCCATTTAGTACATTGACTTATTTAAACTTTTTTATATTTTTTTTTATCAAAAGTTAATAAGATACTCATAAGATTTAACTGACAATATATTTAAAGGATAGTTGCATACTGATACGTTTTAAACATAAGTCATGAGTTTCTTCTCGTAATGACATTGTCAGCTAAGTTAATTGACATATATATAAAGTGACAAATATTTCTGACCCAACGAATTATTATGAACAATGAAGTTTAGATATTCATTTTTACCTTGATTGAACATTTTTATAGTTTAAAACTCAAGTTAGGTACATAAAATAATAGTTTTTTTTTTTTTTTTTTTTTTTTTTTTTTTTTTTTTTTTTTTTCATTTAATAGAACGAACACACTCTTGAAATTTTGTTCAAGTTGTTGTACATACATACATTGGCTATAATCTTAACGTTAATTATATCAATAATTGGCTCTTCATTTAACCAAAGGTTTAACCATACATATAATGGCCGTAAATCATAAATCTCACAAACTTAAGGACACATATATATAGTTCAAGATGCTTCATGCATTAATACTTTCTTCATTTTTTCTTATAGCGTAAAAAAGTAAAACTTGCAAATCTAAGTGAGCAAATTTCTGACAAAAATGAGGTCCATTCGAAAAGATTTATTGAGTGCATAAGAACGTAACACAAGGTCCAAATCAAGAAATTACGGGCTTCCTTACGCATGCAAGGTTACTACAAGACAGATATTATTGACTTGAGAGATCAGAGTCGACGGTTAGTTTCTCTATTTTATTTTAATAACATACAATTATTTAATGTCAACTAATAAAAACTATTATTTTCATCACCTATTAACCTCATATCAAAATCGTCATAGTATATATATGCCATAACAAAATAAGAAATCTACTTTTATATACTTTTATTCTTATGTCGCCGATCTTGTATTTCGAGGCACTTGGTTAATCTCGAATTTATGTTAAAACATAATACAAAATACTAGATTTTCTAAAATTTACTGTATACGGTAGGGCTGAGCAAAAAATTCGATTATCCAAACTGATCCGATATCTGATCCGAATTCGATCCAAATTTTTGGATATCCGATCCGAAAGTTAAGTTTGGTTTTGATATCTGATCCGAAATCTTTGGTTTTGGTTTGGATATGGATATTAGAATTAAAACATTTGGATCTCCGATCCGATCCGAAACTATAGTTTTCAAAAATAAAATTTTATTTGATACAACAACTTAATTAATGTTTAAAATATTAGAGAAATATTTAGGTGGTACTTAAATTTTATGTCGAGAACATTGGAATAAGAATACTAAAGAAAATCATCATGTAAGACTATGAATATATATAATCGTGTTTCAAACTTAATTTTAAAGTAAATTCAAAAGTATGGATATCCGATGGATATCCGCATCCGATCCGATTATTTTGGATAACCGAACATTGGATATCCGAAACATTTGATTTGGATATTGGATATCTAACTTCAGGATTTCTAATATAGATATCTGATCCGAACTAGCACTTTGGATCAAATACCCGATCCGTACTTTGCCCTAGTATACGGAGTACTATAAAATCCAGAAGTAATTCAAATTACATTCGTAATAAATCCAATGCTATAAAATCCACGATTTAATTTATTATTCAAATTACTTTCGTTATCATATACAGAGTACTAAATGTCAAACCGCCAACCCGAATCGACATACATCATACGTTATACGTAAAAAGTGGAGGGATGAAGTATTGCAAGGACCTTATCAACATAGGCCCCAACATTGCATAGTGTTATGGTATGTACTAGTAGATTAAGGACATGTAGACTAATTTGGCAATTGTTCAATGTCTACCATAAACTTAAATTAATTGACTTCTACACGGTTGAATTGGAGTTTAGCCGATCATGCAACAATAATCTGACATTTTCCTTGCTTCATTTTAAGTCAACCTATATCAAATGTAATATAATAGACTATTATTAGCGTAAATTACACGGTAATAAATTAATTTTATTAAAACTTAAAATCAATATTATTAGCATTGTTCATTCTCTACTTCTCAATAGTGTTACTATTATAGGTCACTATGTCTATCACTTAGAACATATAATGAGCCATATTTTGTATTTAACTCCTTTTTACTATACCTTCATTCTATAATGTTACAAGTTTATCACCCACTACTCACTCTGTTTTTTTTATGTCGTTTTAGATAAAATCCAAAATTTTCGTTTTATATGCAGTAGTGGAGTCATAATTTGAGCTCAGCGCGGACGCGAAGAGATAATGAAACAAGGTAAACTTGAAAAAATCGAATATTCCATTGTTTATATGTCATTTTATCATTTTCCATGAATTATATATTCTTTACATTTTCCAAAGCATTAATAATTAAGAAAAAAAGGTACTTTGAGCTACTCCTATTTAATTGTTTAAAAATTGTGTATTTATATAATTTATTATACATAGCAAATTGTAATTTACTAATGCATGCAGTTGAGTAAAGTGTATAATTTACTGCATTACACTCTATGAGTGCATTATTGTTCTCAACTTCCCAAGTATTTTGGTGTCTCATAGCTCCAAGGAGACGGGGTCTTTTCTTGAAGGTCTCATGAGCTACATATAGGGTTATGTACTTAATTATGTATGTGTAAGATACAATATAATTCATTGATTATGAAGATCTTCAAAGATTTTGAAATAGTCTTGTAATACTCTATTGACTTAATTTGTCATTAACATGTTAATTGTACTTTCAAGTTCATAATACATGCTTAGCTCACACTCAATCATGTAAGGATCAAATTAAGTAGTTCACTACTTTAATATAATACTCGCTAAATCATAAATGTGTCTTATCTTAACAGCAGCGAAGCCAGGGGAGGGCTAGCAGGGACGCTCGTCATCACTGGAGCATAAAAATTTTAATTGTTTGAATAAAATTTCCACCCAAATTGAGCTTATATCCTGGCCACGTCACTAAATCCTAGTTCCTCAGCTCCCATTTTCATCCCCAGCTAAAACTCCATCATTCGATTGTTGTAAAAAAAATTGAGATTTGATTATCGTCCGATTGCTAATATGTTCTATTTTAAATATTAAACTAAATCAGTAAAGACTACAACTCTCGTTATAACATTATCCCAAATTCTAGAAGCAGAGTTAGCTACTCATTTGTGACTACTTAGTTACAAAAAAAAATGTTTTCGAGTACAACAATACGGGTTATCTTGAAATAGTACCAAGTTTAATGAAGGAAAAAAACTGACCATTTTATGATAAAAAATAAAATTCAGTTTATAATTAATTAGAAAGTGTCCATTTCGATGGTCACTTTTTATCGAAATGCTTATCTACATTTATCTTGTTATAATTATAACTCACGACCATCACAAATGATGGAATTTGCGATGCAGAATGACATGCTTACATAGTTGCATGTAACGACGGATAAATTGAATCATTTTGCCGTATTTTTGTACGACATAAACAAAGACATAGCTTTTTTAGAAGAAATCACCGGTCAATCGTCGTACATAACTTGGTACACATTCTAATGGTAGCTAATGATACTGAAATTTGTCTCACCATACTCGTACATATATCGAATTAACTTCAATTTTATCGATTAAAATTTTCATCAATTTAAATTATACTCCGTAATAGAATTAACTTACATTTTCCAGCATGGAGTATATATATATAAAATAATAATAATAATAATAATAATAATAATAATCTCCCTTTAGAATTACCTCTCCTTCTACTCTCCTATTTTTACAAGTACACATATGGAGGTTTCGAAAAATAAAATAAAAATTACTTACTGAATTCTCCTATTACTTGTTAGTTCTAGTTAATTGATACACAAAAGAATTCCAAAAAAAAAAAAAAAATAACACATACAAAAAATGTAATAAAAAAATTTCGAAATTAAACAAGAATTGGATGATCTTGTTTATAACTTTTTTCCGCTTGTTGTTCGTCGTAGTCATGGTCAGTAAGTTGGTCAGCTCTTTCGGCCTCATTTTCCCAGTCGGTTTTATATATAACAATCATCATAACCACCACACACGAAGCTTGGGCCGCTAAAAGGCCCAACCACAATCCTCGAAACCCAAACCCAGACACGAACCCGAGCCAGAGTGCAACTGGCATACCCACCAAATAAAAACATCCTAAGTTAATATTAGCACCAACCTTAGGCCGAGCCGTGCCACGTAATACTCCACAGCCCGTAGTTTGCGGGCAGTTTCCTAACTCACATAATCCAATTACGGGCAGCACTAATGCGGTCAGCTTAATAATATCTTCGTCATTTGTAAACAAGTTGGCCCATTTTTTTCTAACCGAAAACGTGAAAAAAACAGCGGAAATTCCTAAAAGAAAGCTGAAAAATAAGCCCATTGTGGCTGCTCGTTTCGCTCGCTTGGGCCGACCCGCTCCAAGCTCGTTTCCAACTCGGGTTGAGACGCTTACGCTTAACGAAGACGGAAATACGTAAATAAGGGATGTTGTTTGGATTAAAATACCCATTGAAGCGACGGTAAGTTTCGGGTTAGGTAATAACCCGCATAGTAAAATCATAATCTCGTACCACCACCATTCTAAGCACACGGAAATGCAACTTGGAATAGCGAGTTTAAGAAGTTTCGAGAACCCTCGAAAACTATCCTTAGTCACCGGGGCCCACCCTTTTTTACACGAGTCGGAAAATACCATATAAATGACGAGAAATATGATCATATTAAAGTTAGTTATAACGCCGGCTATTGCTACGCCTTTGACGCCGAGTTTGAATTTGACGATCATGAGCCAGTTTATCGGAAGGTGTAGCCCTATCGCTAGGGCCGCGCTCAGGGTGAGCGGGAAGGTAATGGATTGGGTTCGGAGGTATATTCTCAACGGATGAATAATAGACTGGGCAAACAGATCAGGTAAGGAATACAACAAGTAGGCCTGGGCTTGGGCCGCTATGGCCCGGTCTTGACGACATAACAGAAGAATTTTCTCCATGTTGAGCCATAACATGGAAATTGGGAGAGAGGCGAGGAGTAGCAGTAAGATGGTCCTATGCAGGGTCAGGCCTAACAACGCATGTCTTTTAGCGCCATAGGCCTGACCACAGATAGGTTCCATTCCCATAGCTAAACCAGAGAGAAGTGAATATCCCGTAATGTTAGCAAAGCCTAAGGCTAGGGACCCGCCAGCTAAGGCCAGGTCACCTAGCCGGCCTAGAAACATCGTCGAAATCATTGACTTTGAATAGACTAATAGACCTGTGAGAATCATAGGTAAAGCAATGTCAGCTATTAGCTTTGTTTCTTGTATGGATGATGGTAAACATGGGTAATTATTGTAACAATTTTTTACCTCATCTTTACTTATTTTTGTATGTGGGGTAGAAATGATCTTTATATGGTGATTATTTTGTGGTAAGGAAATTGGAGATATTTTTGTGGTGGGTGTTGGGGATTTGGGTAACAAAGGACTATGTAAGGTTTCCGGCTCAAAGAATCGGACCGTAACACTCGTATCGACCGGGTGATAAGTTTTGTTACACATAATTGGAGTCTTGGAGATTTTTTTTTTTAATATATTTTTGATTTAGAAAGATGAAAATGGAGGGAGTTGGAATTTGGGGAAAATGGGAACAAGAAGGGTGCTTATATATATAATGGGGGGGAGTTTTAAAGTGTGGGTGGACCGTGTGTTAGTAAAAGTGATGCGTTTTTGATTGAATTCTCTTTTTATTATTTTGGACCGTGACATATGGTGAATATTTTTTAATGTTGAAAGGAGAGACTGTAGATTTTGAGGCGGTGTGATGATTTGTTAACGAAAGAGGCAATTTGGATTAACGGTTTAGAACTGTTTGAGTATGAAAAGTAAGTATATAAATTTTGTATCTTTATGATTTTAAAAAAATTATATAAAGTTGTAAGGAAAATTAAAGAAAAGAATGAGATTGTGATGTCTAGGTGGTATGTACACTTGTAGAGTCGTAGTATGTAGTTACTTTACCGTGTTCCTTAATTATATCGAGTATTTAAAATCATTAGTTATTTTATAAACAGTTTTATAATAACGGATAAAAATAAGCAAAAATACTAATAATAAACAAAGTTTATGTTGGAAAAGTAACCCAACATTAATTCAAGGTATAAGTTAAAGTCAAGGTTTTGAATATAGCATTTAGAGTCTTTAGTAGTTGTTAATAAGTTACTACTACTTACTAATGTTATTCTTATGTAAAATGGAGTATATGTTACTAATTAAGTGTAAATATTAAGAGTTAAGTAAGTCATAAAGACTCATAATGTGGCTATGTGCCTATGTTGAAGTTAGGAATTAAGATCTTATATATATATAAAGGTCATGCATTAGTCAATGTTGGATAATAAGAGTGAGTGTGCTTAATATCCCGAGTAAAGCATAGATTGAAATCTTAGCTAATAGCTAAGTGTTAAGAATTGAGATTGTATTATTATATTAGTGTTTGTCTTTTTATATTATTTGAAACAAAAAACCCAACAGTTCAAAATTTATATTAATAACTTACATATTTTAAAAGATTTGTTATTAAAAAATATATTAATGTCAAAATATTAACAAAGAATAATGAAGTATTTTAAAGTTTTCTTGTTTTGGGTACGTATATTAACGTAAACTTGTTAAGAAAATGTATGTCGAATACTGAATATATATATTAAAGTAGATTAATGTAGATTTGTTATACTCCGTATTGTATTATCCGGCAATTTTATCATCTTACTCAAAATTTATTGTGTAAAATTATTTTATACTGTACATACAACAACGGTTCTTTTATTTGTTGAATAATATCTCATTTATTAATAATAATAACAAAATATTTAATCAGTTAATCAGTCAAATAATCGTCCTATGCTATAAAGGAATCTTATTTTATAATTTTGGGTACAAAGGCATAAATCTATGATGGTTTAATCTCCAATGCCACCAACTAGTACTAACTCATTCTCATTGAAAAGAAATGCTATCAAGTCATGATGTTAGGAAATTAGTGAAAAAGTTTACATACACTTGTTAATCCATGATTAAACCATGAGTAGGTCTCCTGAGAGACGGTCTCTTAATAAGCTTTATTGAGAGACCATTGTACAATTTTAAGAAAAAGTGGTACTAAAGGTAATAAAATAGGTACAAAACATAATTAATGATAAAATGGGTAAATTTATTATGTAAATAAGTACGAAATTAATATGTCACGATCAACAATAAAAGGGGTACGAAATACAAATAAAAGTGATTTAAAGATTGGCCTCTCAATAACTTAACGAAACTCGTCTCTCCCAAGTTTTAGTGTTAAACCATCGTGACTTATAGTTTTAAGAGGGCCTATAGATACCCTAATTGAGGGACCAAAGAGGCTTTAGTACGGTAAAATCGTCCAATCTTCACATGCAAGTTAAAAGGAACTATTTAGTCTTTTTGCTCTCTTAAGGCAATGTTAAGACATCACACGTTTAATGATTAGTCTAATTCTAATGTTATCTATAATAATTAATAATAATAATAATAATAATAATAATAATAATATCATGTTAGGCACGAACTAGTTGTTGGTCGTGCATGGTCCAAGATATCCTAAGGAATTTACATAAAGATAGTGCAATTATAGATGATAGAACTATACAAGACTCACTTAAAGAGTGAAAACAGCCTTGGAATGTAGGAAAATTTTAAAAATGTACCCGAGTTCGAGGTTTGACATTTTGTCAATATAATCTCTTTTTAATTTTTGAGATTCGATTTTTATGTTTACCTAATCGATATAAGCTGGTTTGATATATACTGTGATCTGATACATGATACAATTTAGAATATTCCCATAGACAATGTCATTTCTTTTTTCAAATTTCTCTTTTTTTTTTTTGGCATTTGCTAAACATTACTCCGTATATTAGATGATTTTAGTAATATATATACATAATTTAGTGCATTTAATTTGTCAATCTGATATTTATATAGGATAACTGATATATTAAAATAGTAGAACTGATATTATTTGATTTGTGTTGTCTATTTTGCAATACAAATATTTGCTTCTCCAACAATATTATCTTGAAAAAATAAAACTCGGCATTATTTGAACCATCAATAACGTCTTATTCACATTTCTCATTTAAAATTCATCAAGACCAATAAATCATCACACTTTTTATTAATCAAACTTCTAATTATCAAGCTTCATCAAATTATCATCTATAATTAGTAGTGTAGCCAGGATTTACAGTTAGGTGGGCAAAAAAATATTAGCAGGGATGAGCAGTAATGATATAATATTATAAGTAAAATTTGAAAAAAGTTCGGAAATTTCAAGTAAAACTTTCGTATTTTTCCAATTTTCCTTGCTCAGTGGGAGTAAACGCCTCTACTAAGCCCCCAAATCCGTCACTGTCTATAACCTTCTTCGATAAAACTTTCATTCAAACCACAAAGCTAAAACCTCTTTGAGTTTACTCGTAACGACCCAATGCAATGATACGTAGAAGAAAAGAATAAACGTGTAGACTGAGTCGAAAACTTACGACGTGCAAGTGCGTTTAGACCTGGATTATGGTAATGGTTGCTAAAGAGACAAAAGAAGGTTCTAATAAAATGGGCTATAATGACAAGTAACAGTCGATAATTTTGGTCTTCCTCAATTTTTCATGCACTTTTCTAACGCGTTGACCGTGTCTTTTGGTTTACATTTTTATTAGTGGAATTTTATAGTTAGTAGGAAATGGTTTGATTTTTCTGTGTCCCATAGTGCGCTATTCGCAACCCCTCAATTTATACACCATTTGAGAGTTTAAGTTTTTATTTTCGTCCGTAAAAATGGAATTCAGTGGTTAAAATTTGGATGATATATTCGAGAGTAATCTTGTGGAATATTTATGATCTGAGGGCTGAGGCTATGCCTTCTAGATTTCAAGCCTTTAATTTTCGATCGGTTAATTTAATTACCTGGTATACGTGGTTTGTAGGATATTATATATACCCGAAGGTTTACCGAATGCAGCTAAAAGGTAGTGACCACGGATCTCCTCGTTTCCAAAAAAAAGTCCTTATTTCATTTTCGTATCTTATTTTATGTCATAAATTTATAATCCTTCTTCTTATGATACATTAGATAACACGGACTTCCCGTGTCGGATACCTGTGTCGGACACGACACTCGTCGGACACGCGACAAAACGTGTCGGATACCTCTAAAGCCGTGTCTAACTTTCATCTTTTATTTGGGCACGTGTCCATGGTATTTGGACACACCTTCAAACGGAATCAAGTTGAATTTAAGTTAAATAGCTTGGATTGTTATATGGATAAATTTAGTGGGGAAATAAGTTGAATTGGGGGCAAATGATATTCTTTAGACGAGTAATGAGATTTCGAAACAAACTGATTATAAGTTGGATTTTGGTTTTGTAAATGAGAATGGGTTATAATTAACCTCAAATTTTACCTTCACTTATTTAAATTTAATATCAGATACTTTCTCAAAAATAAAATCACACATATATAACTATAAAATATATATTTTTATTAAATTTAAATAGCGTGTCTCGTGTCCTAAATTTCATGGGATGCCGTGTTACATGTCCGTGTCGTGTCCGTTTTGGTGCTACCTAGATGATACATGGAGATAAAAATAGGTTCACACAAAAATAACTTAATCTAAAAGTCATTTGAATAGTAATTTTTTTTTTTTTTTATAATTTTACTAACATTATAATCAGTATATTAAAACATACAATTATAACTACAACTCATTTATGTAAAAATTTGTAATTTTTATAAGCTTAATTAATTTAACCCTTCAAGGATTTCAACTAGTAATCTATGAAAAAGTGATAAGTCCATTTTATATACATTTTAACCTCCTATATTATCTCTATTTTACATGTCATTTGCTCTAATATTAGTGTTTGTGAGCTAATTCCGTGTTCTAGTTGTGTTTGCTTGTTTTCATTGTGTTTTGTAGGAAATTAAGCTTTTAGTAGCTTTTTCCAGTCAAAGTAGCAAGCACATGAGTTCACGAGACTAAAAAGACTAAGCATGACCTCGGAAGGGTATTTTGGTAATTTCTAAACCCGAGCAAGAAGTATGGAGCTTGGGTTGATGAACAAGTGAAGAAATGGAATTGGCCCAAAAGAAAAGTCCAAGTCAAGCAAGACCAAGAGTCAAACTTGGAGATGCTCTTAGGATGCCAAATGATGCTCTTAACTCGGGTAATTAAGGAGCTTAATGACGGAGCATAGGATAATTGGTGTTGATAAATGAGGAATTAAGAAAAATAACCAAAAAACACACGACCCCGATCGGGGTTAACCTCTTCTAGCTCGTTTCCGTTACTCCGCCCTTTGGTCCTATATAAAGGGTGTTGATCCGGGACCTAAAACACACTTCTTACACCTCTTTCCACACATTTTTCCATACGCTTTAGTCTTAGTTTTCAGAATAAAATGTAGTTTAGATTAAATTTCCTTTAAGCATTCCTTTAATTGTTACAAACATTTCTTTAACCATTTCAATTTATATTACAAGTAATTTCCATTTGTTCTATCTTGTTCTTCATTCCCAAGTTCATTTCCTTTGTTGAGGTAATTCTATTTCTTGTATTATTTTGTTATTTCCTTTGTCATTTCCATTATTAGTTAGTTATCATGTTTACTTCATCATTTGTCATTAGTTTAATTTACATTATGCAAGAATAGTTAAATTTGTCTAGGGAATAAGGGAAACCATGCATAAGTAGTTCTTGCAATTGTTGAATTAGGATGTTATAATATCGTTTCATTGTTTCTTTCACATGTTTGCATTGTATTATTAGTCTTTGATAAATGATCACTATCTTAGATTAAATCTGTTAATTCACTTTTATAAGTCGAGAGACACGAAATTGAATTAGACAAAGCATGATTTAGTAGACGACCTAGCCATAGCGAGAGCTCGTTAGGACCTGGTTGACGATAAGGCCGAGAGGTGGTTGTCTTTAAGCATAAACAATTAACAATTTTATCAACTTCTATGTTTAACTTGAGCATTTACATAATTTGCATGTGTGACCCGACCTCCCTAGACTATTCCTTTATTACTGTTTTATCACAAGTTTACCAACGAAATCAAGGAATCATACATTTACTGACCTTGATAGAATTCACCCCATAACAACTAATTAATAACTCTCGTCTCCTTGTGTTCGACCCCTATTAGTACATTATTCATTTGTGGTTAGGTATTTATCTTTGATTAGGTTGCGACATCCTATCAAAAAGTTAATTGGTCTTGACAAACAAAAGTAAATTTAGTAAAAAAAAAAAAAAGGTCAACAAAAAACTTGACAAGATAGTCAAGTAAGAGGAAAAAGAGGAGAAAATCTTCCTAGCCACATTGGGAAGAAAACTCAAAAATGGATTGTTTCTCCATCACTAGACTAACACATACGGAGTATTTAATATTGACACATGTTTTTTTTAGTCCTATGTACTTTTAGTAATTATTATTTTATTTTATTTTACTTTCTTTCCTACCAAAAAAAATAATTTTACTTTCCAAATTTTTTCTCACATAACAATTAATAAGTAAGAAGAAGATTACTCCATACCAAAACATAAATTAATCAAATGAGAATAATTGATTCGTAATATTCATGATTTAGCGATTACAAATTAAATCAAATCACCCGAGTGGTTGAATTTTAAGTAAGCTTTTGATATCGTTAGGGATTATATAATGTCCCACTACAAGAAAAGGGTCGTTTTGCAACCTATGCTAGATCTCACTAATATGGACATGAAATAAAGGTTGGTGTTACATGTGCATGTAAATGTTCCTTCCGTCCCGGTTATTTATCTACTTATTTTATATTTTATTTTGAAATGTCTCATTTATTTCTTTACCTTTTTATATTCAAAATATTTTTGATACGTAAAAGTAAATAAATAACTAGAACATAGGGAAAATGATTAAACATTACTATTAGATGAGCCGAAAGTATTAGTTTGAGAAAACTTTGATCCTTATAAGTTATTATAACTGCAACATTTGAAATTGCATGCTTGTGAACAATATTTCAGTATAGTAAATACAAATCATTTTATAAGTACACAAAATCTCATTGAGATTGAAGACGGCACGTATCCGTCCCTTTGGAGTGACGGATATCATTTCCTCTCACAAATGACCCAAATAGAGGAGAGAGGGAAGCACATGGGGGTGCCCCCACCTTGTTCCCCCTATCCATTTTGTGAGTGACATTTCCCGTCACTTGCTCCGACCCGTCTTCAACAAGACTAATTGTTATAAGTAATTCAAGATCAATCAAAAAATAAGGAACCAATTATAAATGTTTGAATATTATTAAACCTTAATTTATTTGACAGTTTAGTACTCCCTCCAAACCTTAAGAACTGGACCATTTACTTTTGGCTCTAAAGTTAAGAAATGTAGGAGAGTGTGAGTGAGATGGTGGTCTCATCGTACACCATTGAATTCTAGTCACAAAATACAACCATAAAATAAAAATAGTTAGTCTTGTTGAAGATGGATCGGAGTAAATGACGAGTAATGTCACTCACAAAACGGATAGGGGGACAAGGTGGGGGCACCCCCATGTGCTTCTCTCTCTCCTCTATTTGGGTCATTTGTGAGAGAAAATAGTATCCGTCACTCCAAAGTGACGGATACATGCCGTCTTTAATGAGATTTTGTGAAATAAAAATTAAACAACTTTAAGAATATAGTCTAAAGTAAAATATGTTTTCAAAATTCACGAGGATTTAGGAAGTATTTTATAGTTATATGATCGATATAATTAAAGATGTACGTCATCATTATAATGTATTGGGTTATCAATAAGATATAAATTGAAAAGGTAATAGTAGTAATATTTTTATCAAAAATTCTCATTTTATCATATCATATACTCGGTATAAGAATTGTTAATTAATAAAACAACTTTAATTATATGTACACAAAGATAGAATGGGCCAATTATAGTCCTAAAATTAATCCAAATAATTCATCACAACTACTAAATTAGTTATGACATTATTATCTTTGAGATTAACACAAATAATGCATCACAACTACTAAAATACAAATCAATTTTTAATAAAATGACCCCAAAAATCAAACTAAAATGAAGTTAAGGGAGACAACACACATGCAAAATAAGGGACCCTGCCACCAATATATAAGGATCGATGTTCCCTTAGCCAGCCAAACAAAGGGCATGAGTACAATACAAGTGATGAACAAAGGGTCCCTTAATGTTCAACCAATTTGAGAAACAATTAGGTTGAGTTTACAAAAAGGAAAGTATCATCCATCTTGTATTTTTTTCATGCAACGTAAAGGAGTCCCGTCTTTAAAAAAAAACTCTTGGTAGTGTTGAAGAGCTTCTACATCTCTTACCATCGATTACGTCTTAACCATTCGTCTAAATTTTTGGTTGAGGTCACTTCATTCCTACATGGTATTAGTGCGTAATAACTCGAGATCGATCTGAGTCCAAATCGAGGAATCTCCAAAAATTCAGAAATGGAATTTTAATAACTCTGGGTATGCTCGACGATATGGCATTATCCATTCTTCAAATTTAAAGAGCATTCGAATAAAGAGAAATATTAAAGTATGGACCCAGTTATTAGGTTTCAGTTATCAATTTTAATTTTTAGTCAAGATGATTTTCTTTCCCAAAATAAAATTTAAATCTCATATATTGCTCATATTTAAGAGGTGTTTTGTTTGGTAAATGGCGTGTTGGAAGATTTTTAGCTTATTCAAGGCTTTTAGCATATTTGATCAGTTATTATGTTAATTTTAGTATTTGTTAAACAACATATTGAAATAATATATTTGGATCAATATGTTATTTTAATTACAAGATGTTGTTTACCCCAACATACTTGGTGGCATATTCTAATTAAAATAAGAAAATTTACTTCAATTTTCAAAGAAAAATAACAATCTATTATTCGTAAATCGTAATTAGGTCATGTTTAGTAAACAACATATTTCATGAAATTAGTAGAATCCGACTTAATTTCTAGATAGACCAATTGATACTACGTTTAAATAATATAATTAAAATTGTGTTAAAAAAATTCTATCATTAGAGTATAGGTTCATATCATTTGCACATATTTTAATTATGATAAAAAAAATAGAAAACAAACGTATGAATATTAATAGATAATATAATATTTGCTTATTATTAATTCGGGTTGAATGTCGAATTAGGTTCAAAAAATATGTTATACTTTTAAATATGTTATTCGTCTCACATTGAAAAATAATGTAGGTGTGGTAAATATATATACTACGTATAAATAGTTGAATTGTCCCACATCAAAAGATTATCATAAGGTGGGGTGATCCCATGATTATAAATATGGAACTTAGGTACCACCCCAAATATATTGAATCTCTCAAAGTATACTTATTATATAAGAGACTTTAAACATAATATTGAATTAAATAAAAATTTTAAAGTTGTAACATTTTTTTAGATGGGAGAAAGAACGATAAAATGGTCAATATTACAACGGAAATTTTCCATGGTATCCTCGAATTTTAGTAAATTACACATCATGCCCCTAATTTTAAGTTTCTACATATAATACCCTTGTGTTTACTTTTTTCATAACGTCGTTACTCCTATGAGTAATTAGATGAGTAATTGAGTATGTCATGCTATTTGTGTTTTGTTATTTAGATATTAAATGTTAGTTTATTAAATAAAATATGGATTTAGGAATTAGATGATGAAGTGTTTGTGTAATAGATAACAAAAGAAAAAGGCGTCACAAGTCATAGGAGTAATAATGGCGTTATGACAGAAGTTATCAAATGGTATTCTGGGAAAGAAAAAGGTGAACACAGGGGTACCATTTGTAGAAATTTAAAATTAGGGGTAACATGTGTAATCTATCAAAGTTCAAGATTACCATGAGAAATTTCCAATACTATAATGATATAGCTAATTAAATTTTCATTTAAAAGAGAGAGATATCCGTACCAATAAAACAATAAAGGGGGTATTATTTTTTAATTGTTATTTTATTGTCATGTCATCAAACTTAACGTCCATTTAACAGCCTTTACATTAGGGAGTACCATGGGCAAAAAAATGGAACCTCAAGGGTACCATAGGCAGATTCTTAAAAGTAAGGGTAACATGGAAAATCTGACAAAATTAAGGGGTACCACGGGAAATTTTCGTATCTCAATTATGATAAAAATTTTTTGAAGAAAAACAACGTACAAATATTAATGGAGAGTACTTGATCATATTACTAAATTTAAATATAAGTATATAACTATTAGATATAGTTGTAAGATAAAATTATAGGACCATCACTACTACAAATCCAGGCAACTACAACGCACCTTTAACAACGCTTATCCACAAAAATCACCATAAGGCGTTGTAGAACGAATGACGCGAATTTTACTAAAATTAATTACAACGGTTATGGTTCCATAACCGTTGTTATAGGTTTTAACAACGGGTCAAACATACACAACCGTTATTAATAATTTGGTGCAAAATTAGCGCAAAGTTAGTGAAAAGTAATTACAATGGTTATTTATAAACCGTTGTTAATTTTAACAACGGTTTACTATGGACCCGTTAGTAATATATTTTGTAATGACAACGGGTTTTTGTTTAACAACCGTTATCGTCAATACTTTCCATACTATAAACCACACAAACACAGATCAGCTACAACCACAAAACACAAACCTAACACAAACATAAACATACACAAACACAAACACAAGCACAAACACAAACACAAACACAAACACAAACACAAACACAAACACAAACACAAACACAAACACAAACACAAACACAAACACAAACACAAACACACGCACACTTTCTCATTGTCTCTTTCTTTCTTTCTCATCGTCGCTTTATCATCTCGCCGTCACTGTTGGTTTCATCGTCTCTTACTTTCTCTAATTATCTGGTAAATATGCATGATTTAATTTAGGATTTGTCATCTCAGTCATTATTTTCTTTCTCTAATTATTTCATTTGCATGTGTTTTTATCGATCATTATGTTCTTTCTCTAAGTATTATTCGCTTAATTAGTTTTGTCACTGTTGTTTTTCTGCGTTTATTAGCTTGTAAAACAAATTAAATAAAATAAAACAAAGAAGAAGCAAGATGATAGAGAGGAATGCATGATAAACTTAATTAATTAATTAATACTCCCTCTTATTCACCATTTTCTTCCTTATTTCCTTATTCGAATTATTCGGATTTTCTTCCCTATTTCCTTTTTTGGGTTGATTTGTGTGGTCCAAATTAAATTACATGTGGGGTAGTGTGTTTTGTGTGGTCAAAAATTGGTTTCTCATTCCTTGTGCAAAAAGTAAAAGGGAAGAATATAGTGAATAGGAGAGAGAGATTGAATCATGTGAGGCACCCTTCTTAGGGTGAGGCGGCCGGACACCTTCTAAACCGTCAGATCTAATAACTAAAGATACTCCAGATGCTGCCACGTGTCCCCTTAATAATTCCTAACTAACTGCACCTTTTCTCTCAAACAAAATCATTTACTCACCCTCATTCTCTCTCTCTCTCTCTCTCTCTCTCTCTCTCTCTCTCTCTCTCGTCTTCATTGAGCACCGTTTTCGCCATTCTTCGGAGCTCTGTCTTCGCCATTCACTCAGATTTCGTCGTCATTTTATCGCAGAGCTTCACTCTGCCATTATCACTATGCTTTTTGACCTCCATTAACGTCCGGAAGTTTGGTAATTTCAATCACCTATTTTTTATTCGATTCAACCCGATTTTATTCCACATTCTTCACAATAATTTTTGATCAATTTATTTACTTTGTTAAATTCTCAATCAAGTAGTTTAATTACTGATTTTCGTTCTTGTTTATGGAGGTTTTGATCGATTTGAGTGGAAGTCTTCATTCATTCCATCTTTTCGATTAATCTCGTATTCGCCAAATATCGCTGACCTTTCACTCCATATTTTTCACACTAACTTTCAATCGACCTAATTAATTCGTAAAATTCAAGCTCGGCTATGGTAGTATTGTTGTTAGCCTAGTGTATATGTTAGTTTCAGATGTAAATAATAACAACTTTTGAGTTTTATCCATTATGACGCCCTTCCATTCATTTTTTTCGTATTGATTTGTACCTCATTCTTTTGTTAAATGACCTCTCGACTTTTAATGTGCATATTACTAGCCATTGTAATAGGAACTTGATCCTAGGATAAAATTATGTTTGTGATTGATGTTTGACTGCCTTTCTCCGTTTCTTGATTTATATATTCATCTCATTACTCGTCTTTATTTAACTTTTATTTGCGTTGGTTGTGGATGCGAGAAGGAGAAGATCCAGAGAAATTCAGAAAATTAGATGTGATTATGTTTCTTGATGGTTATCCTGGGTATCATCATTTGTTGGGAATATCTGAGAAATCAATGTGCATTTTTGTGAAGTTAAAGGTCATTCCTTGAACAAGCCTGTTATTTCACGTACTGCTTGTTCACCTGCCATTAGACTGTACTGTTGTATATTTTCATTTTATATATGGTCAAATTGTTTCATTCATTTTTGCATTAGCATTTCAATCTTTTTCTAATGTCTAGTAAATTAAGAAAAATGATCTGAGTTATATTCTGAATTGTTACTGACAAATGGGGTCATGGGTTGGGTTCACTAATACCAACATTAGCATTTGAAATACCACATGACTTTCGTTTCTCCCAAAAACTGAACTTAAAATTTCATGGTGGACTTTTGTGCCATCAAATTGTTGAACTTTGTTGGGTAGTCGTTGAGGAGTTTTTGGAGAATCTGTCCTTAGTGGTTTAATAACAGTAAATCAATGTTACATAGTTGGGCTGTAAGTTTCACATTAGGCTTGTGTCGAACGGGGCTATTTTGTGACAGCAAAATAAACATGTTTTCAAATTTCTATGAAATGTTGGAACTGTTGTATCGTGTCAAGGGTCATCAAATCATACTAAGAGGAGTGTCTAATCGATAAGAGGCTAAAGTGAAGTTGAAGTGTATTCAATTTTTGTCACATTCAAAGATCTAAATTTATGTAACTTTACCCTGTATTACTGATAAGACTAAAGCAAATAAAAATGAAAATTAAGGCTGAAACAAGGATAAATAAGCAACTGTTCAATTAATAAAATTGATAGGCTGCTCAAAATTCATTAACTGAGGTGCAATATTACACTTGGGTTAATGATAAGGGAAAGATTCCACTGAGATTTCATTCATAAGTTCATTCGTAGTTTTTCCTCTTACAAGGGTGGCCATATTTATACTAATATGCCTTGAAGAACAAGTAAATAAAAATAAGGAAACTACTAGGAAGATGCCTTCAATTGTTCCAATGGTTATCCAGGTGCTATTGTACTCCCCATGAGCTGTCAATGACTATCAGTGATATGGTCACTTATCCCATGTGCACCGATTTTGTTGAGGTGTCCAGGTATTCCTTCTGACATTCCCTTGGCATTCTCCTGCAGACAGTAGCATTCTCTTTATAGTATTCTGATGTGATTTTGACAGTAGAAGCCCCTGATGTAGTATTCAGACTGAGCATAGCATTAGATGATGCACCATGTGTATCAATTACACCCTTTTGCTTAGCTACCCAGATTATTGCAATGATTTTATATACATGATATCCTTTTTCTTGTGTTCGCGGAAATTGGATCTACAAAGTTCTTTAGGCTGGATGATTCTAAGGTCTTAGCATGGTTGTGTAAGAAGGTGAGTCCGAACTCTGAAGCATGGTGTAGATTAGTGAACATCCGTGTTTTGTATCTCTCAGTCACGTGTTGGTTTCCTTGGATGGTATATCTTCTGTTAATGATGATTTGTTGTTGCAACTGTGTTTCCGATTTCTTAGTCTAATGTCTTAATCAATGTGTTACAATTGTGATCGTTAGCGTAGAATATGGTAGTTTGTAGGATGTGTATCTCGAGTATGCGTGATGTGATTGTTGGTATTGCTAATTTACCATTTGGGAGCGCATGCATTGTTGATGTATGATCTTTCTGCCTTAGCAATGAGTCAATGACTGTCTACTAATATGTGTACTCTGGGTGTATAGGATTAAGGAACTTGGAATTTGTTTCGCTCAAGTAATCATGAGAGTATTATACACCAATTATACCGAGACTTCTAGGGCTTGTCCTTACTGAATGTAGTTAAGGTATAGCATTGCTAAACTCTCTCTTTGTCTCAAAACATCTTTTACTCTATTTCACACGTCAATCTGCAAAGTTCTACTCCATCTATTCATGTCGAACCTAATGAGCCGGAGGATTTTTCAACTTCAAAGTGCTTGATCCTGTCTCTATTTCAAAGATCGGGCGAATCAAATTCTTTGCTTCTCTCTGAACTCGTAAAACAGTTACGCGGCTGGATGGAGACAACTTCTGGTATTCGTGCTATTCCAATTATGCAACTTTTCTACCGTCTATCTTCTACTGTTGGTGGACTATTTATACACAGCTCAAAGCCTGATAGCTTAGATTTGGATAACCTGATTAAGTGGTTTTTTTGCTGAGATCCGGTGAGGCGATATTGGTCTCTCACTGCAGCAATTCCAAGAATGTGCCCGTAATAACCATTTAAAATCAAGTCTTAAACCTTGATTTAATGACTTGTACATATCTTCATTATGGTCTCACCGATATCTCTTGTTTTTAATGCGTGTGTGTTTTTTTCTTTTGCGTGAAAGAGAACTCGCATTTGTTGATCTCTGTCTTGGTGAAGCACTTGGGTCAGAGAAATCTCGTCAAACAGCCTCTTAAACAGGTTAATATTATTCATGTCATCACACGACTTGCTCAGTTTGCAAAATAGCATGCTTCAGTTGCATTAACTGGTGCATTCATTAATTGAGCTTCTTCGACATTCACGCAAGTGCATGCAATTTTCAGCAGAAGCATCTAGCTCCAAGAGGGGGGCAGACAAATTAAATAGAGTTCTTCGATCAGTCAGCGTTAGAAAATTGTATATGGCACCTGTCAAGCAAGGTGCACTAGACTAGGGGACTTGAGCATGCAAAGATGTAATACAGTAATACTTCCTCTTTGGCATTCTTGAGACAATAATTAGATCAGGAACCAGTGCGGGAACGGTTTTTTTGCCGTCAGGCCTGTCACTTGGCAAGTAATCAATTTCATCTATGATACAGTTAAGGACTTGTATTTATTCATTGTTGCATATCTAAAGGCTATTTGTTATGTACTCGTATATCTTAACGGCTATTAGCTCAAATGGGAGAGCAATGTGCAAATCTTGCACAAAGGTATGAGTTCGAATCTCATATAGCCTAGTTAATTTAAGAATCTAGTGTATTAAACTTAAATACAATAATATTGAGGATGAGTTAGCCAAATTCGTACTCAGATGTGCAAAATTGAGGATGAGTAGAAGAAGCTCAAACTTAGATGTGCACAAACGACGTGCATAAGCCAAAACGTCGTGCAGAGCCACTAAAGGAGCAAAGGATTACAATTTTGAGTCCTTTGTAAAGTCAATGTTAGAATTATCTAAATTGGGTGCAATTGGACATGACAGAAAAGGCCAAAACCCAAAAGTCCACTAGAGAAATACCAATTAGGCTTTGAAGTAACAGTAGCAGTCAATAACCAACATGAGAGTCGAACCCACACCTTGTGCATTGCACAACGCTCTGCCATTTGAGCTAATTGGTTTTAAAATAATTAAATCATTCCACTAGTTTTCATCATGTGAGTTGTTCCCTTATCTTTTTCCACCTTCATGTTGAGGAAAAAAATTAATTGCGGTTTTTTTGAATATGTGCTACTTTAGTTCATTCCATCTTGAAAGAATGTGAAAGAAAATCATACCCCCATTTATTTTAACCACTTATGATGACCAAGTTTCACAAAGTAAGGTTTGAGATTCACCAAATAAGGAAAATAGCAAAAACGTGATTTTAACCACTTATGATGACCAAGTTTCACAAAACAAGCTCTAAGATTCACTGAACAAGGTCTGAGATTCACAAAACAAAGTCTGAGATTCACCAATAAAGAAAAGAGCAAAATAGGTGATTTTAACCACTTATGATGATCAAGTTTCACAAAACAAGCCCTAAGATTCACTGAATAAAGTATGAGATTCACAAAATAAGGTCCGAGATTCACCAAATAAGGAAAAAAGCAAAAAAGGTGTTTTTAACCAAGGACTGAGATTCCTAACACTTATGGTGACCAAGTTCTAGAAATTATCTTACAAGTTCACAAAACAAGCTCAAGGATTCACAACATAAGGACTGAGATTCACAAAATAAGGCAAAGACCAAAATAGGTGATTCCTAACACCTATAATGACCAAGTTTAGAAAATTATCTTACAGATCCACAAAACAAGCTATAGGATTCACAACATAAGGATCGATATTCACAAAATCAGGAGAAGAGCAAAACAGGTTATCTCTTATCACTTATAACAAAATTTAAGAATATTAGCTTCTAAGTTCACAAATTAAGCTCTAAGATTAACAGAATAAGGTCTGACATTCACATAATAAGGTTTGAGATTAACAGAATAAGGTCTGAGATTCACAAAACGAGGTCTGAGATTCACCAAATATGGAAAAGGGCAAAATAGACGACTTTAACCACTTATGATGACCAAGTTTCACAAAACAAGCCCCACGATTCACTGAACAAGGTCTGAGATTCACAAAACAAGAACTGAGATTCACAAAATAAGGCAAAGAGCAAAATAGGTGATTCCTAACACTTATGGTGACCAAGTTTTAGAAAATGATCTTACAGGTTCACTAAACAAGCTCTAGGATTCACAACACAAGGACTGAGATTCACACAAATGAGGCAAAGAGCAAAATAGGTGATTCCTAACACTTATGGTGACCAAGTTCTAGAAAATTATCTTACAAGTTCACAAAACAAGCTCTAGGATTCACAACGTAAGGACTGAGATTCACAAAATAAGGCAAAGACCAAAATAGGTGATTCCTAACACCTATAATGACCAAGTTTAGAAAATTATCTTACAGATTCACAAAACAAGCTATAGGATTCACAACATAAGGACCGAGATTCACAAAATCAGGAGAAGAGCAAAACAGGTTATCACTTATCACCTATAACAAAATTTAAGAATATTAGCTTCTAAGTTCACAAATTAAGCTCTAAGATTAACAGAATAAGGTCTGACATTCACATAATAAGGTTTGAGATTAACAGAATAAGGTATGAGATTCACAAAACGAGGTCTGAGATTCACCAAATAAGGAAAAGGGCAAAATAGGCGACTTTAACCACTTATGATGACCAAGTTTCACAAAACAAGCCCCACGATTCACTGAACAAGGTCTGAGATTCACAAAACAAGAACTGAGATTCACAAAATAAGGCAAAGAGCAAAATAGGTGATTCCTAACACTTATGGTGACCAAGTTTTAGAAAA
The DNA here is from genome assembly GCF_048544455.1 of Silene latifolia. Taxonomy (NCBI): domain Eukaryota; kingdom Viridiplantae; phylum Streptophyta; class Magnoliopsida; order Caryophyllales; family Caryophyllaceae; genus Silene; species Silene latifolia. The sequence continues at coordinate 7,881,153 of NC_133530.1, read as the reverse complement.
TGATGTTACAGGTTCACTAAACAAGCTCTAGGATTCACAACACAAGGACTGAGATTCACACAAATGAGGCAAAGAGCAAAATAGGTGATTCCTAACACTTATGGTGACCAAGTTCTAGAAAATTATCTTACAAGTTCACAAAACAAGCTCTAGGATTCACAACACAAGGACCGAGATTCACAAAATAAGGCAAAGAACAAAATAGGTGATTCCTAATACCTACAATGACCAAGTTTTAGAAAATTATCTTACAGGTTCACAAAACAAGCTATAGAATTCACAACATAAGGACCGAGATTCACAAAATCAGGAGAAGAGCAAAACAGGTTATCTCTTATCATATCTTAAGCCATAAACCTCATTTAACTATAGTAGTAGTAATTTTTGTTAAACCAGACGACAATACTACGCAAAATCGATGGTTACCATGTGTCTACGCCATGAATTCCGGAGACAATAGAAATGAACTAGCAACATAATTCATCATATGAACTGCGTCATTTCGCCTTGAGATATTAACAAAAACAAAGAATCCTATACTCTTATCTACTCCAAATACCTAAAGCTAGTCGAATGTCCAAAGATATGCCAAAAGCATATCAAAACTTCACAAAACTAAATTTCATATCATCAATGGGGTCCATAAGAACATACCAGCTGGCTTTCCATCAATTGCAACATCGAAGAACACTTTATGAGTCACTACCTTGAGATTCTCGGACGATTTCTTCGCCTGATTGGAAAATCGCTACAATTGATCGGAAAATCGCTGCAATCTACGAACAATTGCTTCAATTGATTAGGTTATGGAGATTGATTTGGGAAAGATGGCTGAGAGGAGTTTTGATGATGAAGGTTGTTTGTATAGGGTTGAGCGTGTGTTTGTAATAATGTAATTGAGTTAATTTTGATCTAAGCCCGCGCAATATATCACAATCCGGTCAACATGTATCATTTTGGTGAGACCGGCCGCCTCGCCATAATGAGGTGCCTCACCTGATCCGGCCTCTATATATATTGTAGACACCTCGTTTCTGCACCCCTCGCAAACCACCCGGTGATGATTGGGCCGCATGTTTGATTCGCGGAACGATTAGTGACAGTTCGTAAGATTATCGTCAAGTGATTGCTCAAATATAAATGTCAACCTCTTAGTTGTCATCTACGTGCCGATACGGTCGCTTTGGCAGTAATTAGAGTACATTCGGAGTCCGGGTCAAAAACCGTCTCCATTTTCCGATAGCTGTCCAAACCCGAGTCGGAATGTTCTGGAATGTTCCGGATATTTCTATTCCATATTCATCAAATTTTATCTTTTGGCAAATAATATCCCGTAATATTCAAAAGATAATCAAATTAAATCCGTCCTACCATAACTAAAACGCGGAAATCTTTCTTAAGCAGGAGGAAACCCCCTGGGAACAGGCGCGGCACCTGCTGCGCCTCTTCCAAGAGACGCAGTGGCTGCTGCGCCTCTTCCCAGGCCCTTCTTTGCATGATTTACGTATCTTTTTATATCTTTCCGAGATTCACTTCCAAAGAGTCTCCGAAACCCTATTCCTTCACGTGATTAGTATAAATAGGAGCTTTCGTTCCTCATATTTCTCACGCGAGTGTCCGCCCTTCTCTTCTCCCTTTGCATTCTAGACTTCGTTCTTACTAATTGGCGCCTACGTGCTTGGACTTCCGACCACGTAAGCTCGGATCTTTCCGGGTACCAGCCTCTCCGTTGCATGACCGACCAATTTGACCACTACACTCAATCAATCTAATTAATCAATCTTGTTAAATCGTTTTCCTCTTTCGAGGGCACTCTTTCCTTGCATTCGCGTCGAGCATCACTAATCGATCTTCTTAGTTCTTCTCGTTCCGTCAACATGTAAGTCTGAGGGTGTATTAATCTCTCTTTTATTTATTGTATTTTGATTATTGTATAACAATTGTAAGGTTTATGTCGAAAGTATCTCGTTAAAACCGATTTCTAAAAACCGTCTTTAAAACCTGTTTTTGCGGATTTCCAGTAGACAGACGTCGAGAAAAGACGCAGCAATCGCCGCCTCTTCGAAGGAGCGCGGCACTCTGCGCCTCTTCGTGAGGGGCCGCCGCAGCTTCTCGCTTCTTTTCTTCTTCTTCGCCCTCTGTAATTCGTCTTTCGTTTTTATTTGCTTTCAATTGTTTTCTGTTAATTCGTTCACATGATCATTAATAAATTATTCATTCATCATTAATATGTTTTATTCATTGTTGTTCCGACTTAAATCCTAGATAATCAATATTTACGGGTTTTTCGTCATTAATGTTCAAACCCGGATTTTTAGGGATTCAATCTGTCCATATTGAGTTTCTGAGATTCGTCATTGATATATTTGCATCCATATTCATTGATATTTCGTCATTGTTTAGTTTGTTTCACCGATGTCACTAATTAATCGTTCATTAACATCGACCCTTCACATAGTTAATCCGTCTTGTTTCCGTCTCATTCATGTTTTACTGTTTTTTATGACCTCAATCATATGTAAATAACATGCTAATCACTTTCATCCGAGTAAATAATTGAATCGATTCATTAAATTCGTCAACTGACATTAACAATTGCAGTTCCGGCTTCACAGCCAGAACTCACCCTTGGAACAGACGCAGCAACTGCTGCGCCTCTTCCAAAGGGCGCAGTTTCTGCTGCGCCTGTTCCAGGGTGAATTCTGTCCCTGAACTCCTTTTCTGCCTTGACCTATATTAATTAGTTTACGTATCAATTAACTAATATTCGTAATATCGCTAATTCCTGTTCGTTATTTTATTCTTTTATTCGTTTTATCAAATCATCCGTTTTATTGGTATTTTCGACATAAATCAATTAAATTCATTGTAATTATTGTAATTTTCATTATTGTAATTTATAATTATTGTATTTATTATTTGTATGCTTCCACATGTAATTCAACATTAAATCCCACTTCGACCATAATTGTTTGCCTAATTAATTGTTCACCGACTTAGCTAATTTCACATGTTAGGATTAATCTATGGATGTTGCATTGCATGCATATAGCCGACGATATATCGAGTACGAATAACTTCCCTAATCATTAGTAGAGGCCGCTATCGAGGCGGGCGGGATTAGGTGTTCGATCAAAAGAGCTTCCTAATACGTACCCTCACCCCTTACTCCAGATCTCCGTGAGCACCCGTGTTCATTGGCATCCACGAGAGTCATTCTAGACATAGAATGCTAAGGGTAACGATTGCTTAGTGTTCATGTCACTACTTTGTGTCTTGACATGACACGAGGTATTCGAACGGTTCCAATTTCCCATAAAAATTGGTGGCGACTCCATACAAAATGCAAACGCTTGTTTTTTCGTTCCTCACCAAGCGCCCCCGTGGGCGGCCCGCTGTCCACAGTTTGGCGACTCCGCTGGGGATCGTACACTTACGTGTGGCTAGGGTGAAACTTGAACAAGGTTAGGGAATAGTTTGTACAAGACAATTGTCGGTTTTCATAACTCGGTCTTCCTAGACCGTTTATTCGGCCTTCCTAGGCCCAACCCAACCCATTCGACCAATCGTCCCGTCTAAACGGTCCTAATTCTTATTTGGGCCTAAGGATGGATAGCGATTGACGTCATCCATACCATGATGCTTACTCTTGTTTGTATCAAGGGCCTTCACTACTCGAGGAAATGGACTAGGAATCGGCCTTACTCTTGTTTGGCACGAGCCTCTCCACAGACTTCGGGTTTGATGGTTCGGTATGGCAACCCACCCTTTAAACCAAAAACCCTTCTAAATGCACTCAAAGATCCCGTTATAATGCTTGTATAAAATATGCAAACCTTATGTGATCACCATTCTAAACAAAACCATGACGAACTTTCAAAAATCAAAACCCGTTTTCAATCAAGAATTTCGAAAATAGGGCCTTTAATTAGTACAAAATCCGGTCAAAACTCTGTCCGTTTTTTCGTGTCAAAATTCGGGCCACAAGCCCATTTCAAAACCTCACTTCGAGTCCACTCCTACAACTACACTACAGTTGGCTAGGACACACATTTTCAAAGACCTTGTCTTTCTTCAAAACTCACTCAACACAAGTGGCACACACCCACTTCATGAGTCAAGTCTTTTCCTCTTTTAGCAAGTGTGATAGAATGGTCGATCATGTTTTGATTCGCCGCCGATCTCTTGTCCAGTTTCCAAGATGCCTGGTCAAGTGATGATACGAACCTCCAAAGAACTTCAAGAGAATAGTGATCGAATCCTAGCCGTGCTGGCCCAAATGCAAGTTACCCAAAACCAAACCTATGACCGCCTCGAGCTCATCGAGGGCCGTATCTTTGACGTAGAGGGAAGGTTGCCTCCCATTAAAGGTGAAGTACTACAATTTTCCGATGACGAGTCTAAGGATGAAAGTCCTCCCATGGGGATGACCGCAGCTGAGAAAAGACTCCAATACCTAGAGGAGCAATTGATGTACCTTAAAGGAGATGACATTTACAGGGAGAACAATCGTAAGTATGAAGCCGTCAATTCCAAATTGCCCACTAACTTTAGCATGACAGATATCCCTAAGTTCAAAGGACACGAGAACCCTTTAAACCACATCCGAGCTTTCAAAGATTACATGTCTATCAAAGGCATCAAACCCGAGATGTTCTTAAGGATCTTTCCTTCATCTCTCGACACCATCCCGAAGCAATGGTTCTATACCCTAAATCACAAGAAGGTCGCTACTTGGGAGGACGCCGCGATCGAATTCTCAAAACAATACGCGGATAATGCCGAGATCCAAGTCAATATGCGCACTCTAGAGGTTCTTACCCAGAATGACAAAGAAGGATTCACCGACTTTCTAAGTAGGTGGAGGAAGACTAGTACTCAACTAGTAGAACGCCCGGATGAGGCCACTCTTGTGGAGAAATTCGTAGACAATCTCAAGCCCATATATGCCAACCATCTGAGATATCAAAACATCAAGACTTTCAAAGACTTAACCGTGTTAGGGACACGAATTGAAGATGACATCCGCAAAGGACTCTTGTCCAAAACGGTAGGTCGAGGATATCAAGGGTCCACGAGTCGTTCATACGGCTCTACTAGCAAGACCGACGAGGTTAACCTTCTCGAACCATCCAAGAAAACTAGCCCACCAAGGAAGTTCACAAACCTTGGAGATACGTACTCCAATGCTCTAAAAAGGCTAGTGAAGCAAGGCAAACTCCAACCCATTGGACCTACTCCCGAGCCCGAAAGGAAGTCCAAATTCTGGGACGAAAATTCCTACTGTGAATACCATAGGGGTAAGGGGCACGACACCGAAAAATGCTACAAGTTAAAACACGTGCTTCAAGATATGATCGAAGATGGTCGACTTCCAATTCCACCAGGAGGTAAGCCTAATAACACTCAGAATCCTCTTGGAGTTCTAGTGATTACAAGTGATGAATCTACCTTAGATTGCTCACATCTCATTTCTCCCACCGAGGATGAAATTCAGGCAATTGAGAAAGAAAGACTCTACTCTACCATCTCCCCTACCATTTCCGACTTCATCGCCTGGGCAAGGAGTGTAGATAGACAAGTGTGGGAATTAGAAAGCATGGTAATGATCTTGCGCGATCCCAATGCAACACCTAAAGAACGCGTGCACGTTGATCTTCTCTCAAAATGCTACTATGCAAGAAGTCATCACCGTGGTCGATAAACTAGTCGATCAAATCATACAACTAGAAAGTGACATCATGAGGATGAGGGAACTAGCCGCAATCAATGGGGTTTGGGCCGATGACGATGAAGATGAATATCTCATTGAAAACTCCTTAGTCAAAGAAATAGTCCAAAATGGTGAAGACCAAGATGTGGATCACCTAACTCGCTCGGGTCGTCCATACCAAAGCACTACTCAAAACGGTCCAACCAATGTCATCACACCAAATGACAACGAAGACGACCCCACTGATCATTTGCTCAAGCAATTACAAAAAACCAAGGCTGATCTTTCGGTCTGGCAACTAGTGGCGAGCTCATTTCCACACCGCCAAGCTTTACTGCAAGCCTTGGCCAAATTGAATGTGGCACATAACTCTACTCCTGAAGATGTAGTTAACTTGGTCTTCCAAGAATCCCCGAAACTAAGTAACCCTGTTACTTTCTCGGAGGAAGACTTGCCACCTTTTGGCGCCAGTCACAACCTTGCTCTATACATCACCGTCGTCTGTCTAAAGAAGAATGTGCCAATGACCTTGGTGGATGATGGCTCCGCGGTCAACGTCATACCCCTCAAAACGGCACACAAACTAGGCATGAGAGAGTCGGATCGACTCCTACAAATCAAGGTGTACGTGCATATGACGGTACACGACAAAAAGTGGTAGGACTTGCTAACCTAACCATAGCAACGGGACCAATCGAACGAAAGGTTAACTTCCAAATAGTGGACATCGAAGCTTCATTCAACATACTTCTGAAGGCCTTGGATTCATGCTTCTAAAGCAAGAACATCCACCCTTCATCAAAAGATCAAGATCCCACTAAATGGCAAAGTTGTGACAATCACTTCGTCACCCATTAAGGCCATAATCGAGAAGCGGTCGAATAATCAAGTCCTTTCGGATCCCATATACGAACTTGGGGGCTTCCAAAGTGTAAATGTCATAGAAAGTGAGTTGGCACCCTTATACTATAATCCCTACTCCAACTTGGTGGTCAACCACATTCTCAAAAACCAAGGATACTTCCCTGGAATGCCTTTGAACCCGATTCGGAAAAACACCTTCGCGCCATACAAGAAAGGCAACTCATCGAGAATACCACTTGGACTAGGGTACAAACCCACAACAGAAGAAGTTCTCGAAATGCTCGCCCAAGTCCAAAACCGCAAGTATGTAGGAGTCCAAATGAGGCCATATCTCCCTACCTTGAATGGATACTTCGTTCAAGAAGGAAGTTCAGAACTCTTTCATGGATTTCCCGAACCTTGGCATTACCTCGAGAAGAAGTTAGCCGGAATCGAGATCTTTCACGATTGCTACTTCATCCCTCCAGAAACGGTTCCTACCGTCAAAACCCGTCAAGCGCCTTGCTTAGACGAACAAGCTGTTAGCCTCCCGTTTGGAGAGGATCGCTTTGTTAGAGCGCGCAGATGAGATCATTACTACGATACTTCAAGACGATCGCTTCAACCCCACCGCTTTGATCACGAAATCGACACCAAGCGGCGAAAGGGTGGAGAAAATCAATCAAATGGACCAACAATCAAGGAAGACTCTTCAAGCTCACCACCGGAGAAGGAGAGATGTTCAAAGAAGAACCGAAGACGACGAATTCGAATCGAGTCGGAGAGTCGGAGTCGAGTCGAGTCGAGTCAGAGGAGTCATTAGAGAGTCTACTCCTGTCGTCATCCCCACTCCCCTCGTCTCTCCTAGCTTATTTTCGAGTAGTAGTTCGGAAATGCCCCACCATCGTCCCTTTGCCGCCACTATCCTTGGATCAGTTGGCTTCTTTGTTTCAACTTTACTCAAATCTTAATATGAATAAATCAGGTTCTGCTTACTCTTTGCGTTATCTTGAGTGCAATTCTGTTTATGATGATACTGAGGATGACCAAGACCCAGACTTGACCGAAATACCTCCCTACGTAGCCAAAGAAATACTACAGGAAGGGGAAGGGGGACCTGTAATTGAGGACACCGAACCCATCAATGTTGGAACCGAACTAGAACCCAAAGAACTTAGGATAGGGACTACCTTGAGCTCAACCGAAAGAACCGATTTCATAGACCTCCTAAATGAATTCAAAGACGTTTTTAAAGTCCTACAAAGACATGCCAGGGGATCGACAGGGGATATCGCCAACATAGAATTCCGATTAAGCCAGGTTTCAAACCCAGAAATGAAGCTTCGAATGAATGAGAGCAGTGGGCTCTAAAGATTAAGGAAGAAGTCGACAAACAATTCAAAGCCGGGTTCATCAAAGTTTCCGAGTATTCAGACTGGGTAGCTAACATAGTACCCGTGCCCAAAAAGGATGGGAGAATCCGAGTTTGTGTTGACTTTAGGGATTTGAACAAAGCAAGCCCAAAAGACGACTTCCCTCTACCTCACATCGACATATTGGTAGACAATACTGCAGACCATGCGTTACTATCCTTCATGGATGGGTATGCGGGTTACAACCAAATCAAAATGGCCATGGAAGACATGCATAAGACCGCGTTCGTCACCCAACGGGAACCTATTGCTATACAATAATGCCGTTCGGATTGATCAACGCCGGAGCTACATACCAACGCACCGCGACTACACTTCTACATGACATGATGCATAAGGAAGTCGAGGTATATGTAGACGACATGATTGTCAAATCCAAGGAAAGAGAGGGACATATTGCGAACCTTCGCAAGTTCTTCGCAAGGCTACGGAAGTACAATATGAGACTCAACCCTCAAAAATGCACGTTCGGGGTGACATCCGGCAAACTCCTAGGGTACGTCGTTAGCCAACGAGGCATAGAAATAGATCCTTCCAAAATCAAAGCTCGATCGAAATGCCACAACCTCAAACGAGAAAAGAAGTCGAGGATTCTGGGAAAAGTGCAATACATAAGTCGATTCATATCGAAACTTACGATGATTTGCGAGCCTATCTTCAAGAAGCTCAAGAAAACAGACCACACCATGTGGGACGACGATTGTCAAAAGGCATTCGGCGAGTCAAGGAGATATTGGCTAAACCACCAGTGCTCATGCCACCACAACGAGATCAACCTCTTGGTTTATATCTCACAGTAACTGAAACTGCCATGGGTGCTATGCTAGCTCAAACTGTAGGAAGTGAAGAAAGAGCTATTTACTATCTAAGTAAGAAGTTCTTGGAATACGAGTGCAAATATTCACAACTCGAAAAGACATGCCTCGCTCTTGTATGGGCAACAAAGAAGCTACGCCATTACATGCTTAGCTACTCTGTCAAGATATTCTCCAAAATGGATCCAAATAAATACCTCTTCGAGAAACCCGTTCTCAACGGACGTCTGGCAAGATGGACCATGATGCTCTCCGAATTTGACCTCAAATATGTGCCACTGAAAGTAATAAAGGGTCGCGCCGTCGCCGAATTCTTCGCAGAAAATCCCATCAACGACGCACAAACCATAGATACTTGGTCATTTCCCGACGAGGATATACTTGACTGATGTAGAATCTTGGGATCTATACTTTGATGGAGCATCAAACCTAAGAGGATTTGGGATAGGAGTGTTGCTCATTTCTCCGAAGGTGAGCATACACCGATTCTTTGTCACTGCAAACTCGACTTCGAGGTGACAAACAACGCTATGAGAGTATGAAGCTTGTCTCATTGGACTACAAGCGCGGTTAGCTTAGGTATCAAAAACCTACGAGTGCATGGGGATTCGCCACGATCATCAACCAAATCACGGGATCCTGGAAAATCCGGTGAAAGCCTTGCACCCTATCGTGGCCAGGATAGACCAAGTGGCTCAATTCTTTGATCACGTAACCTACTTACACCTACCTCGAGAAGAAAATCAATTTGCCGACGCTCTTGCGAAACTTGCATCTTTGATAAACATGCCAGATTACATGATGGAAATGCCTTTGTGTATCGAACGACGGTCGGAACCAGCGTATGTCCATCAAATTACCGATGAAGAAGAAATCGCACAAGAACCCTGGTTCCAAGCAATCCTAAACTTCAAGCTTAACGGCACTTATCCACCAGAAATGGACAAAAGGGGACAACGAGCTATACGCCTACTAGCTTCCCAATACATCCTGATGCAAGGAGAATTATACAAAAGAACACCTCTTGGTGTAGTCCTACGTTGCCTTGATCATTCACGGGCACGGAAAGTAATGGAAGAAGTCCACGACGGAGAATGCGGTCCTCACATGAGTGGGCCTATGATGGCAAAGAAAATCACACGTCTAGGGTACTATTGGACCACAATGGAATCCGATTGCATCAAATATGTGAGGCATTGCCACAATCACAAATCTTCGAACGCATAACACGTCCCTCCTTCGTTTTCTATACAATGACATCTCCTTGGCCATTCTCCGCATGGGGAATTGATATAATTGGGAAAATAACCCCGGTAGGAACAGGAGGTCACTTTTTTCATCCTAGTAGCGATTGACTACTTCACCAAGTGGGTAGAAGCGGCTTCCTACACCGCTCTTCTGACTAAAAATGTGGCAAAGTTCATACAAAACAACATCATCATCGCCGATATGGTTGTCCGCATGAGATCATTAGCGATAATGGGTCCCACTTTCAAGCCGAAATCGAACAATTGCTAGCCAAGTACAAGATCAAGCATCATCACTCCTCGCCCTATCGACCACAGACTAACGGCGCGGTAGAGGCGGCTAACAAAAATGTCGTCACGATCCTCAAGAAGATGACTGACAATTATAGAGATTGGCCAAGCAAAATACCCTTCGCTTTGTGGGGGTATCGTACATCGATCAGGGGCGCCCACTGGGCTACTCCTTTCTATTTGACCTACGGCATGGAAGCCGTACAACCAATTGAGCTAGAAATACCATCCTTGCGTATTCTACTAGAAAGTCAAATCCCGGAGGCCGATTGGAAAAGGGACAGATACGAAGAACTCATCCTCTTGGATGAACGTAGGCTACGTGCCTTACATAATGTCCAAACATATCAAGCACGTATCAAACGAGCTTTCAACAAGAGGGTTAGGCCAAGAAACATCAAAGAAGGAGATTTAGTTCTCAAATCGGTTAGAGCTCTTTTACCCGTCGACCCGAGAGGAAATTCAAACCTAATTGGGCCGGACCATTTCTAGTCAAATCCATACTCCCAGGTGGTGCGGTTAGAATCACAGACCTAGATGGGAATGAGTTTTCAAACCCCACAAATCTCGACCAACTGAAACGGTACTATGCCTAGGATAGGACAAAAACGCGCCTCGCGTAAGCCTAAGTGTCGCTCTTGTGGCACTAAATAAGCGGCCCCTGGCCCATTTGAATGTCACTATGCTTTTGCATCCTGGCAAACTTGTCATCCTCATATCATCAAACAAACTAAATTCGCACCTCCCGAGTAAGCAAAGCTCATGCTTATTTTCTATGTTCATTACAAGCTCTTGCTTCGAACAATTATTCTTTTACATTTACTCGAACTACGCGCAGGGGTTTGATTTCATTTTTTAAGTGAATACGTAGGCAATCCTTCACCGGATTCAACCCGCCATTATATATAAAATAAATGTAAATAGAAGGACATTTAACGTCGCATCCGAAATTCGACAAGAATAATTAAAGAAAATGCCAACGGTTTCATAACCATTTAACCTTTTATTTCATTCAATTTCTAATAATAATAGTACGACAAATAATAAAAATAGATAGGCTAGGATTCTAAAAATCCCCCTTTTATTACAACAAATAATAATAATAATCTAATAATAATAATAAGACTTGGGCTATTCCTCTATCTTTCCCTTGCCCTTGTCGTTCTTGTCATATTTCTTGTCACGACCTCGAGCCGGGCGCTCTTGCGCCACTTCGACCTAATCACCAACGGTCTTTCTCGAGGCCCGACTCTCCCGTTCTTATCAACCACCATCTCCGCGGAGTAATCTTTGATTTCTTGAAGGATGAATGACTTGAAAGCCGGCTTCTTCTTCTCCTTCGGTCAGATGCTTCTCTTTCTCTTTCTCTCCATCGCGCACCTTGTAATCACCCGCTCGCGCTTCCTCAATCTTTCGCGCTCTTCCGAAGTTGCAGCCTTCCTCCACCTCCGATAAGAGTCCGACACCCACAAGGCATTGGAGGAGAAGCTCGGGAACCACATGTTTCTTTGGGCCCATTTCATAGCCCACTCTCTTCGGCTCTCGGTAGTCAACGCCATGGCGGTCTGCGGGACGGTGTCAAGCCTAGGGATCATCGCTTCAAACCAACTTGCCTCATCAACCTCTCGGAAAGATGCACACCATAAACTCCAATCCGAGGATGCGCACGGACCTAGTAGGATCCAAAGAAGACACCCGGGATGCAGACTTGAGGTGCCACCACGGTACAACCCACACCGATCAAAGGGCCGTCATCGCCTTGACTTGTTCTTCCAATAGTCACGGACCGGTGAAGTCCACCATGTACGGTAGTGTCCTCATCGAAATCATACGGGCATGATAGGAAAGTGCATGAACCGGGGCTCAAGCAATCGGAGCCGTTCCATGAGCCAAACCTACCAAGACAGTATTAGACACCAAAACGAAAAAAAAAAAAAAAAAAAAGAAAAAGAAGATGTCTTTTACCTGTAGGATAACGGGACTTCCCAAGAACGGCAGATCGCGGTTGGATTTCCTATTATCCAAACCCAAAATGATCTCCCCTAAGCACAGACAAGCTGGGCTCCTGCGCAGCTCCATTTGCTCAATAAGGCTCAAAAGGCGAGGATCACCTCTCAAGTCCTCATCAACATGTCCCTGAAAGACATACACATGCAACAAACAGAAGCCAAATGCTCTCCTTCTAGCAACATACGAGACAAGAGGGTCGGCCCTGTTGATGAATCGGTCTATAAAATCCAACATCCGCACGCCTTTTGGGGTAACAAGACGATCTACCTCGAGTCTAGTCAGTCCAAGCAAATCTCTGAACTTACTCTTATACCCTTGAGCAGTAGAAGGAATGGCAGGTAAGTGTTCGGGGTCCCACCCGCCAATAGCGAAGAATTTCCTCCTAAAAGGACAAATATCACCTCCTGGAAAGGCGAATACGTGATAATTTGGATCCCAATAATCAAGGCAAGCATCTAAGAACGGTTTCACCACCTTGATGAGTTTCAAACTCAATAAAGACCCAAGATTATAAGCACCCATGTCGTGCTTTTCCATGTTCGAAAACTCATTAGTCCATTCCTTCAAGCGAACCTCTAAAGTATTCATGATGATAATTTTCTCTTGAAAATTTATTTTAGGAGTTTTAGGAGAAGCGACGAAGAAAAGACGGAAGAATTATATGATTCAAAGCTTCGGCGCTTCTATTTATACTAATTTGTCTGTTTCCAAAATCCGTCGAATAAACCCCTGCGGGAACAGGGCGCGGCACACCTGCCGCCTCTTCAAAGGGACGCAGCTGGTCTGCGCCTCTTCCCCGGCTCACTCCCGTGATTTCCGCGTTTGGATCTTTCCTAATTCTATAACACGCGTGATTTCCTATTCCTATGGGATTTTATTTTGGTAAACTACGGAAGTTTACCATGTTTTGGGATTTCCTAATTTCGCGGGCACGCATTTCGAGGCGACATTGACATTTTCGCCATTTTATCACATTTGTGTATTTAATTGTCCATTTAATTCTTTTTATTATTCAAACTTTCATATATTTATTTCATTTTCTTAATTTCTTTGGCTACATTTTCTAACTTATGACTTTCTATTTTTCTTTTTTTTCGGGGGTAACCCTCCCTACCGTCCGGTCATTTCCGGTCATTTCCGGTCATTCCGGCAAAATTTTTGCATTTTTGCGTTTCTTTTGAGTCTCATTGTGCGCTAATTAAAGGCCTTATATGTATATAAAATGTGTGAATCGCGTGATTTTCCATGTAAATTTCGGCAAAGATAACGGCATAAACCGTTATCTACCAAACTGTTCAAGAACTAACTGCAGTACAAACAAACAACCCAAAGATCAAAGGCACTCAGGCCATCATATATACAAGCAAACTGGGGGCTTGCGCCCCGAACAAGTCCAGATGTACAAGCAAACTGGGGGCTTGCGCCCCGACCAAATCAAATCCAAGAAAACTGGGGGCTTGCGCCCCAAACCAAGTCCAAAAATGTTTCAAAATCAAAATGTACAAATATACAAAACTACACAAGCTACTGCTGGGCACCCTCCAACTCAAGAACTCTCGCCATCGAGCGGCGATCTCGGCATCCCGAAACTCGAGCTCCCTCGACAAGCGAGCCGTCTCCTCCCGAGCACAGGGCCAACTCTCGTCCCGACTCGCGGTCACCCCGCAAACAAAGAACGAATGGCTCACGTCAATCAACTCAATTGGAAAACCAAAACTCAAAAAAAAAAAAAAAAGAAGATCGAAAAATGGGCACAAAGGTTCATACTGACGACCTCGCCACCGACGAGTGCCTCAATGGCCGTAGCTCGTGGCGGGTTGGCCACCCTCCATAGTGCCACGAACCGAGATGGCGCGACCTGCATTTCAAAAGGAAATTCTCAGCAAATTAAACAAATTCAGTCAAACGTGTTCTTACACGAAAACTATGCAAAATGGGAACTCACCCTCCGAATCGATCTTTTGAGTCATCCAGGCAAAGATCCGTCACAGCTACGTCAAAGTCACGTAGCTCGGAGATCGTCGTCATCCCCGTCGCGTCGGTGTACTCGAGGGTCTCAGGGTACTCTGGGGGCTCGATGCCCGCCGCCTCAACCTCCTACAAGGACAAAACAACTCTCGTTAATCGATGATCCTTCGTCGTAATTTTCAAAATCAAATCAACAAGAAAACAAAGGATACTCACCACTACCGGCCAATAGGCCAACCTCCCGTAAAGGAACGCCGAGTAATCCTCCTCGGGGAGAAGAAGGTCGCCGCCACTCGGCACCGCCAGTCCGCCTCCTCTCGGCCTCGAAGGCTCCTAAACATCGTCCTAGGAGGATCGACGGAACCGCCAACGCGCCCGAAAGCACTGACGAGCTAACCGCCGCCCGATACCATACAGACCCATCGACGTCCACAACAAAGCAGCCGACTCGAACTCCTAGGACGAAGGGTCTCAAGAACAAAGGGAGGCGCTCCAGGCGACTCCGCCCAAGCTGTCCGGCACCCACCGTGACAATATGAAGGCAAAGGTCATTCCTATGATCAATTGAAAACAAAATATGAGAAGATGTGAATGAATACAAATGGGATACTCACGCCGCTCACCAAGGGCGTTCACATCCCGCCGGTGACATTGTGAGAAGAACGCTTGCTCTTCGTCCCCAAGACATGACCCAATCCTCACCACGGGATAGGCCCTCTCCAACGGCTCCGTCCTCTTGGGCGCGAGGTCCGGAAAGTAAGAGTACACCCACGCCAGTAAAAGAATAGTCAATGACGATCTCTCGATCTTTGATAAAAGAAAGGAATTTACGTTGATCTAAAGGAAGGTTCATACCTCCAATACAGGTCCCGAGCGGCGCCAGAGAAGTCCCCTTCTCCATCGTCTCTGGGCGAACCATGGCTCTCATAAAGCGGATGAGGACCGCAAAACCAGCAGATGACTCGGTCCCAACGCCCTAAGGAACTCGGTCGAAAAGAAAGGGGAGAAGCTTCGTCGACCTCTCTCACCCTTGTCTCCGAGGTAAATCGAAGACAAGAACCACCAAAGCCACGCATTTGAGCCCTCTCGCTCGGCCGTGCATAAGGAGGAGGAGCCGTCTCCCTCCCATCGATCACCACCGATCCGGGTCTTCCCGCAAAGTAATCTCAACATAGGTATCTGGGTACCAAACCTTTACCGCAACAGCCTTTCGGCGACAAGTTCCGGCGATCAACCTCCTCGCCTCGGCCGAATCCGCCCTCATGCCAGCCTCCGCCACACCATCTCCTCGCCTCCCGCACGGGCAGCCGAAATCATGCCGTAGTCCTCCAAGTGACTCCACCTCACCAAAAGGCAGGTGAAATGTGGAAGTCGTATCCCAGAATCGATCCAAGAAAGCGCGAACCAGGCTAAGGTTGGCCCGCAACTTCCTCTTCACGATATCCCTCCAAACCTGGACCAGAGGACCAAATGCTCCGCGCTCGATCATGGCCCTCTCCTCCTCCGACAGCCGCTCGTAGTGCTCCATCGCCGTCGTATACCCCGAGAACGACCGGATGTTCCCGGCCTCCTATCATGATTTGAAACAAAGCTATCTTTAGTTTTGGAATGAATTTGAAAGAGATTTGAACAAAAACGGAAAAGGATAGGTAATGAGTTAGGGAATTCCCATTTACTAAGCTCTTCACCGTCTCAGGGACAAGTGACCCTCTGCAGCCCACACAAGGTGCCTACTCTCCCGGTCTCGGCCCACGCAGAGCGCCTCTCGGGGCGACCCCTCGTCCGAGGTGGGCCCGTCTCGGAATCTCCTCCTCGTCAGCAGCCTCCTCCTCGGGGACCTCCTCTGCAGCAGCCATCACCGCGGCGGTGAAGGCCTGCTCTAAAGCCTCCTCAACAGCAGCGGCGTCTATATCCATGGGATCTCTCCCAGAAGAAGAAGCATCGTCACCTGCAACGATTAAAGCAAATCCAGGCCGCGTCACATGACGACAAGCCCTTGTTAAGTAGCATTTCGAGCCTTGAAGGCCCGTAAGTCGCCCTTTCCGCCATCCTTGGCCATGTTCCCGCCAAACCCAATCACTCATGTGATGAATAGGGTCAAGTCAAGTCAAAGTCAAAGCCTAGTTCCGAGTTCGAGTCGAAAATTCGGCAAAGATTTCGCTATAATGGCGATTATGCCCTAAAAAGTGTCCTGCAAAAGTTGTCACAAACCAAACTTCCGAGATGACAGGAAGTTTACCCATCATCCAAGGGTCCCTACTATCAAATTTCATCACAAATGGGCAATCCTAAGGCCATTTTCAAGCAATTTTCGATCTAGTCGTGAAACTTAGTCTCAAAATTCGCTCAAGGGCTCAAAACTTGATGAAAATTCGAAGTAAATACATGGTTATGTTCCTAACATTGCCTACTACTCATTTCTAGTATCAATTTGGCAAGACAAATCCATTTGGGGAAAAGCCCCAAATTTTCGATCAATTGGGTCGAAAACCTAATGCTCGCATGACTCAAAATTCGACAAAAATGAATGGTTAATGCAAGATTAAAGCACATACCTCGATTAGTCATATTTTAAGCAAGCTTTTGAATCCAACCTTGATAGAAATGGTGAAGATTTGAGAGAGAAATTGAAGGATTTGTGTTTGAATGAAATGAAATAAAACCTTTTCGATTTCGCGTTTTTACGGAAATTGAATTGGGGAACAGACGCAACAGGGCCGCCTCTTCCAAGAGACGCAGCTCTTGCTGCGCCTCTTCCTTTGTTTCCCTCCTGTTGGATTTTCAAAAATCCGTTATGAGTTCGTTACTCGTGGGCCCATCTTTGGTGCGCCTCTTCCTCGATGACATTTTATCACTTTGGTCCGTTTCGACGATTTCCTTTCGTTCCGCCCCGCATTTTATCCAAAGTCGACAATATTTCGCAGTATTGTCCGAATTCATTTTATCCCGCACAGCAGTATTTCGCAGTATTGCTCAACCATTTTGTCTGGCGCAGTAGTATTTCGCAGTACTGCTCACTCGAGACTTTCTTCCATGACGATTAAGATGTTCCTAGTCGTCAAATCATTTTATCCAGCGCAGTGGTATTTTGCAGTACTGCTCACTCAAGACTTTCCCCGACGATCAAGATGTTCCTAGTCGTCGACATATTCCCCAACAAGAGTTCGCTTGAGACCGACGCAGCGATTCAACTTCCAAATTTCGCGACCGCTCGAGACCGACGCAGCGGATCCCCAGCGCTTTCTACCAACGTCCTGCTTTGCTTTCAATATTTCTTGTTTCCCATGAGTTCGACAGGGTGTCGTTCTCCAGAAGTTCCTATACCCAAACCTTAGTTACCTTTAGGTCAGAACTCATATTTGGCCTCCTTCCTGTCAATGCTTTCCTTTAGGGTCCCACACCCTAGCACATTCATATATAACCTTTAGGTCTTAACCTTAGCTCCTATGCACCTCCGAAAGCATCTCGAGGAAGAAGTCTCAGGTATGACCTCTTCTTATGGTCATGCGAGCCTCCTTACGTAGTCTAATGGACTTTAAACGACCCTCCCCGATAGTCGACAGACTCTAAAATGTTCCCGACGACAGGTCCTTGGCTCAGACCCCTTGAGCCGCCTCGCGTCGCCATAGTCGTCAGGTTGTAATCTTCGATTGACCTGATGGCTATACTTTGACTTTCGCCTTGTCCAAGCCTCAGTCAAAGTGGGGGCTCTGTAGACACCTCGTTTACGCACCCCTCGCAAAACCACCCGGTGATGATTGGGCGCATGTTTGATTCGCGAACGATTAGTGACAGTTCGTAAGATTATCGTCAAGTGATTGCTCAAATATAAATGTCAACCTCTTAGTTGTCATCTACGTGCCGATACGGTCGCTTTGGCAGTAATTAGAGTACATTCGGAGTCCGGGTCAAAAACCGTCTCCATTTTCTGATAGCTGTCCAAACCCGAGTCGGAATGTTCTGGAATGTTCCGGATATTTCTATTCCATATTCATCAAATTTTATCTTTTGGCAAATAATATCCCGTAATATTCAAAAGATAATCAAATTAAATCCGTCCTACCATAACTAAAACGCGAAATCTTTCTTAGCGGAGGAAACCCCCGGGAACAGGCGCGGCACTGGCCGCGCCTCTTCCAAGAGACGCAGTGGTGCGCGCGCTCTTCCCGAGCCCTTCTTTGCATGATTTACGTATCTTTTTTATATCTTTCCGAGATTCACTTCCAAAGAGTCTCCGAAACCCTATTCCTTCACGTGATTAGTATAAATAGGAGCTTTCGTTCCTCATATTTCTCACGCGAGTGTCCGCCCTTCTCTTCTCCCTTTGCATTCTAGACTTCGTTCTTACTAATTGGCGCCTACGTGCTTGGACTTCCGACCACGTAAGCTCGGATCTTCCGGGTACCACCTCTCCGTTGCATGACCGACCAATTTGACCCCTACACTCAATCAATCTAATTAATCAATCTTGTTAAATCGTTTTCCTCTTTCGAGGGCACTCTTTCCTTGCATTCGCGTCGAGCATCACTAATCGATCTTCTTAGTTCTTCTCGTTCCGTCAACATGTAAGTCTGAGGGTGTATTAATCTCTCTTTTATTTATTGTATTTTGATTATTGTATAACAATTGTAAGGTTTATGTCGAAAGTATCTCGTTAAAACCGATTTCTAAAACCGCCTTTAAAACCTGTTTTTTTGCGGATTTCCAAAGAGAGACGTCGAGAAAAGACGCAGCAAGAATCTGCGCCTCTTCGAAGGAGCGCAGCACTGCCGCGCCTCTTCGTGAGGCCGCCGCAGCTTCTGCTTCTTTTCTTCTTCTTAAATCCTCTGTAATTCGTCTTTCGTTTTTATTTGCTTTCAATTGTTTTTTCACATTAATTCGTTCACATGATCATTAATAAATTATTCATTCATCATTAATATGTTTTATTCATTGTTGTTCCGACTTAAATCCTAGATAATCAATATTTACGGGTTTTTCGTCATTAATGTTCAAACCCGGATTTTTAGGGATTCAATCTGTCCATATTGAGTTTCTGAGATTCGTCATTGATATATTTGCATCCATATTCATTGATATTTCGTCATTGTTTAGTTTGTTTCACCGATGTCACTAATTAATCGTTCATTAACATCGACCCTTCACATAGTTAATCCGTCTTGTTTCCGTCTCATTCATGTTTTACTGTTTTTTATGACCTCAATCATATGTAAATAACATGCTAATCACTTTCATCCGAGTAAATAATTGAATCGATTCATTAAATTCGTCAATCGACATTAACAATTGCGGTTAAAACTTCACGACGAACTCACCCTTGGAAATGACGCAGAATCGCCGCGCGCCTCTTCTTCCAAAGGGCGCGATTTCTACTGCGCTGTTCCAGGTGAATTCTGTCCCTGAACTCCTTTTACGCCTTGACCTATATTAATTAGTTTACGTATCAATTAACTAATATTCGTAATATCGCTAATTCCCTGTTAATTATTTTATTCTTTTATTCGTTTTATCAAATCATCCGTTTTATTGGTATTTTCGACATAAATCAATTAAATTCATTGTAATTATTGTAATTTTCATTATTGTAATTTATAATTATTGTATTTATTATTTGTATGCTTCCACATGTAATTCAACATTAAATCCCACTTCGACCATAATTGTTTGCCTAATTAATTGTTCACCGACTTAGCTAATTTCACATGTTAGGATTAATCTATGGATGTTGCATTGCATGCATATAGCCGACGATATATCGAGTACGAATAACTTCCCTAATCATTAGTAGAGGCCGCTATCGAGGCGGGCGGGATTAGGTGTTCGATCAAAAGAGCTTCCTAATACGTACCCTCACCCCTTACTCCAGATCTCCGTGAGCACCCGTGTTCATTGGCATCCACGAGAGTCATTCTAGACATAGAATGCTAAGGGTAACGATTGCTTAGTGTTCATGTCACTACTTTGTGTCTTGACATGACACGAGGTATTGAACGGTTCCAATTTCCCATAAAAATTGGTGGCGACTCCATACAAAATGCAAACGCTTGTTTTTTCGTTCCTCACCAAAAGCGCCCCCGTGGGGGCTCACATTTGTCCACACATATATATATATATATATATATATATATATATATATATATATATATATATATATATATATATATATAAATACATAAATTAAAAAACGAATTACATTGATAAAAATGTAATTCTTAGATATGCATAGAGAGTCTCATTCTCTTATATGATATTCATCCTCTCCTCTTTAGCTATTTGAATGTTTCGTTCAATAGTTGCTATATCGTCATATAGCTGCAGCAACTGCTGCTCTGTCAAGCCATTTTTTTGGCGTCCTTGAGTGCGGATCGAGCTTCATCTAAGTAGCTCCTGAACTTGTCCTTGATGTCCAGCAACCGGCGGATGAAACTCCTGTTGTGCTCGGTCATAGTAACAGTCTTACGGATGGTATCATTCATTGTTGATGAAGTTTGGAGTTTGTTTGAAAGATTTAGGGTTTGGAGTTTGTTTTAGTAGATAGGGTTTGGAGATATATAGTGAGATAATGGAATGATGGTTGAGATAATGCATGTATTTATACTAAGTAATGTGTCTTTTGAGTTTTTTTTTTAATTAATAATGTTTAGGAAGTTGTGTCATCATATCTCTGCTTCAAATCTTATAACCCCTCTCATTCCATATATTGTCCATTCATATGCAGGGATTGACAGTAATAATGCATGCATCGGAATTATAACGGGCCGTAATAATGCATGTATCTAGTAATATTTAATTTAATTTTTATTATTTAATAAACAACGGTTATTTAAAAAAAAACTCGTTGTCTTTAGTTATAACAACGGTTTTTTATACTGTAACCGTTGTTATAACTTTCCCACCAAAATTTAATCACCCTTTGCACAACGGTTTTTTCTACTTTAAACCGTTGTTAATAGTTTTCACAACGGGTTTCTTAGAAAAAACAACCGTTGTTAAAACCTACTACAACGGACGCTTTAACAACGTCCGCTTTTTTATATAGCAACGAGTTTTAACCGTTGTTATAGCCTGTATCTGTAGTAGTGCATATTGTATAGGGTACATACCTTTAGTGGAAACAACAGTCAGATCGTCTGGAGCGTACAATAATAATAAGTAATAAGATGATTAGTATACTAGGATCTTCTCCTCCCTCTTCTAGGTTTCCTTATGATGACAATCAATGGGGCATGTCAACTCAATAACCTATTTATATAGGTTAGAGGTATTCTAGACAGGAAGAGAGACTTAGCCATAATAATATAACTGTATTTGCCCCCCCCCCCCCTCGCCCATCAGGCTGCCCACTGTATAATAAACAGGCCCTACACTTCTCATTACCATCACACTATGTACTTAACCGTACTGACTGAGACAGATCTAGGCCCAATGGATCATATAACTGTTGTGGGCTTTACTGGTCACATTCAACCCGTTTTCATAAACAAGAAAACCGACTAATGAAAGTCCAAATCCAACAATAGTGAGTAACAATTGTTCGTATTTGGTATTCGGGATCTGGTTAGATGTCGAACTAAGTGCAAAAAATATGGTGTAATTCTGAGTATGTTATTTGTCACACATTGAAAAATAATGCAGATTTGATGAATATATATACTACGTATAAATAGTTGAATTGTCCCCACGTCAGAAAAATAATCCAAGTTTGGTGAATATATTACTTATAAATAGTAGAATTGTCTCACATCGAATGATTAGTATAAGGTGGGGTGATTATATGATTATAAATAAGAGTTAGCCCACGTATATATTAATCTTTTATTTTTTTTTAAAGAGATATTTTAATAATATGTAAACAAATCATTAGACATAGAATGTAAACATTAAACCCTTATAAAGCTTTTTTTTTACATTATAAATAAGTTAATTACCCAGTTGCAACGCACGGGCATTCAAACTAGTTGATCTATTAATTTCAAGTGTTTGATAAACGATATATTTCGATAAGGCGATAACATATTTGGTCGAAATCTACTATTTTTGAATATGCTGCTAATAACAGCATATTCAATTTATGCATGAAAACAATCTAATTATCATATAATCTACAATAGTATTTTGCAACGCCCCGAAACACAAGCAGGCAGCTCACAATAACTCTTTTATTAACAATAGACAGCAGCGGAATTACAAGGGCGTCACCGTTGTATTCCCCCTTCGGAGAATACCAGAAATCTGAATTGGCTAATTTTTTTTCAAATTGATTAGCTTTTTGAGATCTAAAAATTGATAAAACGAAAATGGTCATTCGGAAATTTAAGATCGAAGATATGGTTGATTTGAGATTTTCGTTAAAAAAATCCCTATAAAATGTCATCCGATAATTTTTTTTCCTTAAATCGTACATTATGACGAGATAATCATTTTAGAAAAAAAAATTGGTTGATTCTGAATTACGGTCTAGGACTTATACGCAATTGATTTTTTTTTATAGCGACAAAAAGGGTATGTTGTGTATGAAAATCAAACATGAAGGGTATTATGTATACAAACTTAAAAGGTTGGATACCACATACAAAATGACAAAGTTCGAGGGTAGCATGTGAATTTTCCGTTAAATTAAAATAGATTAAAATATTACTTTTAAAATATAATAAAGGTCTTCAAATTTACGGGGTGTTACAATGCTGCTAATAACAGCATATTCAATTTATGCATGATAACAATCTAATTATAAAATAAGCTACAGTAGTATTTTGTAACGCCCCGAAACCCAAGCAGGCAGCTCATAATGACTCTTTTATAAACAATAGACAGCAGCGGAATTACAAGGGTGTCACCGCCGTATTCCCCCTTCGGAGAATACAAGGCTAAACAATTAAAATAAATAAACTATTAAAGCTTAAAACTATTTACAACTTATACTTATTATCTTCTATAATGTCAAATTGTGACACCCCATACTTCAAGTACCTTACCAGGACCACTCAGGTATAAGAATCTTACCATCTCGGTTTTCCGAGGCAATGATCATCAAAAGACGATAAAGAAACAATACTTAGATAGTATAAAGTTTAGGTAATTACAATCCAAAAACCAAAGTAATAAAATATGTATACATGTTCTCAAAACCAAATGTCTAACAACTACTCAAAACTACAGCGGAAGACTCTATCATCTCGTGGTGACACATCCCAGCCAGCCCATATGTCTCGACTCATACCTACTCACCATCCCCGAATGGATCACCACAGTTTTTCAAAACAAAGACGGGGTCAGTACTAATCACACAAATATATATATATATATAATAACAAAAAGCCAGAAACCAACACAGCTCAATCGTCACATAACCCAAACTCCAAAATCAACTCCTCATCACTGACTACACACTAAAGTGTGTAGCCCTGCCAGAGTACCCATCGCAACAGGTTACTCCACACCGCCAGTGGGGGACCGCATCCGTTCCCACCTAAGCCACGCTCATCTCCATTGAGCGATAAACTCAAATAAATTAATGTGAACATCCCTTATGTGGCGGGTTCCACAGAAGGCGAATAATGGGCGTGAAGCCACTCCCGCAAGTGACTTCACTCAGCCAGGGACGCACCCCGAAAAACACAGATAAATACAAACAATCACAATCATCAACAGTAACCAATTCCAACGACCGTCACAATACGAGTATGATACTATACAACAACCACAACCAACAACCAACACATTATGTGACTAATACTGAGTAGGGAAACCCTACCTGGAATGCAACACAAGCAGACGATCTCAACAGCTATATCAAAATCTCTCTTCTACGAATCCTCCTCCTAACATACAATCATATAATTACTAACAATACAATAACCAACAAAAACCCCCAATCCCCCAAATTAGGGTTTAAACAAACTTAACTAATTACTATAAAATTGGTACGTAGATCTTACCCTCGACGCAAGGATCACAAGGATGTAAAGAACGATGAAATCCGACCTCTCAAGCTCCGGGATTTGTCAATAACACGGATGATGCGAAAAACGTAGGTTGAATCTCCTTTTTAAAGTTATTAGGTTTGTAAAAGTGTATTATGAAGGTGACAGAAAGATTTATATATTAATCCGTGTTATTAACAAAACCCGTCGAATTATCACCCGCTAACCGAGCTACTCGATCGAGTAACTGACGTACTCGATTGAGTGCCACTTACTCGATCGAGTACCCAGGCTACTCGATCGAGTACCCTACAGACAGAATACTGTTTCTAAAATTAAAACATCCTTACTCGACAGAGTAAGGCCCACTCGATAGAGTACCCAGAGACTCATAAAGCCGTAGTATTACAGTGTTCCATTCTTAAAAAGAACTTCGTCCCCGAAATTCAAATAACAAGAAAATAAAAACATACTACCACACTCCCGACACAACAACCAAAACAAAATGCAACATAAAAACTCCGACACATACTACCAACCAAACTCAACCCGACTCAACCACTACTAACTATACCAAAACAACTTAAGAAAGATGCAAAAACTCTTCGCGATCATCTCCTACCCCCCTAAAAGAAACAAGGTTACGTCCCCGTAACCATACATACCTGATCAAAAAGGAACGGGTAACGCTCTCTCATGGCCTCCTCTGCCTCCCATGTAGCTTCCTCAACCTCATGATTGGACCAAAGGATCTTAAACAAGACTGTCTCGCCATGTCTAGTCTTCCTAACCTTCCGGTCAAGAATCTGCTTAGGCACCTCAAGGTAAGACAATGACTCATCTAGCTCTATGCTCTCTGCCTCTAACACATGTGACGGATCACTCACATACTTGCGCAGCTGAGATACATGAAACACATTGAAAAATAATGCAGATTTGATGAATATATACTACGTATAAATAGTAGAATTATCCCACGTCAGAAAAATAATCCAAGTTTGGTGAATATATAACTTATAAATAGTAAAATTGTCCCACATCGAAAGATTAGTATAAGGTGGGGTGATTATATGATTATAAATAAGAGTTAGCCCACTTATATATTAATCTTTTATTTTTTTTGAAAGAGATATTTTAATAATATGTAAACAAATCATTAGACATAGAATGTAAACATTAAACCCTTATAAAACTTTTTTTTTTACATTATAAATAAGTTAATTACCCAGTTGCAACGCACGAGCATTCAAACTAGTTGATCTATTAATTTCAAGTGTTTGATAAACGATATATTTCGATAAGGCGATAACATATTTGGTCGAAATCTACTATTTTTGAATATGCTGCTAATAACAGCATATTCAATTTATGCATGAAAACAATCTAATTATCATATAATCTACAATAGTATTTTGCAACGCCCCGAAACACAAGCAGGCAGCTCATAATAACTCTTTTATTAACAATAGACAACAGCGGAATTACAAGGGCGTCACCGTTGTATTCCCCCTTCGAAGAATACAAGGCTAAACAATTAAAATAAATAAACTATTAAAGCTTAAAACTATTTACAACTTATACTTATTATCTTCTATAATGTCAAATCCTCACACTTGACATTCCCCGATACTTGTACTTGAAAAAGAGTGAAAATAACGGAATCAGCCAACCACAGGCTGAGTATGACTCCAGTTCCCTCCACCGGCCTTATGTAATTATTATATTCATAAATTCTCCTTTTTTACCATATTACCCAATACAATACTTACCAGAATACAAGTATTACTTGTCAGGGACCAACCCGATATCCCAAAAACATTATATGACTACCATACCAACAGGATATATATATATTCATATGACACTAATGTCGGTATACCATTACTGAAGATATATAGACATTACGGAGTAAAACTCCCACCGGGTCTAAGACCCACCTCCATGTACACAAGGTAATAATTATTTCCCATGGGCCAACGCCCCTCAGTTTATATATTGAGCCAACGCTCGTAGGGCCAATGTCCCTCGGTTTATATATATGGAACCAACGCTTCTGGAGCTACTACCCCTGGGGCCAACGCCCCTCATGTGTACACAAGTTATATAATAATGTCACCTCAAATCAATAATCGTATCTCGAATGCTACAATTGGACAATTATACAATATGACAACAACAACCACTCTATCACAGTCACATATCCATAAGACGGTAACTAATATAACATGTGAGCAGTATAACAATCATAAGACGAAACTAACCGTAAAACTAATATAACCAATTATTTCTAATCTCTTATTTCAAATGTAAACAATTACTTATATCGACGAAGGGTCCTAAAATCATACCGTATATATATATATATATATATATATATATATATATATATATATATATATATATATATATATATATATATATATATATATATATATATATATATATATATATATATATATATATATATATATATATATATATATATATATATATATATATATATATATATATATATAAATTAAATTGGTTCTTTGTGAGGAATGATCGGGATGCCAACTATTGCGTTTCTTTCATATTCTTTCTTTTTGTGCGTCCAGAGCAAAACACAATTTTCCTGTGTGGTCTTAAATTTAATGGGTAAGGATGCTTAGAGGTTGTTTGGTTACCCATTAAATAACACAGGAATTCTAATTCATGTGAATTGCAAAATGGGTAACTTGTTTGGTTACCCCAATTCACATGAAATAGAATTGCCTAGGAACTCTAATTCCTCCATAATGGAGGAAGTTGCTTACCTAGGTCCCCCTAGGTAAGTGGGAATGCCTACATGAATTGCATTTCCTTTATGCAACCAAACAACTTTTCCTAATTCACATGAATTTTAAAATCATGTGATTTATCACTTCCTAGGCAATGCAACTTCCTACATGCAACCAAACGACCCCTTAGTGTAGGTGAGTCATCCCCTCCCCACCCCACGTGTAGTTTGTATAGAATTTTTTTTTTCTTTTTTCATAACTATCTAATAAAGTAGAAAAATCGTAACGGTTCCGACTCATATACTTTTAGACAAATATACTAAAATGGAGCCGTCTACCTGTATACAGAAAAATATACGAGCTTAGTCTATAAAGTCTCTAATGGTCCTATTATTATATATATCTTAAAATTAATTTTATTCGGGGTATTACATATTTACCATACACCCTAACTGACTTCTGCTAATTCAATTTGATATTCAAACAGTCAAACCTACTACTTAAATCTGCTAATTAAGTGTATTCTGCTAACATTATCCGTTATTATTATAAATTTGCTTTTACCGTTTGGTAAACCGAGCCTTATCCTATTAATTACCAAACACTTTAACTAATTCTACTAATTAAATAATGTTGGCCAACCTTTTTATATTCTATTTTTACAACTTGTTTATGTTGAAAGTAATCCGGTGATTAAGACCTTAATTGTATTTAGTAACATTAGGGTTATGCTTTTGGTATGCAGTTTTTAAGGATCAATGGTCTTTTGTGGATAAGATTTTTCATTATTTTTTTAATTTTTTAAGAAGCTTCTCAATATATATTTGTATTAGGATATAAGGCCCATTAGGGCCGACTATCATTAGGGTTAGGTTACAAGTTACGACGGCTACCGTCTAGGTTTAGATTATCGTCGTCTATTATATATATCGTCCATGTATTCTCATGAGATCACAACTATCAATAATACAATTGCCTTATGAAATACTCTCTTATGCTCTATCTTAACATGGTATCAGAGCCTCTTTCTTGAGGACTCTAAAAAAAACCGCTTCTGCTTTCTTACCGGTGGGTGACCGAAAATTTACACCCACCAGTAGGGGATTTTCACGATGGCACCGTAGAATGATTTTCTCAATCAAAAAAAAAATGTTCATCCTCCCTCATAAACTTCGTTGATAGTTTCCAGAAGTCATTGACATCCACATCCAATCATCCATCTTATAATTACCTACAACCTATGACAAAATAGGGAAAAACCAAATTAATCTACCAAATAACTCTTCTTCTTTGAATTTAATCAAATTCTTCAATTTTGATCGAGGTGGTACAAAAGAAAAAAACTGGCGAGTTACGCACTGAAAAACTGGCGAGTTACGCACTTGAAAAATACTGGCGAGTTACGCACTGAAAAACTGGCGAGTTACGCAATAAAAATTGTCTGGCGAGTCCTATACGCAATGAAAGTTGTCTGACGAGTCCTATACGTACCCCTTACCACCTTGTGAAGATGAGAAGTTTTATGAAGAAAGATCGAGATGAAGACGTTTTTTTTATTGATTATGATTTTATTGTAATTCTCCAATCGTAAAGTTCATACTATGTACTGCCTTTACGATTGCGGGAGGGTATTAGGATATAAGGCCCATTAGGGCCGACTATCATTAGGGTTAGGTTACAAGTTACGACGGCTACCGTCTAGGTTTAGATTATCGTCGTCTATTATATATATCGTCCATGTATTCTCATGAGATCACAACTATCAATAATACAATTGCCTTATGAAATACTCTCTTATGCTCTATCTTAACAATTTGTCTACAAATAATACATGTGAAAAAAAAAAAAAAAAAAAAAAACTAAATTGTCCTACGAATGAAATAAGACTAATAGTATTCTAGGTAATATATACATGAGACAAATGAACATCTTCCATGTGATGATTGATAAATATATTTATTTGCTTTTGTCCTACAACTTTTTTTTTGTTTGACGATGTACCAAATCAAAGTAATGAGCTTTTGGAGATTTAAAGTAAGGCTTTGTTTAACACGATATTTTAGGTAGTTTATTTGACCAAAGTAGCTTATTTGACCAAAATTTCAGCTACCTGATTTTTTTGCAAGTGTTTGGCAAGTAGCTTATTTGGTGAAATAAGGTCGCACTGAAATGAAATCTTCTCCTCGGGTAGCATTTGAGAAATCAGTCGCACTAAATGACTTATTTTCCATTTTTTACCCCTTTATTCTATAATATTAAATAATTTTCATATCCTTTTTACGTCATTTTACCAAAATCATTTCCTACCTTTTTCAATTAGTTTGCCAAACACATTTTTATATAATCGATTCCTTATCACCATAATTTTCAAATTTCCTTATCGATTCACCTTTTCGGGTTCGATTCGCCATTTTTCGTTTTTAGCTACCTTTTCAAGGATTCAAATTTCTTTTTCGCGTAGTTTTGCCAAACAAAACCTAAGTTGGAAAAGGGTTTTATAAAGCTTTGATTTTGTTTTTTATTTTTTCAAACAAATCAAGGCCAGGTCGTAAGCCTTTGGCTGTCACCACAACATAGAGCAAAGCCGTTGTTTGAAATAGCGACTTCTGCAAATATCAAGTAAAGGGTTAAGGATGATGTTTCATGCAATGACTCTAACTGTAAGTCGTTGGCAAAAGTAACGGCTTTGTTCCAAACCGTGTTAATAAAACTACTTGGATCTACTACATAATTCAATCTTCAATTATTACTTTGGACTAAGGACAAAGGTAGGATCAAATTCTAATTAGGGCCGAAACGGTAATATTACCTATATTTTTTTTTAAACAGTTATTTTGTAAAATTGTTTTTCAAAAAACTCGCTCAGATCATGGCTTGGTTAGTCTGGTTGGACTAACTCAAAACACTTCTTCTTTAGAGCATAAACAAAACGTTATTTGTAATAGTATATATATTGGATGATGACAAATAAAGTACGGAGTATGAACTTTTGATGAGGAGTCATTCATTCCGTTTGTATTTGGTCATAAAATGTGTCAAAATTACTAGTCAATTAAATTAGGAAGGAAGTTTGTTGCATGAGAGGATCTTACAACTTTTCAAAACGCATTTTATTGACTCTTAATTTGTAGGTTATCTCATATTTGTGTATTGTACGTAGTTTCTTCGCCTTTCAACGATAAATATCAAGCAGCCGGCATCCGTCGTCGTACTTTTTGGGCGGCACGTGCACCTTGTTTATTTTCAAAGGGTCAAAATAGGGTTTAATTTATGTTGAGGATATTACAACATAATAATCAAAAAGCTTTAAATAGAAGCCTCAATAAGGAGTTCTCTCTCACTAAATTCTTTGATACCATGTTATCGTACATTTTAACCGACAATTAATATAGAACTCTTATACAGTATTATTCTTTAGTAATATATAATTAAATAGAATAGAATGTAACTAAAAAAGAAAAGAAAATATGTATTTTCGTTATCTAGGGTTAAAGAGAGTATATAATTATTAATTTTAGAGTAAATGATCAATTACACCCACTTAATCCACTTTTTTACACTTACTCCCACCTCAATTTTTTTTTTTTTAAAATTACACCCAAATTAATAGCTCAGGTTATGATTTGCACCCAATGCCATTTTTAGGTGAAAAAAATAATAAAATGATAATTTTAGAGTAAATTATCAATGACGATTTTTTAAAAAATAACTCGTTACCTAGACTAAAAGGGAAGAAATAAAATCTTATAAAGTTCGAAAGAGAGTATTCATTCCATTCAAGTCAATTTTATACATTTGCTTAAAATACAATTTATATATATATACAGAACAGACGTAGTATAAAATTGACTCCGACATATAGAGAACGTCAATTTAATTTATTTAAAATAAGCATGTACACGAACCAAATGAGTTGGATTAGTTCAAAATTCTCCACTAATCCGTCGACGTGCCGCCGGCCGACATTCACGTGGAAAGACCTTGATGACTATGATGAGGATCCTTTGTCATCCTTCTTTATTTATTTCCATTCATTTTTAATTGCCCCTACTCAATCTAAACTCTTAAAGTAGATGCTTCAAAACAATATTAAATTGAGTTAATTATGTATTAATAATTTGCAAATTGTCACTATATATGATCACTCACTTAAGTAGTCAAATCTAATAATAGTATGTATGTATGTGATATTGTATTTAATTATGAAGATAAGGTACAACATGTGAAAAGGATAACCTCCAAAAGTTTACAGTCCGTCTTGCTTAAGACGGCCTTATTTTAGACCGCAATAAGACCTCTAACAAGTGAGAAGCACATGAGTGGTGTGACACCCCCATGTGCTTTCTCACTCACACCTTAAATGGGTTTTTTGTGAGAGAAAATGGTATTCGTCTGACCATTTTAGACGGATATAACGGTCTGAAATAAGAATTTGTGAAAAGTTAAAGGCTTATTACACATTAGTAGCTTATTATTAACGTAACATTTTTGTCTCATATCTTAGCAATTAGGGCAGAGCAAAAAATCCGATTATCCAAACTGATCCGATATCCGATCCGTATCCGATCCGAATGTTTGGATATCCGATCCAAAAGTTAAGTTTGGTTTGGATATCTGATCCGAAATCTTTGGTTTTGGTTTGGATATGGATATTAGAATTAAAACATTTGGATATCCGATCCGATCCGAAACTATAGTTTTCTAGTATAATTTGGAGAAAATAAAATTTTATTTGATATAACAACTTAATTAACGTTTAAAATATTAGAGAAATATCTAGGTGATACTTAAATTTTATGACAGAATACTAAAGAAAATCATCATGTAAGACTATGAATATAATCGTGTTTCAAACTTAATTTTAAAGTAAATTTAAAAGTATGGATATCCGATGGATCACTACTACAAATCCCTTGCTATCATGACGCTTCGGTGCCGACGCTTCCAAAAGCGTCGAGCCATCTTATTGGGTAAAATGAATTATTAAATATTTAGAGGGGTGAAATTTTAAGAGACCCGCTCATAATTAAGACAAAAAAAATAACCTAATGAGAGCAATAAAAGTTTTAAACCACCAAATCTTAGCTTCATCTTCTAAAGTAAGGGAAACAGATGTCGGATCTCGAAACGTCTTCTTCTCTCTCCCTTCTGATTCCGTCTTTCCTGCTCTCTTTCTTATCTCCCCGTGTAATTGTTCTTATTTTGACATTTAATTGGGGATCTTCATATTAGATTCAAATAAAGTTCTTAACTTTGAGTTTCGATTTTAACCATTTTTTTCCAGATCTATACATGACGCCATCGCTACTTGCCGCCATCTGAGTTTCACGTCGTCGTTACCAATCTACCTACGCCATTATTTGCAGCCAACCGTGCTTCATTGAATGTCAATTCCTATTTCCCATTCTTTAATTTTACAAGGTTTGGTTTAAATTCAATTTTTATGGTTAGTTGTTGTTATTTAATGGTTAAATTACTCCTTTCTACTTAAATTAGACTTGTTTTGTTGCTATAATGTTTAGTAATAGATTCTCTAATGTCAAAATACAGATTAAGTAGGGTTTGTAATATTTAGGGATTCTTGGATTATTTGATTTGATGTTAAATTAGACGATTTGGGTATATAGTTTGCTGGAACTTATTTAGATTTGAGCCCACCATTGGATACTTGTAAGTGGAAAACAAGGATACTTATTCTCTTATCGCTAAATGCATATATCGTTGGTTGCAGTGTATTGTTTCATCTTAACAGAACTGAACATGATGAGGCTCTAACATTCCTTGTGTCTAAAGAGTTTGAAGTTAGTGGAACGGAGAAGGTAATTCTTATAGTTCAATAAATAATCACTTGTTAAGTGCTGATAATCTAATTTTCTTTGGCCATGTGCAATTTCTTCCAGTTTGGCTAATTTTGTACTTAAATATCTAAATGCTAGTTGGTCTCGCCAGGAGATAGGAGCCATGTAGCTGCACTTAAGAAGCAAAATGACGAATTAGAAGAACAACTGAAAAAGGTTTACGTGTTTTTTATGTGTGCCTATTTCTCTTTTGTCTTTACTCTTTATCTAATGGGCTTTCTAGTTTATGTGTATATGTTTATATTAGTTTGCGAATGGAAGCAAGTAAATAATTATTGTCTTATTAAAATACACATATCTTACTTCTCTAACACTTTTTTAGAGTTAAAGTTGTAAAAATTACTGACTGTCAAACACAAACTGCTCTCTCTATCCTCTTGACCCGTGCTAAGAGATAAAGATAATATATTGAAAGAGAGGTATGCCAGTATGTGTATCTTAAAAATGTTGATAGATCCATGCTAAATCACAAAGCTAAGATTGAGGATCCCATTTGAAGTATCTTGTAGCTAGTAGGATGGCTTAAACAGGGTAAATATGTTCGATCTGTATCCCTTTAGTGGATTGTTTAATTTTTTTAAGTTTCTCCAATTTGAATTGTTGCTTGCGTATTTTTTAGTTGATTGGTTGGGTTGTTCATTACCTTGGTGTTCTTAATCAATGACTTGGTTTTCTGATGTAATTTTGTGACTCTTTCCACTTAACTGATTTATTCGGTGCTTTTTGATGAATTGGCTGTGTTGGCAAGTATCATCTTTTCATCTAAGTTATGGAGTAAACTTAATAAGAATCTCGTGTTTGATTTCTTAACTAACTTCTGGGCATTAAATTAAGATTATGTTCTAACTGCTTTGAATTGGGGTCCCATTTTAAGGGCTTTTAAAATCGAGATCATGATTAAAAATTTCTAGATATAGGATGTTACCTTTAGTTTTGGATTATGACTTCTCTAATGTTAATTGAACATTGTATTTGTGCAAAGTTTACAAGGGGAAGGGCGAAGCAGACTGAACATTTGGATTTTTCTAAATGGGTGTTCTTAATATGACACAAATTAGGTAGATTGACTACCACAGTTTTTTAATTTCTACAAATATTGGTTTGAAATTTGAACCCCTACCTTACTATGGCTACAATTGGTTCCGTTCTATTTTAAGCAATTCGATTTTATTTGGCCATATTCTCTTTAAAACTACAAATGTAATACTGTATGTGATCCGTAAACATTACTAGTCATGTGTGTTCCATGAAAAGGAGTAACTGCTTAGTTTTCATTTACAGGAATGTGCTGCAAGTTTGAAAAGCTTGAATGTGGATCACTCGTTGGGGAAATCTTGTAAAAATAGGAACATTTTTACATCTTGAGGTATTATATTTTTTTTATTGTTTGTTAATTAGCTTCCATGTGCTTGAGCATTTCTATTTTATCGATGTTTGTGGCAGCCAGATTATTTTTTGCATGACTAATATACACCCCTACTGTTTTCCGCCTGCTGTAAAATTGTCATTTATATCTTCTGATGCTCTTCTATGAGTTAAAGATTGTCTACTTAATTATGTAAATTGACTCTTATTAGCTACTTAGTTGAGATAATTACGTGCACCTTACCTGCTTTTAGAGAAATAACATTTGTATGAGAGGCTCGGGATATTGTTCGTGGTATAAAACCTGGCCGCTAAACCTAGTTAGTACTGGCGTGAGATGTTCTTAGGCCAATATAATTGATTTCAATGTTTCGATTTGATATTTTGCAGGATTGTATGTAGATTTCTGATAAAGCAACTCAATTATATTTTGTTTAGCTTCCCCAAGCTTTTGCTTATCTTGTACACGTTTTTTTTGTTCAGATTGTAGATGGTATAAGATGTGAAAGATATTGTCCATGTGAATTCAATGCGTGAGGTATGTCTTCTTTGATTAGGTCGACTTTCTCCCTTATTTTATTTCTCCTTTCATGAAATTCTAATTATAGTTTCATGATTAATGCATGTAGATCTAATTTATTTCAAATATTTGGCAATTTGAGAATTTGTTTTCTATGCGTCTTAAGCTAGGATTCTTAACAGTGGAAATTTTACCCATTTAGATTTCTCATTTATTGCCATTTTATTTTTCGGTTGAAATCATGGAGCTTACCACTCTCAAGTGGTATTTTAGAAGGTGAGAACCCTTCTGATCGGCCAGTCAGTTGATATAATGTGTCTCGAGTACTGGCCTTCTAGCAGTTTAAGGGTGTTCATCATACTCTTTGGTAATAATCATTTATGTTCGTACTCCTTTCTTATAAATGTGGTGGTGGCCAAGAACCTAGTCAATATATTTCAATGTATAATCAACTCTTTTTCGGGATGACTTTGTTTGGAAGACCGTCAAATCGAAGGTGACATTGGCTTCAAATGCAGCTCTAGACGACAAAGGTTTTGTTAGTGATTAATAGAAGGTTTCAACTTTCAAGTGAAGCACATTGAGTCAACTTTTGAGATCATATGCGAGTTTTTATTATTGTTACAGTTGCATTGAGAAGTTCGAAGTGGAGTATTGTAAATGTTGCTTGTTTCCTACCATATCATAGTGTAGTGTGTATATTTCTTGTTTTTTCGGAAGAGTGTAGATTAATAGTTTAATATACTGTAATCCTAGTTTTGTACTCTTATAAATGTTCATCTACTTTGTACATCTACTTTGCACAAGATTCCGCTATTTTAATCAATAATAAAATTTGAGTGTTATTTTTCACGGATCTTAAGTATGTAATTTAGTATCATTTTGCTCTTTTAGATTGTTTCTTTTAATTTGCTTGAATATGTAATGATGTAGATGAATTGGCGCAAAAAGAACTGACAGAGAAAAGTGTAGGGAGTGTTCATGACGTAATAAAGCGTCGGCAATTTTAAAGGCACTGACGCAAAAAAGCGTAGACAAGGTTGACACTAAAAAGCGTCGAAAAATCCTGACACCCCAAAAAACCACGCTTATAGAAGCGTCGAGAAATAAATTGGCGACGCTTTTAAGCGTCGAAATTTGCCTAAAAAAGCGTCGAAAACGCAAGGGATTTGTAGTAGTGGGATATCCGCATCCGATCCGAATATTTTGGATACCCGAACATTGGATATCCGAAACATTTGGTTTGGATATTGGATATCTAATTTCAGGATTTTTAATATGGATATCCGATCCGAACTAGCACTTTGGATCAAATACCCGATCCGTACTCTGCCCTATTAGCAACCATAGATTGAACTTATCAACTTGTACTACTTACTACTCATCTTACCATGTCAACTAACATGCATGCATGTCACAATATTCACAATATTTTCTTTTTGTTACAATGACATGCAACTAATTAGGTTAATGTAAGTTATTATGGTATTTTACATAGGCGGGTAAACGGGTTAATCAGGTTAACTGGAGATCAGTCTAGGTCGCTCCGTGTATGATGTTGTTTCAGATGTATTGTTATCAAATTATATAGGGATAAGGGTTATTACGCGTCAATAATCATCATTCGAGTAGCATTGAATGATTAAGTCGATCAGTTTGTCAGATTAGGTCAATTTAAATTATAGGTTAATTCAATTTTTTTATTAGAATACAACACGAATATAATTCGGATCAGATTTGACGAGTCTACCTTTCCACTGTCAATGAATCACATGCTCCCGTATGAAAAGCGATCTAGTGCAATGCATGTAACATTACTGTGGCTCTGAAAACTTTGGAGGACTCATAATGGAATTAGAGATTCACAAATTCTTATTTCAGATACACACTTTTCGTCTTATTTTCCAGACGGGTATATGTGACCATTTTATAGTTAAATATAATCAGAATGGTATAGGAAGTGTTACAGCTTATGGTAACTGATTTTTCAATAGTAATCACATTTAACTATAAAATGGTTATAAAATTCCGTCTTATTACTTCAGACCAAAAAAGTCCGTTTAAAGCAAGACGCACTATTAGAGATTGCACTCAGAAAATTTATTAAGTATACAAATTGCAAACTAGCTAGACAACTTTGATACATCTAGCAAACATTTGGATGCAAATTAAACGAGGGAAAAGGGTTCCAATAAAAGCTAGCTAGTGTACTCTATTATTTCATATAGACATC
The DNA here is from genome assembly GCF_048544455.1 of Silene latifolia. Taxonomy (NCBI): domain Eukaryota; kingdom Viridiplantae; phylum Streptophyta; class Magnoliopsida; order Caryophyllales; family Caryophyllaceae; genus Silene; species Silene latifolia. Next base: position 7,844,175 of record NC_133530.1, on the reverse strand, counting down.
TATATTCTTATCGATTACTTTTGGTACTACATTTCAATCATTTGTAAGTCCATAAAGTGGAATATGTAGTTGAATTTTGGGTAAATTGGGTGTAATACGTCATCGTACACCAAACTAATAAAAATACTGAATTTAAAAGTATTTTTTATAAATAACTAAGCAAAATAGAGAGCTACTGCTCTTAACTAGGGTGTATGATAATGTTGTAAAGTGATATAATTAAATAGCATTTTCAATTTATCATGAACATCAAAACATTTGGTAAATCTTGTACTCCGTACCACAATGATATAGTAGCATTTTATCGAAATACTTGATACGTGTTCAGTTTTACATTTAACGCTTTTTTGTGCATGTATTATCTAATTATAACTGATCTTAAATAATGTATATTATTGTTATAAACAGACATCAAAACGACAGTTTTAATGCTCAATTCCGCATACTTTTTTTATGTTGAAGATATTACGGTATATTACAATATACCGTAATCGGATTAATATTAGTATTATAGAATAAGAATATTATGCTACTACTATTAGAAGATACGATTATTATCTTCATATCTTTGGAGTAGTATAAATACGATATCATTGTAATTGTTTCAGACACAAACTAGTATCAATAATACAATGATTACCTTTATGCATTCTTTCCTCTTTCGATTCTAACATTTTACATAGACACATTATACTGTTTATACATTAGTACATCGCACGAGAAAAAAAGAAATCAATTAGTCAAGATAAAAGATACGGAGTAATAAAAAAGGTGAAAAGTTAAAAGTTGCGGTTAGAAATTAACATTGACAAACACCATCTTTATTAAGCGACTGTGAATAAGAGCAAGTACAATGGTAAGCAATTACCTTGTAGCTTGACAAATCCACATCACATTTTAAGCAATAATTTTGTAGCTTGACAAATTCATTCCAATGGTTTAGCTAGTTTATGAAAAAAATCAAACCTAATTAAATTTTAATAAAATTAAAATTATGAAAATAAACTAATTTGTCATTGGTTGATATGATATTGTGGGACCATTTAAGCAATTAGCTTAATGAGGCTTGTTGCTTAAGGCAAGCTAATCTAGTTGGACATCTCCAATGGTGTAGCAACTAGCTTGCAATTTTAAGAAATTGCAAGCAAGTCCCTAAGCTACACCATTGGACTTGCTCTAAGCAAAGCATCTTGAATTTTTTTCTTTCGGCTAACACTCATGCATGCAATTCGAATTTAATTATATATTGTCAATAAAGTTAACTTTTTTCTAAGAGATTTATTTGAATTTTATGACATTTACGTCATTACGTGATACATTCAATGAAAGACAAAAAGAATTAATAATTTATTTTGACAGTTGTTTTTTTGTTTGTTTAGATTATTCATTATTAATGCATTTTTTGTATTGTTTTTGTAGGTTGAATATGAACATAAGATAAAACTTTAGTAACGTGTCAATTTTTGATACCTTAGGTAGGATTCTTGTGAATTTTTTTAATGGGAGTCATATAAATCACTCCAAGAACCTTCAATTCCTTGTGTGTCATTGTTCCTTTTCAAGGGTGCATGAAAATGAGCTTGGAAATTTAACATAGATAAAATGTTATGAGATGTTTTTAGCCTATAAAATCCAAATAAATAAAAAAACAAATTAGATTGTTTTTCATGGTTTAATATGAGTTTTTAATTAGTTCAACACTCATTTATCAGTATCGATAAATTAGATATTTGACATACAAAGAACCTTGTCCTATTGTACACCATATAACAATGTTACACAATCATTATTGTAAAAGTTATAAAACATTTTTTTAAATATTACCTTAAATAAGTTGGCTCAAAACAAATCCCTAAAGCAATTAATCTCATATTCTCTATGCCTCTATATTATTTGAGTTTTTAATGTTTTGTGCAGATTATTTCAATTAATTGTAAATACGAGGCTCTGTTTTGTTGGACTTAACTTCAACTCATTTTAGTTCAGTTCAGTTCTATTCAGCCCGGTTCACTTCAGTTTAGTTTCATTCAATTCAGTTCAACTCTATTAAGTTCAATTCAGTTCAATTCAACTCCATTAAGTATAGTTTAGTTTAGTTCAGCTCAGCTATTTTCAGCCAAAAAGAATAAAGCCCCAGTTAAGACATGAGAATACTTAATCATTTTAAGTTATTTGAATAAAATTATGCGATTCTAAATCGTTGTTATCAACATGAAACCGAATCTCCGAGCTCTTGGCATGACAACTTTATCGTTTTTAACCTAATTAATGTCAATAGTATATCTGTTTTAATCAAAAGTAAAGTATCGGTTGAGACATGAAAATATTTATTTGAGAGAACTATTTCAATCAACATGAATGATGAACCGAATCTTCAAGCTCTTGAGTCTTGGCATGACTACCTATTATCTTTTTCGACCCAATATATACAACATATCTGTTTTAATCACTACGTCAAAACATCTTTAACCAGTAAAACCGCTTTAATTACAAACAAGTGTCCCTTACTCTATGGCAAACTGATTATACCTTGACCAATTAGGCAATGAAAGTCCTTATCAATTATCATGAAACATGAAGAGGAGATGAAGTCTTGAAAAGCATGAAAAAGAGAGAGAGAGAGAGTAAAGATGACCCACAAAATTATTATTATCTTCCGAAATAGATGGCATACTAGTCGGAAATATTCAGGCTGTAATACAATTGGGAAGCAAAAATGTGACCACCAATAGCTGTAACAAGCCTGTGATATTTGGTTGCTTATTACAAAGAAATTGTCACCTTAAATTAGGTGTAGCACACAGTATACTTGTCTTTTCTTGAGTAAGACCCATGGGCCTATGGGTCACTTGCAATGACGGGTCAAAATTATTATTTTGAAAATTAATGTGTGACTTTTTTTTGATAAAATTTGTTGGGTTTTATCAAAGTGTGATAGTGACTGAATTTTGAAACATTAAAATATCTTGTTATAATTTTTTGTAGGATAAATAAACTATTAAATTAAATGGAAATAACATCTGCTATGTTGAATTGTTGATAGACACGTACGACAAATTTCTAGGGGACGTTAACCCATCGAATTTCAAGTTTTTTCTATTTTGTGCTAAATAGTACGAGTTATGAGTCATACGACTTATTATCGTTTTACCTAGAGGTGTTTTATTATGCATATAAGAGAAGTTAGATTAGGAGATTTAAAATCAAAATCAAATCAAAAGTATTCTTATTTATAACTTTATTACTAGACAAATTGGTTCTTCATTTACAAGTGAACTTTTATATACCGAATCTACCACTTAAAAAAAGGGGTGAACAACCCTTCTCATGAGAAAAATGATTGTACATCGGATGTACTACATCATACTTAATGACTTTTTGAGTTTTTGTGTATTTTTTTCGAGAACTATAGAGTTTATGAATTATATTTTAGTTTTATGATGTCAAAAATCAAATTTTTTAAAGCTTATATGTAATTTTTTTGAATTATAATGTAATTTTTTTGAGTTATAATGTAATTTTTTGAGATTAAAGTTTAAGTAAATAAACTCAAAAACTTTATAATAAAACTCAAAAATTTAGATTAAAACTCAAAAATTTTATCTTAATACTCAAAAACTATAACATCTGATGTACTACATCAGATGTATAATCCACTTACTACTTTCTCATTTAACACACTAATGTTTAAAATCGTTTTATATAAGTGATCGTAAAAACAAGGTATAATTACTTAAATAATCTTATTGATATTAAGATCCCCCACTACTACGTTTTACAATAAGGGCATAACGTCTTTTATGAGTGATTTTATAATATTTTATTGTAAAATCATTTTACGCAAGAATTGCTCCTCTTAATTTACGCCTTAATTGAATGAAGATGATCCAGAATCAACATCAGCCAACGAGCAAACTATTTGGATACTGGCCAAACTTTGTCAACACCCTCAAATTTGTCTAATGGAAGGTAATAAAGCACTCGTACTCTCCCCAAATCTATTTGATTCTTTAATAATTACCATTTCACGAGTATTTTAGTCAAGCGTAAAGAATCAAATGACCGGAGGAATTTTACGAAGAATATGGATCAATAGGAGAGAGAATGAGGAAAAAGCTGAAACTGTTATTTTTGTTACCACTTAGGGGGCGTTTGGTTAGAGAAAGGGAAAGGGAAAGGATATTAGAAAGGGTAAGAAGGGGAAAGGTAAGAGATTACCTAAAACTTAACTAGTTGTTTGGTTACATCAAGAAAATGAAATGTGGTGGGTTGTGGTTTGTTTTGGTGTGCAGGTGATGGTTTAGGTGGGGTGGTTGTAGTTGTGGTTGTGGTGGCAATAGGTTGGCTGTGGTAGTGGTGGCGTCATGGTGGTTGTGGCGGTGTTGGTTATCTGGGGTAGTTGTCGTGGTAGTGATGGTGGTTGTGGCGGTGATGTGGTGGTGGTGGTTTTTGTGGAGTGGTTTTGGTGGTGGTGGTGGCATCATGGTGGTTGTGATGGTAGTTTATGTGGGGTGGTAAGGCATTCTCTTTGTTTGTGTCAAACAAACACCAACAAAGGAAATCAATAACTTTGTTTCCCTTTCTCTTTCTTATAGACCTCCAACCAAACGCCCCCTTAACTCCGACAAATATCATGAAGCTAATAAGCAATAACCAAAGCAAAAAGATTACAGCATTCAGCAGCTAGTGTACGTAAATGACGAGCAAAGTAACCGTTTTGTCTTACAAACACATGAATACAGACATTCACTACAAGCTACTAACAGTCTGACAGATAACAAGAAGCTCGTCATAGGAGGTAGCCAACGGACAAGCATATAGCTCCACAGCAGCAGCAGAACGTCAAACTGCCATCGAAAGATCAAGACTGTGATCTTTCCCTAGTCAGAGGCGACCGACTGCAATCATCAAAGCACATATAAGCAAAGAAAACAGCATCACTGAGTAATATGATTTGTGTAGAGGGAACCAAAACAGTTTTGATGCTACCAGAACGCAAATGACTAGGGTAGTTTTGATGGAGATGGATTTTGAACCAAAGTCATGAGCGCCCTACCTTGGCCTATTAGATTAGCTGATAAGTGAATGAATTTTGTTCAGAATAAGTATTGTTGAGGATTAAACGATATATGTGACTATAACTAAGCCAGATTTACCTATATCTCTCATCAACAGGGCTTCTCGATTCACGAATAGGTCTGTCTCTTGAAATAGATTTTCTAATAGGGCTGGCCGGTTCTGGATCATCGTCAAGAATGGCCCCTTCTTCCCTATCACTGGTGTCCAAGCTTGGCTGGCGACCATAGCCATTCCCATTTCTGTCCTCAAGAATGGCCCCTTCTTCTGCATCACTCGTGTTCAAGCTTGGGCGACGACCATAAGCATCCCCATTTTTCTCTACTCTGCGAGGGCTACGACTCCTACTTCGGCCACGACCACGGTACACGGGAGATGCTCTTCTGTCCCTACGAGGGCTAAGACTCCTTTTACGGTTGTAATCAGGACTGCCTCTTTCTACTCGACGAGGACTACGGCTTGATTGATTCCCATATACAGGGCTAGCTCTCTCTCTTCTATGGGCAAGAGGGCTCGAGCCGGCTCCATAGTCAGGACTTCTTCGCACTCTCTTGTAAGGACTTGGTGAGCGTCGTGATCTATCACGATCTCTCCTGTCAGGGCTATGGCCATTCCTTCTATTGTCATCATCATCACCACGAGCAGAATATTCCACAGTGATGACTCGATCAAGAAATTTGCTGCACAATGAAGAGAGAAAATTTCATTTAGCCCACCAAGGGGTTTTAAACTTTTAATAGATTTAACAACAATTGTGTTGTGCATAACACTGACCTCATGTTTGTGGCTTCCAGAGCCTTAATGGCATCTTCGAGGAATTCATACTGAACAAATGCGAAATTTTTCCGGATCCTAACATTTGCAATCTTCCCGTAGGGATCAAAGTGTCTTTCCAAGTCTCTTGTTTGAGTTTGATACGGGAAATTAATCACAAACAGCGTTTTTGAAGGCCTCAGATTAGCTGACTTTTTTGTGCTGACTGGTTTTCTGTCACCTCGTTCATGCTACATCAATAAAGCAAAATAGAACAAAATGAAAAAAAGACAACGGAGCATACCAGAGAGAATATCTTGATTTTTATGAAAAGAATTTTATGTATCTTCAGAAATTACCTTTGTCCACTCGACACGAAGTCTCCGCCCTTTCCTACCATATTCAGTACGGTCAAGTTCTTTAATGGCATATTCAGCATCTCTCTCGTCCTCCATATATATGAATGCGAATCCTATAAAAACAAAAAATACAGAAAGAGATATCAGTTGATGGAACTGCAAGTTAAGGCTCAATTAAGCTTGATCAACACCTTTAGAACTACCCCATTGAAATTGTAGCATATCCCTGCCAAAAGTTTTAGATATCAAGTATATAATAGAAACAATCCTTAACCAAAGTTCTATAAACCACTGGAATTTAGAAAGCTATGTGTATTTACCAACAGACCTTCTGTAATGGACTAAATGATGTCAAGGACAAATTCCAAAAGTGAATGTCATGGTATGTCAGGGATAAGGAGGGCATCTCCGAGTATGCTGCTGCCTCCATTGTGAGGCCGGCATTAAGTACCGTGAAACATGTCTGAGATTAGACCCTGGACAAATGTCACAAGGAATGGAACGGAAGACAATGGTGTCTGGTGCAACTATATGATAGGAGTGCCATCGGAATGGATCAGACGGGCTCTCCTTTGAGGAAGGAGAGGAAAGACAGACAGGCCAGAAATACAAGACAATCCTGCGTCAAAGAAATCATTGAGTACGGTGGTTTAAACTTTAATAAAACCACTTTTTAAATAGTCTTGAGCCCCTATAGCAACACTGGGCATGCTATCCATCCGAGAGAAAATCGCAGATAAGGCCCAGTGGACATTATTCAAATTCCTCCATGAATAAGAAGCCGAGGAGGTAAAATCTGTTGCTCTATCTTTGCAGGACCATAATCAAAAGTTATGAACGTCTGAAACATAGTAGCTCCCAGATGGCTGAAGTTAGCAGGAAGGAAATGTAGGGTCCACTTGATTGCCAGATTTGCCCCAGAATATAATCATCTTTATAATTCGGAAAAGCCGCAGGCCCACAATGCAAGTTATCCAACATTATTTACCTTGGACTGGCAGACAACCGCCATGTCTTTTTTCACATTTCGAAGAACAATGCAGATTGAATTTAATTATATTGCTAATTTCCTTTTGCAGGAATTCAATAAACCCAAAAAAAGTGAAGCTAGACGCTGAAGTGACAATTTTACTTTAGAGTACAGCAGGCTGCATATGAAAACGAGACCAAATACTCCTAAATTATTTACCTCAAAGAAACCAAAGAGTTACAGGTCTTACACTCCTAAAAAAAATGTTTCATAGAACTTAAAAGTGCACCAGAACAATTTAAATGCTCTGTTGCTAACAACAGATAAAAGAAGATCAGATTGTTTAGTGTTTATCAATCCTATTTATACACAGACAACATCCCACTTTATTTATCTGTCACAGGCAGAAAACTGTCATATCTCGTTTTATAGTTGGACAACTGCTATCTGTTCACCCCCAAAAAAACGCAAGAATTAAAAAAACAAAAATTGTTTCAACAAACTTTAGAGTGCAACTGAACAATGTTAATGCACCAGTGGATGTCAGACAATCAAACCGAGATAATTACCAGATTTCATATCAACTCTATCAACCGTGCCATAACGCTTAAAAAGACGTTCCAAATCTGACGAACGAGCTTCAAAGTCGAAATTCCCACAAAAGATTGGCCTCATCATTCTGAAACCTGACAATTCCCACACAAATTATACAAACAACCAATATGCAGGATGATGATCAGGTATTTCAATAAAATATTTGTTAGATGTGAAGCTTAATTTTGTAGGGCCCATTACATTAAAAAGAAAAAAAGAACAAAAAACAAGTTAAACCAGGGTTCTGATCTACACACAGCATGTCTCTAATTTTTCTTGACATCAAACATCCGTCATACATTGATACCAACACATGAACACTGATAACAAATGAAACTCTACCAAAAAGATGTGCTATTCATCATGTACTTCAATATATGAATTATTAGTTTGGAAATGCACGAATTTCCATGATACCACGAGCGAGCAAAGGCGTGTGGCTCATGCACATGAGGATGAGGCGCACAGTTTTTGTAAACAAAAATTATACTCCATATTTGAAAAAAACAATATTACGTGAAACAAAAGCCTTAATTTATTTTCTAAAGAGCACTGGGATGGCGGGATGTACTTATCTAGATTGAAAAGGCTAGGGACAATGGGCATTCAAAAGGGTACAGCAAAAAAAACTGGAAAAAAAATGCGTCTTAAATTCTCAATCCCACCAAGCTAGCTGAATCTGAAGCGCCTTATCAATCATCCCTAAGCATTATAGATAGCACCCACTCAAGGCGTGATTTTTATAACTAAGCATTCGCACACTATGGGTCTGTTTGGATAGGAGGATTGGAGGAAAGGAGAGGGGAGGGAAAGGAAGGGATGATAAATCTTTTGTTTGGTTAGCAAAATGGAGGTGGAGGGATTTTGAGGGGAGGGAAAATGAATCCCTCCACTTCCCCCCTCCAAGCCAAATTATTTCCTCTCCAACAAAGGCAAGATTTGGAGGGAAAATGACCTTCTCCATTCTCCCTCCCCTTCCCTTCCATCCCTTTCTCTTCCCTCCTTCTCCCTCCCCTCCCTTTCCCTCCATTTTTAGGGTGAGTTTGGATAGCAAAAGTGGAGGGAAAGGGAGGGGAGGGGAAAGGAGGGAAGGGAAAGGGAGAGAAGGGAAAGGAAGGGGGAATGGGGTGTGAGTATTTGGATACAATTTCCCCCCAAATCTTGCCTATTGTGGAGAGATTTTGATTAGACTTGGAGGAGGGAAATTGAATCCCTCCAAATCACTCACCCTCCATTTCCCTCCACCCTCATTTGCTATCCAAACAAGAAATTTTAAATCCCCCACTCTCCCTCCCTTTCCTTTCCCTCCAAATCCCTCAATCCAAACACACCCTAAATACATTGGCATATCAAGACATCACACAAGATAGCTTTACCAAAGACATTAAATTTCTGCTCAGGGTAATCTGATATTCTCTAAACATATTCTTCACCGGTCACTAACAGTAGAGATTATCCCCAAACAACAATTCAATTAAACCTAATAATGATCACTGATTGCTTAATAAGTACAACATTTAATGAAATCTCTCATACAAAGTACACAATCACATAAAATCCATTTAATTCAACAGAATTCCTCTCAACAAAATAACCCAAATGCTTCAAGGGATCCCATAAATTGCGGGATAAAGGAGTCGTACGTACGCAGCCTTACCCATTGTTTAGCAATATAAAGTCTGTTTCCGAATGACCCAAGATAAAAATTTCATCGAGAACTGCATCGAATGACTGCTACTTCAGAAATCGCAATTGAAATAAACAATCACGCAATCAAGAAACAGAACTGTACAGAAAAACTAGATCTACAACGCATTGAATAAAATTCAAGAATATTAACAACAAATCTACAGGATTCCATCAACAAAAACAAAAGATAATTGAAATTAGATTATAATTAACATAATTGATTAGCTTAAATGGTGAATTTACCTTGAGAAAAATATTAGAGAAACCCTAGAAATTGAGAAGGTGAAATTCAGTTGTAAATTTGTTCGAGGAGAAAGACTGGTGTTATATAAAAATATCTGATTGTGTCGTATTTTGAAGCATTTATCCCCTATTATTTTTGACACTATTTATTTTCTTATCGGGTCAGTCGGGTTGGTTTAAGTCGGGTCAAATCGGGTTGGGTCGTAGTATCAAGTTTGAGTCATATTGGGTCGGATAGGGTGGGGTTTGCGTTGTTCTCAGGTGAGGTTATCATTGGGTCCGGTTACTTTATCACATTACTTCAATTTTTGACCATTAAATTTAGTTTTTAACCATTATTTGGTTTAATTACTTTATTATTAAGTCAAAAGTATTAATCTAAACACAAAATTACTTTTATTTTGATCAATATTAAGTCTAATAATTGTTAGATTATCAATTTAATCGGGTCAGTATCTAGTCGGGTCAATATTAGGACGGATCTGGGTCGGGTTCGGGTCACTGATCATGGGGTCATGTCGGGTTACGGGTCGTCATCGGATTAGGCCGGTTTCGGGTTGCAATATTCTCGGGCCGAGTTTGCTCGGGTTCGAATCGGGTCAGACTTCTGAATAGTGATAGTGATTATGAATTTGGTTGTATTTTGTTAGAAGGTTGTTGGATAATGGATAGGTACTAGGTAGACCAACAACCCATGTTCTAACTTCTGAGTAGTGATAGTGATTATGAATTTATGATTAGTCTTAAGCTGAATGAAAATATCTTTTTTCTTTTTTGTCAGAAGAATGAAAATATCTTATGGATGTATATATTCATTCATAAGGTTGTTGGATGATAATGGATAGGTACTAGGTAGATAAGGATGCTAATGCCTCACCATTCTTTAACAAACCTGCCTTATCTGCGAGGGTTGCGGAAAGGCAATTTCGCCGGCACAATAAATCTCTTAGGGTCCGTTTGGATACAATTTTAGAAGGGGAGGGGAGGGGGAGTGAGGGGAGGTGAAGGGAGGGGAGAGAAGGGGAGGGCAAATGGGATGTGGGTGTTTGGATAACAAAAATTATGAAGGGAAATGGAAGGGGAGGAAGGAGGGAGATGAAGAATGGATGGAGGATTGAAGGATCTTTAGTGGTATAATTAGAGTCCAAATAATGTTTTCTTTCCAAATCTTGCCACTCTTGGAAAGATTATAGTTTGTTCTATAGGAGGGAAAATAAGTCCTCTCATTTCTCTCCCCTTCCATTTCCTTTCTCCCATATTTTTTATCCAAACAAAACAAATTAAATCCCTCCTCTTCTCTCCAATTCATTCAATCCAAACGGACCCTTAGGGTGTGTTTGGATAGCGAAAGTGGAGGGAAAGGGAGGAGAGGGGGAAGGAGGGAAGAGAAAGGGAGGTAAGGGAAGGGGAGGGCAAATGGCGAGTGAGTTGTTGAATACAATTTCCCCTCCATTTCCCTCTACTTTTATTTATTATCCAAATAAGGGATTTTAAATCCCCTACTCTCCCTCCCTTTCTTTTCCCTCCGAATCACTCAATCCAAACACACCCTTAAGCTACAATTATCAAGGGTTAGGCAACGACCCGATAGTTATAAATCTTAAGAAGTTGTAGGGATTGACTTGATTCTATGGATGGGCTGACCAGGCTAACAAGGAGTTATCGTGGGACCTAATGCGAGAATTGAAAGGATTTTCAGACCTCTTAGGTGGCGCTTGAATCTGACTCGTTACAGCTGATTGATATGTTAAAGTTCGTAATGTTAGCTCGAATTACTTAAAATACGGTGCAAGATATTCTTAAAGTGGTTGATGGTTTCACGTCGATGGAGTTTAGTTTTCTGAGGAGCGGTTATCAAGCTGCTAATACTATAGCGCATTATTTTCCGTTTGATTATTCTTCCTGTGTTTGGGTGGAGTCTTACCCGGATTGTATTACTTACATTTTATCGTCCGACCTTGCGGAGGCGTTTAATTAATAAATGATTCTTTTTCCCTCAAAAAAAAATTAAAAAATATCTTATGAATGTGAAAAATATGATGGGCTTTTTTCCTTCAACAAATACAAGATATCAATGGGCCTAAAGGCTGGGCTTTTAGAACCTTTTTAGCCATATGATTTATAGCATCGTACACTAGCTAGTTAGCTAAAACAATTTTTTCAAGGAGTATATAGCATAATTTTTTCAATGGATCTCAAACTCTGGTATCATGTGAGAAGATTATCTTAGCTGAAAGTTAAAGTTGGTGCTTGAAGATTTGAGGCTTGATCAATGAGTATATAGCATAATAAAGTGGCTCCAGTCCAAGTAACGTCTTTGATAAAATGGCTCCAAGTAACGTCTATGAACTCCAACCATCCAACTTAAACTTTTGGTTGAGATGATTGTAATTACATCCACTTTTCAAGCCCAATGACATTCGTATGAGAGAGCGTGTTAGAGTATAAAACCGATCTTGGAACTTCAACGATCAACTTAAGCTTTATGTTTTTGGTTGAGATGGTTTCTTGACTTTCTGGCCTTGTTTGCATGTTTCGTTTGTGGTAGGGTGGTTAATTTCTCTTCTTGTGTTACACTCTTTTTTAGGTTCAATCGTCAATGTCCTTGAGACTCGGGGTAGAGAAGAGAGCCAGTATCGAACGTTTCAATCTCGAAAGAACGAGGAAAGTACCAATGTTCGAACCTTTACATATGAGAGAGATTCATTCTCCACAACAATTTATACACGTTAGTTTACGCAAGTCATATATTTAGACTTGAAATCCAGACTTGAGTTGTTCATACAACGCCCACAACAAAATCCCAATCACGGTATCTCTCACCAAATCTCGAAGAAATTTATTAATCCAATTGGAATTACCAGTTGAAGAACGGTATCCAGCAAGGTCCCGGAAACGCAGATCTCCGAGGTCTGAGACAAGTGCAAAGATCACTCCATTCAAGTGTCCCTTCCCTATTACTCCTACCACCGTCTTACAGTTATTTACCGCTTTGCTTCGCTTCAGAGACCATGCTAAATACTGCAAAGTTGAAAAGATCAAAATAAAAACATGTGCAAATTAGCAGCTAATGAAAATTATGTGAACAGTTTACAACAACGCAATTAACAGCGGATTAATTTCAGCATAAGCAGATTATAAATGGCAGATTTTATCAGAAGTTTTGACTAGCATATTATAATTAGCAGAATTAAGTTGAGTGTTTGGTAATTGACAAATTACGATTAGTAGATTGTTAGTTTTCTTTGTAAAATGAAGAAAAATTTCCTATTTTACAATATGCTAACCAATATGCTGGGGTAAGCAGCATATTGTAAAACAACATATTAACCCCAAATATGTTGTTTATCAAACACTAAAATTAGCATATTGATTGGTCAAACATGCTAAAACCCTTGAATATGCTAAAAATTGGCCAATATGACGTTTACCAAACAATGCCTAAGTACTTGGTGGTAGTTTTTTGAGAGCAGAGAAATGAGGGTAATACCGTGTCACGTTCATGAATAAGCGGTTGTAGAAGAGACGGGTAAGAGCAGCTAAGTTTCTCATAGAGCTGGTACGGGTTATCAGCACTGTCGGACTTCTGAAACATATTGCAACAGACTGAAGCTTGAGATAATCATGTACTTCGTACAAAGTATCATAAATTTATTAGAAAGGGCCTTTTATCTTATGCAACTTTCACAAAAACCAGAAGTCGGGAAAGATAGACCTTGACATTGTCTCTGGATGTATCCGATGAAGATGTGATACCGCGAATTACTGAACTTACTAGGCTCATTTTTTCAGTCCACTTCAGAGACTTCCATGCCCTCTCAAGCTGCAGAAAAATCAAAATTATATCAGAAAAATGACTTTGATTGCTAAGATTGACAAGCTTTATGTCACATAAGACTTACTGTAATCTCAATGGGCCGATCACCCAATACCAACTGAGCTCCGATTTCTTCAGATACTATTCTAGCTACTCGAAACTGCAGGGAAAAGGAGAGAATTTGTAGTTAGGCATTCAGCCACAGAGAGAAGATCGCACAAACGTGACTGCAAATGTCAGACACTACCAGACTCACAATTTTGGAAAGATGTTCATACTTTTGGCGTAAAATGAACTGCAGACTGTCTGTATGCATACCCAAGTGTACAGCGCGATAACAACATAAAAATAAAACGCGTAATACAAAAAAGAACACATTGAAACAACAATTGAGGCGAACTGGTTACAAGACTCACAACACACACAACTCAAACAAACAAATTAGTGATAAAAAGAATCGTAGAGCCAATAAAACAAAGCAAACAAACTCTGGAGGTACTGAGTACTGACCTCATCCCCAAATGGCCGATCAATATCAGACGAAATTTTGGATGAAAATGCTGCTAACAAAATCCGCAATGCCAAAGCAGTTTGCCCTCCTGTCAGTTAGGAAGGAGTAACTATTACAGCCTAAGAGAACAATGAGATGAAGCGGAGAAGTACAAGTTTAAGACGATATGAATGGCAGGGTGGATTTGGAGTGAGAATAATGTACCTAAGTTTATACTGCGACCAACAGCTCCGAAAAATTCAACACCACTTAAGGAAAACATGTTGGACTTCATATCTTGTCGAGGTTGAGTACGAGTACTGCTACTGCTGGGAGTGTACATAATCCCGGCTCTGAAGATTTAAGTCTGTAATAATTGAAGTTAAACAAACCATGGATTGATGATTAACTTAAACACTATCCCAGTAATGTATTCACTAACATAGTGTACCAATGAATCACATTTAGGAAAAATAAGGTGACAAATGAACAGCAACAGGTACTTTTAGTTTTTCAACTTAATAGTAGCGATACTAATGAAATTATGATGACTTACAATGTTCTACCAACAACAACGTAAGCTACTCGACTAGGTTGATCGAGTTACACTTTGATATCCCGAGTTTTAGAATTGCCCTCTTTGACAACCTAAGATCTGAAATTTTTCTCATTTTGCTGATTTAAGTGTATATAAGTGTACAAAAACAACCATTGAACTATAACAATAAATTGGAATTACACCAAATCATGCATAAGAGTAGGAATAATCCAATTCTCAATTTAGTAATTAACCTTGATTTATCAATTCTTTTGATGTACTTTACAACAATAACATTAAAGCCTAAGTACCAAGATAATTTGTCATTTACTAACACGAATTATCCATAAAAACCATCCTAAAGGACACCGGAAGACGAATTTTTTTGTGTATTTATGTCAATTTGTAGATGAAAATGAAAAAAAATTTATAACTATGCAAAAACAACCTTAATATTTTCATCATGACCGTGGAAAGAAATTTTTCTGAATCCGTCGTTGCCACAACCCCACAATTGCTCAACATTCACAAAATCTCATTGAAGACGGGCGATATCCGTCACAAGCTTGTGACGGATACCGTTTCCTCTCACAAAATGCCCATTGAGAGGTGAGTGGGAAGCACATGCGGATACTCCACCTTGTCCCCTCTCCCTTTTTGTGAGAGGTCACAAGTTTCTGACGGAATTAGCCGTCACAAGCAAGACTAGCTGTTGTCCATTTGTACCCGTGACAATAACCAATGGATATCAACAAAAAATTGTAAAACGAAATACATCTCTTTTATTTACGATTGTTTCAAACACTTAGTGAAAGACGTCTCTCGCAATTTTTTGTGCTTAATGAGTCTAAATGTCTAACACCAAGAGAATGAGGAAACATATAGGGAGTAATAAATTAAAAATTGACGGAAACAACCAAGTAAGAAAAACGTAAAGAAATGATTGGAACGGAGAAGCAAATAAAAAACTTGCCTGCTACGACAAAGCTCAACAACAACATTATCAGGCCGAAGAGCCCTAACAACCCGGTCCACATGATCTTTCGAGGCCGGATCAACATGAGTAGTACTTACCAACCATATCTCATCCGGTTCAACAAACTCGGTCCGCCAAAGTGGAACCGGCCCAAACTGATCCTTCTGAACCCGAACCAAACAGCCCATGTCAACCAAGTCCAGTAGTTGCGGGTGAGTTTTCGAAATTGCGTCACGGGAAAGGTTGGAAATTTCGGTCGACCGGAAGTCGTAACCGGGTGGCGGCGGTTTTACGGTGGCGACGATGGTGGTGAGGGTGGGTTTTCGGTGGTTGTGACGGCGAGGAGAGAGGGAATTGTGGTTGTTTGATTTGAAGAGGGAATTGTGTGGTGACGAAGGAGATGACAGAGTTGCCATGGATGAAAAATGTGTGTTTTTTTGTGTGTGTGTGGATTGGATTGATTTTGCAGTTTTGTATATGTGGATTACGTTTCATAGTTCACACTGCCGACGAGAGTTTACTGACCACCACTTAAACTATAGTAGTACTACACTACTACGTAGTACATTTTCGAACGAAGTCTTACAATTACGTTCACACCTTGGTGTATTTTATTTTGTTTGTCATGAGAGCTTACAAAATAAAACCGAACTCAAAAAATCGATTAAATACATCTGAATTGATAAACCGTTTGAACACTGGACATGAGTAATCTAAAGAGTATCCAAATTTGAACCGAATTTAACGGAATGATATGGGAACTTGAATGCATTTGAACTGATAAAAACTGAATCGTGTGACGTACTCTAAAAATTTTATTATTATCTCATAAAAACAATTCAATGGTAGGAGTGTTTTCATTTATTTATTAAATTAGAAACCGAACTAATGACCCGTTTGTCGGGTCTAACACTGGTTTCTAACATTTTTCGATTTACATTTTACTCGACAATTGACACATTCATGTTATTATCAATTCTTGCAATGAATTAACGAGGAAGTACAAGTGACTTAACTTTTACAAGTACTAATTTAATTAGCAAAGAGTATTTTAGAAAATTATTTATTTACAAACCAATGGACTTATTTTGATGTACTTCAATTAATATGAATGTTAGTGATTTCGGGGTAATTTCTGTCATTTTGTATCGAATTAATTTTGGATCAAGTTGTTTTGAATTGGGTCACCTCATGGTTTGGGGTGTCAACCTAAGGGTCAATCAAGATTGGGGCAGGTCTGAGTCGGGTCAGGTTAATTTGGATTCCGGTCATATTCAGATCAGACAACATTTGCCACTTTCAAGTTTCATGTCAGCCTTATCGAATCGGGTTATTCAGACTGAGTGAGCTTCGACAGATCTCGTTGTGGCATTAGTAAAGTACTTCCTCCATTCAACTTCACTCTACCATATTTCCTTTTTCATCCATTCAACTCCACTCTACCACTTTCCATAAAAAGCAAGTAAAATGACTATTTTATCCTCATGGCAAACAATTATTTACACAAAATGCCACTAGTTGGCCCACATAATTACCCACTTTATGGACAAATTAATCATCGATCTCATTTCCCATTGTACTTTTATTACTACTTTATTATTTTCTTAACATTTGTGCAAATTGTACTATGATAGAGTGGAGTTGAATGAAGGAAGTATTACCCAAACCGGGATTTGAACTTTGAATTACATTTTTCGTTTAAGTTGCTCTAATAATCTCATATTTACAAGGAAGTAGGTAGAAAGTTAAATCACTAACCATTGAAGAGGAAACTAGCAATGATTTTACGCCAGAGTAAAAACCGAACAACGTGTGAAACTCTAAAATTGCAGAATTATATTGCGTGGGACCCACCAAACCTGAGTAAGCTCACAAGAGCCACCAACAACATTCTCTCTCCTCCACCTCATCTAATTCACAGCTGGTTCAATTTCCGCGCGTTTTTTCACTTATTGTTATTCCGTTACTTAACCCTCTCAACATAGGATATTTTATTGAAGATTCTATTTTATCTTACTATAAATATACTCACTTTACTCTCCAACTTCCCACAACTAAAATTAATAAAACATAGAACTTACTATATATATCAATATACCATCACTCCAATTTTGTACTCATAACTACCAACAAACTGTCGTGCAACTACTACTACTTGATCGAAACATAATGAGTTACAACTACGACAACAACGGACAATTACTACGACCCGATAATTCCAGTCCGTCGACTGAAGAGGACTCAGGTGGGCTGATGTTAGCATCAGCCCACCCGAAAAAAAAGGCAGGTAGGAAAAAGTTTCAGGAAACTCGTCACCCAATTTACAGGGGCATCCGACTACGGAGGTCCAGTAAATGGGTGAGCGAGGTCCGCCTGCCCAATAGTAAAACCCGACTATGGTTAGGAACATACCTTACCGCCGAAATGGCTGCACGTGCTCATGACGTGGCTGCTATTGCGTTACGTGGCAAAGAAGGTGCTTGTCTTAACTTTGCTGACTCTGTGTGGCGACTACCTGTTCCGGCTTCCTCTGATCTCAAAGACATTCAGAAAGCGGCGGCTGAGGCGGCGCAAGCGTTTCGTCCTACGGTGGAGCTGCTCAATGCGCCGGCTTCACAGCCGCCGCAAGAGAATGAACGGAATGTGGAACAGGAGGAGCAGAATGTGGAGTATATGGATGAGGATATGTTGTTCAATATGCCGGCTTTGATGGCTGACATGTACGAGGGACTCGGTATGTTACCGCCACATCAGCCAAGTTCAAGTAATTACAGTTACAATCTTGATGATGTGGATTTTGGAGGTGCTGACATGTCACTTTGGAACTACTCTTTTTAAGGAAAGTTTATTCTTGTTTGCAAATTTCTTGGCATTTATTTTAGTTTGTTGGGTTTGCTGCAAAAAAAAACAAAAAAAGTAATAAAGTATTAGTACGAATGATTCTTTAATTGATTAGTTAATTTAATTAATAGGTATATTACTAGGTTATTATTTGAAGTCGAAACAAGTGTTTCTTTGAGTTTATTGGTGTAAGGATATATTCTTTGCTAAGTAACTGGTGAAATTCACAATTTTTTCTTCAATTCTCAAATTGTAAACTTTATATACTTATATGTGTGTTTTTTCGCTAAGCGGAACTACTTAATTTCTCGAGGTAAATCAGCAAATGGAGACACGTCGAATGTATTTGATTGATGTTGAAGGGTTTTAGACACAGATCATGAATATGGTCAACCAATAATTATATCAATTAAGTTAGTGTGTTCTAAATTTCAATCAATATTAGCAATCCAATAACTAAAATACACATTATTTTGTACTCCGTATTAAAAATCGAATTCGAAGCATGATACTCTGTTTTTTGGGGGAAAAACAGAGGAGAAGAGAAATAGTATCTAAAGAATGCACTCGTGTTTGATTTTAGCCAACACTTTGACTGTTTTATGATTAAGATTTTGATTGGTTGAGGGTTTTTGATGATGTCCCACAATCTACTTTTTACCATTTTTTGTCAATATATGACTATATTAGTGGATGAGACTCATGAGAGGAATTATGAAGTGTGGATTAGTCTATCCTTGTTTTTGGTAAAAAAAAACCAACTTCTTGTCTTAATCTCATGTACGAAGATATGGTGCTTTTTCTAGATCACAAATTCTTGTTTATGACGGTACATATCCGTCACTCTTGAGTGACGGATACCATTTTACCTCACAAAGTACCAACTTTTTCTCTCTCTGCAACACTATTCATGTGGTCCCCTTTCTCCACTAACCTATTTTGTTATCATTTTAACTCACAAAATATCCGCCACAAATAGTAACCCGTCACAAGGGAGACCAATTGTTTCTAGATGGGTTAGCAAGAGAATATTTTTGCTTTGCTTCCGGTTATTTTTAAGCTCATATAGGAGCCAGGCATTTACCAAGTTGATTGATTCCGAGAGCTAAGATCATTTAGAGCACTAATATTTACACCCGCCCCACGACCCATGATGGATGATATTTCTAGTTCCTGCATCTGTCCCAATCAAGGGGGTGTGGGGTGAAACCCATCGCAATCCACCTTAGTGACACCCCTACTTGTTGACAACACCAATATTTTCCTTCTCTCTCATAGGTCGTTGTGCCAACAAAAAAAAAAATAACCGAGATTAAGGGAGTATTTTTTTTGAGTTGCTCGTATAATACTCGTATTGTAGAACCCCCAAATCTCTAAATTAGGGTTTAACCAAATCAAAGGAAATACAATAAAAAGGGTACATAGATCTTACCCTCGACGCAAGGAACTCAACGGTATAATCAACGCTAAGAACTGACCTTCCAAACTCCGGGTATTGCTAATAATGCGATTAGGATGAAGAACTTGCTTGCTTTCTCTCTTAAACAGTAATTTAGGTTTTGCAAAAGTGATTTAGAATAATGACGACAAAGCTTATATACCTTAATCGCATAATTAACAAAACCCGAGAAAACTCCCCGTAAAACCGGCTACTCGATCAAGTACCCGAGGTACTCGATTGAGTACCCCCTTACTCGATCGAGTGCCCCAGCTACTCGATCGAGTACCCAACAGGTCAGAAACTTTTCTAAAACGCAACTTACTCTTACTCGACAGAGTAAGGCCTACTCGATAGAGTACCCCAAGACTTATAAATACGGAGTATTACACTTATGATAGCGCATTTTGTCCTCACTCATGCGCATCCCGAGAACCTTTCAAATAGGTCACCCATCCTAAGACTACACCCAGTCAAGCACGCTTAACTGTGGAGTTCTTTTGCATGGATGACCATAAATGAAAGTGCACTTTGCTGATATGAGTAGTACTTCTAATCCCTTTAAACTTTAGTCATTTAAGCTTATTACTGGACCTCTTCAATTAACGTGGGGTGTTATAATATTAAGAGTAAATTAATAAACAATACCAATATAAAGACCCTTTTCTATAAACAGTACCAACATAATCAATAATTAGTAAACAATACCAAAATAATACTCCCTCCTATTCTACATAAACTTCCCTCTTTCTTTTTTCATCTATTCACAATACCTTCCCTATTTCCTTATTTAGTAAACTTTTATACTTATTTTAATCACCTTACCCTACAACAATACCCCACCTCACCCACAACAATACTTATTTTAATCAACTTACCCCACAACAATACTTATTTTAATCACCTCACCCACAATAATACCTCACAATACCTTCCCTTTCTCCAATTACCTAACCCCACTACAATACTTTACCTTATTTTAATCTCTCTCCTTAATTCTAGTGCCCCCCATGAATAGGGAGGTTTATGTAGAATAGGAGGGAGTAACTTTTATCTACAAATAGTACCAAGTCGCCTTTTTACTCCATTTTTTTTCCTGCTTTGCTTATGCTTTCATCTAACAGAGGGAGTTTGGAAATGAATGAGTCAAGTTTTGTACTTAAACGATGGTTTCTTAGACTTTATATAGTAGGTTAAGATGAGATTTTTAGGCGACTTGGTACTATTCATAGATAAAAGTTAATATTTTGGTATTGATTACGAATTATTGATTGTGTTGGTACTGTTTATAAAAATGGGTCCTTATATTGGTACTGTTTATCAATTTACTCTATTTTAATATTAATGTGAAATTTTGTTTGATTCGTCTTTAGGATTACATTATTAATATCAAACATCTATAATATAAATAAGCTTTGAAGGATTACATTATTAATATCAATGCAAAAGAGGTTCGGGATGCTGGCATTGGGACGAAGGAAATCCGAAAGAAGGAGATTTTTATTAGGTGGCTAGCTCCTCCGGAGGGTTGGTTGGCCTTGAATATCGATGGCCCTTCGGCAGGCAACCGGGGGCTGCGTGGTCTGGGGGAATCATACGGGACTTTTCGGGTCAGATCATAGACGCATTCGCGGAGAGGCTGGGTGAAGCAACGGTAACACGGGCTAAGATTATGGCCTTAAAGAGGGGGTTGATGATACTTTGGAGCGTCAAATACCTCGTTTCATTATTCAATCTGACTCAGAGGTAATTATTGATTTCATGGAATTCGAGTTCAATGTTCCGACGGCCCATATTCATATGATTAAAATATGCCAATCACTTATTCGTGATTCCCCATGGAGGGTGGAGATGCACCATACGTATCGGGAAGCTAATGCTTGTGCGGATTGGCGCGCGAATTATGGGGTGACTCAAATGGAGCAGTTGATTCGATTTGATCTATCGAATGTGCCGAACTAATTGTTCAAATTGTCTCAGCAAGATGTCGGAGTGGTTGTGTGGCCTCGTATTGTCCCGACTCATGTTGTTTAGTTTTTGTGTTTTTGTAGTTTCGTAATATCGTACTTTTGTTTCTTCCCTTTATGTTTGGCCTTGTTTCCCGCTTCTCTTCACAAAAAAAAAAAAAAAAAAAAAAAAAAAAAAAAAAAACTGATATACAATGAAGGATATAAAAGACACAAAATACGCATTGGTAAACGTGAAAAAAGAAAGGGGATAGTTTATTTGAATTGAGGGAGAATTAACCATTCAAGAGGAAAAATAGCAACAATTTACACATCAGTAAAAATAAGAAGGCGGAAAAAAATGGTACGTGTAGTAACCCTGGTCAAACATTAGGACCGACCCGGCCCATCCATACCCGACCTACCCCTCCGGTCGATTTTTACAAGACCCTCGTGACCCGTGAGCATCCCGACCCGACCTGCCCGAAACTAGGGCCGGTCTCGGATCCAATGATTCCAACCGAACCTGTTACTGCCTAAAATGGACCCAGCCTGAATTAACCATAAAAAATGAAGCACCTGAACTGGCCTGATTCGAACCTGACCCGACTTGCCTGTTTACCAGGTCTAACTGGACGTCGGCCCATGTTCTAGACGTTTGACATCGACTCTTTTAAGCATCATCCCTCACCCATATTACTTTTAAGGGTTATTTAACAAATACTAGTACTTTCGTAACGGAGTCATGCCTAGTAATAACGATTTTCATATCCTTGAGTGATGGAGTATCCATTCGATCCAATTTCCATTGTTTTCAAAAATTATTATGGATAATTTCGTTGTTTTGGCGTCAATAGTGGCGCCCGATTTTGTTTTAGTGTAGGTGGTTGAGATTTAGATTAAACAAGATCACACTTAGTCATTGACATAACAAAAATGTGCGTGTGTAAAAAAAAATGTAATTTGGACGAGTTACGATTACAAGGCTGACAATATCCCCCAAACCAACTTTTAAAAGACCCCTTGCTTATAATTGAACGCGAAGAAGTCCAACAATCGCAACAAACAATACTGCAAGGTTAGAGTTTTGATCACCAATCTATACGGTAAGTCAGGTATGTAGAAAATTACGTGAATTTTGATTCTTCGAAATACGTAGGCATCTTAGTTATTGTAATTTCGAAATTAATATGATATTATTTGAAAGAGTTATAATAACTTTGATCATACTTTTTTTTTGAAAAAAAAAAATAAAGACCTAAGTGAACGAACTTTGTTTATGTCGAGATACATTGGCAGTGTAATTAGTATACTTTCGATGTTATCATCAAATTTATATAATTTGAAATTATTTGAAAATTATGCTAATTTTGATCTAGATCGGTTTTATCTAATATCGAAAGTTGTAAAATTCCAACTTCTTTAAGAAAATAATAATAACGTTGAACTAGATCACCCGGCCTGACAAGACCAACCCTCAAACCGGATCGGGCATATTCCGAGCCTCAATCAAAACCGGTCCGCCCTTACCCCAGGCCGATTCAGGGTCTACCTAGCCAAGCCCACCCTGGCCAGGCCCAAAACAGATCCGTGACCACACCTAGCGCGACATTAGGGGTGAGCAAAAATATACGAAACGGTTTTAATATACGGATACGATACGGTATACGGTTTCAATTAAACGAATTTCCGTATATACGATACAGATTTCCGTATATACGATACGGTTTTCAAAAAACCGTACCGTATCCGGGTCGGGCAAAAACAAAACCGGGTATACGGTTTCTGATACGGTTTTTGAAAAGAAATAAAAAAACCAAAAATATCTTACAAAAACTAAATAATTTAACCAAAATCACTTTAACTTGTCCACTTTCTTTTTCCCTAATGCATTTGTATAATGAATATTGAAATTTAGATTATTTTAGTATGTAACCTATTATTAAATTTAAGTTAGGGTGTATCGGTTTTATCGTGTATGCAATAAATTGAACAACAAACAACTGAAAACCGTATCCGGGTATACGAAAACCGGATATACGGAAAAACCGGGTATACGAAAACCGGGTATACGGTTAAACCGGGTCGAAACCGTATCGACAAAATTGTGAATTTAAAAACCGTATACCCGATACGGTTTTCAAAACCGTATCGGGTATACGGTTTTGCTCAGCCCTATAGCGCGTAACACTCTATTGCGTAATAATTGTATTACGAGGGATCCACCATTACCAAACCTGAGAAAGGTCACAACGAACCAAACAAAATTTGTCTCTCCTCCACCTCATCAAATTCCCAGCTGTTTTAATAACCGCGCGTTTTTTCACTTCTTGTTATTCCGTTACTTAACACTCTCCACTAAGGATATTTTATTGGAGATTCTATTTTATCTTACTATAAATAGACTCACTTTACTCTTCAACTTTCCACAACTAAAACAAATAAAACATATAGAACTTACTATTTATAACAATATACCAACTTTGTACTCATAACTACCAACAAACTTGGTGCCACTACTACTTCAAGTTATCCAAAGATAATGAGTTATAACTACTACGACAACAACGGACAATTACTAGGACCCGATAATTCCAGTCCGTCGACTGAAGAGGACTCAGGTGGGCTGATGTTAGCATCAGCCCACCCGAAAAAACGGGCAGGTAGGAAAAAGTTTCAGGAAACTCGCCACCCAATTTACCGAGGCATCCGACTACGGAGGTCCAGTAAATGGGTGAGCGAGGTCCGCCTGCCCAATAGTAAAACCCGACTATGGTTAGGAACATACCTTACCGCCGAAATGGCTGCACGTGCTCATGACGTGGCAGCCATTGCGTTACGTGGCAAAGAAGGTGCTTGTCTTAACTTTGCTGACTCTGTGTGGCGACTCCCTGTTCCGGCTTCCTCTGATCTCAAAGACATTCAGAAAGCTGCGGCTGAGGCGGCGCAGGCGTTTCGTCCTACGGTGGAGCTACTCAATGCGCCGCCTCAACCGCAGCCGGAGAATGGAAAGAATTCGGAACAAGTGGAGCAGAGTGTAGAGTATATGGATGAGGATATGTTGTTCAATATGCCGGCTTTGATGGCTGACATGTACCAGGGACTCGGTATGTTACCGCCACATCAGCCAAGTTCAAGTAATTACAGTTACAATCTTGATGATGTGGATTTTGAAGGTGCTGACATGTCACTTTGGAACTACTCTTTTTAAGGAAAGTTTATTCATTTTGCAAATTTCTTGGCATTTATTTTAGTTTGTTGGGTTTGCTGCAAAAAAAAAGTAATAAAGTATTAGTATGGATAATTCTTTTAATGATTACTTAATTTAATTATCAATAGGTATATTACTAGGTTATTATTCGAAGTCGAAACAAGATAGATATAGGATAGGTTTCTTTGAGTTTATTGGTGTAAGGATATAGTCTTTTTTC
This sequence comes from Silene latifolia, assembly GCF_048544455.1. Lineage (NCBI taxonomy): Eukaryota > Viridiplantae > Streptophyta > Magnoliopsida > Caryophyllales > Caryophyllaceae > Silene > Silene latifolia. The sequence goes on along the minus strand of NC_133530.1, from coordinate 7,819,014 downwards.
TTCAATTCTCAAATTGTGTGTTTTTTTTTGGCTAAGCGGTACTACTTAATTTCTCGATGTAAATCAGTAAATGGAGACACGTCGAATGTATTTGATCGATGTTGAAGAGTTTTAGACACGGATAATGAATATGGTCAACCAATAGTTAGTATGATCTAAATTTCAATCAATGTTAGCAATCCAATAACTTAAATCGAATTCGAAGCATGATACTCTGTTTTCTGGGAAAAAAACAGAGGAGAAGGGAAATATCTAAACAATCCAGTATGCACTAGTGTTTGATTTTAGGCAACACTTTGACTGTTTTATAATTAAGATTTTGATTGGTTCAGGATGTTTTGATGATGTCCCACATTCTACTTTTTACCATCTTTGTCAATATATGAGTGGATGAGAGGAATTAAGAAGTGTGGATTAGTCTCTCCGTTTTTTTGGTAAAAAAACTAACTTCTTGTCTTAATCTCATGTACGAAGATATGGTGCTTTTTCTAGATGGGTTCCCAAGGGAATATTTTTTCTTTTCTTCCGGTTATTTTCAAGCTCATATAAGATACGAGCCGAGCTTTTTGCGAGTTGATTCCGAGAGCTAAGATCATTTACTATCCCAGTGTCATGGTATCAGCATCTGTCTCACGATCCGCGATGGATGATACTTCTAATACCTGCATCTATACTAGGCCAACTAGGTTGGGTGTGGGGCGAAACCCTCGCAATCCACCCTAGTGACACCCCGCCTTGTTGACAACACAAATATTTCCCTTCTCTCTCATAGATATTGTGTCAAAAACAAAAAAATAAATAAATAATCGAAATTGAGGGAGTATTTCTTTTGTGTTGCTCGTATAATCCCATACTCGTATTGTAAAATCATCTAACAAATTATTATTCATATATTACGCATTTATACAAAACCAGTATTTTGCATAAATTAGAACTCTATTATCAAAATTTTATGTTCGTCACTTACATTTCCACGACATAAGGGTCCCAAAGGTCTTCGAAAGAAAGTTGGCTCGAATGCAAGACACGCACACGTGAAACCAATCCCTATTATGCTCGAAGGGAGGGCCACAACCTACAACTCTTTGCTCTTTGCCAAAGAAAGGTCCATCATAGCCCCGAACTTCCTTATCTTTTATCTGACTTAACGCGCGTACTTGATGATCAGGATGAATCCTTTCAACGCTGCAACCAACATCTGCTTCTATGCTCGCTTCCAACTAGACAAAGTTGGATTCGATCCTTGTCTTCTGCCCCGCAAGGAGCCTCATTCTCAGACTCGGCTTTCTCAGCGGAACTAAAAAAAGGAGTTTGAGCTTATTTGGCTTACTTTTTCGGGGCGGCTATAAAAATTTGTCTAAAGTGACTTCCATTGTTTGGTAATGAGTATACTCGAGAGAAAAGGCTGGGAATTCGACCTCTCCTTATACGCTCTAAAAAGTGTCAGGGTTATGGACACTTTAGTAAAGAGTGCCCTTCTAAGAGGAACCTCAGCTACAGAGCTTGTTTAATTTTCCTCCTCGTTATCTTATTTCCATAATCACCACCAATATTTGGAACTCTAATGACAAATACAGAATATATTTAAAACGAAGTACGTAGAAAGTTACTCTCCGCCTTTGAATCCACTCTTTCACTTTCTCTTTTGGACACTATTCATAGTTAAGGAAAATCTCCAATATTCTCAACCATCAATAAGGGTTAATATATTAATGTGGAACTTTGTTTGATTCGTCTTTAGGAATACATTATTAATATCAAACATCTATAATTTAACCGATATACAATGAAAGATATAAAAGATACAAAATATGCATTGCTAAACGTGAAAAGGCAAAGGGGGATAATTGATTTCAATGGAGGGAGAATTAACCATCCAAGAGGAAATTAGCCACAATTTACACACCAGTAAAAATAAGTAGACGAAAGAAGAATCGTACAACATGTAGTAACCCAGGTCAAACATTAGGGCCGACCCGGCCCATCGAGACTCGACATGCCCCCAGGTCGATTTTTACTAGACCCACGTGACCCATGAGCAGCCTGGCCCGACTTATCCGAAACTAGGGTCTCGAATGATTCCAACTCAACTTGTTACTGCATAAAATGACCCGACCCGACCCGAATTAACCATAAAACTAAAGCACCTGAATTGACCCAACTTGAACTGGCTCGATTCGCACCTGGCCCGACTAACCTGTTAACCAGATCTAACTCGACCGCTGGCCCATGTTGTAGACGTTGGACAACGACTCTCTTAAGCACCATCCCTCACCCCCTACTACTTTTCTAACGGACTCGTGCCTAGTTATAACGATTTTAACATCCTTAGGTGATGGAGTATCCATTCGATCCAATTTTCATTGTTGTCAAAAATTATTATGGATTGTTTAATTGTTTTGGCGTCAACAGCGGGGCCCGAGTTTGCTTTAGTGTTGGTGGATGAAATTTTGATGAAACAAGATCACACTTAGTCACTGACACATTAAAGATGTGCGTATGTTAAAAAAAATTGTAATTTGGACGAGTTACGATTACAAGGCTTGACAATATCCCCAAAACCAACTTGAAGAAGACCCCTTACTTATAATTGAATTCGAAGAAGTCAACAATCGTAACAATGAGGATTGCAATGTTGGAGTTTTCATCACCAACCTAATGATTACGGTAAGTCAGGTAAATAGAAAACTACGTGAAATTTGATTCTTTAGAAATACGTAGGCACCTTCATTATTATAATTTCGAAATTTATATGAAATTATTTACTTTGATATTATTCAAAAGAATTGTAATGATTTTTATCATACGTTTATTTTTTTGAAAAAAAATAAAGACCTACGTGATTTTTGGTTCTTTCGAGATACGTTGGCTCCCTAATTATTATACTTTCGATGTTATCATCAAATTTATATAATTGAAATTATTTAAACTAGTCCGGTTTTATCTAATATCGAAAGTCGTAAATTCCAGCTTCTTTAAGAAAATAATAATAATAATGTTAAACTAAATCACCAGACGCGACAAAATCAGTCCTCGAACCGAACCAGGCAAATTCCGAGCCTCAATCAAATCCAATCCGGCCCTACTCCGAGCCGGTTCAGGGTCTACCTACACAAACCCACCAGAGCCCGGTCCAAAACCGGTGCGTGACCACACCTAGCGTGTACACTCTATTGCATAATTGTATTACGAGGGATCCACCATTACCAAACCCGAGAAAGGTCACACGAACCAAACAAAGTTTCTCTCTCCTCCACCTCATGCTCTAATTCAGTAATTCCCAGCTGTTTCAATTTCCGCGCGTTTTTATTGAAGATTCTATTCTATCTTACTATAAATATACTCACTTTACTCTCCAACTTTTCACAACTAAAATTAATAAAACAAATATACCATCACTCGAACTTTATTACAACTAACTAACTGCCATACTTCATAGAAAGATAATGAGTTACAACTACGACAACAACGGACAATTACTACGACCCGATAATTCCAGTCCCTCGACTGAAGAGGACTCGGGTGGGCTGATGTTAGCATCAGCCCACCCGAAAAAACGGGCAGGTAGGAAAAAGTTTCAGGAAACTCGTCACCCAATTTACAGGGGCATCCGACTACGGAGGTCCAGTAAATGGGTGAGCGAGGTCCGCCTGCCCAATAGTAAAACCCGACTATGGTTAGGAACATACCTTACCGCCGAAATGGCTGCACGTGCTCATGACGTGGCAGCCATTGCGTTACGTGGCAAAGAAGGTGCTTGTCTTAACTTTGCTGACTCTGTGTGGCGACTCCCTGTTCCGGCCTCCTCTGATCTCAAAGACATTCAGAAAGCTGCGGCTGAGGCGGCGCAGGCGTTTCGTCCTACGGTGGAGCTGCTCAATCCGCCGCCTCCGCCGCAGGAAAAGAATGAAAAGAATGTGGAACCGGAGGAGCAGAGTGTGGAGTATATGGATGAGGATATGTTGTTCAATATGCCGGGTTTAATGGCTGACATGTACCAGGGACTTGGTATGTTACCGCCACATCAGCCAAGTTCAAGCAATTACGGTTATAATCTTGATGATGTGGATTTTGAAGGTGCTGACATGTCACTTTGGGACTATTCTTTTTAAGGAAAGTTTATTCATGTTTGCAAATTCTTGGCATTTTTTTTAGTTTGCTGCAAAAAAAAGTAATAAAGTACGGAGTATTTAGTATAGTCAATGGATGATTCTTTTATTGATTAATTAATTAATTAATAGGTATAGAAACAAGATAGAAATAGCATATGTAAGAATCAAACAACAATCATTTTGATTGTTTCTTTTGTTTGGGGCCATTAATGGTGAAGTTCACTAATATTTTATTCAATTCTCAGTGTAAATGGAGACTGGTCGAACATATTTGATCATGTTGACGGGTTTTAAACAGTCTGTATCAATTCGCAATCCAATAACTTAATACTCTGTTTTTTTTGGGGGGAAAACAGAGGAGAAGAGAAATATCTAAACAAGGAATTAATTGTGTTGATATATTGAGCCAATACTTTGACTATTTTATGATTAAAATTTTACAATTTTTGTCAATATATATGGGTGTGTTAGTGTGTATTAGTCTCTCCTTTTTCGTTAAAATTAATAAGTGACGTTTGACACTCTTGCTGTCTCAATCTCATGTACTAAGTTATGGGACTTTTCCTTTTCTAGACGGCTCTCATTTAATGGCCCCAATTTTATTTCATTTGGCTTTTAGTGGAAAATTTTGTTTTGCTTCAACCATGTCCAAGCAAGTCATGACTTTGTTGGATCATTAAAATAATTGTTAAAAGTAATATAGATTTTATATTATTTGCATATATAAAACTTCTTAGTATGTAAAATTGTGTAATTTTGAGTATGTTTTGTCCCACATTGAAAAAATAACGTAGGTGTGGTAAATATACTACACATAAATAGTAGAATTGTCCCACATCGAAAGATTAGTATAAGGTGATATGATCGTATGATTATAAATAAGAGGCATATTTGGAACTTATGTATCTACCCAATATTTTTTTGAGTCTCATAAATATTGTTTTAAAGAGCTCTTAATATATTCTATCATTATCTAGGATATGATACAAAAAATAAGGAAATCGTTGGGTACTACCCGGGAAAGAGTTAAGAACATGAACAAGAAAATCAAAAAATACAAAACTAAAAGTTTTACTAATGTTAGCCTCCTGACACAGTACAAAATTAAAGATTTTACTAAGCAGTAATAGAGCGTTAATGAGTCGTTATATGTACGATATAGAGATCCATATCTAATGATCGAGACTAAGTGAAACATTTTTTTTTTAAGAAGAGACATGTACTTCTTGTTATGTTATATCTTTCACATTGAAAAATAATGTAGGCATGATGAACATACTACGTCTAAATAATTAGATTATGTATCTCACATCGTAAGAATAGTATACGGTAGGGTGATTCTATAAATATACATATGAGGCATCCTTGAAATTTAGGTATTAACCCAATTTTTTTTATATAAAAGATATGTATTTTTTAGTATGTTATAAGTCCCACATTGAAAAATAATGTAGGTATGGTGAATATATTATGTATAAATAATAGAACTGTCCCATATATATACATTTTCTATATTATATTAAAGTGATGTTTATAATTTTGATATAAAAACTTTATATTTCATTTGAAAAAAAAAGTATCGTATGAAAATTATATAATTAGATTGTGACAAAAAAAATGATATCATTACAGTGTAGATTGCATTGTATTTTCTCATTATTAAATCGGGTTGATGTCAAAGTAGGTGCAAAAAAGGTGTACTTAGTATGTTATTTGTCCTACATTGAAAAATAATATAAGTGTGGTGAATATACTATGTATAAATATTAGAATTGTCCCACATCGGAAGATTAACATAAGGCAAGGTGATCTTATGAATATAAATAGAAGTCATAACCCAAAATCTTTTGAGTGTCTTAAGTATTGTCTTGGAGAGCTCAAAGTTTATATCATTATATTTTCTACCTATAAAATTTAAATGTCCCACATTGAAAAATAATGTAGGTGTGGTAAATATACTACGTTTAAATAATATAATTAGAATTGTGTTAAAAGAAATTCTATCATTTGCACATTTTTTTTTTGATGACGAGGGGGTTGAATCCCCCCCGGACCCATGCATTCCCGCACCACCAAACAGACTATGTAAGTCACCCCCTTCGGGGGCTGCAGTGGCCAAGTGATCATCGCCCCAGCTGGTAGTCGAACCCGGGTCCTCTCAACTCCTGCATTTCTGCAAGCTTCAAAGTTTAACCCGGCTACCATTAGACTAACACTACTTGGCTTATATGTGTCTTTTTTTAATTGGTTACACTAAAAAATTAATAAAAAAAATCTCATGAATTTGTCAAGGGTAGAAAATGTAGGAAATGATTGGAGTTTGAAAGTGAAAAATGATTGGGTTGAAGACTTATGTGGTGATCGATCTTTTGCTTGAGAGTGTGAAAATGGGTCAAGATAACTAAGGTAGAATTAAGAGTGAAAATGGGTGGTGACCCAATTAGCTTGACCTTTGCTTGTGAATGGTCTAAGGTTATTTTTAAGATCATTTTAGATACGAGTAATTATTAGAGGAGTAATACACATTCCCTTTAAACAATTGAATTTTATTTAACTTTAAGAGTCAATTGAAATACGTAGAAAAATCAAACCGTGAGCTTAACATCTTACACTCACGAGAGCCTAGCATCATTCACCCCGAATGTTTAACATCTTTAACACACGTGGGCTTAATATCTCTCACATATTGTAGGCTTAACATCCTACAAATCGAGGCTTAACATGTTGGGAAATGTGTCCTCAACAATAGTGCGATCACATGATTTAAATATCATAATTAAATCTCAAATTAAGAATACGTGAGGGATGATTCTTTATACAGTCGACTGACCGTCATTAATCGGTAATGATTGGCTAACTAGAGTTTGACATTACTGTCGTGTGACGGTGGTGGTCAGTTGATCCCTTTAGGTCACACCTATAGGATGAGGCCCAAATAGATATTTAATTAATTGTATGCGATACAGATTAATTAATTCCTTAATTATGGGAGTGCAATTTTGCGTCTTATTTTAATGTGATTAAATAAAGATTAAATTTAGTAATTAAGTGTTATATTACTAAATTAGTTGAGATATTAATATAAGTTTTGAGGTAGAGATAATTAGTTATTTAAAGTTACAAGAAGTTGTAATTTTAACTAACTAGTAATTATGGGACCCATTATATATTGATATAATGGTAGTATACTACTCAAAAAGTGGAGTGTATATTATATTATTAATGGAAATATTTAAGTGTTAAATGATTACATTAATAATTAAAAATGTAAGATAGTTGAACATATGACTTATAAGCATTTGTGGGACAAATGACAAAAGGCAAAAATAGACCATAAAGGGTCCATTATTTCGGCCAAATGAGAGCAAGAGATGCTCTTGTTTTGTCTTGTTCTTTTTGTTATAACAATGTGTGATAGTGACTTATCCATGACATATCTTACAAAGCTTAAACCCTACACACTACCTACACAAAACAAAGAGTAAAAACAAAAGACAAAAGATTCCTCTTTTGTCCCAAGGCCACCGGTTTTGGCTTGATAAAATGGGCATTTGGTTGCTCATTTTATCACTTCTTGTTTTTGCTAGTAAATGCTTATATCTCTCTAGCTTTCTCACATGCAAAATTCATAAAAAGCTCTCAATAAATACTAATACACAAAATCTATTACTAGAAGTAGTAATATAAGAATATTAGTATTATTAAGGTAATATTTCTACTATATATCTAGTTAATATTAGTAGAGACTTTTGGGATTCATCTTGGGTGCAATTTATTGGAGTGGCTTCTAAACTTGGAGTCTTAGGAGGATCATCCATCATTATAAGCTCAAGAACAAGTGAAGGAAGGTGACCTTACTTGTGCCCAAATTTTCGAACCAACCAACAATGTAAGGAACATTGTTTTTCTTATAAATCTTTCATTTTGTTATGCATGCACTAGATCTAAAGAACATATAATTAACAAGTTAATTAGTTCACTATTAGAGGAGTCTAATAATAGGTATATGAACCTAACATAACATGCCTTACTTGAGAGCTTAACAACTCTCATAGCATGATTAGGATTAGTCGCGGGGGTTTAATCGATTATTGTAAGCTAGGCCCGATTAGACGATCTTGGTAATTGATTAATAAAAGAAGGGGTGGACGTAGGCTTTTGAATTGGGCTGAATCACGTTAAAAATTTCATGTTATTTACCTCTATTCATTCACCTTCCCTCTAGAATATTCATTGGGCAACTATACTCTTTAGAAAGGCAATTGGGCACGTGGGCCTTTGGGCCGACATGCCCTCATTGCCATTTTAGCACGACATGAGATTGATTAATAAGGCCCAGCGCGGCACGACATGATGCGCCATGAGCTCGGGGGTGTGCATGGTCCGAAGTTTTAAAATAAAGTTGTGCCTAATCCAGGCAGAGCAGGATCAAGGCCCACCTCAGCACAACACGCTTGGGCACGTTCAAAATACAAAGAAATAAGGTTGAAGTAGGGGGGATTGTTTTGGCACTCCCATGCAAGAAACGGGTCAACACACCATATCATAGGCTGTGAGTGGGCCATCATTTTCACCGCACGACACGACACAAAACCTACCTTCCCGTGCCATTTATTATCCAGATGGGATAAACTTGCACGAGACACGACCCAACTTCCATTTTTAGGTCCAAAAACCTCATGATAAGGATTCGGGGGAAACCTAAATTGTATTTGATTAAGGTTTTTCTAATATAATATTTTGAATGGATTAGGGTTTTTGTTTGGGCATTTTGTACTGGTCTATAAGTTTCACTCCTACAATAATAATATCATAATTATTCTGAATCCAAACTCTGAAATCAGTAATTTCTCCTTCAAATAAACTTTGCTCCTTTCTGCATGTAGACATATATAGTTACACACCATTATTAAACCGCTTAAATTCGCGTGTTGTTCTCGTTACGTTTTTCTTTTGTCTTTTCTTGCTTCTTTTGTAACAATTTGGATTTGCGTTTAGCTGGGGCAAAAAAATTCAGTAAGAGAATCAAGTAATTCGTAATTGTATAAGGTAAACAGTAACACTCCTCCTTTTTCAAATCTTAAAGTAATATTTTATAGGACTTTAATATGTTATTCATTATATTATTACACGCTTATTATCGCCTCATACGTAACCTTAGTTATTCAAGCAATCGAGTCATATTGTGTAATTACACCATTAATATTACAAAAACTACTCCCTCCTAGTTTGAGTGTTGATTCCCTTTCTTTTGGGGACCAAAATTAAGGAAATGAATTTGGACCACACAAAACACCCTACCCCACATGAAATTGAATTTGGACCACACAAAACTTACCAAAAAAGAAAAGAGGAACCAACACCCTACTAGCATGAAAATGGAAAGAGAAACCAACACTCAGACTAGAAGGGAGTATTTCGGTTTAAAATTTATATTATATTTTCGATTTCAAAAATACAATCATCTTCGTTATAAAATCCTTAAAACCAATCTTATACATTAAATATCGAGTCAATTGTAAGATGTTTTGTGAAGGAAATGATACGGCGCCACTGGGTGGCGCCCAATCTCGGCGCCACCCCTTATTATTGGGGTCCCCACTTATACTATGTGATTTATCCATTATTTTGGGAGTCCACATTTATTGCTTGTGAGAGGGTGACGCTAACTCATTTTCCTTTTGTGAAACCCGAAATTTGGACCCAAGTTGGCTTTCAATAGCCCATCTCCCTTAGTTTTCCAAAACCCATGAAGTTAACATAAATTCTTGTTTAAGATTGGAATATCCATCTTAGACTTCAGACACTTTATTTTAGAAAACTAAAATAACGTGCTTTTTAGTCTAAGACCGTATATAAATTGACCCGAATTTTTTTATAATTGCCGCTTTAGCTCGAATAGAGACGGAATTTAATCATCGTAAAGTAATAGACTGTGACACGAGATGTTCCGATTTAATCACAAAACGGTTTTTGGGCCGAATAGTAGACCGGTTTAGCACTCAGCTTGCCCACCTTGTTAGTTGGGTGAAGCACCTCCCTGCATCGTCCAAGTCTTGTTTCATGTACAAAAAGTTCCATATGTGAGGGTTGTCCACATTGATAAAAGAGGAGAAGAATTATCACTCTATAAGGCAAGGGGCTACTCCCTCTATCGGCAATTGGTTTTGGGATGGAACCTCCTTGGCCTTGTAAACTGGACACTATCTCCTTCTCGACGGGTGCGGCTCAGGCCCGTGTGCAATTTAACATGGTATCAGAGAGAATCACTTCTTATGCAATACTTTAGTCAAGTCTTTCCTTGGGATATTTATCAACAAGGAGATACTAGAAGAATTTGGATTGAGGTAATGGGGATCCCTCCTCAGGTTTGGTCCAGAAAAACTTTTGAGTTAATTGCGGCCAAATTTGGTGTGCTTGTGTGTTGTGATGTGAACTGCGAAAAATCCGCAGGCTTTTGTGACTTGCCGTTTGATGATTGATACCAATATCATGTCTTATATTGCTGAAGTGTTGTACATTAATATCAATGAGCATTTTATCGGGAAATCTATATTTGTTAGGGAGGGGACAAACCTAACTACATGCTACATCAATCAACCAGTGCGCAATCTTGTGTCTTTTGATCAGTGGGATGATACCTTGTCCGTAAGACATGAACCTCAGTCTGGACAGCTTGCGCCTGTGGAGGGGTGTGCCAGGGTGTCAGGGACTGTTGTGGAAGAATCTCCAGTAGGAAGGGAAGAGCCAAATGGTTCTGAAAGGACTATTACTTGTATTGGAAATGTCAACTATGACATTAATGAGGAGTTTGAATTAATTTCAAATAAGAAGGTTTTTAATGCTAGTCTAGGAAATTCAAACAACACGATATTGTCTGATGATGACTGCCCTCCGGGCTTCCAAAAAATCATAAATACCAAGAAGTCCAAAAGAAAGCTTAAGAAATTTGGGAACTATAAAAATCCTGGAGGTGCTACCAAGAAATCGAAGAAGAAGGTGAAAGACTCCAGTGATGAAATTGCAGATGCACAATTTAACGATAGTATTGAGTGTTGGTCTGAAGACGTTTTTGAAGTGGATAGAGGTGTAAAAGAACTAAGTTCTGATGATGATTTTGAGTCAGATCCAGAATTGGAAGAAATAAAATCCAAGGAGATCGGCAGGTCATTGGGGTTGGGTGTTGGAGATAAGCTCTCCATTGAAGACCTATTATTATAATTTTTTTTTAGGGAAAGTGAGGTGAGTGGCGTGGAATGTGTCGAAACAAGGTTGTATGGTACAGTTGGCAGTGGTTCAATAATAAGCTCCTGGGATTTTGTTTGAATTGAGTGGATTGGCAGGGATATAACTCTAAAGTGGTTGATACCAACTTGGGAGGAGATGAGGTACCCCTTTCTAGGGGTCTACATGGAGACGGCAAACCACCTGCGCCTACACTGTCAGTTCTCATGAAGTCTGTGGTTTAAATTTGGCAAATACGGGGGTGTGGCATGGGTATGCCCAACTGATAGTGCCAAAGATAATATTGTTACTCTTGAGAATTCTGAAAGTCAAAATTCTATGGAGAATCTGAACATAGCCGTGGATCAAGGGTTTACAGACAGTTCTGAAAAACTAGAAGATCAAGTCACTGTTATGAACCCGAAAACTCCTCTAAATAGTCAAGAGTCAGAAAAAGAGGGATTCTGCTGAGTTTCTGTAAAACCAGAAGAAAAAGATAAAGACTTCAAGACGAAACCTCCGAAGTCAATGGAGACACATTTGCAAAATCAGAAATTGAACTATTGGTTCGTCAGAATATGATGCAAAAATCCTGGAAAAGCCTTGTGATTCAACGGAGGACAACACAGTCAAAGCAGAATAATCCAAACAATGAAGAAAACCAGGGGAAAGGCCAAGGAAGCAAAATATTAATGCTGGAATGTATGATTTTGAAGATTGGCCGGGTGGAAAGAATGGAACCATTTAGGAATGAAACCGACCGTCATATTTGGTTGTTTGATAGTTGTTTTCTTTGGTCTTATTGTTGTATTTTGTTTTGAGACCCTACTCTCTGTAGGTCTCGGGTTTCTACCCGTCTTTAATCAAAAAAAAAAATCAGAGCCCATGGCTAAAGACCTGGGTTTTCATGGGCCAAAGTTTGCAGTCGGACGAGCAAAATTGCTCAGTTGAATTTGTCCAGACTGTGTGAAAAGAGGAGAAGAATTACCACTTTATAAGACAAGGGTTACTCCATCTATCGCCAATTGGTTTTAGTGTGGAGCCCTCTTGGACCTACGTTGTGGACTCTTTCTCCTTCATTTGGGTGCGGCCCAGACCCGTTGTCTCTTGGTGACACTTTTACAATAAAAGGCGTGTTTGATCAATTAAATCTCATTCTTCTTCGTCTTCGCTGGAAATGAACCTTTTCGAATACCTGACTTCAAATATCTATATATCTCCTTCATTTCTTAACGGAATTGGATGATTTTTGCATCATTTTCTTCGTCTCTCTGGCCTCTCCGCAGTGAGGTAAGTATATTTTCGTTATATCCTTGGATTCCGCACCCAGATCTCGAAAGGTTACTCCTTGGTAATAATTTATCCTTGTTTTTTTTATTGACGTAGACGAGTCAATCCAGCATTCACATTGCTAAGGTAGCTAAGGTTGTTTTTCCCGGTGTCCCAGTCATTTTATTTGTCGCAAGCAGGGCCGTTTGTGGGCCCGTGCGGCTGCACAGGACCCCTAATTTTTTGTGTCAGAAATCAAAGTAAAAGTAAAAATAAATAAGTACGGTACACTAAATACACATTTATGTACTATTTTTTCTTTCGTTTCTTAAAATGTTATATAGGGGACTATATCTAGAGTTCGCACACGAGCCTCCAAAATCCCGAGACGGCCCTGGTCGCAAGTAACTAGGATTGTTTTTCCCCAGTGGCTATAAAACTGTCGGGTCAGGTCGCGTGGGCATGCCCCATCAAGAAAGTAGAAAGTTAAACCATTGAAGAGGAATCTAGAAACAATTTTACAATTTTACTTGCAGTACAAATGAGAAGATGTACGAAGAAAACAGTACAGCGTGTAAAACTCAAAAATTGCATAATTGTATAAAGAGGGACCCACTCAACCTGAGAAAGCTCACAAGAACCACAAACAAAGTTCCTCTCTCCTCCACATCATACTCTTGTTCCCAGCTGTTTCAACCGCCGCGCGTTCTTTCCCTTTTTCCGTTACTTAACACTCTTTACTTATTTTGGATTATTTTATTTTATTTTCCTATAAATATACTCACTTTACTCTCCAACTTTCCACAACTAAAATTAAACAAATAACCAACTGCCATACATCATCCAAACATAATGAGTTACAATTACAATTCGAGTCCCTCGTCTGATGACGAGGACTCGAGTGGGCTGATGTTAGCATCAGCCAACCCAAAAAAAAGGGCAGGTAGGAAAAAGTTTAAGGAAACTCGCCACCCAATTTACCGTGGCGTCCGACAACGGAGGTCTACTAAATGGGTCAGTGAGGTCCGATTGCCTAATAGTAAGAACCGATTATGGTTAGGAACGTACCTGACACCTGAAATGGCTGCACGTGCTCATGACGTGGCAGCCATAGCGTTACGTGGCAAAGAAGGTGCTTGTCTTAACTTTGCTGACTCTGTGTGGCGACTTCCTGTTCCGGCTTCCTCTGATCTCAAAGACATTCAGAAAGCTGCGGCTGAGGCGGCGCAGGCGTTTCGTCCCACGGTGGAGCTGCTCAATGCGCCGCCTCAACCGCAGCCGGAGAATGACAAGAATGTGGAACAGGTGGATCAGAGTATGGATTATATGGATGAGGATATGGTGTTTAATATGCCGGGTTTGATGGCTGACATGTACGAGGGACTCGGTATGTTACCGCCACATCAGCCAAGTAGTTCAACTAACTACAGTTATAATCTTGATGATGTGGATTTTGAAGCTGCTGACATGTCACTTTGGAGCCACTCTTTTTAAGGAAAGTTTGTTCACTTTGTAATTTTATTATTATTATTATTGGAGTTTGTTAATTGTTATGTGTGTACAACAAAAAAAAAAGTTTTGGTTTCATTAATTCTTTTATTAATGAGTTGGTGTTGTGTGGTAAGAATCAAACAATGATCAAATTATCAAATTGTTTACTCCCTCTGTCCCGGTCATTTGTTGTCCTATTTCATTTTGGGGGTGTTTCAGTCAATTATTGTCCTTTCTATTTTAAGAATGAACTTAATGAACAATTTGATCATTCACACTCAATTTGTTCCACTTGTCATTTAGTAATTGGTCCCCTCTACTTTCCTTGGTCTTTGTACCAAAACCAAAGGACAACAATTGACCGGAACGGAGGGAGTATTTCTTTTTGTTGGTGTAAGTATTTATTTTTCATTAAATAAATATTGAAATTCACTCCAATTCTTTCTTCAATTCTTAAATTGAAAGTCTTATGTGTGTGTTTTATTTCGCAAATTGATGCTGAAGGGTTTCAAACTCAGATCACGAACATTACCGAGTACTAAGTGAAACCATAATACTCTGTTTTTTGGGGGGAAATAAAAACAGAGGAAGAGAAATATCTAAATATCTAAACAAAGTATTGATGTTTTTACATTTTAGCCAACACTTTTCACTATTGATGAATGATTAAGACATTGATTGGTTAAGGTTTTTTATGGGGGTCCCACTTTTATACTTTTAGCATTTTTGTCAATATATAGAAGTGTCAAGTGTATGAGTGGAGTAAAGAGTGTGGATTAGTCTTATCCTTTTTTAGTAACAACTAACAAGTGATGACTTAAATGAGTCTAATATAACTAATTGTGTGGGTGTCAAATGTTTGACTCCTTGATGTCTCAATCTAAGACCAAAGTTTATGGTGCTTTTTCTAGATGGGTCTTATTTAGTAACCCCACTACCCCACTTCTATTATTATTTTGGATTCAATGGGATATTTTTGGCTAAATTCATTGTTCATTTTTTTTATTCCTTTTTAATGGAACACATTCATTTACAAAACATAGTACACTTTTTGCACATTTCTTTTTCATTCACAAAATATGGTACACTTTTGCACATTTCTTTTTCATTCACAAAATATGGTACACTTTTTGCACATTTCTCTTTATTATAATTAGACCTGGTAAATGGGTTATTCAATTCGGTTTTGATTCGGGTGAAATCGATTCAGTTTTAGTCGGATAGATCTTAGTTTCGGTTTTCGTTTGATATCCACTTACTTCATTTCTGTGACCACTTTTATCGATTTGTGCTATTTCGAGTCGAGTACGGTTCTAGTCGGGTCAAAATCAGTTCTAGGTGATTTCGGATCATAGTTTATTTGGAGCTGAGGGTAAATGGGGTAATCCTTGACCTCTTTTACCCTTAAAACAGGCATGGCTGTCTTAAAGAACACCAACTGATTACATATAACCGTCCAAGGCTTTAAAATCGCATCATTTTTCACTTTTAACGAACTATTGAAATATAACCGTTCAAGGCTTTAAAGAACACCCTGATCCATTTTTTGTTTTCCAATTTTGTTTAATAAATTTAGGAACAACCCATTTATTATTCACAAATCACAAGTCTACATTTGCACTCATAAACAATGAAATAAACAAAAGGGAAATGGAATTTTCCATGGAAAACATGGGAATGTGATTGGTGAATACTAAGAAAAATATCTGAAATAAGTGTCAACATAGAGGCTTCTAGTGTTCTAGTATTGGATGATGGAAAAGGGTAAACTTTCACTGTTTAATCATACACAAAGATGGCCCATACGCTTTTAACTGTTGGATGATGTAGAAAGGGGAACCGATAATTTAAGTGGTTGTGGTATAAGGACTTGTTGGCCTTGTTTAGGGGGCTCATCACTTTAATGGTCCAAATCAAAAACAAAAATCAAATTGGACATAATTAGTTCGGATCGAGTAGACCGTTTATGTTTCTTTTGTTCCGATCTATGATCCAACCGGTGTTAAATCGTGGACTAAACTACTTTTTTAAATAAATTATTATTATTATTCGAAATTTTTTCATTAAAAGAGTCGATTTTTGTCCATAAAAAAATTATATAATTATAATAAACATACTCTATAGATACATGTAAACAATTAATCTAACTTTTATGATATGAGTAGGAATTTCAATCATGGGCTTAACTGGAGTTCTTATTATGGGCTTTTACAAAAGATAGTACATTTTGTTGACATAAATAGTAATTTCAATCTCTTTAACACTAGTTATTTAAGCTTATTCATGCATCTTTTCAATAAACGTGGGGTGTTACACGATCCAAGCTCAGCCCAAACACACTACGGCCCAAACACACTAAGACTCGACTCGAAAGCTCATTTGAGGTCGTTATTTTTTCTATTACTTAGTTACTTAATTTTTATATTACTTAGTTACACGATCCAAGCTCAGCCCAAACACACTAGTTTAATTAAAATAAACGTGGGGTGTTACACGATCCGTATCAATTTTATAATAAATTAATTAAGATATTGTTTAGAAAAGGAAATAATATAGGAAATCTTATTTTAAGCTAATAAATAGAAAAAAAAATACTAGTTTTAATTGGAATTTGTAACTTAAAATTACATTAAAAGTACAATAAGTCAATAATGCTTGAAAAAAAAATGATCAAACCTCGAGTTTTGGTTCAAACTCGTAAAATATCATATGTGCCAATTCCGAATCATAAATTCAAGAATTCGGATTCTAATTCAGACTCAAATATATTTATATATATAAGTCGAGCTTGATCTTAAGTGAGCTCGAATTCGACTCAACTCGACTCGGTTACCCCCACAGATTGACAACTAAAAATGGACTTATTCAATTTCCTATCATCACAAAGGACTAAAGGAGCCATATGCCTTTTCAGTGGAGTACTAGTGGCCTCGCACTGGTTGATTGCCACACGACACGTGGCATTGAACCAAATAACCAACGATGATGTAAGATTTGTTGAGAATTGGGAAGATTTGAAATATAGTGTGATAGTGATTGGTTAGATATTTGCTACTCCTATCATCCTATGGCTGATAAAGAGATTTTAACGGAACGTGATTTTGGCATATTCCTCTTAAAGTAATATCCGTATTTTGGATATTTGATCACTCAAAAATTCTACCGTCCTCCGGGAGGACGGTACTTCTCACACACAAATGCAATCCACCCAAGTGAAATATTATAATGGCTTGTGTGTGAGGATTACCGTCCTCCGGGAGGACGGTAGAATTACTCATTATGGTCGATTTTCTTTAACTTTGTGCCGGTAATAATTTTAAAATTTGTTTTTCTTATTCAGCATAACCAAAACCTTATTTTATCGTCAAATGTGATCATTTTTATTAGTCTGTCGTAAACAATTTCATGTAATACTTCGTATATAAGGGTAAACATTCATTTTATAACTAAAATGGATCACATCCCCTATTTACTAAATGAATATGTGAACTCCAAAATTTTCCCTCCAAAAAGCATCTTTATAAATAAGGAAAGTATTGATAATTTAATTGTATTCACTAAATAAGGTAATTAATAATTATAATGTATTTTATTATATAATTTTTTTCATTTAATATTAAGTTTTTCATCAAATTTTATAATTTTTACTAAACACTAAACTATAATATTTTAATTAAAATATAAATAATATAAAGCTATAAACTATTAAATCTTTTATTGATGCTATTATTTGAGAATGATTTGACTAATACTATGTATAAACAAAACTATAAATCGTTTTGATTACTTACATGACAAAAACAAATAAGAGAATTAATAAATTGAAATCATTAGTTTTGTGGTATAAAAAAAATAGTTTTTAAAAAATACATTTCAGGACGTTACTCAATTCTCTTTGACTAATTTTCAGTTTTAATTTTTTTTTCTCGAAAAAATATATAATAACGAGAAAATGAACAATTAATTAAATACCATTATTATTTTGCAGTTCAATTTTACTCGGTTTTCTTGAATAATTTTACAGTTCAATTTTTTTTTCTCATATCAAAAAATAATTACATGAAATATAAAAAATTAGTGAGGTATTAATTTAGCATTATTAAGTAATATAAAAGTAAAAACTCTATAAATACCGCGCATTTATGCGCGGGATCTAAACTAGTAATACACTATTTAGATAGATGGGATAAAGTTTTGTTATTTTCTAAATATTTTCTTCTATCTTCATCCGTACAAATGATTATTACTAGACTCTTTTTAATTATAAAGTAGATATCTCCGACTTAAATAATATTTTGTGATTTATTTTATCGTAAACAATGCACGGTTTTACAAAATTGGGACAAAGTGTCATACTCAAATACTGTATTTGAGTAATCAGTAACTATATGGGGTATCTTCAAAAGTTTAAACACAAATTCTTGTTTGTGACGGCACATATCCGCCACTCTTGAGTGACGGATATCATTTTACCTCATAAAGTACCCACTTTTTCTCTCTCTGCAACACTATTCACGTGGTCCCCTTTCTCCACTAACCCATTTTGTTACCATTTTCACTCACAAAATATCCGCCACAAATGGTAACCCGTCACAAGGGAGACCAATTGAAGTTTAAAACTATAGTGTGAAACGGATAGTCGGTTTAAATTTTAAGACCTCACTTTATAGAGATTGCTCTTTTATAATTACAGTAGGTCTCCCTTGTGACGGGTCGGATCTTGCGACGGTTATTTTGTGAGTGGAAATGGGTAGAGGGGACAAGGTGGGCACCCACTCCATGTGCTCTTTCTCTCACCCCTATGGATTTTTTGTGAGACAATATGGTACCCGTCACAAGTTTGTGACGGATACCCTCCGTAATAAGGGAGAATTTGTGTTATAATTAGCAATAAATAAATGATTTTCTATTTTTATATACTCCTTTCTATTCACTCATTTCTTCCCCTTTCATTTTGCACAAGAAAAAAGAAAATGATTTTGGACCACACAAAACACTCTATCCCACACACAATTGATTTTGTACCACACAAAACCTAGGGCTGTTCACTCAGTGGTCCGGACCAAAGACCAGACCGGACCGGACCGGACCTAATTTTGTTTGGTCCGGTCCACGGTCCACCTATTTACTCTACTTTGGTCTTCGGTCCGGTCCCGGACCAAATCGAATAGACCGCGGACCGGACCATGGACCGAAGTTATGTAATAAAAGAATTTTTAAATTTGTAATATTATTGATTTTTTTTCTACTTTGTTTACACGTATTATAAGATGTGTAATTATGTAGTTAAATCTAGTAAGAAAATAATGTTGTTTATTTTGATCGTTACGAACTTCTCGAGTTCTAGTTTTATATGTTAAAACATGTCAATGACAATAATATTTGGTCCACTTTGGTCCATTTAGCCTGGTCCGGTCCGGTCCGGTCCACGTATTTTTATGGTCCAGACTGGACCAGACCATTATTAATATGGTCCGGTCCTCGGTCCACCTCTTAACCCTTGTTTGGTCTTCGGTCCAGAGAGTTTGGTCCGGTCCGGTCCGGTCCCGGACCAATGAACACCCCTAAGTCAAAACCTTCCAAAAAAAGAAAGAAGGAAGAAAATCCGACTATCATGAAAACGGAAAGAAGGAGGAAATGAGTGAATAGGAGAGAGTAGTAGAATAGAAAAAAGACCATTTCACGGCAAATTATATCCTACTCCCAGGAGTAGGGAGAAAGATACACCCATGGTAGTTATGGGAAAAAAAAATAAAAAAAAAAACAAAAAAAAACTACCCACTACATCTCTCACAGTACCTTTTTCTTTTTCTTTTCTAAATTACTCAATTTATCAAATTTAAAATCCTATTGAATTTATTAAATTCGTAGTTTTCTTTCATCTATTTGTATTCACGTTTTATCAAATTTACAGTTCATAATCATCAAATTAGACCGATATTCGCTTAATTCAAAGTGAATATAATAGTGTCATAAAATGAATATCACATTACATAACACACGTTCATCAAATTACACTATCATATTCATTTAACTCAACGTGAATATAATAGTATCATAAGGTGAATATCACACTAAATACTACATATTCATCGAATTATATTATCATATTCACTAAAATCAAAATGAATATAATAGTGACTTATGATGAATATCACACTTGATAAGACATATTCATCAAATTAAATTATCATATTCACTAAATTCTAGTGAATATAATAGTGCCATATGATGAATATCAAACTCGAAACCACAAATTTAATCATAAATAATGATAGATAAAACATAAAAACTCAATTTAATTTACGCTATTATACAACTTTTAGGGTTTAATATAATTTAAACACAAACCCGATATATTAGAATTTAATTAATCAAAACACGATGTAATTTTAACACATACCTGATAAGTTAGAGTTTAATTAATCAAAACTCGAATCAAGATTATAAAACCACTGTGTTGGATGGAAAATTAATTTTTATGCATGATTTTTTTTGATAAAAACGGAAGATGTAGTTTGAAACAGGAGAAAAAAAGAGTTTATGGAAATTGATAAGTGTTAAGTAGTGGGGACTTTTGTTATTTTTTTTTTTTTTTTGTTAATATTGGGAGTAAGAAGTATCATACACCTGAGCGTATGTTATAAGAATCGCCATTTCATGGTATAAAGCCGTCGACCATCTAAGTAATTGACTTATTGCATCGAACATTATTGGCCATAAATAGGTCGGACAGTAGGGACCATACACAACCTTCCAAAAAGGTCACAGGAGCCACGTACACTCTATCTTGCTCCACGAATTGTTCCACATCAGCCTTCAGCTGTTCCCTTGTTTCATTTGTGTCCAAGCATTTTTTTCACACCAAACTCTGTCATTTTAGATATTTTATCTATTTTCCTATAAATACATACTCTATTATTGTCTATTTAAGTAATCACATGACTCACATCACATTATAATCAAACACCCCATTACTTGAATTAACGACACAAAAATGTCACATGAGAATGTACTACAACCATTAGTTCCGACCCGAAAAGTTCATGTCGCCCAATCGACAAGAAAACGGTTAATTCATATTAGCGTCAGAGGGTCGGAAGAAATTCAAGGAAATTCACCATTCGATAGATGGTGTTGTATAAAGGTGACCATCCCCAAGCAGTGGTCACGCTAATTAGGTCGCGACCCGATTTTATTCTTAATCCCACCTTATTAACCTTGACCCATTTTTACCTCCCAAGCAGAAGGTCGCAACCTAGGTCATCAACCCAATCATTTTTCACCTTTCAACCCTTGTTGTTTTGTTTATAACCAATGATAATGTGACACCTATTGAGTCACCAATTGACCTAATAAGGTCAAGAGCAAACAAAGAGGTCACAAATTGACCTCTTTCACCAAAAGGCCACAAAGAGGTCATGCTAATCTCGTGCTTAATTGTTGATTAAGGCGACCCAACAAGGTCACGACCTCCCTCGTGACCTTGCTTGGGGATGGTTTTATACTCCTATATTTGTGTTGGTCGAATTGTAGACCTTCTAATTCATTTTCTTAAATTAGACAATAAGGGAATTTCCAATATACTAATTTTTGTATAAACCGTTTTACACAAGTGATATTTTACCGAAATAATCATTTCATTCCACAAACCACCACTTTTACAAAATAAAGGCATCAAAGTCTTCATTATACTCCCTCCCGTCCGCTCCAAAGATAACATTGACTTTTTGACACTATTCATGATTGTAGAGAATTTTTGTTATTATTTGTAATATATAAGAGAAAATATAGTTATGTGAAATATTGTTTGATTTATCGTATCGTCATTAATATTATAAGAATATCAAATTTTTATAATTTTTAATAATATGTAGTTAAATATATTCACACCGCAAAACGTGTCTCAATTAATGTGATAAAATTAATATTACCTTTGGAGTGGATCGACAGAATCATTCAATGATGAAATTGGCCACCTGTCAAGTACAAGAAAATATCTAGATTATATTAGTAATATATTTTTGTATAACGGGTTCACCTTGTACAAGATCAGTCAATTTTGTTTGTGACGTTCAGAAGTTGTAACTTTTCCACTTGCCCTCTCACTTGTTCCTTTGTCTCACGTTACAAGCTTGTGACAGATTTTATCCGTGAACTTGTGCTACAAATTTTTGAGTTAAGATGAATACCTTAATTTTTTGAGGGGAAAATATCTAATATGGATTTAAGTGTCTTTTTACATTGGTATCCCCGGCAATAACATTATTTTTATTACATAATTTATTAGTGATTGTTTTAAATTACTCCCATTTAAAATTCAGTTATATAAAATTACCCCCATTTAAAAACTTTTTTTTCTAAAATTATTCTCTTAAGATACACTTTAATCGAAAATAGTATCCAAACTCCAACTTATAACTTATTTCGTCTGTTTCTGTACTTATTCTCCATGTATCTACATTGTTATACCTTCAAAGTATAAATTGACTAAAAATCACAAACGAAATAAGTTCAAAAACAGACGAATAAGTCATTTAAGTTGGAGCTTAGAAGTAATCTATTTTCATATTTTGAATAACTTTTTCATTTTTTTTTTTTTAATTTTTTTTAATGTTTATTGTCTAGAAAGTCATTATATTTGTTCGGATTTTCTCTTCTAACCTACAAAACCATTAGGTAGTCAAAATTAGGTACATCTATTTCCAGATTTTCCCCCCTAAATTTTAGTAGATTTTAATTTTTTATATATTTTGTAACATTTGTTATAAAACCCTTGAAATATTTAAAAAATTAATTAAATATGATGTTATTCTTTAAATTGAGTTCTAATTGATATCAATTTGTAAAGAATTTGATTACATTTTTTTTGTATCGTTGTAATTTCTTTTTAAAAAAGCATAACCAATTTTATTCTTATGAGTGTATTCTTGTGAGATTTATGGCAAGGGGCTTAATTTTAATTTCGCATATTTTAAATTGTTTAATCACTCCAATCCAACCTTAAGGGCGCGTTTGGTTCGCGCATGGGTATGGGTTTGGAATTAGGAATCATACCCGGGTGGTATGGGTTTGGAACTTGATTCCTCATACCATGTGTTTGTTTTAATTTTGGGTGGAATGGGGTTGAACTTCATCAAAGTTTAAAAAATCTAAAATACAACATAAAAATAATTATTTTTTGATATTGGAAAATCATGAAAATGAAGATTTGATCAAATAAATGTAAAAAAATTTCATTTAAAATGTTTCATTTAAGTTTTTTTCATGGTTTCTGGTTTTAGTTTTTGATACCCATGGGTATCAATCTCATACCCACCTCCCCCATTGGGTATGAGAAACCCATACCTCGTGGGTTTGAGGTATGGGTATGAAACCTTTATTTTTGCCAAACAAACACCAAGTATGGGTTTGGCTCATTCCAAACCCATACCTCATACCTTTATGAGTTGAAACAAACACCCCCTAAAAAAGTTTAATTTTATAATCAGTCAAATTTAAAGTGTTTGATTACTACTTTCGCGATTTTGTTTTTGTCTATTCCAAGTAAAGATTGTGGGAATGGTCTATAGTTTTATCAACTTGGTGACCAATATTACACGAGGTTTATTTATTATTATTTTTTTTTTTGTGAAAATGTGTGGTATTATGACTTATCACTATTATGTGGCCATGGGTTGTTCCTGTATGTACGGACTATTTGTTCAACAGTCCTCATGACCTAATATGCTCCGCATTCATTTTTGCTTTGGTATCAAACTATCGACACTAGGTCGGTGTCGGAGAGCATATTGTCACACAAGTAGACCTGGTTACACTGGGTCATTCGGGTCATGTCAGTTTTGTCAGGGCTACTCTCAAGCGTAGACCCTCACATAGTCACATGCTAAGATCAATCACGCGAGCTGGGCTGGGCCGATCAAATCTAAGTCGGAACAAAATATGGTCCGGGTAATACACGTCACTATCGAGTTATTAACATCAAATAGTTATTTTTCTTTTTCTAATAGAAACTTGTTTTTGGGCGTGTAGTCAAATAAACGGGCTATGCCACCATGCCGGGTCTCACCCTAAACCAACAAGTCAATGGGTTGTGGATCTAGATTTACGAGTCTTACCCTTAGAAAAATGGATTGAGCGGGTATACGACTCGGGTCAAGTTTTGACAAATCGGACACATACACATATAATATCTCAACTAATAGCACTTGTGTTGTACTCCTCGATCCCGAAAGTCAATTTACGTTTTTCATATATATTAGGACGTCCTTGTCATACCTTGTGGCCTTATGTTTTCATTTTATAAGTACGTAAATAGTGTTCAAGATATGTGCATGTTACGTTTCCTCTATCAAAAATTTTAAAGCATTTTGAATAGCACAAGGTTTTTTTTTGCAGACATTTCATAAGGGTTTTGGGCTTTAGTTGGTCAGCCCATATCAATTGACACTTGCTATAAAAAAAATCAAAAATTGTAAAAAATCAAAAATTGTTTCCTCTACCTCGTTATTGTACTACTCTTGTGAGTTGTGACTCATTCGACAAAAAAATAAATAAAAAATACTCCCTCCTATTCTCCATATTTTTCCCCTTTGTTGGGGGCACAAGAATTAAGGAGGAGAATAAAGTATGAATTGTGAGTTGGGTGGGGTTGGTGATAAGAGAGATGAATGAATAAAATAAGGAATTGTGAGTTGGGTAAGGTTTGGTGATATGAGAGAGAAATGAATAATTAGGAATTAAATAAGAAAGTGTGAGTTGGGTGGGGTTTGGTGATAGGAAAAAGGAATGAATAAAATAAAATTAAAAGTTTCCAAAAAAGAAAAAGAGAAGAAAACTTGAATAATCCGTTTTAGGAAATAAGAAAGAAAATGGAGAATAGGAGGGAGTAAAAAATTGCATTATAGTGTAAATAGCATGATTTGAGCCTTAAAACTCAAGGTAACATAAAAGTCTTTGAACAAGATTGACAATAAAATTTGGGTCGCAAATCTCTTTGTAGACGGTTATATCCGTCACAAGCTGAAATTGGGTCAAGTAATACCTAAGTGGGTAGATAAGACAAAAGCGAGTAGCATTCTGCTTTTGTCTTATCTACCCACTTGGGTATTACTTGACCTGTCTTAAACTGTAACGGATATACCCGTCTTCAATGAGACTTGCTGAATTTGGGTAGAAGTATCTTCAGTACCCAACAGGTACGTACGGGAGGATTTCATTTCTAGCCCAGGGTAAAAAATGCATTCCTACGGCTATGAAAATGTGAGTATGTTTGTTTTAGACCGATTTGATATTAAGTAGAACTAAATTAGTTATTATAAGACATATTTGATTTACAAGTTTGACTAGTATATTTTAATTATTAGATTTAGGTTTTTTTAGATGTAACGGGATTAAGGCCCTATTTATTTAGACTTAATTTCAACTCATTTCAATTCAATTCAGTTCCATTAATAAATAATACTAAAAATCTTGAACATACCAAACATTTCTCAATATTTCGTTTACCAAACAATATAATAGCTTAAGTGGGACAACTAATTTTTTAAGAAAACTAATCATAAATACTCTAAGTGGTCTTTGGTAAGCATTTTTACCCCTTTTAATTGAATACCATAATCTGCAGTATTGAGTTCTAGAGAGGATATATGATGCTGAATAAAAGAAAAAAAAAATTGGCAACGTTTCATATTTTTTTTCTATATAAATTTTTGTTATGCTTTATTTCATAATATTTTCTTCAAGTTAATTGTACATGAGAAAAAATTACTACGATAATTGCATCATCAAATTGAAATAGCTTGTACGGAGTAACCAAGTAACACATAAACATAAAACAATTAGTTTCATCTAATCATATATTATATTAAAGCAGAAACCAGTCTGCCACATGTCATCTACATATTTGTTTTGCCACGTGTCAATTGCGCATTATATACTCCAGATGACGTCAATCTATACAATTTCCAATAATAAAATAACAATAAACAAAAATCCTTGATTAAAGCGGAGTAAATAAAAAAGATCATGCAAATATTCTGTTCCATTAATTACGGAAATAAAAGATGTCAAATTTGAACAGATATAATAAAATTACGGTTTTCAAATTAGTAACTAAAGATTATGCAGTAATTATAGACCAAACAATAAGGAAACATCTTCTAGAAATATTATGTGACTTAAATAACGCAAGTTTGACATTTAATTGAAATCAGAACTCCATATTGTGAATTGAAATAACGTAAATCTAGGAGTGATATTATTGATATAACGAAAAGAAACCTTTATATAGCATAGATAGACAAAATTAATAGCTTAATATACCATCTTTGGTGTCATTTCAAGCCTGATCTCTTTGCTTGTGCTTCTCTCTCAGAAAACTCTTTCAAAGTCTACATTTGGATATTTTCTGTACGTGGAGACATGATCTTAAAACATTTGCAACATACTTATATGTCTATTTTGATTTTTTAAACACATGTTATATGCCTATTAGTTTCAGCAATACTTCATCTTAATTCTCAAGTTGCTGAAGGAAATGCAAATGGACATACTTATTACAAAAATGAATGTTTAATACTCCGTATTTTTCTTTTTATGTAGGTGGATGAACTATATACCTATAACAATTAATCTCTTAGTCCTACTATATGTTATACATGTAAATGATTTTATATAATGTGCCAGCAAAAGATCCACCATTAAGGTAAAATCACGAGCGGGTTCAAAAAATTTTTATTGAATATTGCAAAAGTATTACTAAAAAAATAGGAGTCAAAGTCACATAGACCTAGCAAACGGGTTAACCGGATCGGATAAGTTTGGGTCGAGTTCAAAAGTTTTCATCCCTATCATACCGGAGGTCGACTCATTTTTGGCATAGTAAGACAATATTGTTTCAATTTTTTATTGAATATGTTGGTCCGTGGGTTTATAAGAAATACGAGTGCAATGGAGTATGTATAGCCGGTTCTTAAACAAGCATTCCAAGGTCGTCTTATTCCTTAATGATTTTTAAATACTCATTTCTGTCTAAAAATGTAATACCGTCTGGCTGATAATTCATTAAAAAATTTTGTATATCCAGGTTTCAGGTAAAAATTCGTACGAAAAACAAAAGTTAGTATTTCGTAAGAAAGACATTTTTTGTTACTTCTAAGTTAGTATTTCTGAATACTCCATAATTACTAATTGTTGATTTGGTGGGTAACTATTTAAAAAGTTAGGTAATAGAGTTGGAAGATTAAGGGAAAACGAAAAATAGCTCATATTATTAGCGATGAACTTAGCACGAGATTAAGTAACTTTGCACAGCCGTAACAGTAAATCGATATTTATACAAATTAGTCTTAGGGGGTCTGGGATGGCGTAGGAGAGGGTGGCTGGAGCTAAAGGACTTGTGGTTGAGGGGGGAGCGGTGGGATTGGGTGACTGTGTGGGGTAGGGGTAGTGGTGGGAGGAGCGAGGATGGCGGAGGAGAGGGAGACTGGTGTTGGAGGGGACAATGGATGATGGACTGGTGATTGAGGGAGGAGCGGTGGGCTTGGGTGGGATAGGGGTGGAAGGAGCGGTGTGTAGGGCAGTGGGCTTGGTCGGTTGAGTTGAAGGGCCATGTGTGGAAGCTGACCGACAAGGGAGGCAAGTTATTTTTTTTCAATTATGCATCCAAATTCACAATTGATCAACTAATAATTTTATTTACAATCTTTAAGCATCAACTTATCACTTTATGGTATCAATTGAAAAATTAGGGTCAAAAAAATATCCGAGAAGACAAATAACAGTAAGTCTCATTTAAAACTCGCATAATTTAAGTATTTAACTAGATGAAAAGAAAACAAATCACAAAGTATTATGAATAAAATTACGAGATATAAATTTACAAATATACACATAAATAAAATAACTTTCAAAAGTTCCATCTAAAACCTACGAGTATTAATGAATTAACCTTATACAAGTTAAACCTTCACTCCAAAAGCTATATATTTAATATCCACTTCAATTAACACTATACATCGCCACCCGTGCAGGGCACGGGTTCAAAAACTAGTAAATGAGTATATCCGTCTAAAGATGTAGACGGGTTAAATATATCACCACTTTCATAATAAGACAACCCTCACCATCCACTTGTTGTTTGTCTTATTATAAAAATCAATATTGTAAGGATCGAGATTCTATTTTGAATCAATGGGAATGGTAGGATCAAATCGGCAGAATCGGATCGTAGAATCGTAAGATTCTACAAATTCACTAAATATAATTTTTTATTTGGTAAAAATATATAATTGAAAATGTTCCGGGTGTAATTCCGGAGCAGGATTTGTGACCACGTAAGCTTGTAGAATGATGTCTTTGCTTGTCTCTTCCTTTCGGTCTCTCCTGTAAAAGATGAACAAACTGAGGGCTCGGCTTGGTACCGAGCGAACTCACTCCGACGCTCAAGTCAGTAAACTTAAAGAGATTAAGTTGTGTGTTAACTTGGCAAAGTATATTGTAGAGAGATAAGGGAGTTTATACCAGATTTTAGGTGATATTTTTGGGATCCCCTTCTCAATGAGAGAAGTGGAGTATTTATAGACTTTCACCTTTTGTCACGTAGTGGCCAAGTGGCTAGCAGGTGGAAAGACTGTTCTACCCTCGGCCGAGGGACCCATGGCAGGCCGGCTGGCCTGGTTGACTCCATGCCGATGGGACTGGATGCGAGTACGCGGATATGCCTCTCGGCCGGCTAGTTTGCCGAGACCGAGACCTAAGTGACAGGCCGACATCCCGTGTCGGTTAGGCTGTCTAATACGTTGACTTGTTGCCTTTTGGCTTTGACCTTGCTCAATATGTTGACTCGGTCAGCGGGTGCAGAATATGCCCCATCAGAAAATTAAAACACTTATTTATACACAATATATTAATAAAAAATGTGTTTTAATATCATTTCACGAACTGTTTCTACAAATTACATGAAATTAAGATTTTACGATATCATTATATAAAAATATATTTTAATATGGTTACTATGGATTCGGATCGTAGGATCGTAAGATCGTAGAATCGTATTATGATCCTACCTCTAGAAAATTTCAAATAGATAGGATCGTAAGATTCTACACCAATAATAGAATCGTAGGATCCGGGATCGGTCAAACATTTTTGGATCGTAAAATCGTAGAATCATGGGATCGAATCGCGATTCTGACAACAATGATAAAAATTGTAACATATTTAATTCATTTACAACTTTAAACGGATAGTTAGACCCTGTTCTTTTGGACTTAAAGTCACTTAATTTAAGTTAACTTCAGATCCTATAAGTTCGATTCGATTCGATCCTATAAGTTCGATTCGAGATCATATAAGTTCGATTCGATTCGAGATCCTATAATTTCATTCATTCGAGATCCTATAAGTTCAATTCGGATCCTATAAGTTCGATTCGATTCGATTCGAGATCCTATAAGTTCGATTCGATCCTATACTCACTTAATTTAAGTTCGATTCGAGATCCTATAAGTTCGATTCGATTCGATTCGATTAAGTTCGATCCTATAAGTTTAGTTCGATCCTATAAGTTCGATTAAGTTCGATCCTATAAGTTCGATTAAGTTCGATCCTATAAGTTCGATTCGGATCCTATAAGTTCGATTCGATTCGATTCGAGATCCTATAAGTTTAGTTCAGTTCAGTTCAGATCCTATAAATTTCAGTTCAAAAGAACAGGGTCTTAGTCTTTATTTCCAAAATCTCACTCATCTAGTAAAAACTAGGCCAGCAAACCCTCGTCCCCCAACCACTTAAATCACCAGACGATCGACACACCTTCTGCATCATCCAACATTTTTAAAGTATATGGGTCCATATTCACACTTGAATTCTGTTATTTATCTCAATAACAATGGTTACCTTACTTACCTACACTAGTTTAGACCCCGTGTAATACATGCACGGTATATAGAGTTTTGTATATTTATAAAATCTTATACTTCCTCCATTCAACTCCACTCTGCCACTTTCTTTTTTCACGTTTGCCAACGCGTATTTTACGCGTTAAATATAGTTAGCTACATATTTGCAAAAATTATAAAAATTAGATATTTTTAATGTACTCGTAAAGACGAATCAAACAAGATCTCAAATGAATATATTTCCACTTACGTATCGAGAGAAAATCGAAATTGAATACACGATTGTGAATAGTGTACAAAAGTGAAATAGGTAGAGTGGAGTTGAATGGAGGAAGTATAAAATAGGCAGCTCATAATTGTTCACATTTTTTTTTTGTTTTGAAAAAAAAAAGTTGGAACTGAAAATTAATCAAGAGAATTGAGTTATAAGTCGAAATGTATTTTAATGAAAATATTTTTATACAACAAAGCTAATGATTACAATTTATAATTTTT
Organism: Silene latifolia; assembly: GCF_048544455.1. Classification (NCBI taxonomy): domain Eukaryota; kingdom Viridiplantae; phylum Streptophyta; class Magnoliopsida; order Caryophyllales; family Caryophyllaceae; genus Silene; species Silene latifolia. The sequence goes on along the minus strand of NC_133530.1, from coordinate 7,788,521 downwards.
TCTCAAATATTCTTATCATGAAACTAATAATAACAAGGATTTACTGTTTTTTTATATGGGATATAGGTCAAGTCATTATCTAATAATACCATCAATAAAAGATTTAGCGATTTATAATTTTATATCAATTTTATTTTATTTTAATTAAAATATTATAGTTTAAAATTTAGTGAAAATAATATAATTTGATGAAAAGATTAATTTTAATGAAATGATAATAACTAAATGAAATAAATCATACTCCGTAATCATTAGTTTCCTTATTTTGTAAATGCACTTAATTATCATTAGTTTCCTTATTTGAGAATGTGCATTTTGGCGGGAAAAAACTTTTGAGATCACCTACTCTTTTAGTAGATAGGGGATGTTTAAGCTTACAGAATCATACTATACCCTTACTTGAGACGTCGTGTAAAAACACTGCCCTAAGTCAGTTAGACACCCACACAGGTGCTCATTGGGTTCCTTGGTCACCAACTCCAGGGTATCGCCTCCTTCTGCACAATGATGCATTCCATAAACGGAAGTGAAAATTGTTCTCAATATGACAGAATGTAGAAGAGAAGAAAAGAGAAGAAGATGTTTTGTGTATTTTCCGATATGCAAAAGTGTAGAAGGTTGAGCAATTTATAGGCAGAAAGATAGGTTCCAACAGTCACATTGGATACCAGAAATCGGTAGATTAATGGCCATAAAACCAGTATCAATGAGCTACAACAACTGTTGGAATATGTGTCCTCCGACAATAATGCGATCACGACTGTTGATCATGATGATCACATGTTTGAGTCTCATTATAAAGAATACAATTGGGAAGTAACATTTTACTGTCAACTGGTCCACACATATCGGTAATGATTGGCTGACTAGAGTTTGACATTACTGTCGTGCGACGGTGGTGATCAGTTGATCCCCTAGGTCATACCTATAGGGCAACACTCTTAATTGATCATTTAACGTTACGAGTCAATTAAATTATTTAAAATTGACGGATGATTTTGGAAGTAATATTTACGTATTTCATTGGAATTTGATTAAATGAGATACGGTCTGAGTAATCGAATTGTATCATTACTCAGATGAAATTATTGTTTAAGGAAACAATTAAATTTGAATGAATTAGTATAAATACAATTTGTTGTGATTTATAATTGGTAAAATATTTTGGTACAAGTAATTATGAATTACTAAAGTCGATTTTTGTATATGACGTATTTTTTTAATACGGTTATTTTTAATATGTTAAAAATACATAACAATTTTATGTAACATATGACATGTGACATAAGAAAAATTGACATTTTGACAAAGATAATATGGAGTCCATATTATCTAAATGGACCGAAATTATGAGAGTATTAGGCTAATATTGTGTTGATTAAATTAGTGGTAAACACAATGATTACCTACTAAACTAGCAATGCAACCCTAATGCTCATTGTGAAGAGCGACTAGAGCATGCATTGGCTCCCTCCCATGCCCCCCTTCCACCCGGTTTTGAGAGAGGAAAAACCACTTGGTTTTTCCTCTTATTTTACCTAATATACACAAAAATGTTTTTGTTGTATCATTCATTCATTCATCCACCAAAATATTTTTAGAGAGATAAAAATATTTCACCTTCCTCTTCTCCTCTCCTAACCGGTTTTAGGGAGATAAAACCAAATAATTTTGGGTCAATTTTTCTTACAAAATTAATATTGTCTAGTATTCATAATATTAATTTTATTAAGAGTGTGCTTTGGGTATTAATCCTTGGGAGAGATCCTATACTTGGGTATTTGTTCATCCATAAAGGAAAGCACAAGAACAAGAGAGAAGGAGATCTCTCTTGTGCCCTAAAAACCGAAATCCCAAGGTAAGGATGAATATTTCTTCTTTATTTTGTTTATTAGTTTTCATGCATAAGATCACCATTAATTTTATGAGTAAATTAAAATGGAACATATATGAATATGTTAAGTATATAGATCTAATTTTCCTTCAATTGGTATCAAGAGCCATGGTTGTTTGCATGCAAATCGGTTAAAAGTTTTTCTGAGTTATAAGAATAACATATAAAACTTGTATATTTTGTGCTATTATGATATATCACGAAATTAATTTATGCATGTTAAAATTTCTGGTCCTAAAATGTTTTTAGGATATTTTGGTTAATTTATGGATTTTTATTTTTCATTTTTCATTTTATACAATAATGGCATTAAAATATGATTTTATGAATAAAAATGTCATTTTCGGACTAAAAGTAGCTAAACTTTGAATTTTCCAGTGATTTTTGGATATGTTATCTCATATATTATTTTTAGATGACCTGTAAATTTTCATAATTTTTGGACTTCTTATGCTCAAAAAATGGATTTTTCATTATTAAAATCGGATTTAAGTGAAAAATAGGTTAATATGAGTTAACTTTCGAATATGGTCATAGAAATTTAGTATGTTGTCACATGCAATTTTACAAGATGTGTGTAAAATAATAGGCTATATTGAAGTCTTTGTGCATGATTTATGAGTTTTTGAAGAAAAATAGCATAAATAGTGACATTATTAGTGAAATATTAATAAAACATAATCTATGACTAAGGAAAAACGTCACATGTTGCATTTTATTATAATTTTCAGATCTAAAATTGAAAAGTTGGTGAATATATTTTTCTTACGTTTTTATGATTATTTTGTTAAAAACCGATAAACCGCAACATTGTTTTTCCGGATAAATTTCGAAATTTTTAACCTAAGTTTTTAAACATTATGAGTGTCATGGTATTTTTCCAGAATGTTCATAAGTTTAAATTTCAAATTTTGAATTTATTTGAAATTTTGTGATTTATTTGAAGATTATAGCTTATTTTTATAATTTTAAGTCCATTAATGAACAAATTTTAGAAATATGAGTTAATTATGGTCAAATAATTAGTGAAGACTAAATTTTGAGTCCTAAGAGGTTAGGGTAATTAACTTATGCATAAATATGAATTTATGTAATTTTGTGATTATAAAATGTTGAAATCACGCAAATCCGTAAAAACCGAGTAATATACGATATTGGCTATTTAAAGGCGATTTAGCATAAAATTGGGCATGTTCTTACATATTATAATGCTGAATTTTCTTTATGATTGTCATAATTTTATTTTATGTAATTTTATTTTATGTAATTTTACTTAGTATGGCCTTAGTTTTTAATTGGTATTTCCCGAAATGTATGGGAATATCGATTCGGTTGTAATTTATTGTGATCTCGTATCACCGTTTTGTAATTTAATAGATTTATTTTATTTTAGTTACAAATGTATAATAGGAAATTATGTAATTTTATTTATTCCGGAGTTCCCAAAGACGGATTTCTTCAAGATGGCGATACATAAAGACGGTGTTACCTCGAAATGCGTGCCACAACCGAAGTTCAAGGGACCAATGGAGTTGAGTTCCGAATATGTAATAGTTAAATAGTTTTCTATTTTAGGAAGGCCATACTAGGATTTATTTTTTATGCTTTGCATTTTATTTATATGTCGCATGCATCACTAAATCGCCATAACTAAAACATGCATCATCATCTTCATCGAGTTTATCGACCGTGTCAATTAGAATTATCGTAGTTCACCGCTTTAGTTCACTTAAAACGTGATAGATAATAAATTGACATGACCTCTCGCTAAAATAATCAATTGAGACATAGCCTTACCAAATAGTAGAAACCATGAAAACCTATTTCGCGAGGGAGTGCACTCGGCCCTACCGAGGTACAAAACTTGTTACGTAGGGGAAGTGGGTGATAAATGTCTATCCACCGAATTCATGTTGATAAGGGATGAATCGGCCCTACCGTGCCCGAGTTGATGTGGATTTGGATCATGGACACATTTATTCGAAATTTGGATTGAGCTCAACGGAAGTATTCGTGACCGTAGTCGCATGTGTTCCGGGCTATAGATAAACATTAGAGTAATTTTATTGACCAAGAGTTCTAAAAGTAGAATCGATTAAACGTTAATCCACCGAGTTATATTGATAAAGGATGAATCGGCCCTACCGTGCCTAAGTCGATATGAATTTGGGTCTTGGAATCATTTATCTAGTTGGGTAGAGGTCACTAGAAAAATGCATAAAACTTGTTTAAATTATACATTTTTACGAGTAGTATTTTAAAAGGACATTTGTTTTATTCCTTCTTTTTTGTTTTGTAGACCACTTCTTTTTCTCATAACAAATGGCAACACCAACCCCTAACGCCACGCCTCTCGCCAATACATCATGGCTCCGATCCTTCATGGATCGATGTAAACTTGAAAAGAATGGGTCAAATTTCTCCGATTGGGATGCCCAACTCAAATTAGCCGCCCAAGGTGACGACAAGCTTCGTTACCTTACCGAGGCCTCTCCTCCCGAACCTACAACTAGGTCGACCGCTACCACTAGGGAAGCATATGAGGCTTACCAAAAGGAGTCCGCCGCAATGAAAAACGTCTTGATATTTCCAATGGAGGCGGATCTCCAAAGGAGAGCCTTTAAAATGGGCAACGCTAATGAGATTTACTCCAAGCTTGTGACAATGTTTTCACAAACTCCGCGGATCGTCCAATATGAGGCGGCCGCAGCATTCTTTGATCTCAACTTCAAAGAGGGGCAAAAGGTTAGCCCTCATGTGCTCAAACTTATGGAGCTTGTCGAGACCTTGAAAATTCAAAAGGTTGAAATCCCCAAAGAACTCATTGTAGATAGGATTCTACACTCCTTGTCCAAAGTCAAAGCGTATGTTCAATTCCGGGTGAATTTTAACATGCAAGACAAGGATGTGTCTCTTGAAGAATTGCACAAGTTACTTGTGCAAGCCGAGAGGGACATGGGGTTAAATGTGAACCCACCAAAGGATGTGTTTAACATAAGCACTAAGAGTAAGGGAAGTTCAAAAAGAATGGGAGGAAGGGTAAGAAGCAAGCTCTCACTTTCACCAAAGCTAAAGCTAATGATGCTAGCACTTCGAAAATTAAGAAGGGTCCTCTTGATAAATGCCATTATTGTAATGGTATGGGACATTGGAAAAGAAATTGTTCCAAATACCTTGGTGATATTAAGGCTGGAAAGATCAGTCCAGTAGGTAAATGACTATCCTTTCTTTTATGTTTCAAATTCAACTATGGTATTGTGATACAAAGTTGTGATAATGTATCTCCCTTTTTATTGTAAATAGGGCCTCCACCAAGCAAAGACAAAGGAAAATAAAAGCAAGCTTAAGAAACCATCAAGGAGCTAGGAGTAGCTTTCATGGAGCTTCGCTTTTTATTGTCTTATTTTAAATTATGTTTTAGATTTTAGAACCTTAAGTTTCCGTGTTCGACATGGAAAGGTATTTTGGATAATTGGTTGTATTTTGGATAATGGTGACTTGGTTTGCAACCCAAGTCACCCGTTTTATCACCTTATCCTTTGTTCTAAAATTCGTATTTAAATGCTTGCTCTTAGAAACATATGATTATTCACTTAAAGTGATCTAATAGACAACTATAATGACGGGATTCATTATATGTCCACATGCTTAAGGCTTGTGTATGATCATTTATAAAGTGGTGTTGAGTCTATGAACTCTCTTAAAGGAATTTCAATCACCAAGTACACTTACGAAATCTATAACTATTAATCAATCTATGAGATAGTTCTCCTTATACTTCAACATCATTACTTGTGTCTCATATGCTATCTTTGAATCTCTAGAGTATTTATTCTAAAGATAGAGTGGGAGAAAAATGAGGACACAACTCACACCAAGATAAGATTGTGTAAATGAGATCTACACAAGAGAGAATGATTTAAATAAAGGTATATCTATTTATATAGTATACCCAATAGATGAGATCTATGGTCTCAAGTAAGTTCTATATGACTAAAGAGACCAAGTGAAGTAATCGTAAGAGTATGTTCTCAAGATAACTACACGAGGAGACTAAAAGAAAGTTTTGGAACAAAATGACTAAAGTAAAGTCTTAACAAGAGTTTTGACTAAGTTTATGAAAATTTTGACCAATAGTTTCAACCTTGAGATTTACTTAAGAGCCTAAATGAATCATAGTAACATACTAAGTTATTAACAAGTTGCAAGGATTGATATACCGATATCTTCAATAGCCAAGTTTTGACCACACAGATGTCATTTCTTAACGTCATTATGAAATGGTTAAACCTCCTTCCGAAAAGGTATTTCGAAGGACGTGTTCTATATATTATTTATATTTGAATAATGACATCGCTGCACATCATTATGATATGTGTGAGTTAGAGATTAAAATCTCTTTCCATAAGGTTAAGATGAGACCACTTCAAAATAGGTATTTTGAAAGGATATGATGGGAACATATATGGTTTTATCTTAATAACTTGGCAATGCAATTTATATTTCAATTCTTGAAAAATTTCGATTGAGAAGTCAATTTCGAAACATGTGGAATTGAGTGGGAGTTAGGAAATTATCATGTGAAGACATGGAATTTAATGGGAGCTATCATCCTTTGAATGTTTACAACTCATCACTCATTGAAGAATGACGAGCTAATACCTTCTTTCATAAAGAAGCATTTGAGTTTTCAATTCTGGATGAAAATGGACCATGATGAATCCAACTACATCATGAGATGTTGGATAAGTATTGTTAGATACACATCGAATCAACGAGATACGTAGGCCATTCATTTAAATGAAAATGGAATTGCCATTAGCAGTCATGGTCGTTCCTTGAACCTAAATATAGTTGATGACATGATTAAAAGTTACTAATGTTTCCGCCATTAGAATAATCATGCGCATGTCCAATGGTAATCATATGCATAAGAGCATGATGATTCATTGGTAAGCCATAATAGAAACGTCATGAATTCTCGAGTAGAATCCGATGAGCGATTTCGGTGTTTGACGGAATGCTCTATTGTATGTCAAGAGGTTGCACATATTATAGAAAATCCGAGCACATGCAAGGATTTATGAGAATCCTAAACCTTTTCAAGCTAGAAAGAGAAATAAGAAGTTTTGGAAAGATACTTAGTTGAATAAGAAGTTACTCAAAACTAATCCTTCCTAATATGCTAGGACTTGTGAGAAGTGCTAGGTCAATCATCTTGACAAATTGTTGCAAGACTCTACAAAACATATACCTAGTGCATTGTGTGTGGATGGAGTACTTGATCAGTACAAGTTATATCATTCATCACAAATTCGTTCGTTATGTGATAATCGATAAGAAAGTTCTTTCAAGTTAAAGAACCAAAACCAAGGTCGGGAACCTTGATGTATACTTGGTAAGGTTCATGCTATGAGAGAGAACATGAATGTAAAGGAAAATGCAAGTATAAGAAGTTTGAACACATGGACACATGACATGCTAAACTTCTATTGCAATCAATAAGTGTTTACACTTACGATATGCATCACAAGGTTGTAATATGGTATTGACTACCCGAGTGTGATGTCGACATTTGTCGTTTGAGTTATTATTAACTCACCATATACTTTGTTACATCCAAATGGGTTGTGGAGACAATTGAACCCCGTTAAAGTGAACATGGATTAACATTGTATTTGCAATAATCGGGGGATTTTTAGAGAGATGGGGTCTGACTTCTCTCTAGGATTCTAGGGTTTCCCTGCACAATGGCAAAGAAAGTCGTTTCCAAAAAAATCCCAAAACAAATCAAAATCTAAATCAAAACATAAATCTTCGGCACGAATTCGTCTGTCTTTTACTAATATTCGCGATCAATTTCTAGACAACTCTCCAGTTATGTCATCTCCGGGTGCATCCTCCTCTAACCCTAACATTCCACAGTCTTCTCAAGCGAAATTGACTAAATCGGTGAATGAGATGGTTGGTATCCCAGCTATAGAACTGGACACAATTGTTGAGAATGATGATGGTGGTCCTATTGTTGGCGATGAGGATGAAATAATTGTTGAAGATGCGAGTGAAATTGGTAGTGAGGAAGCTCCTGATGAAGGTTGGACTGAAGTCCACCATGGTAAGAAATCTTCTCCTACTCCCAATCCTACTCCTTCTATTCTCCAGTTTACTGCTGATGATGTGAAGCCTGAAATTGATTATTGGAGTTCTGCTGTTATCTGTTATGTTCTAGGAGGAAACCCTCCCTGGAACTTAATTTCTGAACATGTGAAGCGTATTTGGGGGAAATATAAATATGATAAACTCTCCTTTTTACCTAACGGTGTATTCATTGTCCATTTCCCAACCCTGGAATGTAAGGACTTGGTTCTTAAGCAAGGTTTTCCAATGTTTGACAATAAACCAATTGTTGTCAAGCCTTGGACTGAGGATGCGTCTCTCCATAAGACTACTGTTCAATCTGTTCCTATTTGGATTCGTCTGTGTGGATTAGGATTGAAATTTTGGGGGGCGAATTGTTTGGAGAAGCTAGGAAATCAATTAGGTCGTTTTGCTCGGGCTGACACTGCTACTCTTGAGAAAACAAGGCTTGGCTATGCTTGATTAATGATTGAGGTTAAGGTTGGACAGGATTTCCCTGAGAAATTGCTGTTTAATGATGAACATGGATGTCAGCATAGTGTTTTGGTTGAATATGAATGGAAACCATTGATTTGCTCGGCTTGTAAGGGTATTGGTCATAGTCATACTGTGTGCAGGAAGTCTAAGGTGGCTGTGCCTAAGGTTACTCAGGTATGGAGGCCCCAAAAGCCCTCTGTGCCTATACAGACTCAGCCTCCTACTACTGCACCTTTGGCTGGTACCAAGACTGTTCATTCTTCCACTGATGGCACAGTTGTGTGCACTGATCCACCTGAAGGGGGAGGGGGAGTAAATGCTGATCTCTCATATGCTGATGCTGTAAGGTCTCCTCCTCGTTCTCCTGTTAAATCTCCAACCAGGGTTTTAACTGTTACTGCAACTGTGATTGGGACAAGTGGGGTGTCTAGGGAGGAAGGAATCTCAACCACTAATGTTAATGAATATGGATAATCTAGGATGCTGGAATGTCAGAGGCATGAATAATGTAAATAAGCAAATAGATATTAAGTGGTTTTTGCACCAAAATAAGATAGGTCTTTATGGTTTGGTAGAAACTAAAATTAAATCTGCTAATTTTCAGTCTGTTTTGAATAATCTTGGGCAAAGGTGGTATGGTATCAATAATAATGTTCATCATCCTGGTGGAAGGATTTGGATTATTTGGCTTCCTCAGGTGTTTCATGTCCTTCTCTTGGATAGTTCTGATCAACAGCTCACTGTAGAGGTCACTGATATTCTTTCTGGTGTGAAATTTTGGTTTACTGTGGTCTATGGTTCCAATTCTGACATGGATAGATTACACCTATGGAATCAACTTACTGATCTTAAGGACATGTGTTTAGGTCCTTGGTGTGTTGGAGGGGATTTCAACAATATTTTACATTTCAATGAACGTTTGGGGAGCACTGTTCTTTGGAAGGAATTGGAGGATTTTAGGAGTTGTGTTGAGTATTGTGAACTTCTGGATATTAAGGCTCAAGGTTCTTTCTATACTTGGAATAACAAGCAAGGTCCTCATGCTAGAGTTTTCTCCAGAATTGATCGTTTTCTTATCAATCAAGATTGGATGGACCTTTATCCTGATAGTTATGCTTATTTTTTGAATGAGGGGCTTTTTGATCATAACCCCTGTATTTGTTACAGGAATCCTGGTAGTGCTATCAGGAAATCCCACTTCAGATACTTTAATATGTGGGGACAAGCTCCTGAGTTCCTTGATATTGTTCATTTTGAGTGGAACAAAGTAGTCAAGGGTGTGAAAATGTATCAGGTTGTGTGCAAGTTAAAATCTCTCAAGAAACCTCTGAAAGGACTTAATAGACCGAAATTCTCTGATATTGAGAAAGCTGCTGATTTGGCTAAGTTTCTCCTTGACAAACTTCAGACTGAAATGCATCTTCATCCTCATGATATCTCTATCAGAGAACAGGAGCAGGTTGCCTCTCAGAAATACTTTCATCTCCACAAGGCTCAGTTGAGTTATTTGAAGCAGAAAGCTAAAGTGGAGTGGCTCAAAGATGGTGATGAGAATACTGCCTTTTTTCATAGGCATATTAGAGCTAGGCAGGTGCACAATAAGGTTCTCAGTATTAAGGATATCCATGGCTCTCTCCAGACTGAACTTGTCCAGATTGAAGCTGCCTTCCTTGAGTATTATAATGATTTGTTGGGGACTAGTAAGGTGACTGATTCTGTCCATTATCCCACTGTCAGAACAGGAAACCTCATTGCTAGTCATCACTTACCTTTGTTGCTGAAGCCAGTCACCCATGATAAAATTAAACAATGTATTTTCTCTATCCCTGCCTCAAAAGCTCCTGGTCCTGATGGGTTTTCCAGTCAGTTTTTTAAAGACTCTTGGTCTATTATTGGAACTGAGGTTTGTGAGGCTATTATGGACTTCTTTCACACTGGTAAGCTTCTCAAACAGTTGAATGCTACTCTTGTTACTCTCATCCCTAAAGTGGACAATCCAACTAGTGTGCTTGAGTTCAGGCCAATTGCTTGTTGCAACCTCATCTACAAGTGCATTTCTAAGCTCTTGTGCACTAGGTTGGGTGATGTGCTTCCTGACATTGTGAGTCCTAATCAGGGTGGGTTTGTCAAAGGGAGAAAGATTGTTGAAAATGTGTTGATTTGTCAAGACTTGATTAGACTGTATAATAGGAAAGCTGCCTCTCCCAGGTGTTTGATCAAGATTGACCTCAGAAAAGCTTATGACTCTATTGAGTGGAACTTCTTACATCACATGTTACTTTCCCTCCAGTTTCCTCAGGTGTTCATTGACAAGATTATGGAATGTGTTTCTTCTCCCACTTATTCTTTGGCTTTAAATGGTAATTCATTTGGATTTTTTCATGGTAAAAGAGGACTCAGACAGGGAGACCCTCTGTCCCCCCTTCTTTTCACATTATGTATGGAATATCTTTCACGCATTCTGAATGTGGTGGCTGGTCAAGAGGATTTTAGATTTCATCCTCTCTGTAGGCCCATGAGACTGAACCACCTCCTCTTTGCTGATGATTTACTTCTATTTTCGAAGGGGGATACTGCTTCAATTATGTGGTTGTTAAGAGCTTTCTCTACCTTTTCTAATGCTAGTGGTCTTTGCCTCAATAGAGAGAAATCTGATATTTATTTCAATGGAGTTTCTGGAGGTGTGATGGATGAGATTATACAGGTCTCTGGCTTCAGGAAAGGCACTTTGCCTTTCAAATACTTAGGAGTGCCTATATCCTCCAAAAAACTGTCCAAAAATGATTGTATGCAACTGGTTGATAGGATTACTTTGAGGATCAGATCTTGGGGTGCCAGGCAGCTTTCCTACTCGGGTAGACTTGCTCTGATCAATTCTGTGCTCACTAGCATGCATTCTTATTGGGCTAGCATTTTTCTTATCCCAAATGGTGTTATGAACAAAATTGACTCTATTTGTAGGAATTTTCTTTGGTGTGGCAAAGATTCTTACTCAAGATCTCCTAATGTTCATTGGAGTAAATGTTGCAGTCCTAAATCTGAGGGGGGACTGGGCATTAAAAATTCTAAGCTTTGGAACAAAGCTTTGTTGGGAAAGTATATTTGGTGGCTTGCTAACAAAAAGGATCACTTATGGGTTCGTTGGGTTAATCACATCTATATGAAGGGTGTACACTGGTCCAACTACAATCCTCCAACTGATTGCAGCCGGGCCTGGAAAAAGATTGCACACACTATGTTCAACTTCAAGCAAGCCTATACCAGTGACTGTTGGTTAGCATCAGATAAAGCTTACACCGTAGCTGATGGCTACCAATGGTTGTGCCCTGTGAATCCTCGATTCCTTGGCGCCATGTTTGTTGGAGCTCCTTAATATACCTAAATGGTGTTTCATTTTTTGGGCGCTTCAACTCCGAGACTTCTTACCAAAGACCGTATGATTCGTATGGGCTTTGGACATGATTCTACTTGTTTCCTTTGTGATGGAGCTGATGAGAATCATACTCATTTATTCTATCAGTGTCCATTCAGTGTTCAATGTGTTAATCTGCTTCAACATCATCTTGGAGTGCATTTCCCAGTTTCTGAACTTTGTAACTGGAATGCTCGTGGAGGGAGATGGAGCCAGCTTCAACGCAGGATTATCAGAGCCTGTCATGTGGGTCTTACTTATGCTATATGGAGAGCAAGGAACAAAGCACGAGTGGATCACTTTGTCAGCCGGCCTAAGTGGGTTGTTCATCATATTATTCAGGACGTGATTGCCAGATTTAGAGCAAAGAATTCTAGTGTACTCACTACTCGAGAGATTGACTGGATCACAAAGATTAGTACCTAGTTTCTTTGTTTTTTGTTTTTATTTGTACATTGGAACGCCTCATCCTATAAGAACCATCATGATGTAATTATTTTTTGATATCAATATACTTACCTTTTACCAAAAAAAAACATTGTATTTGCCCATAGTTACTTACATGAGGTGACGTCTCGAAGTGACTAGAGTGTGATGCGATTGATGGCAAGTTCAAGTGCCATAGAGTCATGTGAGATGACTAGTCGATCACATAGGCAGACTGTTAGGAACATTTTGTCGGCCCTAATGACCGCTTATAGAATTCTGGCAAATTTATATAGCCTGGTCGTGGCGAGAGCTACTATAGTATTCAAATGAGTCGATTCTTTTGACTAAAGACTATTCGCCTAAGATGGCACAGTTTCAGATTAACTTTGATTTGTGTTACTACGACCTTCGTAAATGGGGTCAAATGGGCATATTTTGGGTTATGATGGCTGTGGCTAGTTGAAGGGAATGAGCGCGATAGGAATTGTCCACCCCTAGTCAGGGTTATAACAATATCTCAGGGCCACTCGAGGAGTAATGAACTGGAAATGCGTGGCCACGCTCGGAATGTATCCATGGTGGATAAATCCGGTCAATCGATTATTCTCCCGGATCGAGGAAACCACTCTCGATATGATCACTTGCAAGTACGACCTGAAAGACACCTTGCATTGAGTGGCAGATAGTAATAGGACAAGAGAATTGGTGACGCACACTTGTCGAGGACAAGTGGGAGATTGTTGGAATATGTGTCCTCCGACAATAATGCGATCACGACTGTTGATCATGATAATCACATGTTTAAGTCTCATTATAAAGAATACAATTGGGAAGTAACATTTTACTGTCAACTGGTCCACATATATCGGTAATGATTGGCTGACTAGAGTTTGACATTACTGTCGTGCGACGGTGGTGATCAGTTGATCCCCTAGGTCATACCTATAGGACAACACTCTTAATTGATCATTTAATTGATCGTATAACGTTACGAGTCAATTAAATTATTTAAAATTGACGGACGATTTTGGAAGTAATATTTACGTATTTCATTGGAATTTGATTAAATGAGATACGGTCTGAGTAATCGAATTGTATCATTACTCAGATGAAATTATTGTTTAAGGAAACAATTAAATTTGAATGAATTATTATAAATACAATTTGTTGTGATTTATAATTGGTAAAATATTTTGGTACAAGTAATTATGAATTACTAAAGTCAATTTTTGAATATGATGTATTTTTATTAATACGTTGATTTTTAATATGTTAAAAATACATAACAATTTTATGTAACATATGACATGTGACATAAGACAAATTGACATTTTGACAAAGATAATATGGAGTCCATATTATCTAAATGGACTGAAATTATGGGAGTATTAGGCTAATATTGTATTGATTAAATTAGTGGTAAACACAATGATTACCTACTAAACTAGCCATGCAACCCTAATGCTCATTATGAAGAGCAACTAGAGCATGCATTGGCTCCCTCCCATGCCCCCCTTCCACCCGGTTTTGAGAGAGGAAAATCCACTTGGTTTTTCCTCTTATTTTACCTAATATACACAAAAATGTTTTTGTTGTATAATTCATTCATTCATCGACCAAAATATTTTTAGAGAGATAAAAATATTTCACCTTCATCTTCTCCTCTCCTAACCGGTTTTAGGGAGATAAAACCAAATAATTTTGGGTCAATTTTTCTTACAAAATTAATATTGTCTAGTATTCATAATATTAATTTTATTAAGAGTGTGCTTTGGGTATTAATCCTTGGGAGAGATCCTATACTTGGGTCTTTGTTCATCCATAAAGGAAAGCACAAGAACAAGAGAGAAGGAGATCTCTCTTGTGCCCTAAAAACCGAAATCCCAATGTAAGGATGAATATTTCTTCTTTATTTTGTTTCTTTATTTTGTTTATTAGTTTGTTTATTAGTTTGCATGCATAAGATCACCATTATTTTGTCTACTTTTCCTTCAACAACAACAAACCAATTCAATTCAATCCTGCAATAACACAATCTCCAACCTTCAAGTACAAATGTCTGAACCGCAGCCCAGACCTGCCAGGTTACCGATCGCAACAGGTACCCACACCGCCAATGGTAGACTACAGCCTTGTCACCTAAACCCTCGCTCATCGCAAAATGTGAACCCAGATCATTAATGTGCACACCCCCTTGTGGCGGGAGCCACAAAGGGCGAACATGGGGCGTGAAGACCATCTCCCAAAAATGGCTCCTCAATCAATACCAACAATGTCAGCAATATCAAAATACCACAATACTTTCACATCAAAGAAATCACACAATAACACATCAGTTATAATCAATCGTACAGGAGATTGAGTAGGGAAAGCCTACCTTATTTGCTAGTTCCGCAAATCAACACAACAACGAGGCTAGAACCGCTCTTCTACGAAATCGTCACCTAACAAAGATAATCAAACAATACTACATCATAATCCATCACTAATCTCAACCTTTATCCTCGACCTAACCCAATTTAGGGTTTGCTTAAACTCAAATGACAACCACGGATTGATTAAGAAAACGCTAGAGACTTACCAATGAAACCGACATGGAAAAGAGATGTAAGACTCAAGATCGATCAAACTAATCTTGGAAGTGATGAAGATGATTAAAGGAGTAGTAAACGTAGTTTAGGTTTTGTAAAAATGATTTAGTAACCGAAAAGACGCAATTTATATCCTTTAATCATCTTAATCAAAACCGCGGAAATATACCCCGTCAGGCCGGGCACTCGGTCGAGTACCAGATATACTCGACCGAGTACGCCCTACTCGACCGAGTGTCTCACATACTCGTTCGAGTGTGAATTTTATTTGTCCAAGGTGTATTTCTTTGGTCATATGATATCCAAGGATGGTGTTATGGTAGATCCTTCGAAGATTGAAGCCGTGATCGAGTGGAAGAGTCCGACCGATGTTGGTGAGATCCGTAGTTTCTTAGGTTTGGCGGGTTATTAATTTATTATCGTCATTTTGTGAAGAATTTTTCCAAGCTTGCTAGGCCAATGACCCATTTTTTGAAGAAGGAGACCAAGTTTGTGTGGACCGAAGCTTGTGAAGGTGCATTCCAAGAGTTGAAGAGAATATTGACTACCGCTCCCGTGCTGATCTTGCCCAAAGATGGTGTCGACTTTGACGTGTTTTTGATGCTTCTAAGATGGGTTTAGGTTGTGTTCTTATGCAAAATAGGAGAGTTGTCACCTATGCTTCGCGACAGTTGAGAGTGCACGAGGTGAACTATCCTACTCATGATTTGGAGTTAGCCGCTGTTGTTCATGCCTTAAAGTTGTGGAGACACTACCTCATTGGAGTTCATTGCCGTATCTACACCGATCATAAGAGTTTGAGGTATATTTTCACCCAGAAAGAAGTGAATATGAGACAGCGACGATGGTTAGAGTTGGTGAATGATTACGATGTAGAGTTTTTGTATCATGAGGGGAAGGAAAATGTGGTTGCCGATGCCCTTAATTAGTAGGAAGTCTAATCATTCCTTGAGTGCCATTCGTGTGCTTCTCGATGATCGTTGTGCTGAGTTTCGGAAGTTGAGTTTGCAATTTGTGGAGAGTGGCTCTTATTACCTTGGTGCTTTGGTTGCCGAGCCCGTTCTTCACCGTGAGATTCTTGATAACTTAGTGGATGATGCTACTTTCAAAGGTTTCCAAGCCAAGCTTCTTGAAGGGAAAGCTAAAGATTGTGAGATTGATGCTAGAGGTTATCTTCGTTACCGAGGACGCATGTATGTTCCCGATGACGTTGACTTGAGAAATAGAGTTCTTGACGAAGCCAATCTATTCCCTTATTCGATTCACCCCGGAGGAGACAAGATGTATATGGATTTGAAACTTCAGTTTTGGTGGCCTAACATGAAGAATGACATTGTGTCATATGTGGGAAGATGTCTTATTTGTCAACAAGTGAAGTTTGAGCATAAGAGACCAGAAGGTTTGCTACAACCATTGGATATCCCTCTTTGGAAGTGGGAATCCATTTCCATGGATTTTGTTATGGCTTTATCTAAGACCGTTGGTGGAAAGGATGTCGTTTGGGTGATCGTGGATAGGTTGACCAAATGTGCTAGGTTCGTTCCTATCAAGGAAACTTGGAGTTTAGATCGACTTGCTAGCGCTTATGTTGAGTAGATCATTCGTTGCCATGGTGTTCCTAAGAAGATCGTGTCGGATCGCGACTCGAGGTTTTGCTTAAGATTTTGGAAAGCTTTGTGTCACGGTCCGGTACTTTTGCCGGATCGTGGTGCGCACTCTTGCCCCACTCTAGGGCAAGAAGCAAGCAACAGGGGCCTCGTACTAGTGAGGGATCGCCCACTAGCATGTTTCTCGGGGCTCGAGGTATGTGTCGGGAATCCTAGTCACGATTATCAAAGTCCAGCACACGAAAGCAATAAAAGTAAGCAATACGATTATTGTAAGCAAGAGACAAGTAATAACAAGCTTAAAGATGAGAAGCGGGTTATCTATTAGCACCTCTCATAGAGGCAAATTTGATAGTTTGGTTCTGGTAGCAGGATACATTGATTGTGCAGAATATCGATATATTTTCTAAATGCCTAAAAACATATCTTAAACTAAAAACGAGACTCCAATATTCGACACCTGGAAGTAGTCTTGGAGTACTAAATGAAACTAAAAACAGAAATGAAAATGCATGAGTACAAATAAGAAATTTAAGGGCTCGAAGTGAAAGGACCGCGCGTGCAATTCTCAGAGATTATGCGGCTAAAGTGCGGCTCCTTAAATTCTCCCCCACTCTGTTGCCGCCCTCGGCAACACAAAAATATCGAATGGTGCTTCAGTGAGACATCCTCGGTGAGCTGTGACCGTCCATGCTGCATTGAGGTTTGGCTTTATTTTTGCTTCAGCTCGTAGATACTTTTTGGTCCACACCATGATCAGATTCATCGTCCTTTCAAGAATAGAGTGCATTTCCTTGACGGTTAGACTACCGAACATCATGTCCTCCAAGTTTATCACTCGCCTGTGGTCATTGTGGAAAGTCCATGGCCTCGTTGCTCGAGCGGAAACTTCACGAGATCGTTCCAGGTGCTGGCTCCAGCGCACCTTTTCCTTGTCCATCACCACTTCAATACCTGCATTCAAGGGTAAGTGAGTTCTCCAGGACGCCGAATCAGCACTTCGGCGCGGCCCCCTGATGGTACGAGGCCTTCTTGTTTGGGTCGACTGACCCTCAAACCAGGATGTCGATTCAGCAGATCGACGTGGCCCCTTAATGTCACGAGGCCTTCTTCTTTGGGTTTCATGACCCTCATTGTCTACTCCCCTTTGAGGTGGTAGACTCTCATTCTATCTCCCAGGCCACTTAGCAGTGTAGTTAGCCTGGGTCTTTTTCCCCCTCGGTTCCGCTGAACCAATGGGTACTCTCCAAGGTTGTGCCCCTCGTCTCGGCGTCGTTATTACCCTCATTACCGATATACGAGGGTTCCCATTGTCCTCATCCTCATCCACGGTCTTCACTACGAAAGACCCCATCAGCAGCATCAAACCGTCACTTGGCTTTAACACTACTAATGCTTTCTGAAAGAACTGCATCCCGAGTAATAACTTGAAATCGTCTAACGGGACGGTGGTGAAGTCGATATCCCCTGCCCATTCACCCCCCTGAACCGCGACCTTTTTAGTCACTCCTTGGACACGTCTCATCTTCCTATTAACTGGCTTCAGGCAGCTGTTGGTGTTGCTCATAACTGGTCCCAACCGATCAGCTTCCTCTTTAGTCACGAAGTTGTGGGATGCACCCGAGTTGATCATGGATCGTGCTTTCCTCTCATTCACCATCAAGTCCACATACATGAGCCCAGTGGATTTCTTGGCGAGGGGTTCTTCCAACTTCCCCATTGCGCTTATCCTCTGTAGTGAGCCCATACGCGGCTGGTCTTCCTCATCACCCGAATCTTCATCATATTCTTGGTGATAGTCGGCCAGCGCCCCGTCAAGAGGCTCTTGAGCCCCTTTTGGCATATTATGAATCATCGCATTGAACTCGGCCTTGTTGGGACATTCGACCATCCTGTGAGGACCCTTGGACACAAAGAACGCGAACGGTTTCTTTGTTGTAGACGTAGTTGAGTTTCCCACCTTTGAAGATGAGCTTGTGGGCGAGTTCGAACTGCTCGCCGCTTGAGCTTGGCTTCCCTGTGAACGAAACCGACTGTTCCCAACCGAAATCGAACTAGCTTGTGGCTTCCGTCCATTGAACCCAATTTGACGCGCACCAGTATTCTCCGTTGGTGCCACATCTCGAGGTACCTTTCGCTCCCCATGGAAATCGAGAAGACGCTCCGCAGCCGATATGGCTGAAGATAGAGTCTTGGGGTTCTGTCTCATTACCTCCTGTTGGGCCCACCTCTTCAATCCGTTGGCGAACTCGAATGTCCTGTCCATCTCGGTCATTTTCGTAATCTCGAGCATGCACGTTGAGAATTCCCTCACATAATCTCGGATTGATTTGGTGTGCTTTAGTTCCTTCAGCTTCCTCCGAGCGACAAACTCGGTGTTCTCGGGGTAGAAGTGATTCTTCAAAATCCTCTTGAAGTCGGCCCACGATGTTAGCGTGATCGTGCCCGCTTCTATTTCCTTGTACCTAGCCCGCCACCACATCTTGGCGTCGTCCACCAAGTACATACTTACCGTATCGACTTTACCTTATTCGTCGTTCCCACTTACTCGAAAGTATTGCTCCATATCGAAAACGAAATTATCGACCGCTTTCGAATCCCTCGCCCCATTATAGGTGCGAGGTTGGGGCACCTTCACCTAACGTCCTCCTAATGATTTCCCGTCACTGTCTACCGCTTTCAAGAGCATGGCGCAAGTGTTCTCTAGCTCCTCGATCTTTCGATGGAGATGAATGATTTCTTCCGATCGATCATCGGGGATTGCCTCACTAATCGCTTGGATCCGGATATCCATCCCGATCATTGTCGACTCGAACCCACTAACCGTCTTTTCCAACTCCTCGAGGCTCTCCCCCATTCGGATCACGATGCCCTCGAGTTTTGGAAGTCGATTGTTGAACACGTCCTTTAAGTATCCCACTCGTTCTTCCATATTTTTGCCCATTTTCTCGATTCCGATGAACAAATGTGGCTTGCAGAAACCCGTCCGAAGACCGGGCTCTGATACCAAATGTCACGGTCCGGTACTTTTGCCGTATCGTGGTGCGCACCCTTGCCCCACTCTAGGGCAATAATGCAAGCAACATGAGTCTCGTACTAGTGAGGGATCACCCACTAGCACGTTTCTCGGGGCTTGGGGTGTGTGTCGGGAATCCTAGTCACGATTATCAAAGTCCGGCACACGAAAGCAATAAAAGTAAGCAACACGATTATTGTAAGCAAGAGACAAGCAATATCAAGCTTAAAGATGAGAAGCGGGTCATATAGACTAGCACCTCTCATAGAGGCAAATTTGATAGTTTGGCCCTGGTAGCAGGATACATTGATTGTGCAGAATAGCGATATGTTTTCTAAACGCCTAAAAACATATCTTAAACTAAAAACAAGACTCCAAGATTCGACACGCAGGAAGTATACTAAATGAAACTAAAAACAGAAATGAAAATACATGAGTACAAATAAGAAATTTAAGGGCTCGAAGTGAAAGGACCGCGCACGCAATTCTCAGGGATTATGCGGCTAAAGTGAGGCTTCTTACACTTTGCAAGATGCTTTGAGTAGTAAGTTGCTGATGAGTACCGCTTTTCATGCCGCTACCGATGGACAATCCGAAAGGACGATTCAAACCCTAGAAGACTTGTTGCGTGCTTGTGCCCTTGATTTTCATTCTAGTTGGGAGAAGAGCTTACCTTTGGTAGAATTTTTCTACAACAACAGTTTTCATGCTTCTATCAAGATGGCCTCTTATGAAGCCCTCTATGCATGGAAGAAAGTGCCGTAGTCCGATTTGTTGGGATCAAGCAAGTGATGTTTGTGATCTAGGACCCGACAAGTTAGCCGAGACGATTGACCAAGTGAAGCTCATCCGTGAAAGAGTGAAAGCCACCCAGGATCGTCAGAAGTCGTATCCCGATGTTCGTCGTCTACCCTTGGAGTTTGAAGTTGGAGATAAGGTGTTCTTGAAAGTGTCCCCGATGAAAGGTATTAAGAGGTTTGGAGTTAAAGGGAAGTTAAGTCTAGAGTACATCAGACCCTATGACGTTGTGAAGAGGATTGGTGCCGTGGCTTACAAATTGGATTTGTCCCCTAGTTTGGGTAAAGTTCATGACGTTTTCCATGTGTCTCAACTTAGGAAATACATTAGCGACCCTAGTCATGTGTTGCAAAATGAGATTCCCGAGCTGGAGCCTAGTCTTTATTTTGAGGAGAGACCGATCCGTATCTTGGATAAGAAGGGGAAGAAGCTAAGGAGCAAAGTGGTTCCCTTGGTGAAGGTTTTGTGGAAGTGTGGTGACGTAGAAGAGGAGACTTTGGAGCCGGAGGCTTCCATGCGTGTCAGATACCCTAGTTTGTTTTCGTAAGGTAATACCTTTTCCTTCAAGTTTTGAGGGCGAAACTTTTTAAAAGGTCGGGTGATTTTAACACCCGTAATTTTTATAAAAATCTACTTTTGGCTTTTAGTCACAAATTTATATTTTTAAATTATTTTTATAAAATATAGGTTGATATATATATATATATATATATATATATATATATATATATATATATATATATATATATATATATATATATATATATATGATAGTCAATATTATATTTATAGAGTAGTCGGAAATTCTAGATGGTTTCGGTAGTGAGGACCGTGTAGTTTCTCGGTTGGGCTTAGGTGTCACTTGAGCCCTTCATTTTCTCTACAACACACCTTTTTCCACCTACCTTTCTCATAACACTCCATCTTCTTCCTTTGTTTTTTGTAAAAAATAAACCCTCTAAACCTCCAACACCATTATCAAACCTACCTTAACAATCTTAATTTCACGATAACTCATTTGTTACTCAACCAAATCCTACCATTTTCGCGCCATTCTCATCCCCTTTTCATTCTTCATCTTTCTAAGTAAGAAAGATCCTATCTTTTGCACTTTTCAAAAATTACATCTTTTTAAGATGAGAGTTTTGTGCTAAATTTTACTCTTTTTGTGTCTTAGGTGAAGGACTTGAGGACCCGGAAGGAGACTCATACATTATTGATGAGGAATTGGACGAGTGAAGATGCTTTCAAGGTAATGGTGATGGGTTACTCGACAAAGTGTCAAATTTGCATGCTTTGGTTGTTAATTTAGTCTTCCAAAAGTTTAAAATCTGAATTTTGGTTATGTTTTGCTTGAATTTTGTTGAATGGTGTCCTCACATAAATTTCTCACATGCTTGGTTGAAAGTTTTATGCTTTATTGTCTCAAATCCGTACTTGTTGAATTTCCGTCTCAAATACAACGTTTTTCTGAGTTTGAATCATGCTAGGACATGTAAACAATTGTTGTGAAACGATTTTGGTTGATTTCAAATTGTTTGGGAGTCGATTTTGGTTAATCACGCGTACAGGGTGTCCCAGCCGGTGGGCAAGCTGTCAGTACCCTACTCGGCTGGGAGATCACTGTAAATTTTTATGGATTTTCTAAGGGTATGTTGTCCCAGCCGGTGGGCAGGCTGTCGGATACCCTACCCGGCTGGGAGACCCCTATAAGTTTTAAGTATATTTCAAAGTATAGGATGTCCCAGTCGGTGGGCAGGCTGCTGTGGATATGGGCCACTCGCGCCGCGCGCACCTGCGCGTTGGTTTTCGAGGCGGCGCCACTTCTCCCACGGAACCTTGGTTTGCCAAAGCACGTCATGGGCCGTTACCGATTGGTGAGGCATTGAAACCGGTGAAAGGTTGAATAAGCCTGCATTTGTGGAGTCGCCACCAATTTATTGTGGAAAAATTGGAAACTGTTCGAATACCTTGTGCCATGTCAAAATAGAAAGTAATGACATGAACACTAAGAACTTGTTACCGTTAGCATTCTATGTCTAGAATGATTCTCGAGATGCCAATGGACACGGATGTCCAGAGATAACTGAAGTAAGGGGTGAGGGTACGTATTAGGAAGCTCTTTAATCGAACACCTAATCCCGCTCGCCTCGATAGCGGGCTCTACTAATAATTAGAGAATCGTTCATATTTGATATGTCGTCGATGTAATACATACAATGCAATACACAATAGATTAATCCTAGCATGTGAGATTAAACTAAGTCGGTTAACACGTGTTTAGCACTCAAATTGGGTCGAAGTTGGAAGTTAGATTTATTACATGTGAAACATACAATATAAATCATACATAAATAATAATGAATAATGAAATACAATAATTACAATTATAAATATTACAATGATTACAAAGTTTATTTGATCTATGTCAAAAGCACACTCAAAACGGGATTTTGAAGAGGAAAATAAAGAAAATAAAATTAGAAATAAAAAGTATGAAAAATACATCAGATTAAGAGCGATAATACGATTAATAGTCAATTTAATACGTAATTAGGAACTACGTCAAAGCGAGAAAGAGTTCAGGGACAGAAGCCAACCCAGAACATGCACATCATCTGCTGCGTCCTCTGGAAGAGGCACAACTCTTCCTGCGTCTGTTCTTGAGCCAGACTCTGTCTATGAAGTCAGAACCGCAGATTATTAATGTTCATTGGTGAATTTAAGGTCGATTATTGAAGTCAGAACTCGAGTAGAAGTGATTTAACAGATTACATGCATCTGGAACCGTCATAAAACGAATTAAAGGTGATAATTTACAGCGGTTTACATGATTATAATGAACTCGTGTCGAATTTAATAAGGGAATAAAATTTGAACTTGAAAGCGAAATTGGATCAAATAAATTGACATCAAACGAATAAGACTATATACAAATGACAAATTCCAGAGACTTGATATGAACGAATCGAACCTCTAAAATCCGGGTTTGAATAAGATGACGAAAACCCGCAAATAATGATTATAAGGGATTTAAGTCGATTTAAACGTTATAATTTGAAAGGGTTAATTAAGACATGATTTATGTACCGATACGAACAAAGGAAAGAAAGAAATAAGAAAAATAAGAAAGATTGTAGAAGGTCGAGGAAGAAGAATAAGAGCAGGAGCAGCGGCAGCCTTAGGAAGAGGTGCAACATATGCTTCGATTCTTCGAAGAGGCGCAGCTGCTGTTGCGTTTCTTCTCGACGTCAGACCTTTGCTGTTTTGTACATACGGTTTTGAAAGATGGTTTTTAAGACGGTTTTGAACGTGCTTTTGATATAAACCTTACATTCGTGATACAAAATAAAAGTACAATAAATAAAATAGGATTTACACCCTCAGACTTACATGTTTGATGAAACGAGATTGACTAAACTTATCGTTTAGTGATTGCTCGACTCGAATATGCGTGGAAAGTGCCCTTGTTAAAGGATTTAGATTAATTGATTAGGTTGATTAAAGTGGAGTTGGTAAAATTGGTCGTTCTATGCAACGTGACTGGGACTCAGAATGACCTGAGCTTACGTGGTCGATTGATCAAGCACGTAGGCGTCGAAAGCGAAGAGCGTTGTCTAGAATGCAAAGAGAGAGAAAGAAGGGGCGGAACACTCGCGTGCCAAATATGGAGGCCGGAGGACCCTATTTACACCCTCAGACTTACATGTTTGATGAAACGAGATTGACTAAAGTTATCGTTTAGTGATTGCCCGACTCGAATATGCGTGGAAAGTGCCCTTGTTAAAGGATTTAGATTAATTGATTAGGTTGATTAAAGTGGAGTTAGTCAAATTGGTCGTTATATGCAACGTGACTGAGACTCAGAATGATCTGAGCTTACGTGGTCGATTGATCAAGCACGTAGGCGTCGAAAGCGAAGAGCGTGGTCTAGAATGCAAAGAGAGAGAAAGAAGGGGCGGATCACTCGCGTGCCAAATATAGAGGCCGGGGGACCCTATTTATACTAAACACACGAAGGAGTTTAGGAATGACACAGATATGGAAACAAATCATGGAAATATTCTGGAAAGCATGGAAAGAGGGCTAGGGAAGAGGCGTAGCCACTGCGACTCTTGGAAGAGGCGCAACACCTGATGCATCATTTTCCCAGAGGTCTCCTCCTTTGCAAGCAAGATTTCCGCGTTTTATTATGGAATTTCGGCAGATCTATACTTCCTTATTCCGTGAAACACAATATACAGAAGATATTTCCTTAAAAATATTAAATTTAATAAGGAATTTATATCCAGAGAATTCTAGAACACTCCGGAATATTCCGACTCGGCGATTAAACGGTTCTTAGAAAATGAAGCGGTTTTTGACCCGATCTCCAGATGAACTCTAATTACTGTCAAAACGACCGTATCTACGCGTAGATGACGATCATAAGGTTGACTCGAGTGTTTGAGCTATCACTTGTCGATGAACTTACGAACTGTCATAAAATCGTTTCGCGTATCAAACATGCGGCCAAATCATCACTGAGCGGTTGGAGGGAGGTGCAGAAATGAGGTATCTACAGAGCCCCCACTTTGACTGAGGCTTGGACAAGGCGAAAGTCAAAGTATAGCCATCAGGCCAATCAAAAATTATAACCTGACGACTATGGCGACGCGAGGCGGCTTGATGGTATCAAATTATACCTCGCAAGTGCACGGTTGTCGTCGTGCAAAATCGAGGGTCGATCCCACAGGGAGTTAGGAAGAGTACTAATCATTCTAATCCTTAAGCTTAGCTAAGTCGGTAATAAAAGGTGAGGGTGATAATCTAACAACTAAACTAACAAAATGAAATGTAATTAAACAAGAGAAGGAAAAATGAGCAGAAAAGATTAAGTTCTAAATCAAATGAGAAAAAGGCCTAGAACTCGGTTCTCCCACAACGATTCATAATTCCACGTCACGATTCCCTAGGCTAATCATTCAGGTAGACAAGCAAGGAGGAGATGGCTCTAATTCGCCTAAAACCAACTCCCGGGTTCGCAATAGGACACTAGCACTACCCGCCAACCCCCCTCTCGGGTTCGAAGGTCGGAATCCCTAACCTAACACCCGGCAACCCTAAGAACATGCATTTTCCCACAGTGGCCTAATATTGGCTAAGGTCATTAAGCCCTCATCGTTTTCCGGGTCATCCCACTCCTCCTCTCGAAGGTCGATTTCAAACTCTAGTCTAGAGGCACCCTCCCTTGGTTCTCCCCTTCAGTCTCAACCTAGGTAGCAATAGGTCCAAATTCTGGGTACCCGGTTCACAACCTAACCAACTCTCGTTGGTGGACAAGGGTCACAAATCAACATTACCCAAAATTGGCCCATAAGTCAAATCAATCCTCTAGACTATCCTTACCAATCTCCCCCAATAATTAGCCTTTATGTGAATCAATTGGTGAAATTACTCATGTTGGGTCAAACCGAGTCCTAATAAAACACTACTCACTAATCATGATTCTTAAGACAAAATAATTAGTAAAGATGGATTCTTTAGGCATAAACATGATGGAAGAATAAATTCTACTAATAATCATGCAAATAAACAAAAAACAATTATGAGGTAAGACAAATTAATCTAAGATGGATAAGGATTGAACCAAAAGACACAAACTTTAACACAAGAAACTCAAAGACTCAATCTTTGGGTGTAAACAACAATGGTGAACAAGGAAAAGATGAACAAGAGAGAGAAAAACAACAATCGAACAATAAAGAGTGGAATTATAACATAAATAACTAAACAAAACTTAAGAGAAAAACATTTGTAAACAAATGAAATTAAGGAGAGAAATCATACCAACTCAATAGCTAAGAAAGGAACTTGGATTAAAATAAGAAAGGAGAAACCTTCAATCTTCTTACAACCCAATTACTAACACTAATAATGATATAATTATTGAAGAACTTGTTCTAATTAGGGAAGGATTAACAAAGTAATTAGCAAGGTTCAAACTTGGAGAATGGAAATAAATTAGATCTAGGGTTGTGTGTACAAATGGTTAAGGGAGGGGGTATTTATAGTCTTTCATTGGATTAGAGAAGAAGAGGAAATGAAGCCCAATATCCGCAGCAGCTGCGTTCTGCCGGTGGATCGGCTACCGGTCAGCCTACCGGTAGCGAGACCGTTGCAATTTTGGAAAATAACTGGCATGCGTGTTCTGCTGGTGGACCGGCTGCCGGCCTACCGGCAGAACACAATCTTCTATACCCCAAAGTCTTCGTTGGTGTATCTTCTACCGGTTGGCCGGCTACCGGTTCGTCTACCGGTAGCGAGACCAATCAATTATTTCTCTTCAACTTTAATTCAATGTGGGTTGTTGTGCTCGCGGTGGACATTTCCTGCCTACCGCAGAGCATACTCTTCAGCTTTTTTTTTTTCCTTTCTCTTGGTAATGTCAGGTGAGGGTGTTCTGCCGGTGGTAGGACTGACTGCCGGTGTGACGGCAGAACACACTTCTCAGCTTTTTCAACTCCTTTTCTTCTCAAGCTAACATGAGCTAGCTCCTTCACTCGATCTTCATTCCGTCTTGCCTTTTCTAAGGCCAATCCCCTACAAAGGAGTACGGGGAGTCATGATATCGAGGTACATGGAATAAAAGGCAAAACACGAGCGAGAGTGAGCTAAAACGTGCTAAACAAGGCAAAATGCATGAGAAACGGGAAGTGAAATGGCGTAAACTAATCACATATCACGGCTCAAGGGGTATGAGCCAAGGACCTGTCGTCGGGAACATTTTAGAGTCTGTCGACTATCGGGGAGGGTCGTTTAAAGTCCATTAGACTATGTAAGGAAGCTCGCCAGCCATAAGAAGAAATCATACCTGAGATACCCCTGGGTGAAACGGGACCTGAAGACGCTTCGGCAAAACTCTTTGGTCTGAAGATAACTTGGTGTCTGAAGGCATTAGGGGTTAGAGAGATTCTGAAGAAACTTCTTAACACTTCTGAAGGCTAACTCTGAAGGCTATCTCTCTCTAAAGGGAATGCTGAAGGATAACTCTCTGAAGGACTGAACATGAGGACTTCTAGAAATTACTGAAAAGAGGTTATCTGAAGGTTACTGAAAGGATTATATGAGGGGTTATTCTAAAGGAAGAACATATGAAGGTTTATCCTGAAAGTTGTTTGAAGGAGGAACATATGAAGGACTCTCTTTGAAGGATTATTTGTTATCTGAATGTTATCTAAAGGGTTGTTTGAAGGGATAAAGGATTATCTGAAGGTTTAGGTAAATTTTTGAAACATATGAAGGATTTGAGGGATCTGAAGGATTTAAGGTAGGTTTCTGAAACATCTGAAGGATTAAGGCAAGTTTCTGAAAGATATGAAGGATTAAGGCAAGTTTCTGAACTCTCCGGGGGTTGTTTCTCTCTAACTCTATGGGAAACCATGTAAGGGTCAGCGGGACGTTGGTAGAAACCACTAGGGAATCTGCTCGCGTCGGTCTCAAGCGAACTCTGTTTCTGAGAAATACGTGGGCTGTAAGCGGGGCAACGAACTCTCGCTGGGGAACACATCGATGACTCCGCTGGGGAAGAATCATATGTTGGGTTGACAACGGCGCGCCCTTGGCACTGTTGAGGAGAAAATAATAGTTCGACAACGACGCGTCCTTGGCATCGCTGAGGAAAAGTGTTTGACCGACAATGGAGCGTCCTTGGCACTGTTGAGGAGAAAATCCGCTCGGGTCGTCGCAAGCGAAATTTCGATAAAGAGGAGAAGCCCATGAATTATATTTAGTGATCATGAATTCTTGCAATTTTCTTGATTGTCGCTGGGGAGAACGAAGGCTTGGGCGAAGCCCCCAGTTGGAGCAATCACTACTTCTGATACTCACCTGCATGGTTAGTAGCCACAAAAGAACACAATCTAATAGGCAAATAGCATATAAACACATATGCACGTAAGTAATTAGCATATGGACCTCGAATGAGGAAGCACATAGGTTTTGCAAAACTTCTTTCTTTATAAAAGTTGTTTAAATCTTGAAATAAAGGTGGAATTTGTCACTTGTAATGCGTTATGCATATCCAATGGGCTTTAGACTCATGACTTGACATGACATCGCTCACTAGGACATAAGACGACAGACTGACGCAACACTGACTTAGATTTGACGCGACACATGGATGAATTTGACAGATTTTGCTTAAGTATGCGCAACCCCTAGCCAAGTATGGGCGATAACGCGTATCAGTTCCAAAGGTAGAAGAATTGCAAGAATGATGAGGACATATAAAGGCAAGGCATGAGCCATGGGTCAACTGTCTACTTGAATGTCTTTCGCCACCGTTTTCTGTAAAAGAGACCCCTCTTGAGGCACGATAACTTTGAGAATTGATCTAAGACCTTTGTCATTATCCGGACCAAGCACTAGTTTGACTTGAAATAAGAGAGGAATAAAGGAAGGGTGACATCTCGGAAGAGAAGCTCCAGGATGAGAAGATGACTCTGGAATTTGGTAAAAAGGAGACTGGGCGACAACAAGGAGCCCCCAGTAAAGAGGTAAAAATGGAAATTGTGGTTGGAAGGTTATGAAATGGAAAGGGATGGTTGATAATTGAGTTTGAAAGTGGGGATGGTTGTGTCCTTGAGGACTGCCTACGTATCCACGTGAAGTGAAATCAAACCAGATCGTAGTTCTGAGGTTTGGTTAATTTTATTTGGGTGTTATGGTTGTATCCTTCTTGTGTAAGAAAGGACTGCCTACGTATCCACCTGAAGAGGTGAAATCAAACAATGCTCGTAGTTCAGGTGTGTGCCTAAGCTATGTTGTCAGGGCCTTAAAGTGCATGGGTCAGGAGAGTATATTCCTCTGGTGACTCGAAGAATCGATTTGACACAACCCCCTCTAATCATAGACCAAAGAGGCATAAATAAGTTTGTACAAGTTTCCTTGTCGTGTGAGCACACTTAGTGGACCCTAAGGATGATATGGGTTCATCCTGTTCTAGGTAGAAAAGTATCTGAAGACTCCGTGTCTGGGTCAAGGTGAAACTGGATTGGATATTTGAATGTGGAGCTTGGACATAAGAGGCTTTGATGAACAAATCTCTGGAGCTTGATTTTGTGGAGTTGAGGCTTGATGGGATTAATGCTTGTAACATGGCTTGGAAATGGGGTCTCCTGGCTTGATGTAGCCTGAGCACATAAATGTAGGTTAAAATGACGTGGGTTCAAGCTTCTATGTCTTGGCCCTAAGGGATGGGTATACCTGACGAGTTTGAGAGGATTCTCAAAATTCCTAACTATCTCCCTGTAACGGTCTTGAGAAGGACTTAAGGTGTGTGATGGGCTTAGTGAGGGTGCTAGTTGACCATCTTCATCGATGTCTTGATTCTATATAAAATTTAGCGTTATTCCGTTCAACATTTGATTTCGTACTCGTTCTTGATTCAGACTCAGATTCTTAGTCTAGAATATATCTCGGCTTTTTGCTCAGATTCTTGATTCAGGTTTTTGAAGATAACATTGACCTTGGATATTGACATTGATTTGTGACAGGGCAGTCGTATACCTATCAAAAATAACCAACTGGCTCTAACTAATATAGCTAGAGAAGTCGAGTCGAATCCACAGAGAGATGGGAAATTGTCAACTTTATCTAAGTCCGTCAAGGTAACCAAATTGGGGGGTTTTAATTGATTGATTCTAAACTAATGAGAGTAAGGAAGAGAAGTAAAACAGAGAAAAGGAGTTAAACAGATAGAGGAAACAGCTAAGTCAAACGGTTCACCATAATCATTCGGTCAAGTAATCTAGGTCTCAGGTCAATGCAGATACGGTCTGAGGGGCAGTGAATATCTCCTTTCCGTCTCAATTCGCCCTAAAGCACAAATAGCTTAGCTTCCGCCCTAACTATAATGCTCTATTGTTCGCTACTAGTCTCGCCTATTCCAACCTTTCGGTCTAGGTCAAGGGTCACTATGATTTAAATGCCTAATTGCGTCGACTCAATTAAACAGATACAATTAATTGCAGCAGTTAACAACAAAGATTATACCAGCATTAACCCAATAAATGATTACTATCCCTTCATAATTATGGATCCCCCCTATAGTCTTAGCAGAGGGGAATTAGCTACTCATCACCATTGAACTAACAATCATAACAAATAGATAATTGAAACTAAACATTATAACAATTAATAAAGATTGAATTGAAGCAATTATTATAACAATAAGGAGAGAAATGATTAAAGCAATGATTAAGATTAAGGGATTAAAGATGAATAAAAGTACCAATACAATCCGAATTCGAGTAGCAAAAGTGTAGAAAGAACCAAAATCTAATCAACAGTAGCAAAGTCTTCAGTAAAAAGTGAATAAAAGAATCCCGAGAGAGGAAGGGAGGAGTTACGTCGTTCCCACTTTCAGTCATATACGAAATTACTCTCTAAACCTAACCTATGGACTAATTACAAAAGCCCATACGAAATTAAGCGGAAAACAAACTAAAACAGGACAAACCACTCGATCGAGTGGAAACAAACCACTCGATCGAGCAAACTAGCACCAAACCACTCGATCGAGTGGAAATAAACCACTCGATCGAGCATTCCTTGCAAAGTCTTCTCGATTGGCTCCTTGAACTGCTCGATCGAGCAACTTGGAGTATATAAAGCATTCGATCGAGTAATAAATCACTCGATCGAGCTGTTTAAGCACGTTAGACCTTGAATTTCTTCCCGAAACCAGCTCACGCGTCTTCCAAGTGTTAGATCTCCAAGCTCCGGCTCCTCGTTCTCCATAAATGCATGCAAATGGGACGAATTAAGGCTCGATTTAGCTCCTCTTTGATTAATTCGTACAAATTACATAAAAAGAACCAAAGTAGGATATTCGGGGGCATTTGTAGCTAGATGCTACATAAATAGTACAGAAATGCGTGTAAAAATGAGGTAAAAACCTTATGTAAAATACACGTATCAAATCTCCCCAAACGAAACCTTTGCTTGTCCCCAAGCAAAATATAAATGCAACTAAGAATAAACAGTGGAACGGGACCAACGCATCAGCTACAAATCACCCACAAAACCAATTTAATGCAACAAAATGACAAAGTGGCAAATGAGAAGTGCAAACGAATTAGATCAATGTTTCAAACTTACTGAACCGTCGACCTTGCAAGGCTCAAAAGATATCGGACTCTCTCGGATCGTTCGTCACTCAATATTGGCACAAGGTGAGTATATATGTGAAAGATAGAAAGAAGTAAAGACACTCACCTAACTCGATCTATAAGAACATGCATGCAGTTAACATGAGTAAAGTCTCTACAACCATACATATGCATTCCAACCATACTAATGACCAAGACACACGCCGAGGACTTACTTTTGGGTAAGTGAGGTAATGGGTAAGAAGGGGCTAAAATGAATTTGGATATGTAGAGTTAATAGCCAGGCTAGCAACAAGGAAATCCAAATTTGAACTGCATCCCAACTTCGTACTCAATATAATAAGATGAAACGGTGCAAAAATCATGCACTCTACTCACGAACACCATAACAAACTCGTCAACTCCCCATAAGACATAAATAAAACATGGAAGTGAAAATCATTATATAATTTCTCATTTTTTCCACACATGATTTCTCTTTCTTTTTTTTCTTCTTTTTTCTTTTTTTTTTCGTTCTTTTTTTTTTTTCTTTTCCATTTTTTTCATTTTTCATCCATCACTTTTTTCATTCCCTTCAGTTCTTCCACCAACTTCTGAAATCAGATAAAATAACCATATTGCAATAAAACATTCCAACAACTACTCGTCACTAGCTCGGCTAGGGTAGGAAGTATTATAGAAAGTAGTTAAAAGGACAAAAAGGCAATTTGGCTATGTGGGGCTCATGGGTAGAATGAAATAAAGGGAACTGCCTCTCCTAACATGTGTCACCATCCACAGACCGAATGCATATAGGTATTAAGAAGACTAGACTCATGCTTATGCAAATTGATGTTACATGCCTTAAAGAGAGTACTACTCACATCCTAAATGAAACCGGTCATGAATGTCACCAGTTTATAAGCTCTAACCTCAGAATGTAATGTAGCTTGCCGATAAAAGAGTCAAGTCTATTCGTTCAGATAAGAAAGAAACAAAAACTCGTAGATCATGCACACAATCATGCCAACTAAATGTCAAGAATATGCAAGGCTTAAGTAAAGATTCAATGTAGCGTCAATGTTCAAACGTTCCAACTCGAATTAAACATGAAAATTTTTGTTTGAATTTTACGCTTTTTTTTTAATTAATTAAAACAACAATGCATGCGATAATAATTAAACGTGCAAGCAAAAATGCAAGAAAACATGCAGACAGACACAGATATGGATGCATACCTCCCCAAACCAAACCGTACAATGCCCTCATTATAGTAAAAATAGGGAAAGAAATGCAAACTTAAGAGAAAAGGAGAAGTGGAGTCGGAAAACTTACAAAACGTCATAAGGAGGGACCTCCCCAAACCGACCATGAACATGGGAGGTCAAAGAAAGTCAAGCAGTAGCTCCATAGATGTAAAATAGCTGCCGGAAGACGAAACCACTCGATCGAGTAACTTGGAACTGCTCGATCGAGTGAACTGGTAAATGGAAGGACTCGATCGAGTAGAAAACTACTCGATCGAGTAAACGTGATTTTTGCTTTGGTCGATCGAGTGAAAATATCACTCGATCGAGTGAATAAAACCCCAAAAATGCTCGATCGAGTAGAAAAACTACTCGATCGAGTAACTGGACCTGCAAAATACGCGTTAAAAGCAAGGAAAGTATAAAAAGTTCGTAAAACAGCGTCTAGAGTTCGACAAAAAGCTAAAGGAAAATAAAATGTTCAACAAAAGTACAATAAAACAGTCCGGACTGCCTCCCGGAGAGCGCTGGTTTATGAGGTCCCGCACGACCTTTCTGGCATCAATTAACCGGCACATCTAGCTCGTCGAAGTACAAGACTTCAACTCATTTGTCTCCTTCATTTGCCTCGTGGTAATGCTTCACATATTGTCCATTCACCTTGAACCTACTACCTTCAGAGTTTTCGAGCTCCACGGATCCAAACTTGGTAACAGATGTCACCGTATAAGGACCACTCCACCTGGACTTCAGCTTGCCAGGAAATAGTCGCAATCGGGCATTAAACAGCAGCACCTTTTGCCCAACATGAAACTCTTGAGGTAGAATTCTCTTGTCATGCCATCTCTTCGTCTTTTCTTTGTAAATGCGCGAGCTATCATAGGCATTAAGTCTAAACTCTTCCAACTCATCTAGCTGCAAAAGACGATTCTGACCACACAACTTAGGATCAAAGTTAAGCTCACGAATTGCCCACCAAGCCTTACATTCCAATTCAACAGGTAAGTGACACGATTTCCCATAAACTAACCTATAAGGTGATGCACCAATTGGGGTCTTAAAGGCAGTTCTGTAAGCCCATAATGTGTCCTCTAACTTAAGACTCCAGTCCTTCCGTGATTTAGAAACTACCTTAGACAAGATCTCTTTCAACTCGCGGTTAGAGACCTCAACCTGACCACTAGTTTGGGGATGGTACCCCAAACCACGCCGGTGTTGGACACCAACTTTAGACAGAATATAAGTTAGTTTCTTTTCCTTAAAGTGCATTCCCCCATCACTAATGACGACCCTAGGGACACCAAATCGGGGAAATATGACCTTTTTAAACATTTTTATCACGGTCTTGGCGTCACAATGAGGTGAAGCAATTGCCTCAACCCATTTCGACACATAATCAATGACCACTAAGATATACCGTTACCTTTTACTAGACGGAACGGTCCTTGGAAATCAATGCCCCAGACATCGAAAACCTCAACCTCTAAGATGCCGTTTTATGGCATCTCATGTCTCTTTGAAATATTCCCTGATCGTTGGCAAGCATCACAAGCTGAAACAAAAGACTTAGCATCGCAAACAATGAAGGCCGAAAAACCAGCATCAAGTACCTTAGCCACGGTGCGCGATGGACCGTGGTGACCACCATATGAAGAGGAGTGACAGCCTTCCAGGACTACTTTGGCCTCCCATTGCGGAATACACCGTCTGTAGAGACCGTCTGCACATTCCTTAAATAAATAAGGATCATCCCAGAAATACGCGCTAGCGTTATACGTAAAACGCTTCCTCTGCCGATGAGAAAGGTCAAAGGCAACTTGCCACCGACAACGGTTAGCTATATCTGCATACCAAGGCTCTTGGTTAACAATAGACGATATAACAGCAATTAAAGTATCGTCAAGAAAAGAATCATCAATAGGTAGAGAATCTTCCCCTTCTTGTCGTCGATCGCGACAAGTGATCGCCTAACGTTCTCGGTTCCTTTCTTATCCTTAATCTGCAAATCAAACTCCTGAATAAGGAGTATCCATCTCAATAGCCGTG
This sequence comes from Silene latifolia, assembly GCF_048544455.1. Taxonomy (NCBI): domain Eukaryota; kingdom Viridiplantae; phylum Streptophyta; class Magnoliopsida; order Caryophyllales; family Caryophyllaceae; genus Silene; species Silene latifolia. The sequence continues at coordinate 7,753,734 of NC_133530.1, read as the reverse complement.
GTTAGCCTCCTTCTTAGCAAGAAGATGCTTCAAAGCTGCATGGTCGTAAAAACAAAAGAAACTTCCGACCCAACTAAATAAGAACGAAACTTCTAAGGCATAAACTACAAACTAGCACTCTTTCTCGGTGGTAGTGTACTTCACTTGAGCCTCATCCAGAGTTCGGCTCGCATAGTAGATAGCGTTAAGAGCTTTGTCTTTCCTTTGGCCTAGCACCGCTCCTAGTGCATAGTCACTGGCATCACACATTATCTCAAACAGCAAGTCCCAGTCGGGAGGCTGTATGATCGGCGCAGAGACTAGAGCCTCGCTTTAACTGTTAAAAGCGAAAAGACACTCATCAAGAAACACAAAAAGGGCATCCTTAAGTAGCAACTGTGTAAGTGGTTTAGCAATTTTTGAGAAGTCCTTGATAAACCAAATGATAAAAGCCGGCGTGGCCAAGGAAACTCCTCACCCCCTTAACATTGACAGGAGGTGGTAATTGCTGAATCACTTCCACCTTTGCTTTATCAACCTCTATTCCCCTGTCATAAACTAAGTGCCCCAAGACAACTCCCTCATTGACCATAAAGTGGCACTTCTCCCAGTTCAGCACAAGATTAACCTCAATACAGCGCTGCAACACTTTCTCAAGGTTAGACAGACAGTTAGAAAAATCACTTCCATAAACACTGAAATCGTCCATGAAAACTTCCATAATAGACTCAATATACTCTGAAAATATCCCCATCATGCACCTTTGAAAGGTAGCAGGGGCATTACATAAACCAAAGGGCATCCTGCGATAAGCAAAAACGCCCTGAGGACAAGTAAATGTAGTCTTAGCTTGATCGTCCTGGGTGAATAGGGATCCGAAAGAACCCTAATACCCGTCTAAATAGCGTAAAAATTTATGAGAAGCTAACCTTTCTACCATTTGATCAATAAAAGGAAGGGGAAAGTGATCTTTCTTGGTGGCGGCATTAAGCTGTCTGTAGTCTATGCACATCCGCCAACCAGTCACTACTCGAGTAGGTATTAACTCATTCTTATCATTCTTGACTACAGTTTTCCCTCCTTTCTTCGGGACCACCTGTACTGGGCTCACCCATTTAGAATGACCAACAGAATAAATAATACCTGCATCGAGCAGCTTCATTACCTCAGCCATCACAACATCCTCGCATCTTCCGTTCGATGCTGCGCGACCACATCGCATGGTTTGTGATCTTCCTCCACTCTATCCTCGTGCATACAAATATCGGGACTAATCCCCTTGATATCGTCCAACGAATAACCCGATGCTTTCTGTTTTTCTTAAGTACGACTAACAAGGAAGTCACCATCATCATTAAGCTTAGCACTAACAATGACTGGATATTGCTCTGTATCGTCTAAGAAAAACAATTTAAGATGAGAAGGGAGAGGCTTACGCTCCGGTACCTTTAGCTCAATGGAGCAAAGAGTGCTAATCATCTGTTCCACTTGCTCTCCCTCGGCCTTCGGTGAGTTCAAGCTCATCTAAATCATCAACAAGCAAATCCAACACAACGTCAACGTATCCGGGCTACCCGCACACTCATCAAAAAGCATAAGAGCTTCTAGTGGGTCCTTCATAAAAGAACCCGACCAGAAGTCATAAATAGACTCGTCAATAATATTAACTGAATAACAAGTATCCTCTATCATTGGCCGAGCCAAAGTACTAGGCAGACTGAAAGTGATCGCGTCATCCCTTACTGCAAGAGTCAAACGCCCTTGTTTGACATCAATAACGGCCCCAGCTGTACAAAGGAATGGTCTTCCTAAGATAATTGGGGTCCGGGTGTCCTCAGCTATATCTAAAATAATGAAATCCACTGGAATAAAGAGCTTGCCTATTTTCACAGCACGTCCTCTAAGACACCTAAAGGCTTCCTAACGCATCTATCACCATCTCAGAAGGTAATGTTAGTCATTTTAAGATGACTCATGTTCGATTTCTTGCGTAGGGGGCATGACACTAACACTGGCTCCTAAGTCACAAAGAGCCTTATCAATAACCACATTGCCTATAATACGTAATAGAAAAGTCCGCACGGGTCTTTCATTTTTGGTGGAGCCTTATTTAAAAGTAAATTGCTAGACTCCTCCATAAATGAAACCGTCTCATATTCGCTTAAATCTCTCTTACGTGTCACAATATCTTTCATAAACTTAGCGTAAGTAGGTACCTGAGTAACAAGTTCGGTAAAAGGGACATTTACTGAGATTCTTCACAACGTCCACGAACTTACCGTCATCGCTCGATCTTTGCGTCCTTTAGACGACCTGGGAAGGGTACTCTGGTAGCAATGATTGGACCCGCAACTTTTTCTTTACCTTTATCAATGCGTGACGCCTCCACAAAGGGGGAAGATGACACGATAGCGGAATTAGATAGTAAAATAGGATCTCCGCCGCTTCTGGTACTCGATCGAGTACTTTTATCACTCGATCGAGTGATTTCAAGTTGAGAAATACTCGATCGACCACTTTCCTTACTCGATCGACCATTGTCTTTTTCTGCTTTACTCGATCGAGCATTTTTATCACTCGATCGAGTGATTTCCTCAGCAAACTTGGTCGATCGAGTAAGAATATCACTTGATCGACTATCTTCAATTTCTGCACTTCTCGATCGACTACTATTTTCACTCGATCGAGTGATGGGATGAATGAATTCACTCGATCGAGTAGATTTTTACTCGATCGAGTGTCTGGACTACACGCAGCAACAATTTCGTCCAGAAACTCGTCTATGTCATCCTCCGGGGTATCTTCAGCTATAAAGACCCCGTCTTCTGGCACCTTTGGCTCTTCATGAGTAAAGCCAACTCGGAGATTCATTGCACTAACTGGGTCGCATGTCGGTAGAAGCTTGGCTTGGTCTTTCGCGATTGTTAATTGCAAGACTTGTTCTCTTAATTCCGCTATGACAGTTTCTTTCCTATTGCACTTCTCCTGAAACTGTTGTGTTATGTTAAACATAAAGGATTTCAGTTCGGCAATTTCCTCATTAGCAGAAGAGGGAACTGGTTGCATTGCTGGCGTAGAAAGAGTAGGAGCATTCTTTATTTCTTCGTACAGTTGAGAAAAAGGAACTCCTTGCTTGTATTTCTGGTAATCAAGGACATGCTCCGTACTCGCTAGGCATCCAATAGGGTCATGCCCTTCCATACCACATCTACCACATAGCTCCACATACTCAGTAATCGAACAAACCTGAGAACTCTCACTTATAACTTATGTAATCTCCACATTACCTAGACTTTTGCTAGGACCTTCCACTGCAGCTACTACCAATTCATTAACTGGCTCTTTACCTCGGGGGTTCCCATATTCAGAGACATGAATAGCCATCTCCTCAATGAGACGCCAACCTTGGTCATCTTCAACATTCTTCGTGAATCTTCCCTTTGCTATGCTGTCAAGAATAACTCTCTCGCTCCGATATAATCCGTTATAAAACTGAGTACAAAGGAACCATCGTTTGAACCCGTGATGAGGCACAGAGCGGACAAGCTTCTTGAACCTAGTCCAAGCCCCATTCAAATCTTCAGTAGACAGAGCGGTGGGAAATATCGCCTGTAAAAGGCTAAGGCAAGGGAATTCCAGTCGGTTACACCGGCTGCCTCCCTATCAAGATCTCTCAACCACTCCCGGGCATCATAAGCTAAAGAAAATGGAAAGAGGGCTCCTTTCACTTTATCCTGTGTCACCCCAGCAGAGAGGGGAATGGTAGAGCAATACTCCGTAAAAAGCTCTATATGCCTGCATGGATCTTCTTCAGGTACCCCCCCTAAAGAGATTTCTCTCTACCAGCTGTATATAAGATGGACGGATTCCAAAGTTTCCCTGATCAGTAATGGGTAATAGGAAACCTTTTGGAAGTGAATCCACAAAGAGCTCGAATGGTCAAGCTAGCTTGGGCATTTTGGCAAATAGATTTCACAAAGCAACTACTAACCTGCAAAGCTAATCAAAAACTTTGCAAAAAAATGAGATCAGTCTCAAGGAATAAATTCCTTGAGACGAGAAACAAACTTAAATAAAACAACAAAATTGCACCACCTCCCCGGCAACGGCGCCAAAATTTGACAGGACAGTCGTATACCTATCAAAAATAACCAACTGGCTCTAACTAATATAGCTAGGGAAGTCGGGTCGAATCCACAGAGAGATGGGAAATTGTCAACTTTATCTAAGTCCGTCAAGGTAACCAAATTGGGGGGTTTTAATTGATTGATTCTAAACTAATGAGAGTAAGGAAGAGAAGTAAAACAGAGAAAAGGAGTTAAACAGATAGAGGAAACAGCTAAGACAGACGGTTCACCATAATCATTCGGTCAAGTAATCTAGGTCTCAGGTCAATGCAGATACGGTCTGAGGGGCAGTGAATATCTCCTTTCCGTCTCAATTCGCCCTAAAGCACAAATAGCTTAGCTTCCGCCCTAACTATAATGCTCTATTGTTCGCTACTAGTCTCGCCTATTCTAACCTTTCGGTCTAGGTCAAGGGTCACTATGATTTAAATGCCTAATTGCGTCAACTCAATTAAACAGATACAATTAATTGCAGCAGTTAACAACAAAGATTATACCAGCATTAACCCAATAAATGATTACTATCCCTTCATAATTATGGATCCCCTATAGTCTTAGCAGAGGGGAATTAGCTACTCATCACCATTGAACTAACAATCATAACAAATAGATAATTGAAACTAAACATTATAACAATTAATAAAGATTGAATTGAAGCAATTATTATAACAATAAGGAGAGAAAGGATTAAAGCAATGATTAAGATTAAGGGATTAAAGCAATGATTAAGATTAAGGGATTAAAGATGAATAAAAGTACCAATACAATCCGAATTCGAGTAGCAAAAGTGTAGAAAGAACTAAAATCCAATCAACAGTAGCAAAGTCTTTAGTAAAGAGTGAATAAAAGAATCCCGAGAGAGGAAGGGAGGAGTTACGTCGTTCTCCCTTTCAGTCATATACGAAATTAATCTCTAAACCTAACCTATGGACTAATTACAAAGCCCATACGAAATTAAGCGGAAAACAAACTAAAACAGGACAAACCACTCGATCGAGTGGAAACAAACCACTCGATCGAGCAAACTAGCACCAAACCACTAGATCGAGTGGAAATAAACCACTCGATCGAGCATTCCTTGCAGAGTCTTCTCGATTGGCTCCTTGAACTGCTCGATTGAGCAACTTGGAGTATATAAAGCATTCGATCGAGTAATAAATCACTCGATCGAGCTGTTTAAGCACGTTAGACCTTGAATTTCTTCCTGAAACCAGCTCACGCGTCTTCCAAGTGTTAGATCTCCAAGCTCCGGCTCCTCATTCTCCATAAATGCATGCAAATGGGACGAATTAAGGCTCGATTTAGCTCCTCTTTGATTAATTCCTGCAAATTATATAAAAAGAACCAAATTAGGATATTCGGGGGCATTTGTAGTTAGATGCTACATAAATAGTACAAAAATGCGTGTAAAAATGAGGTAAAAACCTTATGTAAAATACACGCATCAATTTGTTTGATTCTTCTCCTTTTGACTCTTTTGTCTTGGATATTGATCTTGGTCATTTTTCTTGATTGAGCCTTTGTATTTGATCATGGCTCGTATCGTCTTGGATTTGCTTGCTACCATGGATTTGGGTTAGACTAGCACCTTTGGTGTGAAACGGGTTGGTCTTTAGTAACACAGGTTGTTTATTATGGGGAATGGGCTTGCCTTCCATCATGGATCGTTAACAAGGGAGATGGTCTGGATTCGTCCTAGAATTTCTTGAGATAGGCTCGTCCTAAACTAGGGTATAGCGAGGTTTCTATCGCCAGACATGGAATAGGTAAGGAAATGGACATGGAGTTTCAGGTCCTCTACAACTCGGAACAAGACATCGTTTAAGTGTACTCACATCGACTGACATGTGTTGTTTGATTTAAAATGTCTCAAATCAATTCTTATTGTCACAGGAAAAGGGTAAAGGAAGATATATGATGTAATATGTGGATTGAAAAGTGTACTTTTATTGAAATAAGTAATGAATGTATTTAACATAGACTCGAGAAGACACGGGACTCGTGGGATAGCCCCCAGGTTGTCACTAGGAATGGAAATGGACACCAATAAAGACACTAGAATAATTATGGGATAGAAAACCTAGGACTCGGACTCGGACTCTGACTCGATCTTAGATCCAGACTCGTAATCATCGGCCCATGCTTGAACATTTTCTCTTCCAGCAACTGGCTTTGAGCATTCACCCATTTGAGCACCTCATCCTCATCATTGGGAACACCAGAAGGATAACAGTCAAGAAGAGTTTCCTGATAAGTGGTATATCCATGAGGATTGCCTAAGCTGCCTTGTGGGTTAAAGGTTGAGAGGGAAAATTTCCCACTTTCAATCATATCTTGGATCACATGCTTAAGCTTATGGCACATCTCAGTATTGTGTCCTTTGCCCCTGTGATACTAGCAATGGGCGTTACTATCCCAGAATCCAGATCTCCTTTGTGGATCTGGAGTAGGACCGATAGGCTTCAACATTCGTCGTTCCATGAGTCTCTGAAGGGCATCGGTGTATGTAATACCAATGTCGGTAAATTTCCTTTTCTTGTCGGAAACCTTTGTGAATGACCTTGGCGAGTTGTTAGGTTTCTTTAACGAAGCTCCATGAGGTTGCCTTTGTTGATTTTGATTCTTGGATGAGAAGAACTAGGAATAGATTCCCCACTTGTGGCTTTAGGACTGTCAGGTCGAGGGTTTGTCTAGACACTTTTCATCTTGAGAGGTTGGGCCTCAAGCTTCTTACCCATTTCAACAAACTGGTTCTCCATGTTGGAAAGCCGAGAGTTTATGTTTTCAATGGCTCCTTCTAACTTGGAAAATTTATTGTTGAAGGCAAAGGAAAGCATGAGCATTCCACTTTGGATATCAGCTTCCTCAAGCACGTTGATCTCTTCGTCGTCATGAGGATCGAGGAGATGAGAACAGTCTAGGGATGATTCTTCATCATGTTTAGTGATATTAGACCCAATAGGGTCGATCCTCTCGAATTGCTCGACATATGGTGGCACTGGAAGCTTACCCTCTTCGATCATATCTTGGATGGTGTGTTTCAAGAGGAAACACTCTTTAATATCATGGACTCTACCTTGGTGATATAGGCAGTATTCGTTGCCCTTCCATAGGTTCACCTGCTTCTCTAAAGGTGGATCCGAAGTCGGACCTATTGGATATAGCTTACCTTGGGCAGAGAGTCTCTTCAAAGCATCGGCATAAGACATGCTTAAATCACAAAGCACCCTTTAATGCCTCAGAGGTTTCTTTTCGGTTGTTTTCGGCTTTCTAGGACAACAATTATTCTAAGCTGTAGGCTTTGGATGACCTAGACTAGAGGTTTCTCTAGGTGGCGTGTTCTTTTCCACCAATTCATTTTCAAGGGTGAGGACGCGAATGCTCAAATCTTCCACTGTAGCTTGAACCCGTAGGACCATGGCATAAACGTCTTGGAGAGACACGGTGATTGTGGCTTGAACTGCTTTGTGACTTTGCTGACTGACAGAACTTGCTGGATTCCTACTCGACAGAAATGACGCGCATTACAACTCGATTCGACATGGGATCACGCATACTAAGGAAATAAGCAACGAACAGAGGAAGGGACAAGTAAACACGAGGATAAGACGACAAATCCAGACTTGACTTGTGAATTCGTGAAATGTCTTGAGCGACTTCTCGTGTTTGAATTCACGGTGCTTGACTTTAATTTTAGACTCGAGTGTTAACTTTGATGGAGTGACCCTTATATGGTTGACCTTATTGATGGGATTGATGACACGTGTTGATTCTAGACCCGGGTATAAGTGTAGATACCCGAGGTGTGCTTATATTTGTTAATAAGTCTTTTGTGTATGACTCGGGCACGTGTGACTCGAGGTGTCGAAAATGTGTAGATCCTAACTGAATTGGGGTAGGGGGTCCAAAATGACGACGTGACGCCTTAGGACTTGATTTGAATTTGAAAAGACCCAAAATGTAAAGGAAGACGGGTTTATAACCTGGCAGAGTTCCGACTGGGACATAGTCGGTTTGAACTTTGACTCTAACTTAGCCCAATTGAATTTACATGTTTACATTTACATGGTTTGAAAAATATTTTGTTTTTTTTTCCTTGAAAAAAGACTCGACTCGTGAAGTGGGTGTGTGCCACTGTGTCAAGTGGGATTTGAAAATGACAAATTTTGAAATGTTTGTTCTAGACAACTGTAGTGTAGTTGTAGGAGTGTTGACTCGAAGTGAGTTTTGAAATGGGTTTGAGGACCAAAGTTTGACTCGCTATTTGGACAGAGTTTCGGCTTATTTTGCGCTATTTTAGGCCATCCTTGAAAATGTTTACATTTTGAAATGGATTTTATTTTACAAAATCTCGTCATGGTTTTGTTTACAAAATGGTGATCACGTATATGATACAAATATACATATGGGCATTATAACGGTATGCTGAGTGCATTTAAAGGGTTTTTGGCTTAAAAGGTGGGTTGGCATACCAAGCAATCAAACCCTGGTCTGTGGAGAGGTTCGTGCCAAACATGAGTAAGGTCGGTTCCTAGTCCATTTCCTCGAGTAGTGAAAGCTCTTGGTACAAACATGAGTATGTACCACGGTATGGTTGACGTCAATCGCTATCCATCTTTAGGCCCAGATAAGAATTTGGACCGTCCAGACGGAACGATTGGTCGAATGATTGGCTTAGGGCCTAGGAAGACCAAATGAAACGACCTAAGAAGGTCGAGTAATAAAAACCGACAACTGTCCCGTATAAACTATTCCCTAACCTTGTTCAAGTTTCACCCTGAGTAACACGTAAGTGTATCATCCCCACCGGAGTCGCCAAACTGTGGACATGAGCCGCCCGCGCTGTGGTTTTCGAGGCGGCAACACTTCTCCCACAGAACCTTGGTTTGCCAAAGCATGTCATGGGCCGTTACCGATTGGTGAGGCATTGAAACCGGTGAAAGGTTGAATAAGCCTGCATTTGTGGAGTCGCCACCAATTTATTGTAAAAAAGTTGGAAACTGTTCGAATACCTCGTGCCATTTCAAGACACAAAGTAATGACATAAACACTAAGAACTCGTTACCCTTAGCATTCAATGTCTAGAATGACTCTCGAGATGCCAATGGACACGGATGTCCGGAGATACCTGGAGTAAGGGGTGAAGGTAAGTATTAGGAAGCTCTTTAATCAAACACCTAATCCCGCCCGCCTCGATAGCGGTCTCTACTAATAATTAGGGAAATCATTCATATTTGATATGTCGTCGATGTAATGCATGCAATGCACCACATAATAGATTAATCCTAGCATATGAGATTAAACTAAGTCGGTTAACACGTGTTTAGCACTCAAATTGGGTCGAAGTTGGAAGTTAGATTCATTACATGTGAAACATACAATATAAATCATACATAAATAATAATGAATAATGAAATACAATAATTACAATTACAAATATTACAATGATTACAAAGCTTTTTTGATCTATGTCAAAAGCACACCCAAAATGGGAGTTTGAAGACGAAAAAAAAGAAAATAAAATTACAAATAAAAAGTATGAAAAATACGTCAGATTAGGAGCGATAATACGATTAATAGTCAATTTAATACGTAATTAGGAACTACGTCAAAGCGAGAAAGAGTTCAGGGACAGAAGCTAACCCAGAACAGGCGCAACATCTGTTGCGTCCTCTGGAAGAGGCGCAACTCTTCCTACGTCTGTTCTTGAGCTGGGCTCTATCTGTGAAGTCAGAACCACGGATTGTTAATGTTCATTGGTGAATTTGAGGTCGATTATTTAAGTTAGAACTCGAGTAGATGTGATTTAACAGATTACATGAATCTGGAACCTTCATAAAACGAATTAAAGGTGATAATTTATAGCGGTTTACATGATTATAACGAACTCATGTCGGATTTAATAAGGGAACAAACTTTGAACTTGAAAGCGAAATTGGATCAAATAAATTGAAATCAAATAATAAGACTATATACAAAAGACGAATTCCAGAGACTTGATATGAACGAATCGAACCTCTAAAATCCGGGTTTGAATAAGATGATGAAAACCCGCAAATATTGATTATAAGGGATTTAAGTCGATTTAAACATTATAATTTGAAAGGGTTAATTAAGACATGATTTATGTACCGATACGAACAAAGGAAAGAAAGAAATAAGAAAAACAAGAAAGATTGCAGAAGGTCGAGGAAGAAGAAGAGCAGGAGTAGCGGCAGCCTTAGGAAGAGGCGCAACATATGCTGCGATTCTTCGAAGAGTCACAGTTGCTGCTGCGTTTCTTCTCGATGTCAGACCTTTGCTATTTTGTAAATACGGTTTTGAAAGATGGTTTTTAAGACGGTTTTGAATGTGCTTTTGATATAAACCTTACATTCGTGATACAAAATAAAAGTACAATAAATAAAATAGGATTTAAACCCTCAGACTTACATGTTTGACGAAATGAAATTGACTAAAGTTATCGATTAGTGATTGCTCGACTCGAATATGCGTGGAAAGTGCCCTTGTTAAAGGATTTAGATTAATTGATTAGGTTGGTTAAAGTGGAGTTGGTCAAATTGGTCGGTCTATGCAACGTGACTGGGACTCAGAATGATCTGAGCTTACATGGTCGATTGATCAAACACGTAGGCGTCGAAAGCGAAGAGCGTGGTCTAGAATGCAAAGAGAGAGAAAGAAGGGGCGGAACACTTGCGTGCCAAATATGGAGGCCGGAGGACCCTATTTATACTAAACACACGAAGGAGTTTAGGAATGACACGGATATGGAAATAAATCACGGAAATATTCTAGAAAGCATGGAAATAGGGCTAGGGAAGAGGCGCAACATCCACTGCGACCCTTGGAAGAGGTGCAGCACCTGCTGTGTCATTTCCCTAGAGGTTTCCTCCTTTGCAAGCAATATTTCTGCGTTTTATTATGGAATTTCGGCAGATCTATACTTCCTTATTCCGTGAAACATAATATACGGAAGATATTTCCTTAAAAATATTACATTTAATAAGGAATTTATATCCATAGAATTCTAGAACACTCCTGAATATTCCGACTCGGCATTTAAACGGTTCTTAGAAAATGAAGCGGTTTTTGACCCGGACTCTAAATGAACTCTAATTATTGTCAAAACAACCGTATCGGCGCGTAGATGACGACCATGAGGTTGACTCGAGTGTTTGAGCTATCACTTGTCGATGAACTTACGAACTGTCATAAAATCGTTCCGCGTATCAAACATGCGGCCCAATCATCACTGGGTGGTTGGCGGGAGGTGCAGAAATGAGGTATCTACAGCTGCCGGTACCCCACTCGGCTGTGAGACCACTGTAAGTTTTTGTAAGTTTTCAAGTGTTGGGTTGTCCCAGCCGGTGGGTAGGCTGCCGGTACCCCACCCGGCTAGGAGAGCCCTGGTATTTTCAATCTAATTTTGAAGCTTGAGGTGCTCACAGTCGGTAGGCAGGCTGCCAGTACCCCACCCGGCTGGGAAGTCCCTGACCTTTTTAATTCAATTTTGAAGTATGAGGTGTGCCCAGCCGGTGGGCAGGCTGCCGGTACCCCACCCGGCTGGGAGCCCCCTGATGGTTTTTCTTCACTTGTCACTTCTATTAATCATCTATTTAGTTATGCATCTTTCTCATGATTGGTAAGTGGTGAATTTAGGACTTGTTTACGTTATGACCATGCAAATTATCATTAAAGTGTGCCATGTTTCCGGATTGGGTTATCCTTCCGCCTTTCTTCGGACCTTTAATTTGGTTACGGTTATGTGTGCCATGTTTCCGATTAGAGGTTACTCGACCTTTGGTTACGGCTATGTGTCGGGTAAGAATTAATTATTCACAAACTAATCATATATTAACAAATTTCAACTTAATCTTGAGCAAACAATCGTGGATACAAGTACCAAATTCCTTCCACAATATTACTTGACTCGAAACTCGATTATCAAGTAACCTAATTATTAACCAATCTAATACACACGTCTAAGTTTAATTCAATAACAGTATTAATGAATAAAGAACAATAGAAGTGATGACAAACAAAACATGCGATTACTAGTTCGAATCACACGTTAATTCTCCTTTAATCTAAGTATGATGAAACACACCCAATATAAAGACTAAAAATTGTTATTAGTTTATCTAGCAGGATTGAACGGTTATTGATTCAATCACTAGAATAACAAGCGATTGATAATTACAAAGATTAATTAGCTACTTTAATCTAAACATTCAACAATCATAAAGTTGATAACAAGGAATTAACAATACTCAATAGAAAGAAGAAAAATGAATAGTAGTCTCACAATTGTTTGAATAATTCAGACGCTTCAAATATTAATCCGAGATGAAGAGATTAGTTGCTCATAGTGTTTCTTTCTAAAGAAATAATTAGGGTTCTTGTTGTCCTCCTTTAATGATAGTAGTAATAATGATAAAATAAACTAAGTCAAACAACAATAGGACTTTCATTAAAGCTAAGTAAACAAAACACGAAAAAAAACCAAAACATGTCCTCAACTAGTCTAGGCGGATCTCTTGGGGGTAGGCTGCCCGTCAGCGACTCACCCAAGGGTGGGCGGCTTGCAAAGGCTAAATGTTCTGTACTAAACTCTAGGGCATGTCTCCCATGGCACGCCTAGACCGCCTCTTCCTTCATAGTTTCAATCTCTTGGGTTTCTTCTCCGGGCCAAACAAACTTCCTCTTCTCTTCTTTTGTTTAATCCACTTAACCCTGACACTCCATACGACCCATGAAATCAACACATAAAACCCGTCTTTTATCTATCAGAACACATCCCTATAACAACGCAACAACAAGACAATTAACGATTTAATTCCACCAATTGAACACCAAATCCAGCGTAATTCGCCAATTCTAATATTTACAAAACACACTACATCTTGTTTCACTTAGATTTATCCACTGAAAATGAAGTCTTATGTTTATCATAAATTTCGGGTATTTTAAAAATTGCCGCACACTTTTTTGACACTAAACTAAAATATTTCCAAAGTGACAAAATTTAGGGTTTTCTCCTAGGGTTCCTGTCTAGGTCTAGATTTAGGTCTTGGCTTCCTCCTCCATTCGAGGCTTCTCTCACGTTTTGCACGTGAGATTTGCTAGGGTTTTTTCTTTGTTGTTTGTCGTTGTTTTTGTGCAGGTACAGGGATTAGCGTGATTCTGATGGCCACATCTTCGAACAAGGGTAAACGTGTGATGGGTGGTGATGATCAAAGGGATGCGGATTCGTTTATATGGGATGATGGGACGTGGACGAGGATGAGCGTGGTCAACTGATGATTGTGGGACGGATTTGGGCTCAAAAATCGATAAATGTGAAGGCTGCTATTGAAAAGATAGTAAAATTATGGAATATTTCAAAACTATCATCGGGATTATGATCGAATCTAAGGAAAAGACCTTTGTTTACCGTTTTGGGGCGATGCGTGATAAGGAGAAGGTTTTAGAGAATCAACCATGGCATTTTGATAAGTTCGTATGGTGTTTTAATGAGCGAGTCCCACAGGTAATATGATTGATCTTCCTCTTTAGCATTTACCGTTATGGGCTCGTGTTTATGATTTACCCATCTCGGGTAGAAAGAATGAAACTAATGTCAGGAAGATTGGAGCGATGTTGGGAACGTATGTTAGTATGGAAATAGGGCCAAACCCAGAGATGGATATGGCGATTCGAGTTCGGATTGTACATGATGTGCGTCTACCGTTGAATAAATCAGTCGCTATTAGAATGCACAATGGTCAAGAAGTGTTGTTTGATGTTAAATACGAGCGGTTGCCAACTTTTTGCTATGGATGTGGAAGACTGGGACATGAGGAGAAAGATTGTGAAGATGGTCCGTTTGAGGAGGATGAGCTTCAGTTTGGGGAGTGGCTCCGAGCTTCACCGTGGAAGATAACGAAAATGGTGAAGGAGGGCAGTGGTAAGGCTACTAGATCGCTGAATAGGGACTTTGATTTGGAAATGAAATGCAGTGAGGAAGATAAAGTGGCTAAAATTATCGATAAGCTCCAAAGTATTGCGGTAGGGTTAAGAATCAAGAGGAGGGGTGAGTGTGAGCTGGTATAGGAGTAGGATGAGTAAGGGAGGAAGGAGTGTGAGGAGGCTATGATAGTGGAAGATTTGAGTTCGGCTGGAATGGGGCTAACTAGCTCGAAAGAAGTGCGGGAGGGGCAGACAGGTGGGGTTACGGTGAGGGAGGAGAAGGTGGTGGAGGTTTTGGCGGGGCATGTGGGACAATAAAAACAGGGGGTGTACATGTTGGAAGGAAGGGAGGGGCCTGTAGTTATGGGAAGCTGTTTGAAGGAGAAAGTGGGGGATAATGGAGCATGCTCAGGTAGTGGGAAGGGGAGGAAGTGGGTGAGGGTAGGGCGGACTAGTGGAGGAGAGGGAGGGGTGTTGGAGTTGATGGAGGTAGGAGAGAAGATGGCTCGTGATGAGGATGAGGGGATGACAGTGGGAAACAATAAACTTAATGTTACGAAAGACGGGGGCGTCATTGTACCTGAGGCGGTGGTTGAGAGAGCTCAACCCCGCCAGGCTAAATGAGTCTTCTAAGTCTTAACTGTCGGGGCTTGGGCCACCCCGATACAGTTGGTGCGCTCCGTCATTTGATACGACGGGAGGGCCCGACCATGGTGTTTCTTTGCGAGACGAAGCTCAGTGGTCGTGAAATGCGGACTGTTCTTGCTAAGTTCGATGAGTATGAGGGAATATAGGTTGATAGTGTGGGCAGGTCCGGAGGGCTCGCTTTTTGGTGGAGGAAGGGTGTTCGATGTGAGTTTGTGTCGTCATTGGCACATTGGATAGATTTTGTTGTTCGTGAAAGGGGTGGGGGGGATTGGAGAGTGACGGGTTTTTATGGGTGGCCGATAGTTGCTGATCGTCATACTTCGTGGGAGCTTTTATGCATTCTGGGTAGACAATACTCTTTACCTTGGATGTGTATTGGTGATTACAACGAGATTCTCTTTGCAAATGATATGAAGGGAGGGCATCGTACAGAATGGCAGATGAATAATTTTCGTAAAGCGGTTGATGATTGTGGCCTAGTGGATATTCACTTCGAAGGGTACGACTTTACTTGGGATAATGGGCAAGCGGGGGTGGATAATAGACAAAGCAGGATTGATCGGGCAATGGCTAATAGTGCTTGGTTGGATCGTTTCCTCTATGCGAGGCTCATACACCTCGGGCGAGAGTGGTCTGATCACTCACCACTCAAACTAATTATGGAGAGACGGGAGGAACGGGGTGGCTACAAGAAGAGGTTCTGTTTTGAGCAGGTATGGGTGGGTAAGGCAGGAAGTGAGGGCGGTGAGGAGAGGTTTTGAGCGTAGGGGCTGGGATATGATGGCGGCTTTGAGAGAGAGTGCGGATGAACTTCAAGCCTGGAAACGAGTAAGCATTGGTAAGATCGTTAAATCGATTGCTACAAAGCGAAAACCAATTGAGCGGTTAAATGAGGGAGGGCGTATGGTAGAGGAGGTGAGGAGGAGGAGGAGGAAGTTGGTGGGAGAAGTGGCTGATTTATGCCGTCAGGAGGAGCAGTTTTGGAGGTAAAGGTCGAGAGCGCTATGACTTAAAGAGGGTGATCACAATACGAGTTATTTTCATAAACAAGTGGGGGCAGCGAAGGGCTAAAAACTACATTAGCAAACGTATTGATGATGGAGGGGCTGTTCGAAGTGGAGATGAGGCGGTTGCGAGAGTTGCGACAGACTATTTTACTGAGCTTTTCACGGCTGCTCCTGGGCGTGAGTTTGGATATGTCTTCCGTGGTATGGAGGGGCGGGTAAGTGACGGGATGATCTAAATTTTGAGGCAAGAATATCGAGAGGAAGAGGTCGTTGAAGCTCTGAATCAGATGCACCCTTTCAAGGCTCCGGGTCCTGATGGTATGAATTGCTTGTTCTATCAGACTTATTGGCATATCGTTGGCCCTTTGGTCACAAGCACGGTTTTGGGCATCTTGGAGGGCGCTCCTATACCGAGTGAGCTCAATTATACACATATTGTGTTAATTCATAAGAAAAAAGCACCAGATAAGATAAGGGACTTTCGGCCCATAAGTTTATGCAATGTGGTCTATAAGCTTGTTTCCAAGATACTCGCAAATCGGCTTAAGCTATTTTTGAATGGCATTGTTCCTGACAACCAAAGTGCGTTCACTCCGGGAAGATTGATAACGGATAATATTCTTATTGCTTTTGAATTATTTCATCATATGAAAAATTCAAAGAGTAGGGATGGGCACATGGCGATTAAGCTCGATATGGCGAAGGCTTATGATAGAGTGGAGTGAGATTTTTTGGATAGGTTGTTGCGGGTTATGGGGTTCGATGGTCGATGGGTGGACCGTGTCATGATGTGTGCCACTACGGTCTCGTCAGCTGTGTTGATAAATGGAAATGTGAAGGATTTTTTTCGACCAGGGCGAGGGGTTCGACAGGGAGATCCTTTATCACCATACCTTTTTATTTGGTGCGTCGATGTGCTATCTAATTTGTTGAGGAAAGCTGTTGAAGGTAATTCGCTTCATGGTCTTCGAATTGCGCCACAAGCTCCGACTATTTCACATTTGCTCTTCACTGATGATAATATCTTTTTCATGAAGGCCTGTGAGGAGGAGGCGGGAAAGGGAAGTGATATTTTACGTTGTTATGAATTTGTGTCGGGCCAGCTAGTAAACTTGGATAAGACGACCGTGTCTTTTAGCCGTGGGGTGTCGGAGGGGAGGATAGAGAGTATTGTAGGACGGTTGGGTGTTCGAAGAGTGGAGGTGCATGAGCGATATTTGGCGTTACCAACGGTCGTAGGGCGGTTTAAGAAGCCAATTATTGATATTGTTCGTAATAAGTTACTTAAAATATTACAAGGGTGGCGAGGGAAAATTTTGTCTCAGGCTGGTAGGGAGATTCTTATAAAGGCTGTGGCCAATTCACTTCCTACCTATGTGATGAGTATTTTTAAACTTCCAGCTGCTTTTTGTGATGAGTTACGGATGATGGTCTCACGGTTTTGGTGGGGACACGAGGAGGGGAAAAGGAATATTTCATGGGTTTCATGGAAGCGCAAGTGCAAGCCGAAGTGTGTGTGTGGGGGGGAGGGGGCATGGGTTTTCGAGACTTTAATGATTCCAATCAAGCTCTCTTAGGCAAGCAAGTTTGGCGTGTATTAACATCACCGGACTGTTTGTGGGCTCTTTTGATGTGTGTGAAGTACTATCACGGGAGCGATTTTCTTGCAGCGGGTTTAGGGCATAATCCAAGTTATACTTGGCGCAGTATATTAGGGGAGCGTGATGTGCTGCATTGGGGCTTACGACGACGTATTGGTAAAGGTATAAGGACTATGGTTTGGCGTGACCTATGGATACCTGGCACGGAAACTGAGAAAGTTTTGTCACCGTGTTTTGGGGTTGTGGCCGATATGACGGTGGCTGAACTTATGGATGATGATGGTCGTGGTTGGGATGAGCAACGTCTCTCGAAGTATTTGCTGCCTTTTGAGAGGGATATGGTCCGTAATATTAGGTTGAGTAGTGAGGACCAGGAGGATGCGTGGTATTGGTGTGCGGAGAGGGACGGGCAATACACGGTTCGATCTGCGTACAAGCTCTTGGTTGGGGTGGATAGTGATACGTCTGAGTCATCAAGCTGGGAGGGAAGCAAGTGGATATGGAATAATTTGTGGAAGGTTCAAGTGTGGCCACGGATCAAGCTCTTGTTCTGGCAACTGTGCAATGATGCGCTGGCAACTAAGGTAAATTTATCTTTTCGAGTCGGTAAGGAGGATGTCTTGTGTCCGTTGTGTCAGTGTCAGGTCGAGTCTTGTCTTCATATATTCCGTGATTGCTGGGTTGCTAGTGAGGTGTGGGAGGGAGATGGACAAGCGGGACTATGGTTTGATGATGATGGGGTGTTAGGCGGTTTGAGAGGCTAGAAACCGAGTGGTTTTTGAAGGGGGGAAGTGTGAGGTTGTTGATGTGGTGCGGAAGGTTAATAGGGTTCTGGAGGAGGTGGAGGGGGAAATGGTGGTGCAGGAGAAGAGAGGAGGGGCTCGACGGGCGAGATGGGGGGTGGCAGGCACCTGCTTCGGGATGGGTTAAACTAAACGTGGATGCGGGGGTGTGACACCCCCATACTCCAAGTGCCTTACCAGGACCACTCAGGTATAGAAATTTCACCATCTCGGTTTCCCGAGGAAATGATAATCAAATGACAATAACGAAACATAATTTAAATAGTAATAAGTTTAAAGTGATTACAATCCAAATCCAAACTGATAAAATACGATACAAGTTCTCCAAAAACTAAATGTCTAATAACTAAACAACAATGTCTGACAACAACGGAAGACTCTTCTAACTATAAGTGATGACTCATCCCACCTAGCCCATAAGCACCATATCAAACCTGCTCAACAACTGGTCACCATCCCCGAATGGATCACCACAGTTTTACAAAACAAAGACGGGGTCAGTACTAATCACACAATTATATAATCACAATAAGACTGAAATCAACACAGCTCAACCGTCACATCAACCCAAACTCCATCACCAACTCCTCAATCGACTACACACTAAAGTGTGTAGCTCGCGCAGTACCCATCGCAACAGGTTACTCCTCGCCGCCAGTGGGGGGGACCGCAGCCGTTCCCACCTAAGCCCCGCTCATCTCCATCGAGCGATAAACCCAAATCCATTAATGTGCACATCCCTTCTGTGGCGGGTTCCACAGAAGGCGAATAATGGGCGTGAAGCCACTCCCGCAAGTGACTCCACTCAGCTTGGGACACACCCCGAAGAACACAGACAGATACAATCAACAACAACCAAATCCAACAACCGTCACAATACGAACATGATACTTAAACAACAATCACAATCCAACAGCACACCATATTATGTGACTAATGCTGAGTAGGGAAAACCCTACCTGGAATGCAAACACAAGCAGACGATCTCAACAGCTGTATCAAAACCTCTCCTCTACGAATCCTCCTCCTATCACATGATCACATAATTACTACTAGCACAAACCATAAAAACCCCTAATCCCCCAAATTAGGGTTTAAACAAAGTTAATTAAATGCTATAAAATTAGTATGTAGATCTTACCCTTGACGCAAGGACCACAAGGACACAAAGAACGATGAAATCCGACCTCTCAAACTCCGAGATTTGTCAATAACACGGATGAAGCGAACAACGTAGTTTCAATCTCCTTTTTAAGTTTATTAGGTTTGTAAAAGTGTTTAATAAAGATGACGGTATAATATATATACTAATCCGCGTTATTAACAAAACCCGTCAAAATAATACCCGTTAACCGACCTACTCGATCGAGTAACTAACGTACTCGATCGAGTGCCACTTAGTCGATCGAGTACCCAGGCTACTCGATCGAGTACCCTACAGGCAGAATAGTTTTTCTAAAATCAAAACACCCTCACTCGACAGAGTAAGGCCCACTCGATAGAGTACCCAGAGACTCATAAAACAGTAGTATTACAGTCTTCCCTCCTTAAAAAGAACATCGTCCCCGAAGTTCAAACCACTACAAAATAAAGACCTACTACCACACTCCCGACACACAAAAACCAAAACAAAACACAACATAAAAACTCCGACACATACTACCAACCAAACTCAACTCGACTCAAACCACTACTAACTATACCAAAACAACATAATAAAGATGCAAAAACTCTTCGCGATCATCTCCTACCCCCCTAAAAGAAACAAGGTTACGTCCCCGTAACCATACATACCTGATCAAAAAGGAACGGATAACGCTCTCTCATGGACTCCTCTGGCTCCCATGTAGCCTCCTCAACCTCATGATTAAACCAAAGAATCTTAAGCAAGAATGTCTCACCATTTATAGTCTTCCTAACCTTCCGGTCAAGAATCTGCTTAGGCACCTCAAGGTAAGGCAAGGACTTACCTAGCTCTATGTTCTCTGCCTCTAACACATGTGACGGATCACTCACATACTTCCGCAGCTGGGATACATGAAACACATTGTGCGCTCTCTCCAAAGCAGACGGTAAGGCCAAACGGTAAGCAACCTCTCTAACCTGGTCCAAGATCTCATATGGTCCTATGAACTTCTGACTCAGCTTGCCTTTCTTCCCCAATCTCATAACCCCACGCATAGGAGACACTTTCAGAAGAACCTTGTCCCCAACCTGAAACTCTATATCCCGGCGATGTAGATCTGCATAACTCTTTTGCCTATCCCGAGCCGCTCTCATCCTTTCCCTGATCATCTTAATCTGCTCCAACATCTCATGTACCATCTCTGGTCCTAAAACCACTGCCTCAGCACTGTCGTCCCAACAGATTGGACTTCTGCATCTCCTCCCATATAAAGCCTCAAATGGCGCTATGCCAATACTAGTGTGATATCCTCAAGGGTCTTGATTGTTCTCTCTGTCTGACCATCTGTTGCAGGATGAAATGTTGTACTCATCTTCAATGTCGTTCCCAAAGACTCCTGCAACTCTTTCCAAAACCTTGAGATAAACCTCGAATCTCTGTCAGATACTATGTCTTTAGGCACCCCATGTAATCTTAGCACATTCTTCCGGTAAGCCATAACTAATTGTGCCTTAGTCTATGTATCTTTCATTGGCACAAAATGAGCTGACTTGGTCAGTCGATCCACTATAACCCATATCATGTTGTTACCCTGCTGACTCTTTGGCGAACCCACGATAAAATCCATGGAGATGGATTCCCACTTCCACTCAGGTACCTCTAAAGACTGAATCTTACCTTGTGATCGTCGCTGTTCTCCTTTAACTCTCTGACATGTCAAACAACGGGCCACGAACTCAGCTGTTTCTTTCTTCATCCCAGGCCACCAGAAAGTCTTCTTTAAATCCTTATATAGCTTGTCACCACCTGGATGTACCGAATATGGTGTACAATGTGCCTCTGTCATGATTGTCTTTTTCAGCTCCTCATCATTAGGGACACACCACCTCCCATCAAACCTCAAACTACCATTTGTGTGAATAGAGAATCTAGACATTGTCCCTTTATCCACTCCAGCTCTCCACTCCACCATCTTGGGATCTAACACCTGTTTACCTCGAATATCATCATATAGATCAGGCTGCACTGTCAAATCTCCCATGGCATCCCCTTTCTGCATCATATGTATCCCAAACTTCCCCACCTCATCTCTCAACCTCATCAAGTATATAGCTGTGCACAAAGAATGTACACTCTTCCTGCTCAAAGCATCTGCAACTACATTGGCTTTCCCTTCATGGTAGATGATATCCATGTCATAATCCCCAATCAACTCCATCCACCTCCTCTGTCTCATGTTCAACTCCTTTTGAGTGAAGATGTACTTGAGACTCTTGTGATCTGAAAATACCTTAAAGGTCGCCCCATAAAGGTAATATCTCCAAATCTTGAGAGCAAAAACAACTGCACCCAACTCCAGATCGTGTGTAGGATAATTCTCCTCATAAGGCTTCAATTGCCTAGAAGCATAGGCAATCACTTTACCGTTCTGCATCAACACACATTCCAACCCGTTCTTTGAGGCATCTTTATAAACCTCAAAGTTCTCACTCCCTTCAGGCAATGCTAAGATTGGAGCTGTGGTCAAATGCTCCTTTAATGTTTGGAACGCCGTCTCACAACTCTCATCCCAACGAAACCTTTTCTCTTTCCTCATCAAAGCTGTCATAGGTCTAGCAATCTTGGAGAAATCTTTCACGAACCGTCTGTAATATCCAGCTAAACCCAAGAAACTTCTGATCTCAGCTAAATTCTTTGGTGCTTCCCACTTGGTAATTGCCTCAATCATTGTCGGATCCCCAGCTACCCCTTCCTTAGAAATCACATGCCCCAGAAAAGCAACTTTCTCCAACCAGAACTCACACTTGGACAACTTTGCATACAACTCAAGCTCCCTCAAGGTCTGCAACACAATCCTCAGATGCTCCTCATGTTCCTCCTTAGTCTTGGAATAGACTAAGATGTCATCAATGAAAACCACCACAAACTTGTCCAAGAATTCACTGAAGACTCTGTTCATCAAATCCATAAACACAGCCGGCGCATTAGATAACCCAAAAGGCATCACCACATACTCATAATGGCCATACCTCGACGTGAAAGCTGTCTTTGGTTTGTCCTCCTCTCTAATCTTCACCTGATGGTACCCCGACCTCAAATCAATCTTGGAAAAGACTGATGCACCACTCAAATGATCAAACAGGTCATCTATCCTTGGCAAAGGATACTTGTTCTTCACCGTCACTCGGTTCAGCTCCCTGTAATCTATGCACAACCTCAGGCTCCCATCTTTCTTCTTAACAAAAAGAACCGGTACCCCCCACGATGATACACTAGGTCTAATGTATCCCCTCTCTATCAGATCATCTAGCTGCTTCCTGAGCTCCTCCAACTCCTTAGGACCAATCCGGTACGGTGCCTTAGAGATTGGCCCCGTCTCCGGTTTCAACTTAACACTGAAATCTATCTCCCTCTTCGGTGGCAACCCCGGAATATCCTTTGGAAAAACATCTGAAAACTCCCCCACAAATGGTATCTGATCAACTGTCGGACTCTTCATCATGTCATCTCTCACATGGCACAAGATCATCGGGCACCCCTTCCTCAGATAGGATTTCAAGGTCACAGCTGCAATCAACTTGACTTTGGGCTTGACAACAAACCCACGATAAGACACACTAATGCCCTTGAACCTCTCAGAGACACTTTCTTTTGATGACAGTCTATCTTAGCTTTGTACTTCCCTAACCAATCCATCCCGACTATCATCTCAAAACCGTCTAAAAGGAAACTCTAGCAAGTCTACAGGCAGATGAACTTGCCCAACTATCATGGATACATCCCTATACAACCTCCCATATGATACAGACTCACTCGAGGGTATAAAAACTCTCTCACTTACAGACTCAAATTCCCTCAGACCCAACTGTTTAACATGACTCGAAGATACAAATGACTGTGACGCCCCCGAATCAAACAAAACAAAGGTATGAACACCATTAACAAGAAAAGTACCAGTGATAGCATGTGCGTCGTCCTCAACTGCTTTCTTCTCCATCATAAACAGCTTTCAACTGGTCTTCTGCCCACCTCCCTGGATAGTACTGGCTGAGGTAGTCGGCTTAGCACCCGACTCTTGATTGTTGTTGGTGTTCGTAGCTGGTTTCTGATAAGAGTTACCGCCATTACGGTTGCCCCCACCGTTTTTTGCTCTGACCTCTCCTGTTGTTCCATGACCCAGCCGGTTTGTTGCTCGCATAACTCTGTGCCGGACCCTGAGAATAGATCCCCTGAGCCGGTCTCTGAAAACCTCCCGGCAACACACTGGTACACTCATGTCTCTTGTGGCCTACACCGCCACAGCCGAAACAGGTCATTCCCCAGCTACCGCTACCACTCCCACGGCCATGCCCAAAGGAAGCCCCAGCACTAAACCCCGAACCAGACGAATATGCTCTAGCCTGAGTGTGGTTGCCCTTCTTATAATTGGATTGACCACCACCCTCACTCTCAGCCTTTCTTTTTTCAGCACCCCTCTCTCGGGTCATCTCTACTAGCCTCTCAGCTCTTCCGGCCCTCTCATAAGCTTCTTTAACATTTGTAAGGATTCCCACGGGTAGCTTCTCCATTATCTTGGGGGTCAACCCCTTCTCAAACCTCAGAGCTAGGTTCTCATCACTCAATCCCATATCCTCAGCATACCTAGCCTTCTCATTAAACTTACGGTAGTACTCAGCCACCGTCATGTCAGATGTCATCTTAAACTCATCGAACTCCTCTCTCAGCTTACTCCTCACATGTTCCGGTACAAACTCTCTCCTCATAGCTCTCCTGAACTCATCCCAAGGTATAGCAGGTAACCCCTGATTCGCATACATGTCCCTAGCATTCACTTTTACCTTGTCCCACCACTCACCTGCCGCTTCTCTCAAGTAGAACGCAGCTTGTTCTATCCCCATCTCATCCGGACAATGCACCAAATCCAGGATATTCTCTATCTCTCTGTGCCAATTATCTAGAAGCATTGGCTCCCCGATCCCCTTATACTCTTTCGGGTTGAATCTCGCTATATGGATGCTAATCTTTGAATGATCAACCTCTTTATCCTTCCCCACTCTCTTTAAAGCTTCTGTAAGAGCATCCTGGTGCTCTAACATCTTAACTATGTCATCGGTGGTCATGCTCTCAGCTCTAGCATACAGGGCGTTTCTCTTAGGCGGCATCTTGTAACTATATAAGAAAAGGTAGATATAAACATACATACTATAACTCAAAACACGTAAATAGCCTGCACGGACCCCACTCGATCGAGTGCCATAACCCACTCGATCGAGTGCCCAACATACTCGATCGAGTGCCTCGACTCCAGAACCCAATCAGACCTTCTGATCATAAACATACTCGTCCGAGCTGACACGTCACTCGATCGAGTGGCCTCTACTCGATCGAGTGCCCCTATTTACTCGATCGAGTACCCAAAAACACGGTTCTGACCATAAAAACATCAAACTATCCACTCGATCGAGTCAGACCCACTCGATCGAGTCATGCAGACTCGTATACACTACCCGCATGTTATCTCACTTTCCCCGACGTACTATGCAATCTTTATAATTTCAACAAAATAAACATAACTACGCATGCAAATATACGCAACTCCTTATATAATCATCAAAATGATCTATTCATGTTATCAAAATGCCGCATTATAAACAGTCAACATACTTTTCATTCAATTCAACATGCAAACACATCTCCTTCAACTTTTATCCATACTTCCAATTCTCCACATCCAACATCCAACAATTCACAACACCTGCTATTAGGTACACATACAGACCAAAAGACAACACATACGACCCTGCCACGTACCCCTCATGTGACCGGTTCAAAATTGCAGGGCGATTTCGCGACTTTAGGACGTCTCCCAAGCCTTTGCATTAGCTCCCACAACTTCTTCCCCGGGTTCATTTTAATTGACTCCCTATGTTCATTAGATTCATTGGTTACAGGTTTCAGGATCGTCGCTCTGATACCACTTTGTGACACTCCCATACTCCAAGTGCCTTACAAGGACCACTCAGGTATAGAAATGTCACCATCTCGGTTTCCCGAGGCAATGATAATCAAATGACAATAACGAAACATAATTTAAATAGTAATAAGTTTAAAGTGATTACAATCCAAATCAAAACTGATAAAATACGATACAAGTTCTCCAAAAACTAAATGTCTAATAATTAAACAACAATGTCTGACAATAGCGGAAGACTCTTCTAACTGCAAGTGATGACTCATCCCAGCTAGCCCATAAGCACCATATCAAACCTGCTCAACAACGGCTCACCATCCCCGAATGGATCACCACAGTTTTACAAAACAAAGACGGGGTCAGTACTAATCACACAATTATATAATCACAATAAGACAGAAATCAACACAGCTCAACCGTCACATAAACCCGAACTCCATCACCAACTCCTCAATAATGACTACACACTAAAGTGTGTAGCCCTGCCAGAGTACCCATCGCAACAGGTTACTCCTCACCGCAGTCGTTCCCACCTAAGCCCCGCTCATCTCCATCAAGCGATAAACCCAAATCCATTAATGTGCACATCCCTTCTGTGGCGGATTCCACAGAAGGCGAATAATGGGCGTGAAGCCACTCCCGCAAGTGACTCCACTCAGCCAGGGACGCACCCCGAAGAACACAGACAGATACAATCAACAACAACTAAATCCAACAACCGTCACAATACGAACATGATACTTTAACAACAATCACAATCCAACAGCACACCATATTATGTGACTAATACTGAGTAGGGAAAACCCTACCTGGAATGCAAACACAAGCAGACGATCTCAACAGCTGTATCAAAACCTCTCCTCTACGAATCCTCCTCCTATCACATGATCACATAATTATTACTAGCACAACTAACCATAAAAACCCCCAATCCCCCAAATTAGGGTTTAAACAAAGTTAATTAAATGCTATAAAATTGGTATGTAGATCTTACCCTTGACGCAAGGATCACAAGGACACAAAGAACGATGAAATCCGACCTCTCAAACTCCGGGATTTGTCAATAACACGGATGAAGCGAATAACATAGTTTCAATCTCCTTTTTAAGTTTATTAGGTTTGTAAAAGTGTTTAATAAAGATGACGGTATAATATATATACTAATCCGCGTTATTAACAAAACCCGTCAAAATAATGCCCGTTAACCGACCTACTCGATCGAGTAACTAACGTACTCGATCGAGTGCCACTTACTCGATCGAGTACCCAGGCTACTCGATCGAGTACCCTACAGCACTACAAGGATAACACGGAATCGTGACGGACGAATCCGTCACTATATAGCATTTCCCGTCACAAAAAGCGGGTTTGTGGCGGATTACCCGTCACAAACCGGTGTCACTGTATATGGTCACAAAAAGCGGGTTTGTGACGGCATTTCCGTTACAAATTCATCTCGGACGGATTTGTGACGGATTATCCGTCACACATTTTATCTCAAGTGCCACGTGTAACCCGTCACAAAAATAGTAGTTTGTGACGGCTAATCCGTCATAATTTTCTGAATTTGTGACGGATAATCCGTCACATATGTTACGGATTATCCGTTGCAAATGGAAGTTTTTGTGACGGATGATCCGTTGCAAATGGAAGTTTTGTGACGGAAAGTCCGTCACAAATAAAGGAAACTTGTGACGTATTTGTGACGGCTAATCCGTCACATACTGAAGCAGCATTTTTAAAAAACCAGCAGGTTTGCTGCTGGCCACAATGCACGTAGCATTGTTTCAGTAAAACATAATTAAGTTAGTGGTTTAGATAAACTTCATCAAATCTACCAAGGTTCAAGATTTGATTTTTATTTAAGAAACTAAGAGTTTACCTAATCGAGGTGATGTGCTGACTACCAAATGGATGACCGTTATCCGTGAAATCGTCTCTACGAAATGGAGGCGGCCACCTGAGCACGTAGGGGGGGGGGGGGGGAGTCCATCCAAACTGGTCGTACAAGAACGCCTCCATGCTATCTCCTTTGTGCTTTTGGGTAATCATCTCTCTATCCATCCTACCGATTTGCTCTCGCAATTGTGAATTTTCCATTGTGACTCGAGAAAGCAAACTAGGTGAGTAAGAAGAAACCGAGTGACGGGCAATCCTATTAGCGGGAGGATCGTACAACTCTGGTGCCGCTGATCCCATACCCCACACGCATCTTCTCATTATAGCCTCCACTGGCAGTATAGTAGGACTCGTTCGGATCTGGTTCCACTCCCTCGGGCATTGGCTGGTTCATAAGTCGACGGTAACCAACCTGAAAAAGTAATAAGTAGGAAAAAAGTGTTAGTTAAAATTTAAATTGAATAATACCTTACTAATTTATAAAATAACATAAGAAGGCTAATTAAATCGATTTTTTCTAATTAAAGAAACTTACATCGGTCTCTTCTGCTCGAGGGTTAATCCAGTTGTCATGCTTATGTAACGCCCCGGAAAACAAGCAGGTAGCTCAAAATAGTTCTTTTATTTAACAATAAACAGCAGCGGAATTACAAGGGTGTCATCGCCGTATTCCCCCTTCGGAAAATACAAGGCTAAACAATTAAAATAAATAAACTATTAAAGCTTAAAACTATTTACAACTTATACTTATTATCCTCTATAAAGTCAATTCCTCACACTTGACCTTCCTAGATACTTGTACCTGAAAAAGAGTGAAAGTAACGGAATCAGCCAACCACAGACTGAGTATGACTCCAGTTCCCTCCACCGGTCTTAGGTCATATTATATATTCATAAATTTCTCCTTATTACCATATATCATCCAATACAATAACTTACCAAAATACAGCATTCCATGCCAGGAACCAACCCGGTATCCCAAAAACATTAAATGACTGCCATACCAACATGATATATATTCATATGACATTAATGTCGGTCTACCATTACTGAATAGAATAGACATTACGGAGTAAAACTCCCACCGGGTCTAGAACCCATCTCCGTGTACACAAGCTAAATAGTTTTCAGTCCATGGGCCAACGCCCCTCAGTTTATATATTGAGCCAACGCTCGTAGCGCCAACGCCCCTGGGGCCAACGCCCCTCTCTTTATATATATTTGGAACCAACGCTCCTGGAGCTACTGCTCCTGGGGCCAACGCCCCTCATGTGTACACAAGTTATATAATAATGTCATCCCAATCCAATAATCGTATTCCGAATGCTACAATTGGCCAATTATGCAATATGACGATAGCACTATTATCACAGCATACATTCATAAGATGGTAATTAATATAACAGGTGAGCAGTATAACCATTATAAGATGAAATTAACAACAAACTAATATAACCAATTATTTCTAATATCTTATTTCAAACGTAAACAATTACTTATATCGACGAAGGGTTCCGAAATCATACCTTATATATAAAGGTTTATATTTTACGGAATAATGAGTGTAAGAGCTACTCGGCTTATTGAGTTGTTACTACAACTTCTTCTTATTCCCGTATGAATTCCCACTTCCTTTCTCCCCTTTTTTTTTCTTTTGGTTTACACTTGGCCTCTACTTCTCTTCTATGTAAATGAATATATATATTTTTGTATTTGCGTAAAAGATTCATCCATGTATATCCAACCAATAGCCTAAATGAGTCATCTATGGACGTGTCTTGATGTAGGTTTTAGTCTAGTTTTGTTTTTTTTTTGTTTTTTGATAATATCTAATATAATACAGAGTAGTAAAAACGAATGTCGTAACGAGGCCCGACAAATATACTCTTAGATAAAAATACTAAAATGAAGTCGTCTTCGTGTATACAGAAAAATATACGAACTTAGTCTATAAAGTCTCGGGTACTCCTATTATAATATATATCTTAAAACTAATTTTATTCGGGGTATTACAGCTTATCTTTCTTGGACTTCTCCATGAGCTTGTACGGTGTGGCTTCAGCACCCTGAAAAAATTATATGAAAAAAATATTACTCCATATTATAGATCAATATTCGTTAATTCTTTGTTATGGGAAAACTAAGTTATGAAATACACTAAAAAAAAATACTTAAATGAAATAAGAAATTTTATAAATTTGGGAACTCAAAATCTCAAATGTACTTACCAATTCCTTAAAAGCCAAAACTGCATTCTTCCTTCCGAGAGTGTGGGTTGCTAATGCTTTCCCATCTTTCGATCCCGGCCTTCTATTTACCTTATTTATTTCCGAAGTTTTAGCAAATTCGGGATTCTCTATTGGCCTTTTCTTCAATTTCTCCCAATTTGTGACGGTAAGCCACTCTGGCTTTTTCTTTGCGGTGACGGCATGGGCGATACACTGGGTAATACGCCTCTTGATCCGGCTCTCCCACTCATGTTATGTATCTACATTTCAATATATCTATGTTATAAACAAACAATAGTAAAATAAGAGTAATAGCAACCAACAATACACAATAAATATTAGGGTTATTTCATAACAATAATCCATCATATTGGTGGTCTGCAATAATCACTCCATCCTATCAATAATCTCAATTAAATCCAACCTAAACACCATACCTTATCACTCCAACCTAAATCCGTCAATGTACGTTTCAAGTCACTAATAAACACACACCTGTTATTTATTAATGAGGAAAAAATTCGGCAGCAATTCCCCTTAGTTCTCCAAATACACAACGTAGAATAAATAATTATTCCACATATGTATTTAGAGAACATTAAAGGAATCGTTACCAAACTCTTTCGTCATTAATAAATCACAAGTACGTGTTTACTACCTAAGTGACTTTAAACGTACAAAGACAGTCCCAAAACGGGGACTATTCAAGAATTGCTCCTAATGAGAAATTATTGAACGAGTAGTAGGTCGATCAACATCAAAACAAACAATAATTTGAACATCAACAATAAAAACAATGGCTACTAATTTTAAACCAATTTCTAACTTACAATTTATATTCTTCTAATTTCTAACTAGCATAACAATTTGTAAATGACATGTTACTCTCATTCTTTTTCAGGTACAAGTATCGGGGAAGGTCAAGTGTGAGGAATTTCACCTAGAAGATAAGACGTATAAGATGTATAGTTTAGCTTAACTCAGTTTTAGTTTTACTTTTACAAGTGTATTTATTTTAATTTGTATAAGCCTTGTATTTTTCGGAAGGGAAATACGACGGTGACGCCCTATAATTCTGTTGCTGTCTTTTATTTATAAAAGAGCTATTTTGAGCTGTCTGCTTGTTTTTCGGGGCGTTACACAGCGGGAATAGGTGGCGGCGGCAGCGGCGGGTAAAGACGGCGGCGACAGTTTTGACAAGTGACGGTGGCTGATGGGGTGAACAATGGTGGTGGTCGATATTTTGGGGTAAATAATTAGGGAAATTGATTTGGAGGAAATGAGAAAGGTAAAGAGGCCGCGGCTTTGTTTTCTTAGAAAAAAGGAAACTTGTGACGGAATAGCCGTCACAAATTCCGTCTCAATCCCGTGTTTTTGAATTTTTGTGACGGAATATCCGTCACAAGTTTAGACTTTTGTGACAGAATATCCGTCACAAGTTAATATTTATTCCGTCACATGTGTACTTTTTAGATTCCCTCTGCAAGAAGTGACGTGTGTCAGAAAAAGAAAATTTCCCATTCCCGTGTTTTAAATTGACTATGTGACGGATTTTCCGTCACAAGTTTACTTTTTCTTTGTAACGGAATATCCGTCACATATAGTGGACTTGTGATGGAATATCCGTTGCAAATCCTTGTTTTTGTGATGGATTTTCCGTCACAAGTTCCTCTTTTGTGACGGGTAATCCGTCACAGCCTTTGGCGCCCTTGTTTTTGTCAACCCACCAAATTCTTGTGACGGCTAGTCCGTCACAAATGTCAGTCCGTCACAAAGCCGTCACAAGTCCGTCACAAACCCGTGTTTTGTGACGGGATTTTCATCCGTCCCTACTGTTCCGTCACTATGCCGTGTTATCCTTGTAGTGCAGGCAGAATACTTTTTCTAAAATCAAAACACCCTCACTCGACAGAGTAAGGTCCACTCGATAGAGTACCCAGAGACTCATAAAACCGTAGTATTACAGGGGGTGAAAGAGGGGGTGAGAGTAGGTGTTGGTGTGGTGTGTCGGGATAGCTCCGTGAAGGTGTTATGGGGTATGGCACATAGGCGGAAGGAGGTGTGGGAGGCTCATGTTGCTGAAGGAGTTACAGTGCTCGAGGGACTTGAAGAGGCGGCGAAGGCGGGCCATGATGCGGTGGTAGTGGACAGGGCCGTCTAGGAGATTTCGGTGGCCCTGTGCGAAATGTCGAAAAGGGGCCTTTTTCCTTAGCCAATACGGACTAGTAATACATATAATTTTTTTGAAAGAATATATATTTTTTACGATAATGCAAAAAAAAAAAAATCTTAAGCTTGGACCTTAACTATTACTAAAATACTCGAAATATTGCTCGAAGAGTGAAATGTAAAACCACAATCGATGAATAAATTATCTAAAAACGAAAATATTGCCTATAGTATGGTGCATCCAGGGCCTTCCTAATATTTTAAAATTTAAATTATTGTTTCATAGAAATATAGAGTATAATATTAATAAGGGCCTACTTTATAATTTAAATTTTAAAATAAGTACTTGAATTTTTTTAGAAACAACTACCGATATTTTTTGTACAACATCGTAAATGTAGGCCCTTATTAACGGTACACCGTAAAAATATAAAAATATAAAAACAATTTTTTTTAATAAACAACAAGTCCTTTTATGCTAATAATCTAGAAAAAGCTATATGAAGATATTAATGTATGCTTCCTAAATAGAACATGTATTTGGAATTGCTTCAGTGGCTAAGTATATGCATTTCACTCGAAAGTCTAAGGTTCGATTCCTGTCATTGCACTTTTTCTTGATTTAAAAGAAAAAAAAATAAGTTAAAATTGTAGCAAAGGAGGTTCGAACTTGAGTCTCTGCTATGGATGATACCTACAAGGCTACAAATATCATTGAGATACCAGGGACTTCTTGCTTGATACCTGCGTTAGTGCTATATATTATAACCACACAACTGACTAGATTGGGCCCCCAAAAATTGGGGGGCCATGTTCCGTCGCACGGGTTGTACACCCACTCAGCCGACCCTGGTAGTGGAGAGTGCTTGTTCCCAAGTTATCGAAGCTCTTAAGATGCAAAAGACGGGTCATAGTGTTTTTTCGCTTGTTTTAGATGACATTTTACGTATTTGTAACTCTTTTGTTTCTGTTGTTTGGTCTTTTATTAGTCGTAAGAACAATGAGTTAGCTCACGCTTTAGCTCATGTGCTACCGGTGGGCTCAGGTAGAACTGTTGGGGTTGAGAAGTTACCCGATGTAGTTGATTGTCTTCTTGTTTTGAGCTAATATATTTACCCATGTGGATTTCAAAAAAAAATATATATATATTTCTAAAGTGACGTTGATTGAAATTTGACAACAAACCCAAGCTAAAACAGTTTAACATGCTTTGATTTTTCTTTTTATTAATTATCTATACCAGACAAATAACTATAGTCTACTAATTGTTGAGAGTAAACACCACCATCTCCCATTAAGCTTGCTCGAACTATGCTAATTAAAATTATGATTCCGACTCACTGCTGTGTTCACGCGGTTTATACAACCTACATTATCAACTTCTTTGACCATGTTTATCCGTAGTTCTTGTAGCCCTACTTAGACCTAGTTTCTGCAATAAAATATTAATATATACTTTTTAACCTACTTACAAGACCTAGTTCCTGATTTTATCATTTTATCAAGCCCTACTTAGACGGTTAGACCCAGTTCCTGATTTTTTCTAAAATCACCATGTTTTATCGGTAAGTCTCCCTCAAACTTATTTTTTAATATAAAAGGTAAATTATCGATGAGTTAATAAAAAATAAAATCACTTTCAAAATATTTCAAATGGGGTCTCTAATCGAAGAGAATAAAAAGTTAGAAATATTAGTATACCTATATTTTTTTTTGAATTTGTAAAATTAAGTTTACAACTCTTTAAAAAGAATAAAGCATAAAAACTACTTTTTAACTTTGAAATTAGTCTAGGTGTCCAGGTGTGTGTGGTTAGCGAAAACAAAAAAGATAGCAGAATGACTGATGACAAATAGTAACAGTGAAAATGCACAAATTTTTGTTTTAGACGGACACTTTTGGTCTTATTTGTCAGACGGATAAAATGTTGCCATTTTTTAAGAAAATGTAACCAATTAATTCACAAAATGTTATGACTAGAGGTGTCATTTTTTACCCTGAAAATGATGTGAACAATAATGGTGACATGTTCTCAAAAAATAACATTTTATTTTAAAATGATGACATATTACCCGTCTTATTTCAGACCAAAAGCAATAGTCTTAAAAAAAACGGACCGATAAAAATGCGTGTTCCTCAAAGTGTTCCAAGCGGTCTAACTTAGAACGCCTAGACCGCGTTTGGTAGAACACGGGCTCCGTTTTCCTTTTGTTTTACTTTTATTTTATTATTCGATTTTTGTCCTATTCAAGACCTAGCCCGATTTAACCCTATCATAGTCTTTGGCTACCCTAATAAAACGAAGTAATGAAGCAAGGGAGAATTATCCTTTTAAGGCCAAAATGATAATTGAGGTGGGTGAGCCCTATTTAGCAAAACGACATAACTCCGTACCTGTGACTAAGACACAATGGTATCAAACTCAAACTCAGAAACATACGACCCCCACATAACTGGTCACTTGTGTTGCCCATAAAAGGATATCTATTGACTACTCCCCAATTCCCCATTCCCCATTCTTTACCTCCACTCATCTAGTGACATTGACAAAAATGGTAGGAAGTGGGAATGAAAGCAAATCCCTCTCAACCAATTAAAGTCTTTATCATATCATCCTTACATTACATCAATCAACACTAAAACATCCAACTCATTATTTAGAGAGAGATTAAAACGGATAAACAGTAAATAGTGTCACATCAATTCAAGACAATGGACATGTATTTGCCATTATTCGGGTTCCGTAGATGATCGATGACCATTATCTCACAATTCGAAAATGGATTTTGAAATGTATAAACATCCAACGCATCTGCACGATTATAATAATAATGTTAATATCGTATTATCAAACTCAAGTTTATCATTTTGCAAACGTGGTTTGTATTTCACTAATCTAGATCATTTTCAATGTATGTATAATCTCACTAATTTTCATATTTTACTTTATTGTATTTTGAATTTGAAAAAAAATTGATTTGCAATCAAGAGAATTGAGTAACATGTGTGTTTTTAATGAGAGTAAGTTTTTTTTAGCTTTTCGCTCCGGCTAATGATTTCATTTTAAAAATTATTTTAATGAATTTTATTTGTCAAGAAACGAATAATAACAATTGTTTGTAAATTTTTTTGATGAATAAGTATGCGTCAAATCAATTATCTGATAATAAGACTAATGAAAGATTTAGTCATTTGTAATTTATTGTTTTATGCCATTTTATTTTGTTTTAAATAAAATATTACAGTTTAGAGTAATGAGAAAATTAAACTTTAGTTTGATAAAAAAGATTATTTTGTAATGCGAAGGATAATAGTATAAACAAATAAAATTTTATTTGAATCCTTATTTAATTGAGTGTACTTTGGAACATTTTAAGTTACTTATTCTCTAAGGAGTTGTCCGGTTACATATGAGAACTTACGATGCCTAAGAAGAGTCATATCACATAATTTTAGAATTCATGTGTGAAAATGTTGTTTTGTTACATATATGAATTATAATTCATGTAGCCATTTCCACTTATCTAGATGAGGATAGGTAAGCAAATTCCTCTATTACACCGGCATTGGAAATCATGGAAAGCCCCAATTTATATGAATTAGAATAACCAAACAAACTACCCATTTTGCAGCTGACATGAATTCAAGTTTCTGTGTTTTCCTATTTAGAGGGTATTAGGATAACCAAACGACCCCTAAATATATACGTTCCTTCAACATAGATCAATTTGATCAACATAGATCAATTTGTTGATGTGTCTCCATTTCACCATTTATTTAGGAGAGAATATATACTTCCACCACAATAATAAACAAATTACATTCTTGTTAAGACGGACATCTTCGTCTTAAACATGAAACGAATAAAAAGTAGATTACAAACTCGACTCACAAAACTAGAGGCTATATCACATACATAGTTCCTAACTTCTTATTACTAGAGGAAGTGTCCTTGGCAAAATATTGAGCAAGAGAATCAACAATTGCATTTGTGGACATTCAATCTTAACTAATCAAACAAACAAGGATGACGCAACGCTTTACCATAGGCAAAACCTTCCCTAATCACAAAAATCTCAAACACCATGGGGTTTGGATAAGTGGCATAACATCCCGTTTTAATCTTAAGACAGATATAAGACCAGCCGAAATGAAAATGGCAAACTTGAAAAACTTTCCTTAAAAAGAGTGGCTCCAAAGTGACATGTCAGCAGCTTCAAAATCCACATCATCAAGATTATAACTGTAGTTAGTTGAACTACTTGGCTGATGTGGCGGTAACATACCGAGTCCTTCGTACATGTCAGCCATCAAACCCGGCATATTAAACACCATATCCTCATCCATATAATCCACACTTTGCGGCGACGGTTTCACATCCGCCACTACTTCTTCAGGCTGCGGCGGTGTGGGTTCATTGATCGGTACTACCGTGGGCTGAAACGCTATCGCCGCCTCTGCTGCTGCTCTCTGAATGTCTTTGGTGTCAGACGAGGCCGGTACAGGGAGCCGCCATACCGAGTCAGCGAAGTTCAAGCAAGCGCCTTCTCGTCCTCGCAATGCGATGGCAGCAACGTCATGAGCACGCGCTGCCATCTCAGCAGTAGGGTATGTTCCTAGCCATATTCGGTCTTGACTGTTGGGTGGTCGTATCTCGGCCACCCACTTACCGGTGCTCCGTAGTCGGACGCCACGGTATATTGGGTGACGAGTTTCCTTGAACTTCATACGACCAGCACGCTTCTTCGGGTGGGCTGATGCTAACATCAGCCCACCCGTGTCCTCATCGGTCGAGAGGCTCAATCTGTCGAGCCCTAAGTTATCAGTGTTATACGTATTGTAACTCATTTGTCGTACGATGTTATAGATAGTGCACTATCTAGTTGTGCATACATTTAAAATTAATGAGTAGTAAAGTTCCAAATATGGTATATTTTGTCCAAGTGTGAAATATGAGTGTGTGTATATATAGTCAGTGGCGGAGTCAGGATTTAAATTTAGAGGCGAAAAATTTTAGGGGACGAACGACTAATTTTATAAGGCAAATCAAAATTTTTTTGAAATTTTTTATTAAAACCTTCGAAAATTTCATACGCCAGGGGGCGACCACCCCTGCTAGCCCGTCTTAGCTCCACCACTGTATATAGACTTAGACCTGGCAATTCGGGTCAACGGGTCGGGTTCGGGTCGGGTTGTTTCGGGTTTCTGAAATATTCGGGTTAATTCGGGTCGGGTTTGCGGGTCTGTATCGGGTCAAGCTGATCGGGTCATTTTGGGCCGGGTCAATTTCGGGTCAATGATTAAGAGAGAAAAAGGCATTTCAAGTCTTTTGGGGTAATTTAAAGTTATGTTTTGTCGAGTCATTTTCGGGTTGGGTTATTTCGGGTCGGGTCATCTTGTGTCGTGTTGATACGGGTCTATGAAAGCTCGGGTCATTTTCGGGTCGGGTTAATTCGGATTTCGGGTGCCATCCGGGTGCGACAGTTCAGGTTAATTCCGGGCCTCGGGTTGGGTTAAGCAACGCAACAAGGAGAAAAACGCGCGGACATTGAAATAGCTGGTGTATTATGTGGATCAGAGAGAAAAAGTTTACTTGGTTCCTGTGGATTTGATGAGAAATGGTGGGTCTCTTAATACAATTATTTATCAACATTGCAAACTCAAGAGTTTGACAAGATTGTCAAGAAAGAGTTGTGTACTGTTCTATACGAATTAACCAGCTTAGGTTTTTGTAGTCGATATACTTTACTAGAGATTAATGTTAGTTTCACACTTAAATGGTTTACGTGTTTGATAGTCTTAAGTGGGTCAATTGGGTCACAGACAAAAAGTATGAAATTAGTGTATTTATAAGTTAGACTGATAATAACCCTAATCACCTCGGTTTCTAATACTGATTGTTATGGATAAAAATCACCTTTTATACACCTATGACGTGGCAACATTTCACTGGTGAAGAGGATGGCAAAAGATTAGCCGCGTGGCACATGGAGATCGGTGGATAAGAAGAGAATAGGATTGATGAAGTGGCAAGGTGTGGACCATGAGATTAAAAGAAAAACAAACACACTTTGGCCCATAAAAAAGCACACGTGCAAAAGAAGTTACCAGCTAGGTCAACCAACAACTCCCTATTCTTTAGGAGTTGACCTGGTATCCAGGAACAGAAGCAGAAAAACCCTAGCTCTGACTCCAGCGGCTATATAATGGCGAGGTAATCAACACTCAAGTCATTCAACATTCAGCTCAAGCAGCACTTCCCTCCTCAAAATCCCATCGACGACTAGCAATATTTCACTAGCA
Organism: Silene latifolia; assembly: GCF_048544455.1. NCBI lineage: Eukaryota > Viridiplantae > Streptophyta > Magnoliopsida > Caryophyllales > Caryophyllaceae > Silene > Silene latifolia. The sequence goes on along the minus strand of NC_133530.1, from coordinate 7,715,925 downwards.
ATAATATACTTGTATTTCCTTACTTGGATACTTAACCTCGATTATAGTGCAAAATTGGCGGGATTCCGACTCCCCCCGCGGTTGTTCCCACACCGGGTTTTCCGCGTCACCAAAAATCCTTCGTGTCATTCTTTTCGTTTGTCTTTATTTCGTTATTCATGTCATTGCATTTCAACCATAATTGGCATTAAGAATAATCACTATCACTCACATAATTAGTTTGCAATCGGTAAATTTTTACCAAAACAGTTTGGCGCCCACCGTGGGGCATAGTGATCATTTTCTATACCCAAACCTCGCAAGACCGAACCAGCCGTCACCATGTCTGGAACCAGCCAGAATCCTTCCAGCATCCAGAGCATGTCAGCCCTGTCTTCTGGAGCAGGACTTACTGTTCTATTTTTCTTCACTTTCTCTGTGTTTTCATTCAAATCTACTTGAAAATAAATTCTTTTATTGATTCGGCACTGATAGTAGTATTTTGTGTCGGTCTAAGAGGGTGATCTTATCACCCTCGTGTCTTTTAATATGGGTCTTTAAGTATGCTTTTCCTAGTATTTGGTAATCGGGTATGATGTGGTAACTTGTGTGTTTTACCTCGGTTTTACAATTGATCTTGATGCACGGAACCCGAGGGTCAAAGAGGACCTTTCAAAGGTCAAGACAAGGCACAAGCGGCTCACATGTAGCCTAAAATCCAGCTGGGAGAAGTAGGAGTGAAGATTAGAAGAAATGAGAACAATTGAAGAGGTCTAGCTCTTGGAAATTAGAAGTCCAAAAATGCGAGCCCAGGCGCAGGCTGCGCAAACAGGGTGCGTAGCTGCTCACGATTGAGCAGGCAAGAACGGTTTTGGCGCAGCCTGCGCAGCTCTGTTTTATGGGGCTTTCTAATCTTTTTTTTGGGCTTCTTAAGTAGAAATCTTTTTAGGTTTTCGTGAAGCCCTATATATACCCAAGAGTTTGAAAACCTGAAAATATCATACAACATCATATCATCTCATCTAATCTCATCATTTAGGGTTTTAAGCTTGTAATAATTTAGAGGATTTTCTCATTCAAGTTGTAATCTTTCTTTGTATTTTGGGTTTATGAAAACTATGGAAGGCTAAATCCTTCCTTACTTGGTGTAATTCATCCAAAGTCTCCAACGTTGGTATTGTAAGACTCTTTTAATCTCTTCTTATTTATCTATTGATCTTTCCTTATGCTTAATTCTTATGTTGAGTAGATGAATGTTAGAATTGATCACTCTTGCATCTTGTTTACCCAACTAATGCAAATTCTAGAGAAATGGTTTAATCTATCTAGGATTATTTGGAGCAAACTTGTTGTATGTTGATTTGGTTTAAAGGATTCATGCAATAAGTAGGAAATTTCATGTCTTTTCTCATTTGTATGGTTTAATCTTTTGAGAATTGATCCTAACTTCTTGTCTTGGCACAACTCTTAATGCTCATGTTGATTTGCACTCATGGTTTAATGAATTGTTGATTAAACTTGAAGGACATACATAGATGGTTTAATTTGTGTGTGTTAACATCTTGATTTGAAAGTATTGGGTAGATAATAAGAGGAGAGTTATCAAAGAGTCAAACTTTACTATTGTTGGTTACTAAGGAAGGATTGCACCAAGTCTTCTTTAATATTGTATTCTCTTACTCACCAAGTGTTTGTTATTGCTTGTTAGACAAATATTGCAATTTTACTTTGTTTCATGTCACCAATCAACTCCCCCCCCCCTATCTATGTTTATCGATTGTTTGTCATTGTTGATAACCATTGTTTGTTTATAAACTTGTCATTAGTATTCAATAGTTTACAATTCAAGTATTTAGCTTAAAAGTCCTTCTCTTGGGATCGACCCTTACTTGCACTATATTGCTTTATCCATTAGAGTAATCTAGAGTATAGTTTGGCTTATAAATTGTTAATTTGGTAGTTTAATTCTAGTATTTAGCGACCTAGTTTTAATTCCTATCAGGCACTTCATCAAGTTCAAGGTTTTGCCATTCTTCTACACTTCCCTCGTTTTCATTAAATTTGTTTTCAAATTAAACATTCAAATGTTATAATTGAAATTTTAGATCTTAACAAATTGGAAGATAATTTTTCGAAACTAAGTCCGCCATTGATCAATTTCGAACCAGATCTTCATTTTTCCGAGAAATTAAAGGTCGACAGTGGTAGTCAACACAATGGATTGTGCTCGTGTTGTTTTAATCTTGATTGTACAGTGATGGTGTGGGTGGAGCATGAGAGAGATAGGTGGTGTATTTTCGTTTCATTAATTAAAGTTGGACATGTTAACAAGTTGGTTAAAAATAGCACTCGAGATTCTAGAAACTGTAAATCAATTTAATCATTTTTAAGTAACTTCATATGAAACTTGAAGTACTACAGAGTACAGAGTAATTAACAATGTTTTGGTTGGAAACAATCAAGTTAAAAACAAATTTATTGATAATCCGTTTATCACCCGAACCATCTGTTTCACCCGCGGATGACGAGTGGATTAAATATGGATGATGGCCTTCACGAGTGACGGGTGGATCGGGTGGAAAAATTTTAGTCGGGTGAGGCTCCACCCGACCCGAACCCGATCCATTGACATCTCTAATTGGGAAGGGGTAATGGATGCGCTTCCGTGTCTCCATGGCATGCATAGAGCTGCTCGTGATCGAGCAACAAACGCATTTTGGGATCGGCTTTTCAGAGACCAGAGGTCGGCGGTCGTTCAAGCCGAGGCTTCACGGATCATGGCTGAAGTTGCCAAGGACGAAGACTTTGACGTTGCAGAGGCGATGTTCGCAGAGATTGACACCTCTTTTTCTAAGGCGGCTGAAGCTCGTTCCCGGGGATCCAGTTGTTGCTCTCAAGGACTGTTTTAGTGTGCTCGGACGATCTCTTTAGCCATGCTATTGGGGTGTTAGTGTAACACCCCCTCTTACCCGGCTAAGGTAATCAATAGATGTTACCATCTTGGTTTCCCGAGTCAATGAAATCGGAATTAAAATTAAGAACATGTATACAAATAACCTGTTTATTAGTGAATTACATAACTGATAATTGAATAACAAAGTGAACAGTACATCCTACAACTCGACTATCATCTACGTCGTCTACATCTAGCTATGTAACTCGACTCTAAGTGTCCGTAGCTCATCGCGTCTCCCGCAAGGTACCATAACCAAACCTGTACTCAACTGCTCCCTATATGATCGAAAATATCATATGGATTAACATTCGTCACCCCGGAAATAGGTGACAATTATACAGACACACACGCGTTAGTTCAATTATATAATTGATCACATAAACCCTGAATGACAATTAACACTCAAGTATCCATACTGATGGTGTCAAATTATACCTCGCAAGTGCACGATTGTCGATGTACACTATTGAGGGTCGATCCCACAAGGAGTTGGCAGACTACTAATCGTTCTAATTCTTGTGCTTAACTAAGTCAACAATAAGGGAGATGGGATTTAGACTAAACAACTAAACTAAATAAAATAAAATGCAAATAAACAAGAGGAGGAAAAATTAGCAAGAAAAGATTAAGTTCTAATCAAATGAGAAAAAGGCCTAGAACTCGGTTCTCCCATAACAATCCGTAACTTCACACAATTAATTCCCTAGGCTAACCATAAGGGTACAAAGGTGAGGAGGAGATGACTCTAATTCGCCTAAGATCCCCCTCTCGGGTTCTAAGTAGGACATTAGCACTACCCACCAACCCCCCCTCTCGGGTTCGAAGGTCGGAATCCCTAACTCAACACCCAACAACCCCAAAAACATGCATATTTCCAAGGTGGTCAAGAACTTGGTCAAGGTCATTAAGTACTCATCGTATTCCGGGTCATCCCACTCCTCCTCTCGGAGGTCAATTTCAAACGCTAGTCTAGAGGCACCCTCCCTCGGTTCTCCCTTTCGGTCTCAACTTTGGTTGGTGATAAGATCAAATTCCGGGTATCCAATTTACAACCTAACCAAATCTCGTTGGTGGACAAGGGTTACAAGTCGACACTACCCAAAATTAATCCTTAAACCATATTATTCCTCTAAACTACCCTCACCAATTTCCCCCAACAATTAGCCTTTATGAGAATCAATTAGTGAAATTACTCATGTCGGGTCAAACCGAGTCCTAGTGGAAGACTACTCACTAATCATGTTCCTAAAGGCAAGACAAACAACAAAGATGGAATCTTTAAGCATAAACATGGTGGAAGAATAAATTTTACTACTAATCATGCAATAATCCAACACAAATTATGAGGAAAGACAATTTAATCTAAGAAATGATGAGGATTAAACTAAAAGACACAACCTTTAACACAAGTAACTCAAAGATTCAATCTTTAACACAAGAAAATCAAAGACTCAATCTTTGGGTGTAAACAACAATGGTGAACAAAGAAAAGATGAACAAGAGAGAGAATAACAACAATCAAACAACAAAGATTGGAATCCAAACATAAACAATTAAACAAAACTAGAAAGAAAAGCAAATGTAAACAAATGAAATTAGGAAGAGAGATTATACCAACTCAATAGCAAAGAGAAGAACTTGGATTGAAAATAAGAAAGGAGATGCCTTCAATCTTCTTACAACCCAATTTCAAACACTAATTATATTCTAATTATTGAAGAACTTGCTCTAATTAAAGAAAGATTAACAAAGTAATTACTAAAGTTTGAAACTTGGAAAATGGAAATAAATTAGATCTAGGGTTGTGTGTACAATTGATTAAGGGAGGGGGTATATATAGTTTGCACCTAGATTAGGGTAGGATTACAATTGGACTTTGAAATGCGGGTGCGTGCTCCCGGCCGGTCAACCGGCCGCCGGTCTTATAACCGGCTGGGAAGTTTCTGTAAAGTTTGGATTAATTTTGATATCATCAGGTGGCTTCGGCCGGGCAACCGGCTGCCGGTCCCAGACCGGCTGGGAGCTCCTTGACTTCTCCATTCTTCAGTTGACTTCAAAGCTTCTACGTGTGTTCCCAGTCGGGTAGCCGGCTGCCGGTCAAGGGACCGGCTGGGAAGTTTCTGTAAGTTTTGGCTCAATTCTTCACTTTGTGCTCTCCCAGCCGGGTAGCCGGCTGCTGGTCAAGGGACCGGCTGGGAGTCTCCTGTAACTTCACCACTTTGTTTGAATTGTATACATTTGGGGGTTCCCAGCCGGCTGACCGGCTGCCGGCCTACCGGCTGGGACCACGTCTCAGCTCAATTCCCCCCTCTCTTCATGCTTAGCTCCAAAAACCATCTTCTTGCTCTGATTCCATCATTTCCGCCTCAATTCCTACGAGGAGGGCATGACGTCATAGGCAAGGGATCGGGGGACAAAAATACAAGCAAAGGCATGTGAAACCGTCTCAAATTGAGTCGGAAAACATGAAAATAGAGGGGAAAAAAGGTGCAAAAGAGTCTTATATCAAACCTCCCCACAGTTGAACATTACTCGTCCCTGAGTAAGTCCTCAATCAAAGTACAAGACACTACTACAACAAGTATAAAGAGTAAATGCACAATATAAGCATTACTCAACTATTCTACTAATAAGCCGATCGAGTAATAGCGCACTCAACGCCCCTTCAACTCACAATTTGACACTCATGAGGGAAAAGTGCCCTATTACAAGGCAAGTTGGGTCTTGCTATAAAATTGCGATGCACCTATCATGAAAGCACGTAATCAAGCCAAAGAATGCATCTAACTGAATTGGCCCACTTTTCTCATCTAAGTGGCCGGACTTTCAAGCAACAAAACACGGTCTTGGTCGGGAGTACCGTCTCAGAAGTTCCAACGGAGGTGCCAACCCCCTAAGCATGGCTCAAGCAACCCTAGTGTGACCAGTACTCAAGAAACACATTCAAGAGCGGGGTAAGGGGAAGTAGGCAAGTCCGCCGAGAATTACAAATCCGACACGAGATTCAACCAAAAGACCCATGACTAAGGTGACCTAGGCAACGACATCCTCACGGTTTTCACTCGTCACTCAATAAAAGATCAAGGTGATTTTTGTGACAAATAGTAACCAAAATCGCTCTCCTAACTCGACTAGCGAAAGCGTGCCCGCAATCTAATGTGTAAGACCGCCCTATGTCCAATGAAATGCAAATAATGGTATAATGCACACAATATGAAACAAGGGTTGTAGCGGGGCTAGGGAGTAGGACAAAACGGGATTGGTGCAAGCACCGTTTGGATATGTGGAGTTCAAATCAAGAATTGCAGACACATCGTAACCCATTTCTTATTGCAACACATGAGACACGTCTATGCCCTAACATAGCATGGATCACTAAAAATATGCAAAAATTGCATAAACCCAACTCAAATTGGAAAAATTCAAAAGTACTCCTCTTATTTCAACAAATGGTAACGTCTACACCCTAACAAAGACTCGGTTTCCCGAGCCATGCAAAAAAATGTGTAAACCCGACTCATTTTGGAAGAACATCAAATTGCCCCTTTGTTTAGCAACGACTTTTTCTACCCCGTTTAATGATGAGGAGAGGTGTTGCTTGCCTCTTTCTTTTCTTAACAACTTATATACAACACAAGTAACTCATTTTTTTTTTTTTTGGAATTTTCATGTCTTTTTCACTTTTCTATTTTGTTTTTCATTTCTTTTTCAAAACCTCTTATTTATATACAATGCCAAATGCATACCAAATTTCAACCCAAGTGGATATGTATACTATCCACCGCTATGACTCAACTCACCTCCTACAACACTACTACAAAACCGACCAATTCTTGATCAAGGAAGGGTGGTTATGGAATGTAGCTGTTTTAGTGGGTTTGCCAAAAGGAATAGGCTAAGGCTCGGAGGGGTGAATCAAAAAGGAAATCAATGCAAGGGACGAAACTAAGCTAATTTGGCTATGTGAGGTTCATACAAACGGATTTTGTTTCATATCATGTGCACAAAAATGTAATGCAAATTCACGGTTTAAAGACGAAATGACACACTTATGCGTCTTGATGTGACACGCCTCGCGAGGAGGCCTACTCTCAAACCTAGATGAGGGTGGGGTATGAATGTACCCACCCTAGGAGGCTCTACCTTTACCTTTGAGTAGCTAAGTCGAGCCTGGGGTCTAGTCTACGGTCCTAGGTCTCACAAGATCGGTCTAAACTCATTGGCCAAGCCCACCTCCCTCGGCTAACTAAGAGGTCACGGGTGCAAGTCACGGGGAGGGGAAAGGCACAATTGGAAATATAGCTCATCATGGGGGTACTTGGTCCCCTTCCTCGCCATGCTTATGCAGATCATTTACAAACTAAGTGCAACTAAGTCTAACAACAACACATATGCACATGTGACCAAATGCATGCGGAAATCGAAAGAACATGAAAATAAACGTGCAACCAATGTCTAATCCTAGCAGCACACATCAACACCAAACAATCCACATGTCTTTCAAGGAGACACCCAAGGCAACAAAATTCCCATTCTTCTTCAAAATATCCAAGATACCAAAAAGAAAGAATAGTGCAAGGAGTAAGAGATAGGAAGGATTATACCAAGCGGTCTTCTAGCTCCTTTTTGCCTCAAATGGTCAATGCGCTATGCCAAAAGTTAGACAAAACATATATATACAATGCAAATATTTTTGTAATTTTTCAATTTTTAGGCATTTTCTTGAAATTTTATCAAATTTACAAGTATTTACAAATATAAACAAATATTCACAAGAGTGGATATTTCCCTCCCCACACTTGAGATTTACATTGTCCTCAATGGACAAAAGCATAGGGAGTGAATAAGAAAAAGAAAGGAACATATTTTTGTATTTTGGATTTTTTTTAAATGAAAAAAAAAACATATTTTTTGTTGTTTTTGAATTTTGGAAAACGTAAAGAACTTACTTTTGTATGTTTTTTTTGGGCCTCTTCCCCACACTTATTATTTACAACATCCAATGACGGATGAAGTGTGGTTAGGAGGCAAATTTTATTCATAAGGAAAAGAACATGTTTTTGATAGGTTTTGTCATTTTTTCAATTTTTTGTGGTTTTCAAATGAGAATGCAATGCATGATCTATTTTATATGCAATATTGAATTACAATGCGGAGTATACTACGTGAATGCAATGTCTAAATATGACGATATATTACAAATTTAAAATCTAATGCAAGCCTAGATGAATGCAACTACATGAGTTTCTCTGCTAAATGCATTCGAAAAATTAAATATGAATGAGAAAGTTTGGATTAAGGGAGAGATCATACTTGACTTTTGGATTGAAAGGGAGAGAATAGAGCCCTCATTACTAGGCTCTACTCGAAATCGGTCTCATCACCATCACCATCGCCATCAGCATCACCATCATCATTGCCGGTTCCAAACTCGGACTCACGAATAAAATCTTCCGTGTTCAATGGAGCATCCGAGCTAAACTCCCTCGTCATGTCAATAAAGGGCTCTTGGCATCCTCCGGCCCTGCTAGAACCTCCCTCCCCAAATATGGAAGGGGCACCCCCAAACCACCGAGTGTCATGTCCCTCCCCTTGGTTGGAAGGTGGGGTAGGGAAGACTGGGGCACTATAATAGTCGGGACGGAGGTTAATGTCACCCTAAAGGATCCTCCCGTCCTCCGGATGTCCGCCATCCGGGAATAAATAGTAAGAGGGTGTAGGTTGGAGGGGTGCTTGTATTGCCGCCTCATCATGTCGTCATAGACCGGGAATTGACCAAGTGAGTGGTCGTAGTAAATCCGGTCCATGCGTTGTTGGAGACCGAGGCGCTCACTAGCGGCGGAGGCCATGCTAATCCTCATCTCATCCATGAAGGAGACAAGGTCATTTTGAAGAGGGGGAGGTCGTTGTGGTTGGAACGGTTGTTGGCTAGAGGAGCCTTCCCCTTGTTGGAAGGTTCCGGCAACAAAAGGGGAAGAGGGCATAGCATACCGCAAGGTGGGTCTTGCGGGGATGATTGGCCGATCACGGGCGTAGTGAAGGTTGGGATTTTGTTGTTGGGGAATGGTGGGATCCTCGGGGTCCTCAATTTCTAACAAATAATGTGGTGAATTGGGCACCACCTTCATTTTCTCGGGATTAGGAAGGGGAATTGAATTCCTATCAACACCGTTCACCCGAAGTTGCCAATAATTGAGGTTGTCGTTCGGGTTAGTTTTTAACCAATTGAGGTTGTGGTGGATGTAATTCTTGAATAACATTGTGTCCCCTACAACGTACCGCATCCCACTTAGATTCAACTTGCGGTTCAATCTCTTGGCTAGGTGGGTGATGAGTCCACCCACTACAATAGAGGTCCTTTGGCCCGGGGAATTGCTAAGTCGATGGAGGGTTAAGGCCATATGATGGGCAATGTCTATTTTGAAGGTCCTGGGGTTGGAGCAAAGATAGGAGCCGAGGAATTCCATCTCCTCCGTACGAAAATTGTGATTTTCATCTCGGCCGAAAACGGTCCAACCCATATACCGGTGCCAAACCCGAATAGCCGCATTATGGACTGTATTAGAGGCCCTCTTGAGGCGAATGTTATCGTCTAATCCAGTGATGGCCTTCCATAAGGCCCCAATATCAAAGGTCTCGGAGGCCTTGTGAGGAGGGCTCGTGTCAAGCCCGAAATGAGAGGCAAAGGTCGGTAGGGTCAAAGAGTGGTCCTTGTTCATCAAACGGAAATGTAAGAACGCAACCTTTTGGCTTTGGCGATGCTTGTCTATCCTAAGGGAGCTCAAGAATTCCCATGTAAGACGGGCATATGTTTTCTCATGAATCCCGTACATAGACCTCATTCCTACTCCTTCAAACAATTCTAAGGTAACTTGATCTAATCCTAATTCCCTCATAGATTGTCTATCAATAAACCGGGTCGGGGGTAAAAGGACGTTTAAAGAGAACGAATTTACCTTTCATTGTTACGGAGACAAATTGGAGGTCCGGAAAATCCGGGTCGGGGCTCATGTCATTAGCTGCGGCCGCCACCATCTCCGCTTGTTGGAGAGCCAAATCACCCTTTATCACTCTCTTTTTTGGTGCCATTTTGTGATTTTGGTAGAGGGTTAAAGGTAGGGAAGGTGGTTGCGGTGGTTTGTTGGTGGTAGATTGGTGTTTGGAGGTGGTGGGAAGTGGTGGTGGTGGTTGATTTGTAGGGAGAGGGGTTAGGGTTAGGGAGAGGATGAAGGAGAAGGAGTTTCGAAATTATGAGGTTGAGGGGTGTTTTTTCGGGATTAATTGGATATCAGAGGGCTCCCAGCCGGTTATTAGACCGGCCGCCGGTCAACCGGCTGGGAAAACAGCCTAATTTGAACTTTGCCAAAATTGTTACAGAGAACTCCCAGCCGGTCAGAAGACCGGCCGCCGGTCGCCCGGCTGGGAGAACACCTAAACCTTAATTTCGTTAAATTTGCATTCCCAGCCGGTGGACCGGCTGCCGGCCTGCCGGCTGAGACTCTTCTTTCTTCCAGTTTTCCTCCAGCACACGTGTATATGCATCCCCAGCCGGTGGACCGGCTGCCGCCCGACCAGCTGGGGCTCACCTCTCTTCAATTTGTCACATTTTCACAAAAACTTCCAGGAACTTCCCAGCCAGTCAGAAGACCGGCTGACGGTCACCCGGCTGGGAATATGCTCTTACTCGTTTTGCTCAATATACCCCTAGATTCACATCCCATCATCAATTGGCCTTGGTTCGCGTGTTTTCGTCTTTCAAAGCCGACTCATCACATCGGGAAAAAGTCAATTGATGGTTAAACACTTATTCTTCATACAAAATCCCAATTCCTTCAAGATTACAACCGTCATCAATAAAATTGCCAAGTACTATCGGTCCAAAAATTCTCATAGACTACCTAAATGCATGCTATTTACAATTTTGCATGGGTTGCCTCCCATGTAGCGCCCTTGTTTTATGTCGTAGGCTCGACGAAGTCATGAAACACAATCAAGTATGGAGAAGGTAAGTATCGATGGAGCTTATGTTCTTCATGATGGGTGCCCCGGCAATGTAATGCTTTAGCCGTTGTCCATTTACCTTGAAAGCTTGGTCTCCATCGGATATTTCAATCGACCCATGGGGAAAAACTCGGACCACGGTGAAAGGTCCCGACCATTTTGATTTTAGTTTCCCCGAAAATAGCTTGAACCGTGAGTTAAAGAGGAGAACCAAGTCTCCCACCTTGAATTCTCTCCTTAAAGAGGAGAACCAAGTCTCCATAGAATTCTTTTCACCAAATACGGCCCTGCCAATTTGGTTTAAATTTACCCCTCGGGTCTACTGGTGTAGACACCTCGTTTCTGCACCCCTCGCAAACCACCCGGTGATGATTGGGCCGCATGTTTGATTCGCGGAACGATTTGTGACAGTTCGTAAGATTATCGTCAAGTGATTGCTCAAATATTAAATGTCAACCTCTTAGTTGTCATCTACGTGCCGATACGGTCGTTTTGGCGATAATTAGAGTACATTCGAGTCCGGGTCAAAAACCGTCTCCATTTCGATCTCGATAGTTAAATCCCGAGTTAGAATGTTCTGGAATGTTCCGGATATTTCTATTCCATATTTATCAAATTTTATCTTTTGGCAAACAATATCCCGTAATATTCAAAAGATAATCGAATTAAATCCGTCCTACCATAACTTAAACACGGAAATCTTTCTTAAAAGGAGGAAACCTCCGGGAACAGACGCAAGCAGTCTTTGCGCCTCTTCCAAGAGACGCAGTGGCTGCTGCGCCTCTTCCCAGGCCCTTCTTTGCATGATTTACGTATCTTTTTTATATCTTTCCGAGATTCACTTCCAAAGAGTCTCCGAAACCATAATTCCTTCCGCGTGATTAGTATAAATAGGAGCTTTCGTTCCTCATATTTCTCACGCGAGTGTCCGCCCTTCTCTTCTCCCTTTGCATTCTAGACTTCGTTCTTACTAATTGGCGCCTACGTGCTTGGACTTCCGACCACGTAAGCTCGGATCCTTCCGGGTACCAGCCTCTCCGTTGCATGACCGACCAATTTGACCACTACACTCAATCAATCTAATTAATCAATCTTGTTAAATCGTTTTCCTCTCACGAGGGCACTCTTTCCTTGCGTTCGCGTCGAGCATTCACTAATCGATCTTCTTAGTCCTTCTCGTTCCGTCAACATGTAAGTCTGAGGGTGTATAATTCTCTTTTATTTATCGTATTTTAATTATTGTATAACAATTGTAAGATTTATGTCGGATACACCATTAAAATCGATTTCTAAAAACCGCCTTTAAAACCTGTTTTTGCGGATTTCCGATGAGACAGGGCGTCGAGAAAAGACGCAAGAATCGCTGCGCGCTCTTCGAAGGAGCGCAGCACCTGCTGCGCCTCTTCGTGAGGCTGCCGCAGTTCCTGCTTCTTTTCTTCTTCCTCCGTCCTCTGCAATTCGTATCAAGATTGTTCCTTTTGTTTTGTTCTTTATTTCTTCATCATGGTAATTTATGAATCATATGTGTATTGTATATAATTCATCATTCATGCTTAATTAGTCATCAAGTCCGACTTAAATCCCTTATAATTCATATTTGCGGGTTTTCGTCATTAAATTCAAGTTTCGGGTTTTAGAGGTTCAATTCGTTCATATTGAGTTTCTGGAATTCGTTGTTGATATATTTTCACCTGTTTGTTCACTAATCCGTCGTCATTCATCATGTTTAGTTTAATCAGTTAATCGTTTGTTAGTTTGTTCATTAATTAACATCGACCCTTCACATAATTAATCCGTCTTATTTCCGTCTTAACTATGTTTTACTGTTTTATGACATATTCATATGTAAAATAATCCATTAATCACTTTCATCCGAGTCTAAAAATCATAATCGGTCCATTAATTTACCAATTAATATTAACGATTTGCGATTAAAACTTCACGGCCCGAACTCACCCTTGGAACAGACGCAAAGAATCGCTGCGCCTCTTCCAAAGGGCGCGATGTCTCTTGCGCTGTTCGTGGTGATTTCGTCCCCGAATTACGTTTACGCTTGACGTAGTTTGTTTAGTTTACGTATTAATTAACTAATATCCGTATTATCACGCTAATTCCTGTTCGTTTATTTCATTAATTTTTATTCTTTTATTCCTTTTTCTCAAATTATCCGTTTTAATTGTATTTTCGACATAAATCACCTAAATCCGTTGTAATTAATGTAATTTTCATTATTGCATTCATAGTTATTGTATTTCTTTCGTTCTTTGTATGTTCTCACATATAAATCAATATTAACTTCTACTTCGACCCGATTGTTTGCTAAAATTAATTGTTCACCGACTTAGTTAAATCTTCACATGCTAGGATTAAAACTTGGATGTTGCATTGCATGCATATAACCGACGATATATCAAGTACGAATAAACTCCCTAATCATTAGTAGAGGCCGCTATCGAGGCGGGCGGGATTAGGTGTTCGATCAAAAGAGCTTCCTAATACGTACCCTCACCCCTTACTCCAGATCTCCGTGAGCACCCGTGTTCATTGGCATCCACGAGAGTCATTCTAGACATAGAATGCTAAGGGTAACGATTGCTTAGTGTTCATGTCTTTACTTTATGTCTTGACATGACATGAGGTATTCGAACGGTTCCAATTTCCCATAAAAATTGGTGGCGACTCCATACAAAATGCAAACGCTTGTTTTCGAGCCCCTTCGCCAAGCGCCCCCGTGGGCGGCCCGCTGTCCACAGTTTGGCGACTCCGCTGGGGATAATACACTTACGTGTAGCAAGGGTGAAACTCGAACAAGGTTAGGGAATAATTTGTACAAGACAATTGTCGGTTTTCATAACTCGGTCTTCCTAGACCGTTTAATTCGGCCTTCCTAGGCCCAACCAACCCATTCGACCAATCGTCCCGTCTAAACGGTCCTAATTCTTATTTGGGCCTAAGGATGGATAGCGATTGACGTCGTCCATACCATGATGCTTACTCTTGTTTGTATCAAGGGCCTTCACTACTTGAGGAAATGGACTAGGAATCGGCCTTACTCTTGTTTGGCACGAGCCTCTCCACAGACTTCGGGTTTGATGGTTCGGTATGGCAACCTACCCTTTAAACCAAAACCCTTCTAAATGCACTCAGCATCCCGTTATAATGCCTGTATAAATGTGTAAACCCTACGTGATCACCACTTCTAAACAAAACCATGACGAATTTTCAAAAAAATCAAAACCCAAATTTCAATCAAAAATTTCGAAAAAGTAGGCCTTTAATTAGCGCAAAATCCGGTCAAAATGCTGTCCGTTTGTCAAGTCAAAATTCGGGCCACAAGCCCATTTCAAAATCTCACTTCGAGTCCACTCCTACAACTACACTACAGTTGACTAGGACACACATTTTCAAAGACCTTGTCTTTCTTCAAAACTCACTCAACACAAGTGGCACACACCCACTTCATGAGTCAAATCTTTCTTCTTTTAGCAAGTGTGATAGAATGGTCGATCGTGTTTTGATTCGTCGCCGATCTCTTGTCCAGTTTCCAAGATGCAGGTCAAGTGATGATACGAACCTCCAAAGAAATTCAAGAAAGTAATGATCGAATCCTAGCCGCGATAGCCCAAATGCAAATTACCCAAGAACAAACCTATGACCGCCTTGAGCTTATCGAAGGCCGTATCTTTGATGTAGAGGGAAAGTTGCCTCCCATTAAAGGTGAAGTACTACAATTTTCCGATGACGAGTCTAAAGATGAGAATCCTGTCCTAGGAACAACCGCAACTGAGAAAAGACTCCAATACCTAGAGGAGCAATTGATGTACCTTAAGGGGGATGACATTTACAGAGAGAACAATCGTAAGTATGAAGCCGTCAATTCCAAGTTGCCAACTAACTTTAGCATGACGGATATCCCTAAGTTCAAGGGGCACGAGAACCCTTTGAACCACATCCGAGCTTTCAAGGACTACATGTCTATCAAAGGCATCAAACCCGAGATGTTCTTAAGGATCTTTCCTTCATCTCTTGACACCATCCCAAAGCAATGGTTCTACACTTTAGACCACAAAAAGGTCGCTACTTGGGAGGACGCCGCGATCGAATTCTCAAAACAATACGCGGATAATGCCGAGATCCAAGTTAATATGCGCACTCTAGAGGTTCTTACCCAGAATGACAAGGAAGGATTCACCGACTTCCTAAGTAGGTGGAGGAAGACTAGTACTCAATTAGTTGAACGCCCGGATGAGGCTACTCTTGTAGAGAAGTTCGTGGACAATCTCAAGCCCATATATGCCAACCATTTGAGATATCAAAATATCAAGACTTTCAAGGACTTAACCGTATTAGGGACACGAATTGAAGATGACATCCGCAAAGGACTCTTGTCCAAAACGGTAGGTCGAGGATACCAAGGATCCACAAGTCGTTCATACGGCTCTACTAGCAAGACCGACGAAGTTAACCTTCTCGAGCCATCCAAGAAAACTAGCCCACCAAGGAAATTCACAAACCTTGGGGACACATACTCCAACGCTCTAAAAAGGCTAATGAAGCAAGGCAAACTCCAACCCATTGGACCTACTCCCGAACCCGAAAGAAAGTCCAAATTCTGGGATGAAAACTCCTATTGTGAATACCATAGGGGCAAGGGGCACGACACAGAAAAATGCTACAAGTTGAAACACGTGCTTCAAGATATGATTGAAGACGGTCGACTTCCAATTCCACCAGGAGGTAAGCCCAACAACACTCAGAATCCTCTTGGAGTTCTAGTGATTACAAGTGATGAATCTACCTTAGATTGCTCACATCTCATTTCTCCCACCGAAAACGAAATTCATGCAATTGAGAAAGAAAGACTCTACTCTACCATCTCCCCTACCATTTCCGACTTCATCGCATGGGCAAAGAGTGTAGATAGACAAGTGTGGGAACTAGAAAACATGGTAACAACCTTGCGCAATCCCAATGCAACACCTAAAGAGCGCGTACCATTGACCTTCCCTCAAAATGCCACTATGCAAGAAGTAGTCACCGTGGTCGACAAGCTAGTCGATCAAATCATGCAACTAGAAAGTGACATCATGAGGATGAGGTAATTAGCCGCAATCAATGGAGTTTGGGCCGATGACGATGAAGACGAATATCTCATTGAAAATTCTTTGGTAAAGGAAATAGTCCAAAATGGCGAAGACCAAGATGTGGATCACCTAACTCGTTCGGGTCGCCCATACCAAAGCACCACTCAAAACGGTCCAACCAACGTCATCACACCAAACGACAACGAAGATGACCCCACTGATCATTTGCTCAAGCAATTACAAAGAACCAAGGCTGATCTTTCAGTCTGGCAACTAGTGGCAAGCTCATTTCCACACCGCCAAGCTTTACTTAAGCTTTGGCCAAATTGAATGTGGCACATAACTCTACTCCCGAAGATGTAGTCAACTTGGTCTTCCAAGAATCACCGAAGCTAAGTAATCCTATTACTTTCTCAGATGAAGACTTGCCACCTTTTGGCGCTAGTCACAACCTTGCTCTATACATCACCGTCATCTGTCTAAAGAAGAATGTGCCAATGACCTTGGTAGATGATGGCTCCGCGGTCAACGTCATACCCCTCAAAACGGCATACAAACTAGGCATGAAAGAGTCGGACTGGACTCCTACAAATCAAGGTGTACGTGCATATGACGGTACACGACGAAAAGTGGTAGGACTTGCTAACCTAACCATAGCAACGGGACCAATCGAGCGAAAGGTCAACTTCCAAATAGTGGACATCGAAACTTCATTCAACATACTTCTGGGAAGGCCTTGGATTCACGCTTCCAAAGCGGTAACGTCCACCCTTCACCAAAAGATCAAGATCCCACTAAATGGCAAGGTTGTGACGATCACTTCATCACCCATCAAGGCCATAATCGAGAAGCAATCAAACAATCAAGTCCTTGCGGATCCCATATACGAACTTGGGGGCTTCCAAAGTGTGAACGTCATAGAAAGTGAGTTGGCACCCTTATACTATAATCCCTACTCCAACTTGGTGGTCAACCACATACTCAAAAACAAGGGATACTTCCCTGGAATGCCTTTAAACCCAATTCGGAAGAACACCTTTGCACCATACAAGAAAGGCAACTCATCAAGAATACCACTTGGGTTAGGATACAAACCCACGACGGAAGAAGTTCTCGAAATGCTCGCCCAAGTCCAAAACCGCAAGTATGTAGGAGTCCAAATGAGGCCATATCTCCCTACCTTGAATGGATACTTCGTTCAAGAAGGAAGTTCGGAACTCTTTCATGGATTTCCCGAACCTTGGCATTACCTCGAGAAGAAGTTAGCCGGAATCGAGATCTTTCACGATTGCTACTTCATCCCTCCAGAAACGGTTCCTACCGTCAAAACCCGTCAAGCACCTTGCTTAGACGAACAAGCTGTTAGCCTCCTATTTGGAGAGGACCGATTTGTTAGGGCCGCGCAAGATGAGATCATTACTACGATACTTCAAGACGATCGCTTCAACCCCACCGCCTTGATCACGGAAATCGACACAAAGCAACAGAAAGGGTGGAGGAAATCAATCAAATGGACCAACAACCAAGGAAGACTCTTCAAGCTCACCACTAGAGAAGGAGAGATGTTCAAAGGAGAACCAGAAGACGACGAGTTCGAGTCGGAGTCAGAGTCGGAGTCTAGAGAAGTCATTAGAGAGTCTACTCCCGTCGTCATCCCCACTCCCTTCGTTTCTCCTAGCTTATTTTCAAGTAGTCACGTAGTTCGGGAAATGCCCCACCATTCTGTCCCTTTGCCGCCACTATCCATCGATCAGTTGGCTCATTTGTTTCAACTTTACTCAAATCTTAATATGAATAAATCGGGTTACGCTTACTCTTTGCGTTATCTTGAGTGCAATTCTGTTTATGATGATACGAGAATGACCAAAACCCGGACTTGACCGAAATACCTCCCTACGTAGCCAAAGAAATACTACGGGAAGGGGAAGGGGGACCTGTAATTGAGGACACCGAACCCATCAATGTAGGAACCGAACTAGAACCCAAAGAACTTAGGATAGGGACTACCTTGAGCTCTACCGAACGGGCCGACTTCATAGACCTCCTAAATGAATTCAAAGACGTTTTCGCTTGGTCCTACAAAGACATGCCAGGGATCGACAGGGATATCGCCGAACATAGGATTGCGATTAAGCCGGGTTTCAAACCTGTGAAACAAAAGCTTCGACGAATGAGAACAGAATGGGCTCTAAAGATTAAGGAAGAAGTTGACAAGCAATTCAAAGCCGGGTTCATCAAAGTTTCCGAGTATTACATTTGGGTAGCTAACATAGTACCCGTACCCAAAAAGGATGGGAGAATCCGAGTTTGTGTTGACTTTAGGGATTTGAACAAAGCAAGCCCAAAAGACGACTTCCCTCTACCTCATATTGACATATTGGTAGACAATACTGCAGACCACGCATTACTATCCTTCATGGATGGATATGCGGGTTACAACCAAATCAAAATGGCCATGGAAGACATGCATAAGACCGCGTTCGTCACCCAATGGGAACCTATTGCTATCTGATAATGCCGTTCGGATTGATCAACGCCGGAGCTACATACCAACGCACCGCGACTACACTCCTACATGACATGATGCATAAAGAAGTTGAGGTATATGTAGATGACATGATCGTCAAATCCAAGGAAAGAGAGGGACATATCGCGAACCTTCGCAAGTTCTTCGCAAGGCTACGGAAGTACAACATGAGACTCAATCCTCAGAAATGCACATTTGGGGTAACGTCCGGCAAACTCTAGGGTGCGTCGTTAGCCAACGAGGCATAGAAATAGATCCTTCCAAAATCAAAGCTCTGATCGAAATGCCACAACCTCAAACAGAAAAAGAAGTCAGAGGATTCCTAGGAAAAGTGCAATACATAAGTCGATTCATATCGAAACTTACGATGATTTGCGAGCCTATCTTCAAGAAACTCAAGAAAACAGACCACACCATGTGGGACGACGACTGTCAAAAGGCGTTCGACAGAATCAAGGAGATATTAGCTAAACCACCAGTGCTCATGCCACCACAACGAGATCAACCTCTTGGTTTATATCTCAAAGTAACTGAAACTGCCATGGGAGCCATGCTAGCTCAAACCGTAGGAAGTGAAGAAAGAGCTATTTACTATCTAAGTAAGAAGTTCTTGGAATACGAGTGCAAATACTCACAACTCGAAAAGACATGCCTCGCTCTTGTGTGGGCAACAAAGAAGCTACGTCACTACATGCTTAGCTACTCTGTCAAGATATTCTCCAAAATGGATCCAGTCAAATACCTCTTCGAGAAACCCGTTCTCAACGGACGTCTGGCAAGATGGACCATGATGCTCTCAGAATTTGACCTCAAATATGTGCCACTGAAAGTAATAAAGGGTCGCGCCGTCGCCGAATTCTTCGCAGAAAATCCCATCAACGACGCACAAACCATAGATACTTGGTCATTTCCCGACGAGGATATATTTCAAACTGATGTAGACTCTTGGGATCTATACTTTGATGGAGCATCAAACCTAAGAGGATTTGGGATAGGAGTGTTGCTCATTTCTCCTGAAGGTGAGCATACACCGATCGCTGTCAAACTCGACTTCGAGGTGACAAACAACGCTGCAGAGTATGAAGCTTGTCTCATCGGACTACAAGCGGCAGTAAGTTTAGGCATCAAAAACCTACGAGTGCACGGGGATTCGTCACTGATCATCAACCAAGTTACGGGATCCTGGAAAATCCGAAGTGAAAGCCTAGCACCCTATCAGGCTAGGATAGACCAAGTGGCTCAATTCTTCGATCACGTAACCTACTTACACCTACCTCGAGAGGAAAATCAATTTGCAGACGCTCTTGCGAAACTTGCATCTTTGATAAACATGCCAGATCATATGATGGAAATGCCTTTGTGTATTGAACGACGGTCGGAGCCGGCTTACGTCCATCAAATTACCAATGAAGAAGAAATCGCACAAGAACCCTGGTTCCAAGCAATCCTGAATTTCAAGCTTAATGGTACCTATCCACCAGATATGGACAAAAGGGGACAACGAGCTATACGCCTACTAGCTTCCCAAAACATCTTAATGCAAGGAGAATTGTACAAAAGAACACCTCTTGGTGTAGTCCTACGTTGCCTTGATCATTCACAGGCACGAAAGGTGATGGAAGAAGTCCACGATGGAGAATGCGGTCCTCACATGAGCGGACCTATGATGGCAAAGAAAATCACACGTCTAGGGTACTATTGGACCACAATGGAATCCGATTGCATCAAATATGTGAGGCATTGCCACAACTGTCAAATCTTCGGGAACGTACAACATGTCCCTCCTTCGTTGCTCTATACAATGACATCTCCTTGGCCATTCTCCGCATGGGGAATTGACATAATTGGGAAAATAACCCCAGCCGGAACAGGAGGTCACTGTTTCATCCTGGTGGCAATTGACTACTTCACCAAGTGGGTAGAAGCGTCTTCCTACACCGCTCTTACGGCCAAAAATGTGGCAAAGTTCATACAGAACAACATCATCTGTCGATATGGTTGCCCACATCAGCGATAATGGGTCACACTTCCAAGCCGAAACCGAACAATTGCTAGCCAAGTACAAGATCAAGCATCATCACTCCTCGCCCTATAGACCACAGACTAACGGCGCGGTAGAAGCGGCTAACAAAAATGTCGTCACGATCCTCAAGAAAATGACTGACAACTATAGAGATTGGCCAAGCAAAATACCCTTCGCTTTGTGGGGGTATCGAACATCCGTCAGGACGCCCACTGGGGCTACTCCGTTCTATTTGACCTACGGCATGGAAGCCGTACAACCAGTTGAGCTAGAAATACCATCTCTGCGCATCCTCCTCGAGAGTCAAATCCCGGAAGCCGATTGGAAGAAAGACAGATACGAAGAACTCATCCTCCTGGATGAACGTAGGCTACGTGCCTTACATAATGTCCAAACATATCAAGCACGTATCAAACGAGCTTTCAACAAAAGGGTTAGGCCAAGAAACATCAAAGAAGGAGACTTAGTACTCAAATCGGTTAGAGCTCTTTTACCTGTCGACCCGAGGGGAAAATTCAAACCTAACTGGGCCGGACCATATCTAGTCAAATCAATACTCCAGGGGGTGCGGTTAGAATCACAGACCTAGATGGGAATGAGTTCTCAAACCCCACAAATCTCGACCAACTGAAACGATACTATGCCTAGGATGGAATAGAAACGCGCCTCGCGTAAACCCACGTGTCGCTCTTGTGGCACTAAATAAACGGCCCCCGGCCTATTTGAATGTCACTATGCTCTTGCATCTTGGCAAACTTGTCATCCTCATATCATCAAACAAACTAAATTCGCACCTTCCGAGTAAGCAAAAGCTCATGCTTATTTTCTATGTTCATTACAAGCTCTTGCTTCGAACAATTATTCTTTTACATTTACTCGAACTACGCGCAAGGGTTTGATTTCGCTTTTTTAAGTGAATACGTAGGCAATCCTTCACGGGATTCAACCCACCGTCATATTTAAAATGTAAATAGAAGGACATTTGCATTGCATTTGAAATTCGACAAGGATAATAATAGAAAATACCAACGGTTTCATAACCATTTAACCTTTTTATTTCATTCATCCATTTTCTAATAAAAATAGTACGACAAATAATAAAAATAGATAGGCTAGGATTCTAAAAATCCCTCCCTTTTATTACAACAATAATAATAATAATCAAATAATAATAATAAGACTTGGGCTATTCCTCCATCTTTCCCTTGCCCTTGTCGTTCTTGTCATATTTCTTGTCACGACCTCGAGCCGGGCGCTCTTGCACCACTTCAGATCTAATCGCCAACGGTCTTTCTCGAGGCCTGACTCTTCCGTTCTTGCCAACCACCATCTCTGCGACAGGAGTAGTCTTCGATTTCTTCGAAGGATGAATGACTTGAAAGCCGGCTTCTTCTTCTCCTTCAGTCAGATGCTTCTCTTTCTCTCCCTCGCGCACTTTGTAGTCAACGGGCTCACGCTTCCTCAGTCTTTCGCGCTCTTCCGAAGTTGCAGCCTTTCTCCACCTCAGATAGGAATCCGACACCCACAAAGCATTGGCGGAGAAACTCAGGAACCACATGTTTCTTTGGGCCCATTTCATAGCCCACTCTCTTCGGCTCTCGGTAGTCAACGCCATAGCGATCAAGGGACGGTGTCAAGCCTAGGGATCGTCTGCTTCAACCCGACTTGCCTCATCAACCTTTCCGGAAAGATGCATACCATAAACTCCAATCCGGGAATGCGCACGGACCTAGTAGGATCCAAAGAAGACACTCCGGTGACAGACTTGAGGTGCCACCACGGTACAACCCACCTGATCAAAGGGCCATCATCAGTCTTCAGCTTGTTCTTCCAATAGTCACAGACCCGAGTGAAATCCACCATGTACAACCTCGTCCTCATCGAAATCATACGGGCATGATAGGAAAGTGCATGAACAGGGGGCTCGAGCAATCGGAGCCGTTCCATAAGCCAAACCTACCAAAACAGGTATTAGACACCCGCCAAGAAAAAAAAAAAAAAAAAAAAAAAAAAAAAAAAAAAAAAAAAAAAAAAAAAAAAAAACCAAAAAAGAAGAGGGTGTCTTTTACCTGTAGGATGACGGGACTCCCCAAAAATGGAAGATCGCGGTTGGATTTCCTATTATCCAAGCCCAAGATAATCTCCCCTAAGCATAGGCAAGCTGGGCTCCTGCGCAGCTCCATTTGCTCAATAAGACCCAATAGACGGGGATCACCTCGCAGTTCTTCGTCAACATGTCCCCGAAGACATATACATGAAGCAAACGAAGCCAAACGCTCTCCTTCTAGCAACATAAGAGACAGGTAGGGTCGGCCTGTTGATGAATCGATCTATAAAATCCAACATCCGCACGCCTTTCGAAGTAACAAGACGATCCACCTCGAGTCGGGTCGGTCAAGCAAATCTCTAAACTTGCTCTTATACCCTTGAGCGAAGAGAAGGGATGGCAGGTAAATGTTCAGGGTCCCACCCGCCAATAGCAGCAATTTCCTCCGGAAAAGGACAAATATCACCTCCTGGGAACGCAAAAACATGATAATTTGGATCCCAATAATCAAGGCAAGCATCTAAGAACGGTTTTACAACCTTAATGAGTTTCAAACTCAACAAAGACCCAAGATTATAAGCACCCATATCATGCTTCTCCGTGTTCGAAAACTCATTGGTCCATTCCTTCAAGCGGATCTCCAAAGTATTCATGATGATAATTTTCTCTTGAGAATTTGTTTTGAGAATTTTGTGTGAGGCGACGAAGAAAAGACGGAAGAGTTATATAATTTAAAGCTTCATCGACGCTTCTATTTATACCAATTGCTGTTTCCAAAAATCCGTCGGAATCGACCTGCAGGAACAGGCGCGGCACCGCGCGCCTCTTCAAAGGGACGCGGCTCATGTCGCGCCTCTTCCCAGACTCACTACGTGATTTCCGTGTTTGGATCTTTCCTAATTCTATAACGAATAATTTCCTATTCCTACGGGATTTTATTTTGGTAAATCCGAGAAATTTACCATGCTTCAGGTTTCCTAAAATTCGCGGGCACGCATTTCGAGGCGACATCGACACTTCCGCCATTTCAAGCACACTTTAAATCATTTCTTTTTGACATTTTTTTTTCTTTTCTCTTTATTTTCATTTTAATAAAATTTCAATATTTATATTTCTCCATTTTCTAACTTATAGATTTCTCTTTTTTTCTTTTTTTTTAGGGGGTAGCCCTCCCTACCGTCCGGTCATTTCCGACAAATTTTTGCATTTTGGTCCTTTTGAGTCTCATTTTGCACTAATTAAAGGCCTCATGTGTATATAAAATGTATGTGTTGCGTGATTTTTCTATGTAAATTCCGGCGGATGACGGCGTAAACCGTTGTCTACCAAACCCGTTCAAGAACTAACTGCAGTACAAACAACACAATCCGGCAAAGCAAAGGCACTCGGGCGTCGTATATGCAACAAAAAGCAAATGTACAAACAAGCGGGGCTTGCGCCGAACAAGGTACAAATGTACGAGCAATCGGGGCTTCGCCCAAACAAGTCAAAAAGACCAAGTAAATCGGGGCTCGCGCCCAAACCTAGTCCAAAAATGTTTCAAAATCGGATGTACAAAAACTACACAAGCTACTGCGGCGCCCTCCCGGCTCGGCAACCCTCACCATAAGAGCAACGATCTCGGCATCCCGAAACTCGAGCTCCCTCGACAGGCGAGCCGTCTCCTCCCGAGCCTGGGCCAACTCTCGTCCCGACTCGCAGTCACCCTGCAAAACAGCAACGAATTGGCTCCTGTCAATCAACTCAATCAAAACTGGAAACCAAAAAAGGAGATCAAAAAATGGGTATAAAGGTTCATACCTGACGACCTCGACCGCCGACGAGTGCCTCAATGGCCGTAGCTGCCGGTTGGCCACCCTCCATAGTGCCACGAACCGAGATGGCGCGACCTGCATTTCAAAAGAATTCTCGGTAAATTAAACAAATTCAATCAAATGTGTTCTTACACGAAAACTATGCAAAATGGGAACTCACCCTCCGAATCAGATGCTGCCAGTCATCTAGGCCAGCATCCGTCACAGCTACGTCAAAGTCACGTAACTCGGAGATCGTCGTCCTCCCAGTAGCGTCAGTGTACTCGAGGGTCTCGGGGTACTCTGGGGGCTCGATGCCCGCCGCCTCAACCTCCTGCAAAGACAAAACGACTCTCATTAATCGAGGATCCTTCGTCGTAATTTTCAAAATCAAATCAACAAGAAAAGTAAAGGATACTCACCACTACCGGCCAATAGGCCAACCTCCCGTAAAGGAACGCCGAGTAATCCTCCTCAGGGAGAAGAAGGTCGTCACCACCGACACCGGCCAAGTCCGCCTCCCTCTCAGCCTCGGAAGGCTCCCTGAACATCGTCCTAGGAGGATCGACGGGAACCGTCAACGCGCCCCGAAAGCACTGACGAGCTAACCGCTCGCCCAGATACCATACAGGACCCATCGACGTCCACAACAGCAGCCGACTCGAGCTCCTAGGACGAAGGACCTCAGCAACAAAAGGAGGCGCTCCAGCGTACTCCGCCCAAGGTCTGGGCACCCACTGCGACAATATGAAGGCAAAGGTCATTCCTATGATCAATTTAAAGCAAAGGACAAAAATATGAATGAATACAAATGGGATACTCACGCTGCTCAGCTGAAGGGCGTTCACATCCCGCCGGTAGACATTGTGAGAAGAACGCTTGCTCTTCGTCCGGCACATGACCCAATCCCTCACCACGGGATAGGCCCTCTCCAACGGCTCCGTCCTCTTGGGCGCGAGGCCCGGAAAGTAGGAGTACACCCACGCCTATAAAACAAAATAGTCAATGACGATCTTCCGATCTTTGATAAAAGAAAGGAATTTACGTTGATCTAAAGGAAGGTTCATACCTCCAACAGTAGCCCAGGTCCGACAGCGCCAGAAGAAGTCCCCTTCTCCATCAACTCCGGACGAACCATGGCCCTCATGAAGCGGATGAGGACCGCAAAACTAGCAGTGACCCAGTCCCAGCGCCCTAGGGAACTCAGGTCAGAAAGAAAGGGAAGAAGCTTCGTCGACAGCCTCTCACCCTTGTCTCCGAGGTAGATCGAAGACAAGAACCACCAAAGCCACAGACGAGCCCTCTGCTCGGCTGTAAAAGGAGGAGGAGCCGTCTCCCTCCCATCGATCACCACCGATGCTGGGGTCTTCCCCGCAAAGTAATCTCGAACATAGGTACTGGGTACCAAACCCGGCACCGCAACAGCCTTCGGCGACAGGTTCCAGCCGATCAACCTCCTCGCCTCGGCCGAATCCGCCCTCATGCCAGTCTCCGGCCACGTCATCTCCTCGGTCCCACACGGCAGACCAGAAACCATGCCGTAATCCTCCAAGGTGACCCCCACCTCACCAAAAGGCAGGTGAAACGTGGAAGTCGTATCCCAAAATCGATCCAAGAAAGCGCGGACCAGGCTAAGGTTGGCCCGCAACTTCCTCTTCACGATATCCCTCCAGACCTGAACCAGAGGACCAAACGCTCCACGCTCAATCATGGCCCTCTCCTCCTCCGACAGCCGCTCGTAATGCTCCATCGCTGTCGTATAACCCGAGAACGACCTGATGTTCCCGGCCTCCTATTATGATTTGAAACAAAGCTATCTTTAGTTTTTAAATAAATTTAAAAGAAATTTGAACAAAATAGAAAAGGATAGGTAATGAGTTAGGGAATTCCTATTTACCAAGCTCTTCACCGTCCTGTAGGACAAGTGACCCTCTGCGCAGCCCACACAAGGTGCCTACTCTCCCGGTCTCGGCCCACGCAGAGCACCTCTCACCGGCGACCTCCTCGTCCGAGATGGGCCCGTCTCGGAATCTCCTCCTCATCGCCAGACCTCCTCCTCGGGAACCTCCTCTGCAGCAGCCATCACCGCAGCGGTGAAGGCCTGCTCCAAAGCCTCCTCAACAACAGCGGCATCTACATCCATGGGATCTCTCCCGGAAGTAGAAGCATCGTCACCTGCAACGATTAAAGCAAATCCAGGCCGCATCACATGATGACAAGCCTTTGTTAAGTAGTATTTCGAGCCTTCAAGGCCCGGAAATCGCCCCTTTCTGGCCATCCTTGGCCATATTCCCACCAAATCAATCACTCATGTGATGAATAGGGTCAAGTCAAGTCCAAGTCAAGACCTAGTTCCGAGTTTGAGTCGAAAATTCGGCAGCATTTCGCTATAACGGCGATTATGCCCTAAAAGGTGTCCTGCAAAAGTTGTCACAAACCAAACTTCCGAGATGGTAGGAAGTTTACCCATCATCCAAGGGTCCCAAATATCAAATTTCATCACAAATGGGCAATCCTAAGGCCATTTTCGAAGCAATTTATGATCTAGCTGTGAAACCGTCTCAAAATTCGCTCAAGGGCTCAAAACTTGATGAAAATTCGAAGTAAATACATGGTTATGTTCCTAACATTGCCTACTATCCGTTTCTAGTATCAATTTGGCATGACAAATCCATTTGGGGGAAAAGCCCCAAATTTTCGAGCAAAAGGGTCGAAAACCCTAATGTTCGCGGCTCAAAATTCGACAAATGTGGAAGATTAACGCAAGATTAAAGCACATACCTCGATTAGTCATATTCCAAGCAAGCTTTTGAATCCAACCTCGACGAAAAGGGTGAAGATTTGAGAGAGAAATTGCAAATTTTGTGTTTCGAAATAATGAAAACAATCCTTCTGATTTCGCGTTTTTACGCAGGAATTGCCAAATTGGGGAACAGAGACGCGGCAGTCTGCGCCTCTTCGAAGAGACGCGGCTCTTGCTGCGCCTCTTCCTTTGTTTCCCTCCATGTGGATTTTCAAAAATCCGTTATGAGTTCGTTATTCGTGGGCCCATCTTTGGTGCGCCTCTTCCTCGATGACATTTTATCACTTTGGTCCGTTTCGACGATTCCCTTTCGTTCCGGCCCGCATTTTATCCCGCGCAGCAGTATTTCGCAGTATTGCTCAACCATTTTATCCGGCGCAGTAGTATTTTGCAGTACCGCTCACTCAAGACTTTCTTCTACGACGATTAAGATGTTCCTAGTCGTCAAATCATTTTACCCTAGCGGTAGTATTTTGCGATCTTTGCTCATTCAAGGTTTCCCCGACGGTCAAGATGTTCCTAGTCGTCGATATTTTCACCAACAAGAGTTTGCTTGAGACCGACGCAAGCAGATTCAACTTCTAAATTTCGCCAGAGTTCGCTTGAGACCGACGCAAGCAGATTCCCCCAGCAGTTTCTACTGACGTCCTGCTGTTTTTCAATATCTCTTATTCCCCGCGAAGTTCGATTAAGTCTCAGGTATGATCTCTTCTTATGGCTGGCGAGCTTCCCTACGTAGTCTAATGGACTTTAAACGACCCTCCCCGATAGTCGACAGACTCTAAAATGTTCCCGACGACAGGTCCTTGGCTTAGACCCCTTGAGCCGCCTCGCGTCGCCATAGTCGTCAGGTTGTAATCTTCGATTGACCTGATGGCTATACTTTGACTTTCGCCTTGTCCAAGCCTCAGTCAAAGTGGGGGCTCTGTAGACACCTCGTTTCTGCACCCCTCGCAAACCACCCGGTGATGATTGGGCCGCATGTTTGATTCGCGGAACGATTTGTGACAGTTCGTAAGATTATCGTCAAGTGATTGCTCAAATATTAAATGTCAACCTCTTAGTTGTCATCTACGTGCCGATACGGTCGTTTTGGCAGTAATTAGAGTACATTCGGAGTCCGGGTCAAAAACCGTCTCCATTTTCTGATAGCTGTTAAATCCCGAGTTAGAATGTTCTGGAATGTTCCGGATATTTCTATTCCATATTTATCAAATTTTATCTTTTGGCAAACAATATCCCGTAATATTCAAAAGATAATCGAATTAAATCCGTCCTACCATAACTTAAACACGGAAATCTTTCTTAAAAATGAGGAAACCTCCTGGGAACAGACGCAAGTGTCTTTGCGCCTCTTCCAAGAGACGCAGTGGCTGCTGCGCCTCTTCCCAGGCCCTTCTTTGCATGATTTACGTATCTTTTTTATATCTTTCCGAGATTCACTTCCAAAGAGTCTCCGAAACCATAATTCCCTCCGCGTGATTAGTATAAATAGGAGCTTTCGTTCCTCATATTTCTCACGCGAGTGTCCGCCCTTCTCTTCTCCCTTTGCATTCTAGACTTCGTTCTTACTAATTGGCGCCTACGTGCTTGGACTTCCGACCACGTAAGCTCGGATCCTTCCGGGTACCAGCCTCTCCGTTGCATGACCGACCAATTTGACCACTACACTCAATCAATCTAATTAATCAATCTTGTTAAATCGTTTTCCTCTCACGAGGGCACTCTTTCCTTGCGTTCGCGTCGAGCATTCACTAATCGATCTTCTTAGTCCTTCTCGTTCCGTCAACATGTAAGTCTGAGGGTGTATAATTCTCTTTTATTTATCGTATTTTAATTATTGTATAACAATTGTAAGATTTATGTCGGATACACCATTAAAATCGATTTCTAAAACCGCCTTTAAAACCTGTTTTTGCGGATTTCCGAGTGAGACGACGTCGAGAAAAGACGCAGCAATCTGCTGCGCCTCTTCGAAGGAGCGCGGCACCTCTTTAGCGCCTCTTCGTGAGGCTGCCGCCAGCTTCTCGCTTCTTTTCTTCTTCCTCCGTCCTCTGCAATTCGTATCAAGATTGTTCCTTTTGTTTTGTTCTTTATTTCTTCATCATGGTAATTTATGAATCATATGTGTATTGTATATAATTCATCATTCATGCTTAATTAGTCATCAAGTCCGACTTAAATCCCTTATAATTCATATTTGCGGGTTTTCGTCATTAAATTCAAGTTTCGGGTTTTAGAGGTTCAATTCGTTCATATTGAGTTTAAGGAATTCGTTGTTGATATATTTTCACCTGTTTGTTCACTAATCCGTCGTCATTCATCATGTTTAGTTTAATCAGTTAATCGTTTGTTAGTTTGTTCATTAATTAACATCGACCCTTCACATAATTAATCCGTCTTATTTCCGTCTTAACTATGTTTTACTGTTTTATGACATATTCATATGTAAAATAATCCATTAATCACTTTCATCCGAGTCTAAAAATCATAATCAGTCCATTAATTTACCAATTAATATTAACGATTTGCAGTTCCGGCTTCACAGCCAGAACTCACCCTTGGAACAGACGCAGCAACTGCTGCGCCTCTTCCAAAGGGCGCAGTGTCTGCTGCGCCTGTTCCAGGGTGATTTCTGTCCCTGAATTACGTTTCTGCCTTGACGTAGTTTGTTTAGTTTACGTATTAATTAACTAATATCCGTATTATCACGCTAATTCCTGTTCGTTTATTTCATTAATTTTTATTCTTTTATTCCTTTTTCTCAAATTATCCGTTTTAATGGTATTTTCGACATAAATCACCTAAATCCGTTGTAATTAATGTAATTTTCATTATTGCATTCATAGTTATTGTATTTCTTTCGTTCTTTGTATGTTCTCACATATAAATCAATATTAACTTCTACTTCGACCCGATTGTTTGCTAAAATTAATTGTTCACCGACTTAGTTAAATCTTCACATGCTAGGATTAAAACTTGGATGTTGCATTGCATGCATATAACCGACGATATATCAAGTACGAATAAACTCCCTAATCATTAGTAGAGGCCGCTATCGAGG
The DNA here is from genome assembly GCF_048544455.1 of Silene latifolia. NCBI lineage: Eukaryota > Viridiplantae > Streptophyta > Magnoliopsida > Caryophyllales > Caryophyllaceae > Silene > Silene latifolia. Next base: position 7,685,648 of record NC_133530.1, on the reverse strand, counting down.
CGGGCGGGATTAGGTGTTCGATCAAAAGAGCTTCCTAATACGTACCCTCACCCCTTACTCCAGATCTCCGTGAGCACCCGTGTTCATTGGCATCCACGAGAGTCATTCTAGACATAGAATGCTAAGGGTAACGATTGCTTAGTGTTCATGTCTTTACTTTATGTCTTGACATGACATGAGGTATTCGAACGGTTCCAATTTCCCATAAAAATTGGTGGCGACTCCATACAAAATGCAAACGCTTGTTTTCGAGCCCCTTCGCCAAGCGCCCCCGTGGGCGGCCCGCTGTCCACAACTGGCAGTAGTGCACGAACCGATTTCAACACCAAATCTCCTTCTTTGATTTTTCTAGGTTTCACCCTCTTATTAAAAGCCCTTTTTATCCTTTTCTGATAGAGTTGAAACTGATACAATGCGTTCAAGTGTCGTTCATCTAGTAAAACCAAAGAGTCACATCTGATACAATGCATCCAGTGTCGTTCAAGTGGGTTTATGGAGGTTCGAAAACCGGGCTATGAGGGGAAGAGATTGGGTCGAAATTGCGTCGAATATCGAGCCCAAATCAAGCATAAAACGAGCTCACAAATCGTGTGATTAAACGAGTTTCAACTTCCGAAATCGATTTTTCAAATCAAATACGACATTAAAATAAATGATTTTTCAAATCAAATACACTCATAAAATGATTTTTCAAATCAAATATTTATTTTATTTTCAATAAAATAAATTTGAGAAAATAAATTCAAAATAAATAAATTAAAACTTTTAATTTAAGCATCAATTAAATTAAAAAAGAATTAAAACGTTTAAATTAAATATCATTAATAAAACGCTTCATCGACGACGCCCATTCTACATCGTAAAACGAAACCAAATAATGACAATGACAACTAGTGAATACATGTCGTCCTATCATCATCGGGTGTTTGTCGGGTTTTCTATAAATTCCAATATCGACGGATACGAGTATCTACAGTATCTTTCTTATCTCTCTTTAATCCTTTGTTCTTACGTACTTGCTTCATGTGTTTATGCTTAGTTTAGTCTCTTTGTTTGTTGTTGCCATTAGCATAGTTCTCATGATATGATTAGTGAGTAGTAATCTTGCTAGGATTAATAGGGGAGTAGGGTGATGATTAAAGGGTAGAATCTATGCTTGTTGAATTTTTCAAGATGGATTAATTGTTATGGTTTCAACTAGTGCATACTAAGTGTTTGATGAAATGCATGTTTGACAAACTTGTAAGGATCTCTATCTATTCAAAACTCTTATAAGATCGAGAGCCTTAGGAATTCTTAGACCATGCATTATGTTAGTGGATAGAACGAGTATACGCGAGAGCTAACCCCTTCTTTACAACTGGGTTGTGTAGACTTTGTTGTCTACCAGACACCTTGTGATCGTGTGGGTGCTAATTTTTAGGTCAAGAATGAGTGGGTCGTGAATCATGATAAAGGCTCACTATGCACTTGTGGTCAAACGCGTCTATCGTCATGTTGGGCTTGTTGACGGCTGGCCTCTTTTCTAGGGTGTTTCCTACCTGGCAATGAGGTTCCGGAGGTGCTCCTTCTGATTTTTATGCGTGCCTCTGTTTTCGTCTACGCTAGTTTACAATGTGGATGATGCGGACCCTGCCCTCACTGTCATTCTCTCTATCATGGTCCGGCTTCTCCGAGGCTTTGTATTTTCCCAGATACCCGCGGCTCATGAGTTCTAATAACGCTTCCTTTAGGTGTATGCACCCATCCGTTGTGTGACCGTTTCCTTTGTAGTAGACGCGGTATTTGCTCTTGTCTCCCTCCCGCTTTATCTTTGGAGGCGTTCTCAATTTTTCGTTGTTCTTTTCCAACACACACATCTCAGACATCTTCCTGTCCAGGAGGGTGTGGTGGTCGTATCGGAGGAAAGGATCTTTCCCTCTCTTCCCCAATCCTAACATGTCCTTCATACTCTTTCCGCTTTTCTTCCGTGGAGTCGACGTATCCTCCTTTCCTTGTCGGGGAAGTGATTCCTTGGCCGATCACTTTCCTCTCACGGGAGAAATGTCGGCCGAAGCAAACCTTTTATGGTATTCTTTCTCTCATATATACCCGTCGGCCATCTTCCGAGCCTTTACGAGACTCTTCAGTGGCTTCCTTAACATCTCGCACTATAGGGCTCTGTATTTCAACCCATGCTTAAGGGAAAAGACTACCATTTTCGCGTCAAGAACTCATATTTGTTGACTTTCCAATTCAAAGCAGTAGATGTACCTTTTGATGAGCTCACCACTCGATTGTTTCAGCGTGAGTAACTCGACCATGGTCCTTTCGCACCTCTTGTTCCCGCGTACTGATTTATGAAGTGATGGCGCAAAATCTCGTACAATTTGATTGACTTGTCGACTAAGGTTCTGAAATAGGACTGTGGCAACCTCACGACGGTGACCGGGAACACTTTGAACTAGACGGCGTCGTCTACGTCCCACATCTCCATGTGGTTTTCGTATGCCGCCAGGTGGTCATCGGATTGATCGTCCCGTCGAACTAAGCTGCCGACATTTTCATCTTTTGGACTTTGATCTTCCTAATCTTCCTCTTCGGAGGATCAGGCATAGGACGATGGGGGTCACTCTTGGGGCCGCCGGGTGGTCATCCTCTTTTTACATTTTTTGGTTAGGCGTTAGAATACGGACCTGGATCCCTCGAGTGACCTGTTTCCTTTTAAAAGGCTTTTTTGGCGGGGTGTTGTCATTGTTTGCTGAGGCAGTCGAATCCTGCCTCATTTCACCGTGGGTCGAACCACGACGATCGCTACCCTCTACTTGCTCGGGACTTTTCTCACCGAACAGTTTGTGAGGCATGATGTGGGTCGGGCTATTTCTCGTGTACTTAATGTTTTGTTAGACAACCATCATGTTGACCCGCACCCGCTGTAAGGTTTTGATTGTCGTATCCAGCTCGTCTAAACTTCGTGCTCCGGGTGGCGTGGCGACGTTCACCGTTGGCGCCGGTGTGCTGCTCTCGACCAGGATCCCTTTAAGTCGGGTGTCCTTGGTCTGGCGCGGTTGTACCGCGTTGGGTGCAAGCGTTTGAATAGGTGGCTGGCTGGTTGACCGGATTACCCCCTCTTCAACGTCTTCTGAGCGAGGTATTTTCGAAGATGATCTTTCTTAGGGCTTTTATGTAAGCGTCCCTACAGACAACGCCAAATCGTTTCAGGGTCTAAACAATTATGTCAGCGTTGCTCGATTCTGGTTCGGGTCAACGCACTTCTTTCGGATGGTATCTTGGGTTGATGCTCACTCGCCTTGGAAGGTACCTATACACATAGCAAACAGGGCCTTAGGGGGTTCCCAAGGGGTCCCTCTCTAATGCCCAAATCAATACGGTACTGGAGTATTAGCCGGGACATCGCTTGAGGCTGAAATCCAGATACTCTGATCTCTTAGTTGCTTGAGTAGTCTTACTTCTACAGAGAGTTTTATTGGTGATAAGTCTCTTACCATGGAATGGTATTTAGAGCTGTATTTATAAAGGTCTATTTGTACCTTTTCGTTTGAGACAGCAAGTTCTTGGCACGCGGGTCGGGTCATGAGTTGCACGTGCCATCATAATCTATACATAAACTTCGACCTCTAAAAAGGATCATCGGAGAACATATATTTTGGCGTAAATGGAGCTACAGGACGATTTTGATGCTAACGAGATTTGAGCTTAGGTCATGAATAAAGGTAGCAATCAATAACGCGATCCGAAAACACGACCGAAACTCACACGAAGTTAGCAAGTTAGAATTAAGACGTTGTGACCCATGTATGTAATTGGGTTGACACGGACACAACACAGGACTTAAATAGGTCGGGTTAGAATTGAGCTCTTTTGACACGAATACGACACGAATAACCTATTTATTGAAAAGTGTACGTCATAATATACTTGGGTTGAATAAATAACTCAGCCAAACAACTTAAAAACAAACATTTCATTCATCATTCTTAATTGAGATAATTACAGGGGTCTAAAGTTTAGTTTATTTTATTAGTTCATTAGGTTAAACGAGTAAAGTGGGTTAAAAATGACATGTTTAAAGATAAATAGGTTAAACAAGTCGAGTTGAGTTATCGAAAAAATAAATAGGTTGGGTTATGTTGAAACAAATTACCTGTTTATATAATTGGTCTGGTTAGGACTGGGATAGTCGTAACATGTTTAAAGTAGATGTGGACACAAATACAACACAACCTGATCTATTTGTCATGTCTAATCATGAATACCACTTCTTATTACTTTACCATTTAAATTAATTTAACATCTGTATGGTGGGCTCGGATTGATAGGCACTTAACAGCCTAAAGTGAGACTATTAAATTGCACCCAAAATCTCATTATAGACGGCACATATCCGTTTATAACTAAAAACGGGCCAAATACAATACCACATTCCTAATAGGACAAACAACAAGTGGGGTGGTGGGGCCAAAAATGTCACCACTTTCAAGTTATTTGACCCGTCTTTAGCTATAAACGGATATATCCGTCTATAGCAAGACTTAGCTGTAAATTGCAATGACTATGTCGTTATCTTAAGACTAAAGTCTCAAGTTTAACTAAATTGAGTAGGGGCGAAGAGAGCTGAGTGAAACTAAGAATTATCGTATTGATGATAGATTTAGTACCAAATGGGTAATCCGGTCCACGAATCCTATATAAGTTGCTTTGCCAGTTTATATTTCACATTCAATCTAATTAAATTAAATGATTGTGCTATTTGATCCATGTCAGTCAATTAGTTTTCTTTAATTTTCATAAGAAATATTTAAATAAAAACAGACAAATGAGATAAATACATAATTATTATTTACATTTGTCTGATCAATTACTCTAGTACTTATATTATCTTGTAAAGAAAAGTAATAATATTGCAATTTAAGGGGTAAATTTTAATTCACTTGATACGTCATTGCGATTAACACACATTGAATAGATCCAAATACGTAGGACAAGTAGTCCGACTTGGCCCAATCGACCGTCAAATCTAACCAACAATCTGCCAATTATCAATGCATGTCGTTAATTGACGGTCAGCATTATAACCACTTTTTATTTTCACCTCTATTTTAATTCGGTGTAAGAGGCATCTTAAATTAAAATCACAAAAACTCCGGAGAGACGGTCTCTCAATAGCGTTATTGAGAGACCTCTTACATGATGGGGTGAGGGACCCACTGAATTTCTTTTTTCCCTATTATGTCTCCCACTAAATTAGTGGGAGACGGTCTCTCATGACACCTACTGAATGGTCTTAAATAAAAAAGGGTGTTAATTGAAATAATTTTGATGATTTTATCTCATGATATAAAAAATAAATGAAGCAAGTTGATGTCTCTAATTTAAATTCTACAAAGCTCTTATTATCATGAAAAATATTATTACACACTTTTCAAACTCAAAAGATATATTAGACAATATCTCGTCATATTTGTATAGAGTATATTTAGCTTATTTGTTAATATTGTTAGTTGATAGTTTCCTAGTTTATAGGATTCCTTCCTTGCTTATAGTTAGCTAACCTAATTGTAAATGGTATGATATATATGCTAATATACTAACAACCCTATTCAAGGGATTGTATTCTATCATGGTATCAGGTTGATTTTCCGATCCTCCTGCCTCCTTCGTTTTGCCTCCGGTAAGACTGTCGTGCCCTCGTCTCTGCCTAGCCTCACGCAAAAATGGTAGACGGTGAAAACTCGCCCCTCCAAAGCCTTCTCTTCATCCGGTGTATACCGTCACAAACATACAAAATAAAGTCCGTGTGTTAGACGGTACCAAGGTCTCGTACGCCTCATGGGTAAGCCTCTTTACGCTCCATGCTCGCGGCTACAAGGTCCTCCACCACATTGACGGTACGGCTGCCCCTGCTAAGACCGATCCGTTGTATGACGCTTGGTATGAAATCGATGCCCACGTCCTACAATGGATTTATGGCACCATGTCCGATGAATTGTTGCCGCGTATTCTTGAACCCGAGTCCACAGCGCAAGAGGCTTGGAATCGAGTCCAAAATATTTTTCTCAATAACAAGGGCGCCCGTGCTGCTAGTTTGGAGAATGAATTTCACAATCTCAAACTCGGGAAATTTCCCTCATTCGATGCCTACTGCCAGCGGTTACGCGAGTTGTCGGGGCAATTGAAAGATGTCGGCGCGGCGATTAGTGATTCGCGATTAGTTTTGCAGTTGGTTCGCGGTTTACCTAAAGAGTATGACACGGTGGCTGCGTATATCAATCAGACGATGCCCAATTTCGAAACGGCGCGTAGCATGATTGAATTGGAAAACCACCGTCAGTCCAGCCGTGAGGAAGCCACGGCTCTCGTGGCACCTGCTGCTCCCGCACCTGATTCTGCCCGCAACTGGGATGAGTCCACTCAATCTTCGCGCTCCAACAAGCGTCATGGTAATAAGCGTGGAAATAATAAGGGTGGCTCCAATGGCGGTGGCTCTCGTCACCAGTCGAAAAATTCGACCTCCACTGCTCCGGTTCTGCCTACTTCTCCCTGGGGTGGTATGTCGGCGTGGCCGTGGACCCCTCCTCCATGCCCGTATCCCACATACCCGGGGTGGAGTGCTCCATGGCAGCCGTGGCCCGCTACTGCTCAGTCGCCTCGGGTTGCATCTGCTCGTGGGATGTCGCGTGGGTCCGGCACTGGTTTCGGTCAGGCGCACATTGCCTCTGACGATGGACAAGGACAGCAGCAGCCCACGGATTTGGCTAAGGCGTTCGCTGCTCTTCAGTTGCAGGCCGCGCACCAGAGTCCTTTCTACATGGACACAGGTGCTTCGTCCCATTTGAGTGCGGACGCAGGTACGTTTCAATTTCCCCTCAATTCTAGTACGATTAAGTCTATTTATGTCGGTAATGGTGCTCGTATTCCAGTTCACGGGTCCGGCCATACTACCCTAGCAAACCCAAATAGGACCCTTCACCTCCATAATGTTTTATATACCCCTCACATTATTAAAAACCTCATTTCCGTTCGACAATTTACAAAAGAAAATAATGTTTCTGTCGAATTTGACCCACATGGTTTTTCTGTGAAGGATTTAGCGAATGGGAGTCTGATTCTGAGGAGCAACAGTGACGGTGACCTATACCCCGTGTCAGCCGAGTCCACCACGAAGTCCTCCAAGCCCAGTCCGCACCTTCTAGCTTTTTCATCCGATGTTTGGCACTCTCGTCTCAATCATCCGGGTGCCAATGTTTTAAATTGTCTTAAGTCTCAGTCTAGCATCGATTGTACTTCAAATACTAATAATAAATCCTTATGTCATTCTTGTCAAATTAGTAAACACCGTCGCTTACCTTTTTATGATTCTCATTCCCATACTTTAGCTCCGTTTGATATTATTCATAGTGACTTGTGGACGTCACCAATTATGAGCAAAGCAGGATACAAATACTACCTCATTTTAATTGATAACTTCACCCAATTTGTGTGGGTTTATCCCCTTAAATTCAAGTCTGAAACATTCACTAAATTCTTAAATTTTCGCAACTATGTCACTACACAATTTAACCGTTCCATTAAAGCTTTCCAATGTGACTTAGGGCGTGAATTTGACAACACTGATTTTCGGACTTTTGCACACAATAATGGCCTAGTTTTTCGGTTCTCGTGTCCACAAACCTCCTCTCAAAATGGCAAGGCCGAACGCATGATTCGTCGCATTAATGAAATTAGTCTTGCCCTCCTACATCACTCGTCCACCCCTCCCGAATTTTGGGTTGATGCCCTACATACGGCTGTCCATTTACACAATATTTTGCCCACAAAAATCCTCCAAAATCGCTCACCTAATTCCGCTCTTTACCTCAAATCTCCCACCTATTCTCACCTTCGTGTCTTTGGGTGCGCATGTTACCCGAATCTCTTCTCAAAACGACCTCATAAACTTGCCCCCCGGTCAACCAAATGTGTCTTTCTTGGCTACCCACAAGAGTTCCGTGGTTACAAATGTTACGATTTAGCTAGTGGTAAGCTAATTATTTCCCGTCATGTTACATTCGATGAATCGGTATTCCCGTTTGCTACGTCCCGCACAACCAGTCCCTTCCTTGATCCCACAACCAGCCATCTCCCTCCCTCGGTCCTCTTTGATTTAGCCCAACCCAGCCCCTCACAACCCAACCCAAATCCCCCCTATACTCCCGAACCAGCCCAACCACAAACTCCTCCTCACTCTCCCATACCAGCCCAACCCCAAAATCCTCCCAACCCGACCTCCCCTGCCTCTCCCACGTCTCATCCCTCCCCTGCCCAATCCCCACCAACCGTGACTCCCCCACCACCACCGCCTCCCCCACCACCACCCCCACCTCGTGCCCACAACATGAGCAACCGTGCTATGCACGGGATATTTAAGCCCAAAATACCCACCTCCCTCGCTGCTACCTCGACACCCGCTATATCCCCACTTCCCAAATCACCCAAGCTCGCCCTTCTTGACCCGAACTGGCATGCCGCTATGAATGACGAATATCGTGCTTTAATTGATAATAACACTTGGGAATTGGTACCGCATCCCCGCAACGCCCCAGTTATTCGGTGCCTTTGGTTGTTCCGTCACAAATTTAAATCAGATGGGTCGTTGCAATGCTACAAGGCTCGACTTGTAGTCAATGGGAAATGTCAACAGGTCGGTATTGACTGCGATGAAACTTTTAGTCCGGTGGTGAAGCCGACTACTATTCGAACTGTTCTCAGTCTTGCTACTTCTCGATCTTGGCCTATCCATCAATTGGATGTCAAGAACGCATTCTTGCACGGTGATCTTATTGAGACGGTTTTTATGCACCAACCACCCGGTTTTGTTAACCCCGCTACTCCTAATCATGTTTGTCGTCTCCGAAAGTCATTATATGGTTTAAAGCAAGCTCCACGGGCTTGGTATCATCGGTTCGCGACCTTTATTAAATCCCGGGGTTTCACGAGTAGCACTTGCGATCAGTCCTTATTTATTTATAAGAATGGTGCTAACATGGCTTATTTGTTATTATATGTTGATGATATAGTTTTGACAGCTTCCAATGCCAAGCTTCTTCGTGACATTATTACGGCACTGTCCTCTGAATTTTCTATGAGGGATCTTGGCAAGCTAAATCATTTCTTGGGCATACAAGTGCAGCGAAATCAACATGGTTTATTTCTTTCTCAAGCACAGTATGCACGGGACATATTACAGCGCGCAAACATGGGTTCTTGCAATCCCGTCTCCACGCCGGTCGAATCAGGCGCCAAGCTTTCTTCTACGGCTGGTCCGCTTATTGTGGATGCATCCTTATATCGCAGCCTCGCCGGCGCGCTTCAATATCTCACTATTACTCGGCCTGATATAGCATATGCTGTCCAACAGGTATGTCTGTTTATGCACGCCCCACGTGAGCCACACTTTCAGTTTCTTAAGCGAATTTTACGATATATTAAGGGCACTGCTGACCATGGTTTTACTATAACTAAATCGGCCGATCACTCGCTTACTGCATATTCTGACGCTGATTGGGCGGGTTGTCCTGACTCACGGCGGTCTACTTCCGGCTATTGTGTTTTTCTTGGTAGTAATTTGGTTTCTTGGTCCTCCAAACGCCAACCAACCATTTCTAAGTCTAGTGCGGAAGCCGAATATCGGGGTGTTGCTAATGTTGTTGCCGAAACCTGCTGGCTCCGTAATCTGCTATTTGAACTACATGTACCTGTCTCACGCGCGAGCCTCATTTATTGTGACAATGTATCTGCGGTCTATTTATCCGGCAACCCCGTCCAACATCAGCGAACTAAGCATATTGAGATAGACATTCATTTTGTTCGCGAGAAAGTCCGCCTCGGTATTGTCAAAGTGTTACATGTTTCAGCTGAGTATCAATATGCGGACATTTTTACTAAGGGCCTCCCTAAGCATTTATTTAATCGTTTCCGGTCCAGTCTCGGCGTTTGCGATTCTCCCGCTCCGACTGCGGGGGTGTATTAGACAATATCTCGTCATATTTGTATAGAGTATATTTAGCTTATTTGTTAATATTGTTAGTTGATAGTTTCCTAGTTTATAGGATTCCTTCCTTGCTTATAGCTAGCTAACCTAATTGTAAATGGTATGATATATATGCTAATATACTAACAACCCTATTCAAGGGATTGTATTCTATCAAGATATTCACATAGGTAGAAAGTATTATGAAGGTATAAGTCTATTAATTGATTACTATTATTGCGCCCTTTCAAGTTACTTTTGTGTGTTTGTTATTATTGGCAGTTTGGCACAAAGAAGGATAAGAGAAAGAGTATGATTCAAGAAATAAATATGTAAAAAAAAAAAACTATTTCTTGTTTTCTTCCTACTTCTCAAATTTTTCCTCAGATAATTTAAAAATTGAGATAAAAATTAAAATACGAAAGGAGTAAATTATATATGGCGTAAATTGTAAATTTACTAAAACGAAATTGTGTAAAAAAAAAAAAAGATATAACACTTGGATAAAGAAAACAAAAAAAAATAAGTAAAAACTTTACCCCTTTTAGTCGTTAATCCCTCCCGACTATTATGATTTCCCATTTACTTTTTTGGAGATATAACTTATAAAATTTTGACTATATATATCTCAATTCATAGACTATACAACCAGTTGTATATGTTATACGGTGTAGAATCTGAGCTTTGTGATAAAATATTCGAACTTTATGTTAAAGAATATAAACTTTATTAGAAAGTATTGAGCTCATCCATTTGCATATTAAAAACATGAACTTTGAATTAGCTCAAAAAGAATACATATAAGTTCTGATTCTTATACCTTAATTGTATAATGTTTATGGTACAACTGGATGTATATATAATCCTATTTGTGAAGTATATCCTAAAAAAGACTATTTTTCCTTGTCATTTGTTTAGAGCATGAAACAATTTGTATTTATTACCCTAGAAATAAAGATAGTAAATCCTTCTTTCATGGACCATGGTATTTTATAAAAGAGTACAAACTCCTGACGATCAAGTTATGACAATATTTACAATCAATTTAAAAAGAAAAAGTAATTTTAAAACATTATAAATTATAACCACCACAAACAAGACTTAATATATAAAGAAAACTAAAAAAAACGTCATGACAACAAAGTTTAAAATTATGAATAACCAGTTGAGATATCAACAAATCTCCCTTGTGACGGCATATCCAATTATCCATTATAAGCATGTGACGAATCAAGTACTATTCATATGGGTAGATAAGACAACAAATTATTATTTCCTAGACATTTTGTTTTTGTCTTATCTATCCACATGAGTAATATTTAACATCGCAAACTTACAACGGATATAACCGTCATAAATGAGGATTTGTGTTTTGTCTTATCTCCCTTCTGTTCTTGTCTTATCTCTCTTGTGACGGCATATCCGTCACAATTCTCATTTGTGACGGGCATATCCGTCGCAAGTTTGCGACGGGTCAAGTACTACACATGTGGGGAAGATAAGACAAAAGTAAAGTGCATAGGGAGTAGCAAACCAGGGGCGGATCTAGGCAATGGGCTATATGGGCTTCAGCCCTACATAAATTTTGGTTAAGTAGAATTTACTTTGTTAAAACATCAGTGTTCTAGAGTGTCACAGGTGGTTAGATGGTAGTTTTAAGGAGTTTGTTAATTCAGGAGGGCTTGGGTTCAAACTCCCCTTACAACAATTTTGTGATTTTTTAATACTCCATATTTTGTATGGTAGTAAAGGTGTTAATTGGACCTAAATACGTAACAATGCAAGTATGGTTACATTGGGCTGCTAATATTTTATTTTCACGCTTTATAATAAATTTTGAATCATATTTTAGTGAATCTTAAACATGTTTAAAGTAAAACTCTATTTCATAGTAACCCAAATATATATCGTTAAGTTGGGAAGTTAGTTTTTCTTGGTATTTTATATTTTGTAAGTAGCATATACTCCGTATAAGTGATCGTATGTACGATACAAAACATGCTCATAAGCTGAAAATACCTTATATTTATGTAAAAAATTGCTCCGCGTAGGAACTAAAAAAAAAAAAAAAAAAAAGCCTGTCGGTTTTTAGTAAAATTTAGCCCTATGTAAATTCAAATCCTGGCTCCGCCCCTGTAGCAAACTGTTTTGTCTTATCTATCCACATGGATACAAATTGACCCGTCGCAAGTTTGTGCCGGATATGCCCGTCACAAGGGTGACATGTTGTAGATATTATGTGCATACAAGGGTGACATGTTGTAGATATTATGTGCATACAAGGGTGTGATGACCGGATAGTGTGGGTATTCCATATAGGAGATTAAGACGCGAAAGGGTTAACGAAACCATGCCCACATGATGGCACATTTGTTGCCAAAAAAGTATACATCATAGCAACATGCCCACACTCTTTACCTCGCCCTTATCTTGTAATATTGACAAAATTAGATAAGTAGGAGTGGGTCATAGGACCCTCAATTTCAAAATAATAATAGTGTCGGAGAAATATCATGACATATATAGTTTAATTAGACTCACTATAGACGGATATATCCGTGTATAGTGAAAGACGGATCAAATATGCTTAAATTTGTTATATTTTTTGGCCCATCATGCAACTTATTACTTGTCTTATACTTAAAGTGGGTGAATATTTGACCCGTCTATAACTATAGATGGATATCTTCTGTCTATATTGAGAATTTGTGTATATAGTCACCTAACCCTGATATTTTTCTTTTTTATTATTTACTTGTAATTGTAATTTTAGTCGGCCTTAGCTAGTTTGTGTGTTTCACACGAATGAAGTTCGTAATTTTCTTTTAACAATTGCGTTTGTCGCGACGAGATAAGTGATTTAATAAAAACGTCGAAAATGGACACCTAAACGTAAAGTTATGGTCGTTTAAATTTTTTCATTCTTAATCGCCGATTGAAAAGATAGTTAATTAAGTAAAACTAGTTAAAAATTGAAAAGATAACCAGAAGCTAAAAATCAAGAGCAGTCCTAGATGGGGACCGGGGGCGGGGTCACACACCCCTATAGTGTTTTGACAAATTTGTTACACGTAAGTAGGATTGTCTTTCGTATCATAGAAATTTACTTGGTTCATAACGATACCTATGTACTTCTTCTGATCCACACCAAAGATAACATACATTTGTTGGTGGTCAAATTTCGAAAACTTTGACCACGAATTCCGTTAACATATGAAATTTGAAAGACGAAAATTATGTACTCTGTTAGGGATAAAAATTACATTTTATCACCTATGACGTGGCATCTTCCCATTGGCTGAGATAAAGACAAATGAGCTGATGAGGTGGCGCTTGTTTATTGGCGGATGAAAAAGAAAGAAGATTGATGAGGTGGACATGGTAGGACCACTGGATGAGAATCAAACAAACACAATTTAAGTTGGTAAAACACACGTGCAAAGGGAAGTGGGGACCTTGGACCAATTCAATAACCACTCCCTATTCTTATGAGATGGACAAGTAGGGACCATTGGATTAAAAGATAGACAAACACATTTGTGTTTGTTACCTCACGCACAAAAGGGGTGGAAAAGTCAACCAACCAACTCCTATTATCAAGCAACTACCCCTACTTTCTGAGAGCGAGACGCGAGAATCCGGGAGCGAGCGGGAAAACATTGTGGACTTAGCCCTAGCAAGGCAACAACTATATAAGAAGGGGAAAAGCAATCAAGAGGGCATCTCATCTCATTCCATACACAATACTTCAACACACTTTACCACTCAATATTCCGTCTACTCTTAGCAATAATTAGCTAGCGAATAAGTCTTGTATTTCCTTGCTAGCATAACTCCGTCTCGATTATAGTGCAAAGTTGGTGGGATTAGTCTCCCCGCGGTTGTTCCCACATCGGGTTTTCCGCGTCACCAAAATTCCTCGTGTCATATTCTTATTTCTTTGCTTATTCATTCATTATATTCGTCACAATCTAATATTAATCGGCCGTAGATTAATCACTATCACTCACAAATTAAATCGATAATTAGGTAAATTTTTACCAAAACAATTTGGCGCCCACCGTGGGGCATAGTGATCATTTTCTATAGCCAAACCTCGCAAAACCGAGCCGGTAGTCACAATGTCGGATCCGGCCTGAATCCTTCCGGCGACGGAGCATATCGGCCCTTTCCTGCGAGGCGGGACCTTCTCCTGCGTCTGCAGGATCAGTGAGCGCTCCTCCAGCATCCAGTCAGATGGTTTCCGTCAGCATGTCACCCAGAACCATGCTTCCGCCTCTGCCTCTGAAACCGCCGCAGTACTGAGGAAGCGAGGGGGCGCCCGGCCGGCCCGGATCCGGCGGGGAAAGCGGCCCAGAGGTGAAGGCTGCGTCCGAGCCCCCAGACCCGGAGAGGATCGGTGCGAAGTTCTCGAAGCGGAGGACCTCCGATGCTTGACCCGTCAGGTGATGATTCGAGGATGGACACTCTGCGTCGGCCGTTGAGGATCGAGGAAAGACAACTAGAACCGATTGCTCGGATCGTGACGATCCGGCCCAAACCAAACCAAGACACACGAGAGGCTCGAACGACCGGTGGAGGATCACGTCGACCAATTCCATCAGAAGTAGTCACCAGACTAGACCTTGCAGGAGTAGCATCCAGTGAACCAATTGAGCCCAGAGGATTGGGATGCCTATCATTTGATAACCCGTCCGACTGCGGCGGACATCGTAATGCTTTGTTTAGCACCCCGTCAGATCGACCTTCCGCCTTTTTCGGTACCCCGCACACCGAGACGTCGGGATGGCAATCTGACTGTCATCGACAAATGCTCCATCCTGCGGCCAATTCACCCGTGGAGCCTGGATCGGAGGATCGCAGCGAGACAGGGATGGCGACTGGATCCATAATCGTCTGCAACACCGGTAACCAGTCATCCACACGGACCAATTTTTGAGTGCCCTGGCTAGGAAGTACACTGCTGGTTCCTTCTCGCTGTTTCTAACCCCTTTCGGGAGCGGTAACTGTTGGGCGACGATACCGGGAGGCGAGGGAGGCGATGTCTGAGGATACCGGGCGTAGCCCGTCCGTTGGAGAAAGCGGCCGAGACGACTACGCAGACTCACCTTTCGTGGACGACATAGCCCTCGTCGGTGTTCCTAAAGGATGTGTACCGCCCGGCTATGACGCTCTCGACGGAACCACGGATCCACTCGATCATATCAACCACTACAAGCAAAAAATGATGGTGATAACCGCAATCGGATCTGTGAAGGAAGCTTGTATGTGCAAAGGATTTGGGTCAACTTTGTCTGGAGCGACCTGCGATGGTTTGTCGGCCTGCCCAACAAGAGTATAGCTAACTTCGCCGACCTAGTTAATGCATTCAACCAAAGTTCGCGGCAAAAAGCGGAGAAGCGGACCCGGTGACCTCTACCGGATAGTGCAAGGGTTTGAGGAGTCTACCCGTGATTACTTGAACAGGTTCGACAAAGAGAAAGTGGCAATTCCGAGGTGTAATATAGCAACCGCTATACAAGCCTTTCGCCAAGGACTGCACCAGGATTCAGAGCTATACAAGGACCTGACCATGCATCCATGCACTTCCTTTGAGGAGGTACAATCAAAGGCAATTGCTGTCATGAGGCTAGAGGAAGACTCTGCACCCATAAGAGGCATTTACGATTCAGAACCAGTATCCAGAAAAGCCCCAGTGGAAAAGAGGAGCGAAAGACCAGGACCCTACAGCAGAAGCGAGAATAAGGTGTCTGGAAGTACGGAAGGGAAGGACGACACAGACCTATCCCCAAGAGAAGATTCAAATATTTGAGTGGAAAAAGGAACATGAGAAAAGCATTTGAGGAATTGAAACATTATCTCAGCACCCCGTCACTTCTAACAAAGCCAGAGCCAAGGGAACCATTATTCCTGCATCTGCCAGTCACAGAAGCAGCATCAAGTGCAGTGCTAGTACGAGAGCAGGAGGGGTCACAACATCCAGTACACTACGTCATTAAGTCTCTGCTTCCTGCAGGGACCAGACCCAGGCAGAGCAGGACATTCTGAATCTGGAGGAAGACAAAGGAGAATAAGTGTGGGAGCTACATGTGGACGAAGCCTCCAGACGCAAGAGGTGCAGGAGTAGGATTGGTCCTCAAATCACCCCAGGGAGATATCATAGTCAAAGCTATACGATGTGAATTCAAGGCCACAAACAACGAAGCAGAATATGAGGCCTTGATCCTGCGTCTGAAGCTAGCTCTGGATCTGAAAATCAGACACCTCCAGGATGATGGCATACCTAGATATAGCAAAGGAATTGACCCTCAGATTTGCCAAGTTCAAACATCAAACAAATCCCCAGAGACCAGAACGCAGAAGCAGATGTGCTAGCCACCTTGGGGGCAACCTTCAAAGCAGGAGCCATCTCCACAATACCAATTGTCCACGTGCTGGAGCCAGCGATATTAAAATCTAAGCAGGAAGCAGGAGTGTTGTGCAGCACCAGAAGTGAAGAAGATACTCCAGATTGGAGGAAACCGTACACTGGACCGCTGCAGAACGACACCCCGCCAACGGATAAAAAGGAGGAAATCCCTCGTTGGACCCTACCTCGGATGCCTGGATCGGGAAGAGTCTCAGTTGTTTTGCATGCTCTCCACGAGTGGAGAATGTGGAAACCATGCGGGGGGGAGCACCGTCCAATAAAGTGCTTGAGGTAGATATACTTTTAGCCCACAAAGTGCGCAAAGGCTGCCGTAAATTTGCAAAAGGTGCGGCGCTTTGTCGGGCACGCACATGTCGACCACCAAAGGTCGGAATCGGGTACTCGGCCTACCGGATCTGCTCGGCCAGGTTCCAGTTTTTGCTTTAAATATTCTCGCTCTCGAATATTTTTATGGTTAAAAAACTTTTTGCATCTATTCTGAATCTAACATTTTAAGTTACAAAATTTTATGCATATATTTTAAGTTCAACATTTTCTAAGTTACAAAATGTTCTCGCATATATTTTAAGTTCAACATTTTAAGTTCAAAATTTTATGCATATATTTTAAGTTCAACATTTTACTGGTTACGAAAATGTTCTGCATATATTTTAAGTTCAACATTTTACAGTTACGAAAATTTTACGCACGTATTTCAATCTCAATATTTTAAGTTGAAAAGACCCTACATGTATTCGACCACGATATTTCTGATTAAAAGATTTTTCAAGTTATAAAACCACTTTAAATGTTTCAAATAGAGAAATTCATTTCAAATAAATGGCCAAGTGAATAAAATGCAAACTAATCTGGCAGAGTCTGTATTCACTACAGAAGGCGTGTGTCCGTGGCTAAGCACGTACAACCGGGACAACCAGCCTCCCGCGATGCATTAGCACCCACGCAAGCCTGGCTCCTCTGAACGAGTGGGCGTACTAGACCCCTTAGCCAGCATCCAAATAGCGATGGCCAAACAAACGACGTGCATGCACAAATCAAAAGTACGCCAGAAACGGCAAGATACAAAGCAAACGATAGACCACCTGCAACACTCGCAACGCACACTCAAACGTGATCATTCTCACGACACATTGATAAACATTGCATTCCCGACATATAAGTTCATAACGTGTCTACATTGGTTAGATCGCTAGATCATGCATTAGAAGGTCATCGCACCTAGGTTGCATTACTAACATTTCTCAGGTACCAGCTGCATATAAACTGCGCAAGCAAGTTTTGCTAGAGGTTCTCAGCACCAGAATTACCTATGTCGACCAGACGCAGAACAGTAGAGTCAGGAGAAGGCTAGACCTAGCATCCACCAGCTGGATCCATCATTCACCGGTGGATCCGGATCGATTAGACCCGAAAAGCGGGAACAATCCCAGAGGCAGAAACAAAGCAAAATGGTGGAGCAAACCCAGGGGCCGGAGGCATGGTTGCAAATGAAGTAATCTCAATGAGCATAGACCATGTGGCCAAATCAGAAGTAAGCCCTCTTTAAGGCCGATCCATATGCGAGAACCGAGAATCCGCCTTTCTCTTCTCGGAGACCTAGGAGCGAGGAAAGCGAAGATCCGGCCAAGCGGACTCGGGTCTCGTGTAGATCTCGTCCGGTAAAATCTGCTGGGAATCTAAGTGCTACTTCGGTGGGGACCCAGAGACAGGAGACTCAGAAGCAGGGTTGGACTCAGAAGCAGGGTTGGATTCAGAAGCAGGGGATGTGTAGAAACAGAGGTAAAGCCACGAGGTGGGAACTTGTTCCTTGGTTGAACCAGAGGCAGATCTCCGTTTTTGCTTTTTTGCACGGGTACCACAAGCAGAGGCAGAAATTCAGAGCAGCAATTATGGGTAGTTGGGGACATAAAGTGACGATAGGAGAAGATTAATTGAAGGAAAGTTTAAAGTCGGAAGCACTGTCAAATCCCGTCAGTTTTTAGCGCCTCGAAGAAGAAATTCCCGCCTAAAATATTTTTGAGACGGAAATTTGGGGGCAATTGTTAGGGATAAAAATTACATTTTATCACCTATGACGTGGCATCTTCCCATTGGCTGAGATAAAGACAAATGAGCTGATGAGGTGGCGCTTGTTTATTGGCGGATGAAAAAGAAAGAAGATTGATGAGGTGGACATGGTAGGACCACTGGATGAGAATCAAACAAACACAATTTAAGTTGGTAAAACACACGTGCAAAGGGAAGTGGGGACCTTGGACCAATTCAATAACCACTCCCTATTCTTATGAGATGGACAAGTAGGGACCATTGGATTAAAAGATAGACAAACACATTTGTGTTTGTTACCTCACGCACAAAAGGGGTGGAAAAGTCAACCAACCAACTCCTATTATCAAGCAACTACCCCCTACTTTACAGGAGCAGACGCAGGAATCCAGGAGCAGAGGCAGGAAAACATTGTGGACTTAGCCCTAGCAAGGCAACAACTATATAAGAAGGGGAAAAGCAATCAAGAGGGCATCTCATCTCATTCCATACACAATACTTCAACACACTTTACCACTCAATATTCCGTCTACTCTTAGCAATAATTAGCTAGCGAATAAGTCTTGTATTTCCTTGCTAGCATAACTCCGTCTCGATTATAGTGCAAAGTTGGTGGGATTCCGTCTCCCCCCGCGGTTGTTCCCACATCGGGTTTTCCGCGTCACCAAAATTCCTCGTGTCATATTCTTATTTCTTTGCTTATTCATTCATTATATTCGTCACAATCTAATATTAATCGGCCGTAGATTAATCACTATCACTCACAAATTAAATCGATAATTAGGTAAATTTTTACCAAAACATACTCTATATAGATTTCGTATGAAAAAACCTTTCGTAAAATTTTATTTTTTTTACAAAAAAGTCACGTATATGTGAAGAAAAATATGGTCAAAGTACCGCCTCGAAGACCATCCAAAAGCAAGTGTTACCTTTGGTGTGGATCGGAGGGAGTATATATATCTTGCTTTCCCAAGAGATCATCGGTTCAACTCTTATTAGATGAGTAAAGGGTAAGTTAAGGACCTCAACTTTCGATTTTTTTCCCGTTAAGGACCTCAACTTACAAACTTTACCGTTAAGGACCTAGCATCCTATTCCGTTACTATTGCCGTTAGTTTATATTGTTGAGTTTGTTTATTTTCAACTAGTAAATAAATTCCGCAAGTCGACTTAAAAGCAAAACCAATTATTAGTTTTCCAGATAAGTTTTGCCTATGCTTCCTTCTTGCTTCCGGAAATTCACACCCATTGCTTTCAATATTATTTCCTAAAATTTCGTACTCAAGAAGTTGTCAATTGAGTTGCAATTCTAAAATCACAAATTCTCACTTTAGATGGACACTATCCGTCTAAAACTGTAGACGGAAAGTATCCTCTCACAAAATGAAAGTGAGTGGGAAATGGATACCCCCACTTACCTTCCTACTTACATTTTGTGAGAAGGCCACTATCCGTCTACATTTTTATAGGATAATATTCGTCTACAATGAGACGGATTGTTCCAAAATTTACTCACATTTTTAACGTAAGAAGAGCAACTACGATAGTACAATATTTTGCTTCATTTTTCCTTTCCGAAACTATATTTGACGTTTTCAGAGACGAAAAAGCGAACAAGAACTATCTTATGTTGACATGTACTTTTTTCCCTTTGGAAACATCATGACTGGAAAATTTGGGTTTATCCTTAGTTTTCTAGGATTGGTCATTATTTTTCTATATAAGAGTATGTTATTAAGGTTGTGTATGTGAGATTTTTCTTGGGTTTTAGGGTGTAAAGTTAAGGTTTTCTTCATGGCCGATGAAATAGTGATGCCTAAATTAGCCATGGTCTGTCGTATTACAAGAGGTGACGATTGACTGCTGCTTGCTCAAGTGCAATTGAGAGAAATTAGCATAATTCAAAAGAAAACGATGAAGCAAAAATTCAATCTCACTATGCAATTTTTGTTTTCAATGGATACACATGATATGCACAAGTAATTATGTATTATGTCAATTTGTCACACAAAAAGGTGTGCACATAGCCAACTAGCCAAGTGTTCACGGTTTAACGGAGAGAGTTAACAGAATGAAGAGGGAGATCCTTAATTGAAAAAAATAATAGTATAGGTCCTTAACTGGAAATAAAATGATAGTTCGGGTCCTTGTCTTACCCTTTACTCCTTATTAGATACTCCCTCTCAATGATGTATGTTTTCTTCCAATTTTAATAAAATACTCCTTATATTTATTAGAAAAATAGGAAAAAAAATTATGTGCAGAGGGAGTATTTTTTTTAAAAAAAAAAATTATAAGGTTTGTAAGATTTGAATTACATGGTATTTTAGCTTACATTTCAAGGTCCGCCATTTAATGTTATTACCTTTTCAAGTTATCAAAATTTTGAAGACTATGCTGGTATACTTTTAGGCAATATTAGAGCATCCACAATGGTAAGCTAGTTGCTTTCTTGGAAATTACCTTTCTGCTTTATAAGATTTTAAGCTCAATATTTTTAAAGCTAAAACTACTACAATGGTAAGCTACTAGTATTGTGGCTTAGATGGACCCATATGTCAACTACCTTTCATATCACCCATTTATTTATTAAAAATTCTATTTCCACATGTATTATTTTAGTAGGTAGATTTTTTTTGTAGGACCATTTAAGCTACTAGCTCCATGGAGCTAGTAGCTCAATTTAAGCTAGTTCAATGGAAGTGCTCCAATGGTCAAGCAAGTAGCTTGAAATTTTTTTTATTTGCAAGCAAGTCCTTTTGGGAAACCATTGGAGATGCTCTTAGCCACATTTAAGCTGCATTAGGTTACAACAACCCATACAATTTAACCTAGTAAATGGGAGGGATTATCATTTAACCTAGTTCAAAAAAAACTACTACTAATAACTTTTTAAAATTAGTTAAATTATTTTACTTTTGTTCCACTTTTACCCTTACTAAATTAAGATAATACGAGTAACAAATAACATATTATAGAAAACAGAAGGCATATTCAACTAATTTGCCAAAGAGACTACTTTTTAAATTTCAGTCGCTCTTATAGCTAGTCACCCAAACATATCATACTATAAGTATTTTAGCTACCTTAAATTTACGGTTTTGATATATACAACTCATTGTGTTGTATTTAACTATTTAATATCTTCCATATTTATTATTAAGTTAGGAATTCAAAGACTAAATTATACACAACCCAATGCAATTAATGCATATCTTAAGAACTTCTTTCCATATTTAGTTTCTTAAATACAACTCATTGGGTTGTATATATCAAAACCCTTAAATTTAAGTAGCTAAAATTGTAATACCCGCCCTGATTAGGGATCCGTTGATTGACCCGTTGACCTTGGGAGGCACACCGTTGAAAGACTACGCAGTCATTGTGACTCAATACTCGACCTAGTAAGAGCCACTCGGCCGAGTATCTGGGGTACTCGACTGAGTGCGGCGTACTCGGCCGAGTATGTCCTGAGTACCTCGTCTGACATCGTGTTATTATAAAACCCATCGACCAAAACATAATTCATTTCGACGGTTCATGTTATCATTTCTAAAACCTAAACTCTCTCTCTCTCTCTCTCTCTCTCCCTCTCTCTCTCTCTCTCTCTCCCTCAATTCTCTCATCTCACTCTACACATCTTGGGAAGCTTTGAACATTACTAACCCGGAAAGGGAGGCGGTCTATGCATGACATCATCGATTCGGGTTTGTCGCCGCCACCGACATCGATTGTTCTTCAAGGTGAGTTTGTGCTTAATTGTCTCTTTTGCAGTAGATCTTTAATATCTTAGTGATAGGGTACGATTGTTGTTGTAGGATACGATATGGAGTCTTGCTTGACGTGGTATGATAGTTTCGTTATGTGGATTTGCGGAAATGTAGGGTTTCCCTACTCAGTTGATTACGTAATTGATTTGAGATTAATTGTATAACATGTTTAATTGGATTGAGATTGGTTGAAATGATATTGTGATTGGTATTGTTGTTATGGGACCATTTTCGGGAGATGGTTCCAACCCCATGTTCGCCTCTTGTGGCTCCCGTCACAAGGGATGTGGACATTAATTATCTAGGTTCGCTCGTTGCGATGAGCGGGGCTTACGTGAGCAAGGCTGTGGTCCCCCACTGGCGGTGAGGGTTACCTGTTGCAATGGGTAACCTGGCAGGGCTATACACTTCGGTGTGTCGTCGGTTACTGGTTACTATTGGAGTTTGGAGGATGGTTACTAAAGTTGGATTGGTTTGTGTATTGATTGTATCTTTGTACTTTCTTATTTTGGTTATGCAGTTGACTGACCCCGTTTATTGTTTTCAAAACTGTGGTGATACATTTGGGGATGGTTAGCAGTTGGTTTAGCAGATATTGGATGTTGATGTTGCTTGCGGGATATGGATGAGATCGAGTCATCGCGCTGTCTAACTAGCTGTCGCTGTCACTTATGCTTAGTTGTTCTTTTCAGTTGTATGTTTCGGAGTTGTACTTCTTTTGTTATGTTTGTATAAACATTAAAGGTACTTTTATAAACGTTCTTTTATGGTCTCTTTGATATACTAATTATCTCGGACAACCGAGATGGTAACGCCCTTACTTATTGGGGAGGTCTTGTTAAAGCTCCTTGGTAAGTGGGGGTGTCGAAATAAAAGATATTTTCTCAAAATAAGCTATTTGGTCAAAGGAAATAAAAATAAAAGGGTGTTGAAATATTAATCAAATAAACTCACTGAATGTGTGAAATCCATTTATCAAATAGAGTATGAAACTAAATATTTTTCGAAAAAATTATTAGTAAAAAAACCAATAATAATTTAACAGAGACGACCATGTAACCCATTATGACAAATTGACAATCAAACCCAAATCTTTATTGGGTAAATTATTCATCAAATGAGATATTTCTCAAAACCTCATTACAAACATACACACAAGATATTTATATTGTTGTACGGACACATTGATATCTTTTGTTGCGCCTCTGCTGCACCAGTATCCACTGTTAATAATAGTACAACTGTATAATATTATCCACTTTAGGCCAAAATCTCACGATTTACAATTACGCTCCTTCTCAAAACACATTCTTTTACATCAACAAATCAAAAACTTATAAAAACCCCATTATTCAATAGTTTCAGTAAGAGGATAATGCCCGTCTTAAATTATAATTTATGCAAAAACTTATCAACACTACTTCGTATTAACTAGTTTGTCATGCTCAGGGTTTCAACTATGAACAAGTGGGTTTACACAAATAAATTCATTAATTATGTAGATGACATATATAGTTGAACCAGTTGAATTATTGACTAAATGACTAATTATATATTTGACCGACTTAGATTTGAACCAATTGTGATCAAAATAGTCTTCCCTCTATTTACACCCAAAAAAAGAAAAGAATTGTAGATTCCATTGTCCAAAAAGCCAACCTTTAATTGTGCTTCAAATTAACATGCTACTTCATATTCGATCTCCTCTTTATATGATAATATCACTCGATATCGGTGAATAAAAGTATAAAACGAACACAAATTCTTGTTTCAGACCGACATTTTTGGTCTTATTTGTCAGACGGATAAAATGTTGCCATTTTTTAAGAAAATGTAACCAATTAATTCACAAAATGTTATGACTAGAGGTGTTATTTTTTACCCTGAAAATGATGTGAACAATAATGGTAACATGTTATCAAAAAATAACAACATTTTATTGTAAAAAGATAACATGTTACCCGTCTTATTTCAGACCAAAAGCAATGGTCTTAAGAAAAACGGACTGTAAAACGAATGAGCACCCTTTCCATTTATTTGGAAAGAGATATGGAGGAAACTGAGCCGTTTGAATCCTCTCCATTTCTTTATAACAGTTTAGATTATCGCTTGAAACGATTTAGCGGTTACAAAGAAGTAATGGATGATGATCTGGAAAAGATACCAGACATACATGAAACAGATAGAAGTAACAGCAAGTCTCACTTTTGAACGTCACAAGCTTATAACCTCTCACAAGTCCTGTAAAAGGTCACAAGCTTGTTACGAAAAGCATCCGTCGCAATTAAGATACCAAATCAAATACGTATGTACGTCAAAACTTTCCTGCAACACACCCACAAAATTAAAATGCAATATTAACGAATTCACAAATTCAACATGTATGTATGGTTTAGTAGTTCCAGAGTGACAGGTCAGCAGCCTCAGGCTCCAAGTCATCATAACTGTAACAGCTAGGACAACTTGGCTGATGAGGTGGCGGTAACATCACAAGCCCATGGTACATGTCAGCCATCAACATAGGCATGTCAAACACCATGTCGTCATCCATATACCCCACAGTCTGCTCCGATTGTGCTAATTCGTTCCGCAGTGCTGCGGGGCGAAACGCCTGTGCCGCCTCAGCCGCCGCTGTCTGAATATCTTTGGCGTCGGACGAGACGGGGACGGGAAGCCGCCACACTGAGTCGGCGAAATTAAGGCAGGCGCCTCGTTGACCGCGTAATTGGATAGCGGCCACGTCATGGGCACGTGCTGCCATGATGGGAGTTAGGTATGTGCCTAACCATATTCGGTCTTTATTATTGGGTAGTCGTACCTCGGCTACCCATTTACCGGAGCTCCGTAGTCGGACTCCCCGGTAAATAGGGTGGCGGGTCTCTTTAAACTTTTTCCGACCTGTCCGATTTTTCGGGTGGGCTGCTGCTAACATCAGCCCACCTGTGTCCTCGTCGGTTGACGGACTTAAACTTTCGAGTTGGAACTCATCATTATTGGTACAATTTTTCATGTTATATATTGTGGTTTTATTTGGGATGGATGAGGTGGTCATTTTTGGTATGATACCGAGTAATTGATATTAACCGTATAAAAATATAAGTACCTATTTATAGAAAAATAAAATATCTAAAACTAAAATGGCATCGCTGCGAAAAGCAGTGAATAAAACGCGCGGACACAAAGTATACAACTATACAAGGGAGCAGCTGAATGCTGATCTGGAGGAATTAGTGGTTGAAGGGATAGTGTGTGGGTCCCACTTGCCCTACCTAATGCCTATTCCCGGCTACTTGTGTTTTCTGTATTGCTTGCCCTAGCTAATTTGGATAATAAAAGTGTTTAAAAAATACTTATGCAACATCTTAGTGTGACCCTTCATACAAAGTTGCTTGTAGTAGTGTGGTGTCCTTTTTGTTTTTCTGTTATTTATTTAGCTATTTTATTTATAGGTGTTTTATTTGTTTATTTAACCTTTTTTATTTATAGGTGTCTTATTTGTTTATGTAATAGAATATGATGACATGTAGGTATAGGGTTCCAAATCTATTCCTTCTTAAAAAAATTTGGTTCAATCTAAACTTATAAGCTAAGGGGAACAAATGATGTTCAAAATCAACGCAAAATTAAAAGGTGTATACGAGATTTCAAGGGATTGGAACGAAAT
Source organism: Silene latifolia (assembly GCF_048544455.1). NCBI lineage: Eukaryota > Viridiplantae > Streptophyta > Magnoliopsida > Caryophyllales > Caryophyllaceae > Silene > Silene latifolia. The sequence continues at coordinate 7,659,726 of NC_133530.1, read as the reverse complement.
TAAAATTCATTGAAAATCTAACCTCATTCCATAATGCTCCAATCAAACATTGAAATAGATTAAATCCATCGCATTTTATTTCATTCCAAAATAGCATACCAAACACATCCCAAGACTTATTAGCTAGTAATAATGCATCTACGCTTTGTGTAGAAAGCATTACCTTAATACGAGGCGATTTGTTGTATATATATTAGATTTAAGATTAGATTCAACGACGACTTCATCGATTGTGTATATATCACTCATGTAATATTTCTTATATAAACCACATCTTATTTACAAAGTACTTCGTATCATATTATTACGAGTGACAAAACATTTGCAAAGAAAATTGATTTTTGTATCAAAAGCAAACTTAAAGAACTGACCAAGACATGGTGAACAAAATACAAACAATTTGAGGGATTATCCGGCTGCAAAGGATATTTGGAATTTGTATAATCCCAATGTCATTTTTTTTCCATGAACCTTCAGCAATGGATCCACTATCTCTCCTCCAACAACTTTGCGATCAGTTTCTCATAGTCGTCCTTTCTATTACGACGCCTATGGATGAAGCGTAATGATAGAATCTTCAATACCTAGCAATATCCTCGAGTTAACTGTACAATAAGGACCCGAACTTTAACATAATTTTGCGATAAGGACCTGAACTTTGTTTTAGACACTTTAAGGACCTCAATTTATTTATTTGACTAAAATACCCTTGCATGTCAATATTTTGTTTTATTTATGTTACCAAAAAACAATATTAATAGTTTTGTACTCCCTCCGTCCCGGTCATTTGTTGTCCTTTTCCATTTTTGGGTATCTCAGTCAATTGTTGTCCTTTCTATTTTAAGAATGAATTTGATAAGCAATTTGATCATTCATACTCAATTTGTTCTACTTGTCATTTAATTACTAATTGGCTATTTCCCCTTTCCTTGATCTTTCTGCCAAAACCAAAAGACAACAATTGACCGAGACGGATGGAGTATTTTTCTTTGTTTTCAGGATAAAGTGCTTTCGCACTTCTTAGTTGTTAATACAAGTGAAATAAATTTTTGTATAAATTTTACATAAAAATGAGGTTAAGATAACAAGTACGACTATATGAAGATCTGTTAAAATCTAACCCGACTCGATTTTTCCTGGGTCTAGACCCAAAAATCTCAACCCGCGACCCGTTCATCCCCAAAACGAGTCCTTAATTTAGGCAAAACCCGACTCAAACGGGTCAACCCATTAAGACGAAGAAAATTCAAGAATTTTATTATAATATTAATATTACGCATTATATTTGAAATAGTGTTTAAAGTTTTATTGTTTCTTATTTTTTAAATTAAAACACTATTAAAAAATCATTTTTATAATAAAATAATTATTATAATAAATATAGAAACTATATTTTGACATGTATTATGTCCCGACCCATTTGACAAGTAATTTTACGCACGTTCAAAGTAGTTGAAACACATAAGTATTTGATAAGAATTAAATTACTCTTTACGCACATTCAAAGTAATTTTCAAGAAAAAGAAAAGTAATTGACTCATTTTATTTTATATTTTTTCTTGATTGTTTATAGAAATAATATTCAATAAACATATTAGAAGGGTAAATTTGTCCAATAATCAAAATGAGGTCCTTAAAGTCTCTAAAAAAAGTTTGGGTCCTTATCGCAAAATTTTGTGAAAGTTTGGGTCCTTGTTGTAGTGTTAACTCCAATATCCTCCTATCCAGCCTTGGCTTAACGAAGTGCACAGACAATTTCACTCCTGGACTCCTGCTCAGGTTTGCCCCGCCCTAGCCTACTCCTCAACATAACCCTTTCGGTAAACCATTTAGATGGCCCCTCCTTCTCTTCATCGACTAAAATTAATGTCGATGCTTCCTTCTGTAGAACTCCTTAGTTTGTGCAAACAATAAAAAAAAAAAAAAAAAAATTAAAATATGACATATATTTGAAAAAAAATACTTTAAAGTCAAGACTCCGAGTTGAGATCATTTGTTCCACTTTTGTGTCTCATCTTATATACCATAGCCTTGATATCTTGACACGTCACACATTCACACCTACAATCATAAAACTGGTAATTACATAAACCAAAGAGATTGTGCGTCATTAAAAAAAGCAGTAAAATATAGTCTCTTCGATCCACACCAAAGGCAACATAGGCAAAAATGGAGTATTTAAGAAAAGATGGAAAAAGTGAGGGTAAAGAGGGAAATAATAGGTGGACCATGTAATTGTGAGTTTAATCGTGGGATGGCATGTGGGGTATGTAATGAAATTTTGTGTAAATATGAAATGGGTATAAGGACAACTTGGTAATATTGTGGGCCAGACAAAGTACGGAGTATGTTATCTTTGGTGTTGATCGTCCGTTTTAGGTAAGTGTTACCTTTAATGTGGATCGGAAGAAGTAATAAATAAGATGGAACACAAAATGAGACAGATGATTTACACTAACTCGAAACTAGTAAAATAAAATTTATAAAGAAATTTTCTCATTTTGAGTTTCAACTATTAAAGTAATATACTCGTAGATATTTTCTCAACTTGGGTTTGTTAAGTTAATAATGCTCCCCACTTGTGTACTCATTAATCACTATTATAATGAGGTGAGTGGGGTGTCACTATTTAGAGATACAACTCGTTTAGATTCCTGCTATTTAGTACGGATTAGTAAAATTTGCCCAATTCAGGCCTATAGTCTCGGCCAAAATACGCCTAAATCACGTTCTAACATCATAAAGTTATCTGTTTTTGGGCTAAATCTGAATTTAATTAAATACTGTATATCACCAATTCATCATTGATTCGAATTCTTTTCCAAACAAGATAGAACACTGTTTCTCAATGATTAAATGGGCATTATAATTTGTGATCTTGAAATTCAGTTGGTAATTAGTGGCTTTTGCTTCAAAACAAAGATAAATAACATAACATACTTATAACATTAGGTGACGTAAAATATTGATCTTGTGAAAAATATATATATATAGCAATTGAACTGTATGAAAATATACAATTAAAATCTACAATAATACTACTAAATATCGGCTTTTACCCTATAAATTAACGTATTTTGCTTTGTATAAATAAATAATTATAAATATCAAACTTACTCTGACAATTAAAAACGCGTTATTTGTGAGAGAATTTCGTGACAAAATCAAAAATTGTTCGCAAAACGAGTCATTTTACCAATTGTTTAGTTTTTGAGCATTATAATAAGGTTTTCGAGTTTTGTTTTAAAATTTCCGAGTTTTACTATAAAGTTTCTGAGTTCATTCAATTAGACATTAATCTCAAAAAATTACATTATAACTAAAAAATATTACATATAAGCTCAGTTAAATTTGAGTTTTGACAGCAAAAAAATAAAATGTAACTTATAAACTTTAAAAAACTTAGAAAAAAATATACATAAGCTCAAAAGCTAATGATGTCTGAGGTAGTACATCTGAGGTAGTACATCCGATGTATGTTCCTATTTCTTAGTAATAAATCGCAAAACGGGCCATTTTCCCGTATTTGCAACGGATATGGTTGGTAGTTAACAACACATTTTTATAATCTAAATACGGGAGAGTAATAATACTTTTGATCATAACCTAATTATCAACGATGATGTAGTTAGTCTTAACTGAAACAGATTAATTATTATTATTTGAAATAATGAAATAATTCTTGTTAGAAATTGTACAAAAATACTTTAATGGTTTGAAATTAGGTGATTAAAAGAGTACGTGTTTTTAACAAGAGAATGTTAAATTTCTTTGGTAAATATATTTATATCCAAAACCTGACTTTCATAAGTGTCTTATATTACTAGTATAGTCCACATTTAGGTTATCTTGAATTTTTTTGTAAAGGGCATATACAAATTTTTTTGATAAAAAGTCTTGAAAGTTGTGAATTAATTGCTCTCTAGTAAGACGGTTTTACAATATAATCCGGCGTTATTAGGTAAACAGCATATTAGGTGAAATCAGTAGATTTCGACTTAAATAGTAGATTGACCAATCAATTTAATAATTTTATTTGTTTGGGTTAATGGCATATTCAGATAGCATATTGGTCGGAATCTATTATTTTTGAATAATGCTGCTAATTTTTTTTTTTTTTTTTGGTGCTTAAGAGGGGCTAAGCCCCGAGTAGACTAATTATTAGCTATTACACGGGGAATGACTACCCCGAAGACATCTTCCCGAAGGATATTGCTCAACTCCGTGTATGGGACATTTAAATGAGTAGGAATGGTGCTTGAGTTGATTCCTCGGTTAGCTAAAAGATCCGCTGCTCTATTCTCTTTTCGATAAATATGCTCCAACTTGGTCCGGTAATTACCAAACATGAAAATGGTAGATATGTTATATGATCTGGTAATTACCAAACACGTTATTTTAATTCTACTAATTTGTTAAACCTGCTACTAAAATTTGTCAACCGTATTCTACTAACGCTATCTACTATCGTAAATCTATTTATGTCGTTTGCCAAACATAGCCTCCCTCTTTTTCAGTATAACTAATTCCTCCTTTAATTCCATTTTAGGTATATTCACTATGATCTAACTGTACTCGTTCCTTTAATAAGAACCAAGTATATATATTCCTTTTCCTTAAAATATTATGCCCAAAACTAGTTAGATCATAGAGAAATGGAAGGAAAATCAGTGTATAATGAAATAAAAAAATTGATTAACAAAATACCATTCTACGGAGTATATAAATTTTTACATAAGGCCATTTTACATGAAAATTTGTGTATGTGAAAATCAGTAGAAGACTTTAAAATCGATGTTTTAACTTTTCGTTAACGTACATAATAAGCATAGCATATTTTAAACAGCAAGTCGATCCCCTATATGATGGTATATCCGTTACAAGCTTGCGCCGGGTCAAGTACTACCTTATGGGTAGATAAAACAAAACACATTGTTACTCCCATAACACTCTGCTTTTGCCTTGTCAACCCACATGAATAGTATTTAATCGATCGCATGGGTAGTCATTAATCGATCGCAAACTTATAACAGATATACCCGTCAAAATTTGTGATTTTAAAAAATCTAATTACTCCCTGTAACGAACGATTGTTGTTCCTTGGATGGAATCTATGAGCATTCACTGTCGGGGCAGAAAAGGACAAGGAAACTTTAGAACACCGTTTACTTGTTTTAACACTTGACAGTTATTTAACGGCAGTAACTGGCAATAACCAGTCAAAGGTTGTCAATAACCGGCACCCGTCGTTAATAAACTTGTTAACACTCCGTATTATAATGACGACGAGTTGACGTAACGGCAACGGTAACAGTTTTACAATGAGTGGACCGAGATGCTTTGTGCGTAATAATTTATGGATCACAAATTCTCATTTGTGACGGCACATATCCGTCACTTTAGAGTGACGGATACCATTTTACCTCACAAAGTACCCATTTTTCTCTCTCTGCAATACTATTCATGTGGTCCCCTTTCTCCACTAACCTATTTTGTTACCATTTTAACTCACAAAATATCCGCCACAAATGGTGACCCGTCACAAGGGAGACCAATTGTTTATGGATTGTGTTTGACATTGACATTTGTTGATTTTAACACTTTAGAATAGAATACATTTATTAAAGGATATTATTTTTTCGTATATGTATTATATTCGTTTCGATTCTGAAATATCTTTCATTTTTCAACTATTTAGTTATCTCTAAATTACCTTCCAATATCTTACTTATATTTTATTTCAACAACGCATTTACTCCCACTTGACTCACTTGTATCCTTATAGGAGTACGTAATTCTTATTGATTGTTTATATTTATACTCCTTAAGGATAAGGATCACTTTTTCATTGGTAAATATTTATATCTTTAACTATGTGGGACAGCTTGAACAAATATATACTCGCTTCATTCAACTCCACACTACCATTATCTATTTTGTACACTATTTATAGTTAAACATTCAATTTTATATTCATGCGGGATCTTATTTTATTCGTCTTTACGAGTACATTAAAAATATCCAACTTTTATATTTTTCGCAAATACATAGCTAACGATATTTAACGCGTAAAAGACGTGTTTGCAAACGTGAAAAAAGAAAGTGGTAGTGTGGAGTTGAATGGAGGGAGTAATATTCTTTGAGAATGAGACTTCGTTGTGATAAAATTTGAAAATTAGGGAATGAAATTTACAAACAACTAACCCTAACTGAAAAATAAACCCTAATTAATTGTTAGTCAAATTACATAAATTATAATTTCTTGTTACTGTTTTCAATATTACAAATTAAGTCCAAATTCTAACGTTGATAATGGTAGTCAATTTGGTTATCTCTTCAATCATTCGATCAAATTAAGTGAGATTTTTTCTTAGACTTAAAGATGTGAATAAATAACGTTGACAAGCAAATTAAAATGTTTTTAGTAGGTTTAAAAACTAACTTTTGGCTAAAGTGCTAGACAAATTATTTTCTATGTAAGTCCTTCACTTATAAAATTATAACCCCGTGAAAAGAAGTTTAACAAGACAAAGGACTACCGAAACTTCTACTTTTTGGCTTCAAGAACATGCTTTACAATTTACGTCTACGTTTATGAATTTGTGTAGAATTATGTGTATTATTTTGATTTTTTCGGTATTTATAAAGTATCCTCTTTTTTTTTTTTTTTTTTTTTTTTTTTTTGAAACAACCCCAAGGCGGGTTTACCTCATCTCATTAATATCACTAGAAACCAACGACATAACATGTTCGGGTAGCAAACTATCCCAAAACTGCTTACCTATGACCGTCGAACCAAAATGGGCAAGCTCATGAGCTACACCATTGAGTTTTCGACTAACAAAAGACCAACAAACATAATCGAAATCAGAACAAAAATAAAGAATGTCATCTAGCAGTAAATGAAAATCGTTATTTCCTTGCTACACAAACCAATACCGTACCACTACAACCCGTGACCCCGACAAGCATCAAATTCAACCAACTCGTGACCGACGTTTTTGTTATAAACTTGTGACCTCTCACAATCTGCAAGTATAAGAACAAGTGGGTGAGAAACTATGAGAGATCACAAGCGAGACTATCCGTAAAAGAGAGATAACTCCATTGACGAGAATATGAGATCGGGTGAGGAAGAAGTGTCATGCCTACATGATTGGCTACTTGTAAGCTCACTTATTACCAAAAAAGGATAAATAATACACACTCGATCGTTACTTCCCCCCACTCCCAAGTCCCCATAGAGAGACAAAGACAAATACAGCGAAAAACAAAAAAACTAGGCCAGCAAGTCCTCATATCTCAACCACATAAATTATCAGCCCCACACCTCTTATTATAACATTTAAAAGTACTTATATAGCCCCCCTTTTTACATACATCGTTGAACAATTGGGTATTTCTTAATAAACGCAAATTCTCACCTGTGACGGGTACTATTCCGTCACAAGTTTACGACGAGTCAAATGTGACCATTTTATGAGAAAATGTAACCATACATAAAAAGGTAACATTTTACGATGCTGTTATGTTTGATCTTTCGTTATTAAAGTAAGCCTTCGGGTTTTCCCCTCAAAAAAAAAAAAAAAAAGTGGTCACATTTGGCCCGTCGCAAATTGTGACCGTCATAAGAGAGACCTACTGTTAAAAAAAAGGTAGGGACTTACATTGATTTGTACTACATGCTATTCACTGACATCTTTCACATTTCCTAAACCGGTAAATCACAATAATCTTTCACTTTCCTTATTTGTCTATCGTTTGTGGTTAATAACTTAATATAACATGTAACCCCACATTTTCCAAATTCTTTCATTTTCCTCCACTAATGAGGAAGATAGAGAATAGGAGAGCGTAATTTGTTATTGAATTTACTATTATAAAGTATCAAAAAGACAAAAGAAAAAAATGAATCGTGTTAAATTGTGTAGAATATGATGATATCTAATTAGGTTGAACTCGCATAAAAATGGGTCGTGAATAATTGCATTATCTCATAAAGGTTGTGGGTTCAAGACTTCTAAACATGATTTTGTGGATTAGTTTAGTGGATGTGTGAATTACATTCTCTTTTAAAGATTGTGAATTTAAGTCTTCTAAAAGCGATTTGCCTTTTAAAACATTTTTACTCCATAAAATAACCGTTACCACGCACAACGAACATTAATTCTTATTATGATAAATACCAAAATACACTTAACTTTGAAAGTTTTATTACATACCAAAAAGGCAACTCTCACTAGAAATTCTAAGCTAGATAGGTCACGGACTCACAACCACTGTTGTTCATTTATTTTTCGGTTTTTTCCCATGGTACCCTCGAAATTTGGCAGATTACACATGGTACCCCTCCTTTTAACTTTCTACATATGGTACCCTTGTGTTTACGTTTTTTTCCCAGAATGCTCCTAGCCAAACTTCCGTCATCACTCCGTTAATCTTTTGACTAATGACCTTTTTATTTTTGTTATTTAATACACTAATAATACATAAATCCATATTTTATACAATATACTAACTTTAATATCTAAATCCCCAAACCACCCATTATCATCATCTTATTCAAAATCACCAAAAAAGCCTCCACTTTCACCCACCACCATATCAACCACCATCATCATCTTCAATCACCACTGCCCACACCAACAACGACGACCACCACCAACCGCCAACAATGACAACACCAACAACCACAACCACTAAAAAAAAATCAGATCTGAAAAAAATTTCACCAAAAAAAAAAGTAGAAAGACAACGACATCAACAACCGCTCTTTCTCCACCAGCCCCACCGTCAACCACCTTCCCCCCTCCAACCACCAACACAGCTCTATTTTTTTTAATAAAGGAATGTCGGCCGCAGTCGGTGATGGGGTGCGTGAGTGGTGGCGATATTCAGAGGGTTGTGCGGCAGGGGGAAGAAGAAAGGGTAAGGGGAAGAAGAAATACGAAAAGGGTGTGCGTTGGTGAAGGTTGTGCGATGGATGTCGATTTTGGTTGTGACGACATGATAGTCATGGTGTTTTTGTGTGAAAGGAGTGCGGAATGAGATAGGGGAAAGAGGAGAGAGGCGACAGGTCGTTGTGGATTGCTTTGCCGACATCGGCAAGGTGGCGGCTATGTGGTGGCGTCGGCGTGGTGGTCGTCGAAGGCATGACAAGTGGCGGAAGTTATGAAGATGATGATGGTGATTGGTATGGTGGGTGAAAGAGAAGAGTTTTTGGGGTGATTTTGAAGAAGATGATGATAAGGGTGGTTGGGGATTTAGATATTAAAATTAGTTTATTGTATAAAATATGGATTTATGTATTATTAGTGTATTAAATAACAAAAATAAAAAGGTCATTAGTCAAAAGATTAACGGAGTGATGACGGAAGTTTGGCTAGGGGCATTCTGGGAAAGAAAAACGTAAACACAAGGGTACCATATGTAGAAAGTTAAAAGGAGGGGTACCATGTGTAATCTGCCAAAGTTCGAGGGTACCATGAGAAATTTCCGTTTACTTTTTGCGCTCTTTCTATCCAAATCTTAGAATGATCACTGCAGTGATATATAATCAAATACGGAGTATTTATTTACAATATACAATCTAACATCATTCACAATTTTCAAAATACATCAAATTTACAGTTTTGCCTTGTAAATGCAAATTCTTATTTGTGATGGGCATATCTGTCGCAAGTTTATGACGGATCAAGTACAATTCACGTGAGGTAGATAAGATAAAAACAGAATAACTAAAAATAGCAATTTATTTTGTCTTATCTACCCACATAAATAGTACTTAACCCGTTGTAAGGGAGACTGACTGCCTTGTAAAAGGCCGTACGACAAAAATAGTTGTATCACTTGGTTGATAAAATGTGCATAGAGTGTCCCATGGGAATAACTAATTAGCAAGCAAAAATAATCCCCTTTCAAGAGCAAAATGATAAAAGAAGTGGCCAAGTGGGTCTAGTATATGAGACCTATATATGACTAATCGACTATAAACATAAACCATCTCTATTATTGTAGAGGATAATGTCCGTCTAAAACTGTAGATAGATAGTGACCTTCTTATAAAATGTAAGTAGGAGGAAAAGTGGGGTTATCCATTTTTCACCACTTATACTATTTACTCTCATTTTATAAAAGAGACATTATCCACTTATAGTTTTAGACAAATAGTATACCTCTAAACTGAGAATTTGGAATATATAAAAGGTAAACATTACTTCGTACATGAGATTGAGACAGAAAAGGGTCAACATACGTTGCTCACATATGTAATAATGTTGCCCACTTGTTACCAAAAAAGGGTAGAGAAATCCACACTCGTTACTTCCACTCATCCTATTTTATTGACAAAAATGGTTACAAGGTACCAAATGGGGGGTCCGCAAAATCTTCAACCAATTAAATCCTTAAGCAAAATATTTCCTCCAAATTTTACATTTCGAAAAGTTTATGCAAAAACATCCCAACACATCCCTTTAGATATGTATCTCTCTCTTCCCCTGTTTTTTTCCCCTTCTAAAATAGAACAGAGTACTCTTCAGACTACACGACTATTTTAAAATGTTTCTGAACGTAAGATACCCATGAGTATCAAATTAGTTGACATGAAAGCTTGTATTTTTTCATTTTCTTCATGTTAATCCATTTTTAATAAAAATTGGCATTTAACTGATCATAACTGATGACGAGTTTCAAAGACGATGATTTTTGTTTTCAGATTTACCATCTTTACGAAATCTTTTTCACCATTTATTTAGCAAAGAACATAGCAATCAATTGAATATTATTACATATGCTATATTGCTATAGACTATCTTCTTTCTACCACACAAACATCAATAAAAAAATTATTGTACAACAAAAAAAAAAAAAAAAAAAAACACAAATCAATTCAAATATGAAAAACATTTCTTATAAAGAGTGGCTCCAAAGTGATATGTCATCATCTTCAAATTTCACATCATCATTTTCATAACTACAACAGCTTGAACTACTTGGCTGCTGATGTGGCAGTGGCATTCCAAGCCCCTGGTACATGTCAGCCATGACACCTGGCATATTAAACACCATATCCTCATCCATGTAATCCTCATTCTCCTCCTTCAAAGGCGGAGGAGCCGGAGGCGGAGGCGGTACATTGAGTGACTCAATAGTGGGCCGAAACTCCCTTGCCGCCTCCGCCGCCGCTTTTTGGATATCTTTGTTGTCGGACGAGGCGGGAACAGGGAGCCGCCATACAGAATCGGCAAAGTTGAGACAGGCACCTTCATGGCCTCTTAATGCTATGGCAGCCACGTCATGAGCGCGTGCTGCCATTTCGGCTGTTTCGTATGTTCCTAACCATAGTCGGTCCTTTTTGTTGGGCAGCCGGACCTCGCTCACCCATTTACCGGATTTCCGTAGTCGGACTCCCCGGTAAACTGGGTGGCGAGTCTCCTGAACCTTTTGGCGACCTGCCCTTTTCTTCGGGTGGGCTGACGCTAACATTAGCGTCAGCCCACCCGTATTCTTACCAGTCGAGGGGGACGGGTTTGAACTTTCGGGTCGTAAAATATTATCGTTGTTATTAATGTCACTCATTGTCGTTCGATGTTATAGTGCACGAGGGGATTAAAATGTTCTAATTATGGTATGTTTTTGTTGAAGTGTGAAATGTGAGTGTAGGTGTATATAGAGTAAAAATAAAATATCTAAATGACTGTGTTTTTTATTTTTAGATATAAACGTATCTAAATGACAGTGTTAAGAAACGGAAAAGGGGAAAAACGCGCGGACTTCAAAACAGCTGGAGTAAGATCTATGATGTGGAGGAGGGAGAAAGAGTGTATGTGACTATGTGGTTCCTGTTAGTTTTCCAAACTTCGATGGGTCCCCCTTCATACAATTCTGCAATTTCAGCACATTACATGCTGACACGTACCACCAAGTATGATTTCTTTTTCTTATTTTTAACCACCATCATTTATCACCCAAATCCTATTACTTCCTCCCATCTAAACCAAAGGTAACACTTACTTTTTGACACTATTTATGGTCGTAAGAAATCTTTGATATAATTCTTAATCTGTAAGATAAAATATAGTCATGTGAGATCTTGTTTGATTTATCGCCATGAGTGCTATAAGAATATCAATTTTTTTATAATTTTTAATAATGTGTAATTAAAGATATTCACGTTGCAAAACGTGTCTCGGCAAACGTGATAAAGCAACTGTTACCTTTAATTTGGATGAGAGGGAGTATATACTAAGAGAATAAAAATTCTCAAATGTTTTCCCTTCTAAAGAAATCTCTCTAAATAAGGAAATAAGTCTTTCTTTCATTATTTTTTTTTCTTTTATTTTATATAATCTTTTAATCATTATATAATATTTTTCTAAACTCTGAATTGTAATCATTTAATTAAAATAAAACAAAACTGATATATATCTAAATATTATAAATTCTTACATCTTTTATTAGTGTTATTATTATATACTCCATATTAGAGAATGACTTAACACATAATTACCCCGTATAAAAAAAAACTATAAAAATATTATTAGTTTCATAAAAAAAAATTGGTTCATTTTATGGTAAAAAAATATTTGATAAAATGTATAAATTGAAATCATTAATTTTATGGTAAAAAAATATAATACACATTTCATGACTTCAACCAATTCTCTTGATTAATTTTCAAGTTCATTTTTTTTCCTCTCATATCTCTTAACTAAAAGAGTAAGTCTTACTCTAAGTTTTCCCACTCAACTATTTTAATAAGAAGTTGGGGTCTATTAATTGTCAATTTGTCATTATTTTATATGATCTTATTATTATATCATGTATTAGTCTACATATGAAACATGATTGCAGTACAACAAATCCCTACTCCGTAATTAATAATTTTGTATAGGTCGTTTTGTAATAATATATTTAATCTAAATTTTATAAATATGAAAATTCATATATTTTCCGTTAAATGTTTTACTTAATTTTAATTGGCATTGTCTATAAAATTATTCACAAAGAGTTTTAGCTTCTAATACTACATATAAACTTAGGAAAAATATATGTTCTTCCACTTCAACTTATTATTTCCTATAGTGTGTAAATATTTAAATTTGCTTTAAATTTACCATCTTTATTTGCTAAGCTCTATAACATCTTGATCTAAAAAACCGTGCATTTATGCACGGGATTTACACTAGTTCTTGTTCAAGACCGAATATATTTGTGTCGTCTTGAGTAGATATTTCTTAAGATAAATGTATAGAAAATGTTTAACATTTTTTAATACGTTATAATGTCACAATTACTTGTCATTTTTTAACAAAAATAACCGATTAGAACATTTTATTCGTAAAATTCTGGCATTTGCTTCGTTTTAACTTTAGATGAATCAAACTAGTTCGTCTGAAACAAGAATTTGTTATCCGTCTTAAACCTACAACATGTTAAATAGGATAGATGAAACAAAAATAAAATGCTTAGCTTATAGACTATTAAAAAGTTTGCCCCATCCATCCAAGTCTAGTGTTATTTGACCCGTTTTAGTCTTAACGATTTACCTATTTTAAGATAGACCAACTGGATTTATTATTATACGTACTCATTTAAGTTCCTTGTTTATTGGAAGGTCTAATAATGTAAAGCGGTTTTACAGTATTCACTATAAGACTGATTCTAGTTCCAAAAATGGCACTCAAAATGGAGTCGGAAGCACTTGATAACTATGTTCACGAGGGTATTATGTAAAATGACATATTGTAACACCCCCAAATACCGAGGAGCCTTAACCAGACCTTCCTTAGCATATAAGGGCATTACCATCTCGGTTGCCCGAGATAAGTAATCATCAAAAGTCGATAAAAGAACAATTATAGTTAAATTTACAAGTGTTACAACCAACTAACAAAATAAAGATACAAACTCGTCAGCTACACGCTATCACTACCAGGACTCGTGAAGACTCATCCCCGCCAGGACTCCAGCTATCAACCACATCAACACCTGCTAAAACTGACTGCTCACCATAAGGGATCACGGCAGACACATAAACAAATAAGACAACCACACAAGGTCAGTAACTGAGGCAAGACTCAACATAAACCAATAACAATTGTCAACACAGTACAGCACAACCAGTCACACACAATCACACCCATTCCAATCAATCTCCGTCACCGATCGTCCCACCGACCACCACGCCATGGGGGCCGCAGCCGTTTCCACCTAAGCCCCGCTCATCATACCGAGCGATAACCCTGTCCCATTAATGTGCACATCCCCTCCCGTGGCGGGTTCCACGGAGGGCGAAACTAAATCGTGAAGCCACTCCCGCAAGTGACTCCACTCAGTCGAGGACGCACTTCGAGAACCAGAGACAAACAATCACAGACAGCTGCAATACAACAACAACCAACCAAACTGTATACACCAACCGATTATCGCTTATACTCTGCCACACAAACACAACAACAACACAACGACCACGACACATCAATCGACACACTAGACCATCCACAGAAACTGAGTAGGCGAACCTACATTTAAGCGACTGCAACGATTCCAGCCCCATACACGCAATACCCAACAATCAAGCAACACCTATATACACAACACAACCATCTATCACTACCAAACTAACCCTAACTGAAAAGACAAAGATACGGGTGATGATGACGACATACCTACAAGAGAAAACTTGGCAAAGGATCGCTACCCGACTCAAGCTATGCTCTCCTAGGGCACAAGGACCTTCAAAGGCCTCCATGGAGGTTATATGGTGAAGGAAAGGGAAAGAGGCGACCTAAAGATCTGAAGAAATGAGGCGGAAATGATTTGCGATTTTAACAAAACGCGATTATAAACCCTCGCTGAAAAGACGCTACTCGATCGAGTAACCCACTTACTCGATCGAGTGGCCCCTACTCGATCGAGTATCCCAGCTACTCGATCGAGTAGCCTCTACTCTATCGAGTACCACCCATAACTAAAAATACAGGGTAACTTTGGTACGCACTTCTAAGGACTATTACTGCTCCCAAGGTCGGTCAACGCTGGTCAACGGGTCTCTAAAAAGGGCGGGTATTACAGTCTTCCCCCCTTAAAAAGAACTTCGTCCCCGAAGTTCAACTCGCCTACCCCAAAGCACAAGATACGGAAACAAAACGACACCACTACTCTTCCGACACAGGTCACTATTCCCCAGAAATACTATCCCCCATGTCATCATCATCAACTGTCTAACACTCCACCTAGATCGACTTCTACACTCTACCACATAAAGTACCAACCTCGCAACATGAACCAACACAACCAACGACTAAACTGCTGCTCACAACTCTTAGCCACGCACTACGAGATAACACTTTCACCAATAACAACCACTAACACGAAACATGTCACATTAACACCACCATGTTACTCAACGATACGATTCTATTCCAACACATGACATCATAACTATCTTTCTATGACCGTCTCTTCATAACACACTATTCAACTTTAACTTCAACATACAATTACTCAACGAACACGTGAGACAATTATAGTTTCGTACAAGAAATGTAACCGAAGTAATAGAAAACATTATAAACAAACAACAAAATAGTTGCGATATCGGCCTTTTTACTTCGCGACATTACTCTTCCCCTCTAAAAGGAACTTCGTCCCCGAAATTCACCACCGAATTACTACTCACATAACTTAGAACTTACCTCTTGACATGTACCTAACACATATGATTCGTTATTGACATTACTCATTACTCATACCACCATTAATTCATAAAAACATATGCAACTTTATTCGAATATCTAGCCAAAGTCACGGATACATGTATATATCATTTGTATGAGTATATGGAAAGGCACAACTCCGGTGAAATATATTTTTTTTGATAGAATGTTAGTTCTCATTAAGCACAATCAAACTATTACAAGCTATATAATTAATGGATATACCTACAAGCAGGCAATCCAATTTTTGTCACACGGCTTACAAATTCCACTACACTTCATCAATTTTTGCCTTATACTACTCTGCACTTGCTGAACTATTACATACGGCCTTTGCAGCAGACCTTCTAATCTAGCTTGATTCCTTTGTTGCCAAATTAAGTAGTACACAGCCATGATAGCACTCAAGCATATGTTCTTCTTCATGGGAGTCCAATTCCGTCTGCCAATCCAAATCAAGCCATTACCACAAGGGCGAGGAACACATAACCATTCACAGACTTCTTGCATTACCTCTCTGGTATATCTGCAGGAAAAAAACAGATGCCCAATAGTTTCCTGTTCAGTACAGCATATACAGCATAGCTCATCATCAGTAATACCATGCTTATAGAGCCTCTCCTTTACATTAAGCGCATTCCTGAGTAACAACCAGCACAGAAACTGATGTTTAGGAGCAGCCCAGTTAGACCATACAAGTTTTGCCCAGCCAACTTTTTGTTCCTTGTGTCTAAGCCAATTGTAACCCGAGGAGACAGTATACCCCTTAATATCAGCAAGCCAAGAACCATTGCTAAACCCTGGTTTGAGAGTCTCTTTAACCTTGCAGATAGCTCTCCAATTGCCACTCATATGAGGCTTAGGAAGATGACTATCCCAAGGATCATGTTTGATATAAATCTGATGGACCCATTTGACCCACAAACTGTCTGGCTTGCTGTACAACCACCACACTAGCTTACCAACAGTAGCCAAATTCCACACTTGACTGTATCTAATACCCAGACCCCCTTCAGCTTGAGGGGTGCAGACCTGCTCCCAACCAACAAGAGGGGACCTCATGTAAATACTAGTCCCATCCCACAAGTAATTTCTACAGATCCCATCAATTTTCTTTAATACACATTTGGGGAGTAAAAAAATGTTAGCCCAATAAGTAAACATAGAAGTAAGTACAGCTTTGACCATTATTAATCTCCCTGCGTAAGAAAGCTTCCTTGAACCAAAGGATCTTATCTTCTCAATAATTTTCTCAATCAGGATTTGACAGTCTTTCTTCCCAAGTTTTCCAGCAGTAAGGGGCACTCCCAGGTAATGGAAAGGGAGCTGACCTTCTTTACAACCAGACAAACCAGTGATATAGTGCTTATCAGTCTTCTTAACACCAGCAAAGTAAATATTGGACTTCTGTTTGTTCATATGCAGGCCAGAAGCAGCAGAAAAGGTGATAAATGATCTCAGGAGCACAAGAACAGATTTTGTATCACCTTTAGAGAATAACAACAGGTCATCAGCAAACATGAGATGCTGTAACCTGAGTTTACTGCATAAGGAATGGAATTTAAAAGGCATAGTAGAGGTAGTGAAGTGCAGTATACGAGACAAGTATTCCATTGCAATAGTGAAGAGGAGAGGGGAGAGAGGGTCCCCTTGCCTCAAGCCCTTCTTGCCAGGGAAGAAGCCAAATGTCTCTCCATTCAGAACCAGGGAATATGTTGCAGTAGACACACATTCTTTGATAAGGGCAACAAACTGAGGAGGGAAGTTCAAAGCCATTAGCATCTGAAAAAGGAAGCTCCAATTGACAGAGTCATAAGCTTTTTTAAGGTCAACCTTCAGGATGCATCTAGGAGTAACAGTAGCCCTATTATATAATCTGATAATATCTTGACACACCAGTATGTTTTCAATGATATTACGTCCCTTGATAAAACCACCCTGGTTGGAACTTATAATATCAGGAAGAATATGAGCCAATCTTGAACATAACAGCTTTGAGATGACCTTATAAATGACATTACAACAAGATATAGGCCTGAACTGAGTGACATTATCAGGGAGGTCAACTTTAGGAATCAAGGTTACAAGAGTGTGATTAATCTGCTTCAAAAGCTTCCCATGGGCAAAAAAATCAAGGATTGCATTACAGAGATCATGGCCAACTATATCCCAAGAGTCCCTGAAGAATGAACTAGAATACCCATCCGGGCCAGGGGCTTTGTGATTAGGAATAGCAAACAAAGCTTCCTTAATCTCAGTGACAGTCACAGGGGCCAACAGAATATCCCAGTGTTCCATATTGCAAATAGGGCCCTTCTGCACCACAGGCACATTGACAGGACGAAGCACAGCAGTTTCACCAAGCAGTTTCTGATAGAAACTAAGAAACACCTGCTGAATTTTATCAGGCTCATTAGCCCACTGCCCATGCTCATCAGCTATCCTTAAAAGTTAAAACTTTGTTCCTTGCCTGCCTATTTTTCATGTAGCTATGAAAAACCTTAGTATTATTATCACCCTCAGTCAACCAGATAGCTTTAGACTTCTGAATCAAAAAGCTATCACAAGCTTTCTGAAGCTCCTGGTACTCTTTTGAAGCAGCCACTTCCAAATTAACCAGCTCAGGATTATTAGGGTAGATCCTCAACTGTTTTTGGATATATTCCAGGTGCTTCCAAGCCCTCATACTATTGTTCTCCACATCATCAAAGAGGGCCTTATTAAGACTCTTAAGAGGTTGCTTGAGTAATTTGAGTTTTCTCACCACTTGAAACATGGGAGTGCCATAAATATTGGATTGCCAAATCTGTTGGACAGTAGGAATGAATTGCTCCACTCCACTCCACATGTTAAAATATTTGAAGGAAGTTTTTCTAGGAGTATCAACATGATGATGCTGTATTAAGCAGGGGGTATGATCAAAGTAACCCTCAATATGGAAATGAGCATAATGATCAGGCCGCGCATTACTCCATTCATGATTAACCAGAGCTCTATCCAACCTGCTATAGACCCTAGTAGCAGCTTCTTGTTTGTTATTCCAAGTGAAATAAGAGCCAGTGGCAGCAATATCAAACAAATTGCAAAAGTCTACACAGGCCTGGAAGTCCTCCATTTCTTCATCAGTAGAGGAACCCCCCAATCTTTCACAAGGCTTAAGAACAGTGTTGAAGTCTCCACATACAAGCCAAGGTCCCTGGACATAATTTTTAAAAGTTCTCAGTCTATCCCATAAGTCCTTCCTCTCCTGAGTGCCATTGAAAGCATAAACCAAGGTGAAATAAAAACAGCTCCCAGAGCTCAGCTCATCAATTTTAGCATGAATGAATTGTGCATTATATTCTAGGAAATGAACCTTAAAGAGGTGTGGATTCCATAAAAGCCAAACTCTACCACCTTTATGGCAATGAGTGTTAGTAGACAGACACCACCCATCACAAATACTTTGCCTAATTCTATTTAGAGACGAAGGCTTGACCTTCGTCTCAAGGAGGCCAAACAATCCAATATGATGTGAATGCAAGAACCACTTAATATGTTTTTGTTTAGCAGGACTGTTCAACCCCCTGATATTCCAAAAGCCAATCATTGTGTACCACCCCCCTCAGGGGGCAATACTATTGTTTTCGTTCCTATCCCCACTTTTGGTGTAGCATTGTTTAGGGCTTCCATAAAGGAGTACTGACCAAACTTAGTTGAAGTATACCCCTTATCCAACAGTTCCTGCCTACTCAGTCTTATGATGGCTCTAGCAGGTGTGTTGATCTTGTTCACACCAGTACTCATTCCTTGATCCTGAACAGACCTAGGTCTCACCACTGGAGTAAATGTGTGAGTCCCAGGTGGAGCAGGGGTTGTGACTGGTAACTTAGGAGTTGGGATCTTTGGGGTAGCAACTTTAGGTGAAGGGACTTTGGTAGGCCCTGGCTGCTTCACCTTAGGTTGCCACTTTTGGAACACCTGCTGTTTTGGCTTAACCTTCACATTTGGTTTCTTACACATCTGTTCATTATGACCTATACCCCCACAAGACTTGCAGAGGATGGGGTTCCATTCAAATTCAGTTTTAAGGGTTACCATCTCCCCACACTCATCCAAAAACTTGACCTCCTTAGGGGGGCTCTTCCCAAAAGGGACATCAACAAGGACTCTGGCATATGCTAACCTTGTCCTATCCTCGGTTGGACCATCACTCCTTACATAATCCCCAAGTAATCCAGCAATGCGAGGAATACAGTTCCCCCAAAATTTTAAGGGAAGGTTCATTATCCTAACCCAAATAGGAACAACTGTAACCTCAGCTTTGGTCAATGGTTCATCAGGTGACCAAGGTCTCACTATCAGGGGCTTGTTCTCAAAAAGATGATGACCTTGATGAAGGACAGCCTCCTGGTCTTTCTTCTTACGAAACCGCACCAGAAAAACGCCAGAAGGAAGGAAGGAAACTCTATCCACACCATAATCTGCCCAGACCCTGTATATAAAGTCCTTCACAGTGTCCCATGGCGGGTTTGCACCCAGGATAAAGCAGATAACAGAGTGTTTCCAAAACTCCAATTCCTTTTGAACATCAGTCTCAGAAAATTGCAACATACCTTCTGGTTCTTCTGCAATAGGTTCCAGAACCTGCTTCTGCTTGCCACGATTCTGCTGAATCCACTCTTCAGATTCATCATCCAGTATAAAGTCATCCAAATCCAGTGGTTCAAGTTCAACAGGGTTGGAAACAAGTTTGATAACAGACGAAGGTCCTGCTACTGTGAAATCTAATGGAGAAAATCGATTTTTATTACTATTTTTGTGATTTTTTGATGGTGAAAACGATGAAGATTGCCTTAAATTTTTGAGCGCCGTCATTTTGTCAGATCTAGGTTTACAGATTTGCGTGCTTTTCTTTTTTCTTTTTTTTTTTCTCTTTCTCTTTCTATCTCTACATGATTTTTTTCCCGGTGAAATATAATTAGTAGATATTACGGATGTAAAATGAATGCAATAAGAACCACTACCACTTGCACTGTTCGTTACGAATACGCATCCAAAACCCAAACACGACTTCCAACATATGAAATTAACGGTTCAAACATGTTACTAAACATAAACAACCATATTAAACGACGAAACATGTAACTATATAACCACTCAAACAATTTTAATTAACGAAAAGTTCCTGTAACAGTGCTACTCGATCGAGTACATAGGGTACTCGATCGAGTGTCTTGGCTACTCGATCGAGTAGCCTGAGATCAGAATACTCCCTCCTCGTCATATCTGCAGCTACTCGACCGAGTGAGGGGCACTCTGTCGTGTAGCCACAGGTCAAGCCCTCGAAGTCTTCCCGTCAAAACACAAAATATATATAAGATGTCTCATAAACGTGAGTCGGGATGACAACCCGACTCTTCCAAATCCTGCAACGAGTCTAAATCAAGTAAGTATGGCCTTATGGCCATCCATACAAACCAAAGTATAAAGTACTAACTAACAATGACTACTATCATCCCGCACAACCAAACCATAAACAAAGAGAAGAAAAAGGAGTATCACTCATGCTGCTGCTGCTGCTCATCCATCATCTCATCTCCACCACCATCTCCTCCCGAGGTGCCTGCTCCTGATGATCCGAGACCCGCATCAATCCCTGCTCCAGCGCCTGAACTCTCATACCATGGGGTCAAACCACCAAAGGCAAAGGACTGAGGTGTCCCCCATGCTGCCATGTCCACTCCATAGGAGTGGAAAACCCCACTATAGTCCCCAACTCCGCTCCACCACACTGGATGTGGTCCCTCGGTCCCAATACCCTGAGCATACGCCATCTCATGCATGTTCTTGAGTGTCAAAGTAGATGACACTCTCTCTGCCAAGTAGCTCGAATGCGTCTCTGGGTATCGAGGTAGGGGTAACAAGGAAAAAGGTGCTGCTGTAGTGCTGTTGGCTGTGGTCTGGTCTCAGTTGTCCTCTCCCTCACACGACGAGGTCCTCTCCCCAACCTGGGCCTATCCTCTGCCGCCATAACGTTCTCCCCCTTCTTCGGCTCAGGCATCACCCGAAGGAACGTGTCATCAATGAGGTATGTCTGCAACTGTCGAGGTGCATCCTCCTCCTTCTCATCAGAATCAACCGCATCCAAGGGCTCAGTCGGTGGAAGGTGCTCAGGAGCCGGGATCCTCATCCAGATCATACCCCACAACTTCCACGCTAGGCTACCATCCTCCAAGGTTCTCAACCATTTCAGGTCGAGGTAGTAGTCTCTGTCCATGGTAGGCACCGGTGTGGATAGGGGAACGTACTCAGAAGAAGCCTCAAAGGAGGCTAGCTTTTCACCCAACTAAGGGTGGCAAGAGCACCACAACTCAAGTACCGTGTGGTAGAAGTAGCCATCAAAGCAAGGCTAGCACAGACCATGGCAGGAGCATTGAAGACCACCCTCTCGGTCCGCTCCGGGTTAAGATAAGACATCAAAAGCAACAACTCGTGATTGTTCAGCTTACTCATATCCGGCCTTTCATAAAGAAGATTCGATATAGAACGAAGGAAGATCCTCAAAGTGACATGTTGAACATCGTTAATCAACATGTTACTGGAGGTGGGAGCTGACTTTCCAGACAAACAAGGCATAAGGCGGCAAACCCCGCACTCAGATGGAATCTCGCTGATGGAATCCTTGGGAGGCTTGGCCAACCCAAGGTAAAAAGCAAAGAGGTCCATGGTCAATGTGACACCCCGCGATAATGCAGAAAATATAACTAATAAAATGCGGAATTTTAGGGAATTTTTAAAACTTTTAAAATTTAAAGCGCGGGTTCACCAAAACTAAAACACAAATAAAGAGTGCGGAAATAAAGATTAAAATTATAAAACGTGATAGTCAAGGTGAGGGAAAATATATCCCTCGAATGAAAATACAAAAAAGGTGAGTCTAATCAATCCTAATAAACCGACTACAAGGCCAAAGTGCTCGCTAGCTCACACATGTCTTCACCCCATAAATGCACCAACTAGTACCTGTCATTCATGTAAACATGAACGCCACAGTCAGTGGGGAGTAACTCAAGGTTCTCCCAGCCACAAAATGTCAAAACGAACATAACAAGGAACTAAAACAGATAAGCCATATAAGATGCATACAAAAGATAAGAATATCAAGTTTATATGTAAACATGGCAAATAATTGAAATGGAACAAGATAGGCCAACATTAGCTTAATAAGGATTCAACTGATCATGTGAGACAATAAAATAATATGAAAGACAAGAATACGGTCATTTATACAAAAGCACGCATTTCAAAGAATTACAACATAGATATGAGATTGGAATCTGAATCATGTGAAGCAGTTAGGTAAGGGATCAACCAATGCAATTTACAAGAATAGAAACTGTAGCCATTATTTGGAAAACCACTTAGCAATCATTGTACGGGACGTGGCTACTAATGTCACATTCATACTTATGACTTGCATCTCACCATAAGAACGGATGGGATCATCAATCCCGACGATCATATCGCAACTAGAGGGCTTATAGCTCACCCCTAGTATCCGATAGGACCAAGACTCAGTCCTAGTCTAAATCTGGCCAGACTCTCGGGGCAGAACGGTCCCCGATTCGACATGCGGCAGAACAGTCCGCATCCAAGACTCGAAGACAGATCGGAAATCGAGAACCCACAATCGGCAGAACAGTCCGAAAGAGGCAGAAAATATGAGCTAAACCCACAATCGGCAGGACAGTCCGAAAGAGGCGTAAAGATAAGTCAAGCAATACGGTATAGCATAAAGGCATTATCAAACGAACACGACTCAACCAAGCGATACGAATCAACTTGGAAAGAGACTACTAATGAAATGAGTCGATGATAATCTAAATAAGACATTTCACGCCAAATTATGTTCATGAATGTAAATAAGTAATCCATTTCTTCACTACTTGTCACTTGAATAAAAATGCAAACAGACGAAAATGAACCATTCATAATAAGCAAAACAAGCACTCAATTATAAATGACTCAATTTAATTAAACAAGTAGAATAATTCACTCATATTTGAGATACGATAAATAAATGAGAATGAACGGATTAAAAATTCATACAATAGGTAAGTGAGACATTTCATCCAATTTTGGCTTGAATAAATAATAAATTCCACATTTATGCTTAATATGAGAAGAATATAAAAATGAATGATATTTAACGAATTACATTATATAAAACACAAGGCTGGGTTTTAATAATTCAAATAAACAGCTTATGCCGAGTCAATCATTAAACACGACTCAAAGGACCTATAGACAACACCCAAACACGACCCAAGGGTGTTATTCGGACAGCCCTAATCACGCCTCACAACTAAGCCGCGACCAACCTGCCTAGCTCACGACCAGCCACTGCCTAAGGAGCCGTGGCCACCCCTACCAAGCCACACTGTCCAGCCCAGGACATGCCAATACAGGCCACCACGACCCGGATAAACAGACCGTCAAAACAGGCCACAACCGAGTACCAAAACAGGCCGTGGCCGACCCAAAGACTGACCACACAGCAAACTTAAACCAGACCACAAGGCAGGCCAAATAAACTGTCAAAACAGGCACTAATGCAGGCCGTAACAGGCCATCAAAACAGTCCCCAAAGCGGTCCTAGAGATGCGTACAAAGGTACCACAACTATCACGAAAACAGTAAAAAAAAAAAGACAGTCGCATAAACCCCTATACTATCCATCGTGACAACCTAAAAAAAACCCCTAAAACAAACCCAACCAGGCCGTGACAGGCCGCCCAACAAACACCATTGCGACCACCCGAAACAGAGTTCAAACACCCCTTCCACAGCTCCAAAACAGAGTCCCAAAACGGTCCATTCGACTCAGAATTAAGAAGGACATGACAGCAAGGTTGAGACGGAAACAAGCGCAAGTAATACATGAACAACAACCATTAAATTTGTCCTTACACAACTCGAAGATGACGTGTAAAGACAGTCCATTCTACCCGTCTGTTGAGTCGTAAACATACTCGGTTAAAACATCGTCAATCATTATGGGGCCTACAATCTATGACTGGTGCGCATAAATGACTCAAACGAGAACAAACATTGACAACAAGTGGGAGGAAGGTAAGTATGTTTTCCTAGCCATGTTCACTACTCCAGAAAATGTGTAATAGCAGCAGGAAGGAACGAAATACACACTAGCAGCAGCATAACAACCACGACATAAGCATGTGAACTCGGCAGTCGCCTCTCATACCCGAATCCAGTATTAAAACGAGCCAAAGGGCATCCCAACAAACATGTAAAGTGACCATCCACACCACAAATTTAACCACATACACGAGGAAGACGAAAGAACTAAACTTTATCAATTCAAAACATATAAAATGACACATAAGACGGAATTTCGACTTTTTGTCGAGTAACCTATCACTGTTACCTGTTTTTGATCTCTTAAAGTCCAAGGAACCGTCCAAGGGTGACCTTAAACCCAAAAATGAAATAAAGTAGACCAAAATCCGAATCCCTTGTAAGACGGTCGTTCTGAAATAGGACGAAAGGTTGGCCCTTTCTTACATACAGAGAAGGAGAACGAGATGAGGAAGCTATTGGTGTAAAATTTATCAAATTTGGTTGAGAAACGGAAGAGAAATCGGGGTTTGAGTCTCGGCAAAAATGGCGATTTGGTCTGCTGTTAGTTGATGCTGAGAAATTGTTGTTGTTCTGATAGAACGAAGAAGAAAAGGGGAAAAAAAGGGGGTTGGGGACGGGTAGGTTAGTAATAATAATAATTAATAATAATAATGATGATGATGATGATGATGATGATGATGATGATGATGATGATGATGATGATGATGATGATGATAATAATAATAATAATAATAATAATAATAAAAGGGTTATGTAAATGTAGAGTGTGAGAGGGAGGTATGAGTGTTGTCAATCTTTGACTGGTCGAGCTTAAAAATAGTCTCACATATGAAAATGTGACGGTCTATGGTTAGACGGAAATTCGTCTTAAACCTACTATAATTTAAGACGGAGCTTTATTATTGTTGCTATTAATATTATCCGACAAAAATATTTATTTTATATAAACAAGTTTGTGAAAATGTAACTTTTATAAAATTTATGTTCAAAAGGAGATTAATTAAATTAAATAATTTAAAAAAAATATGAAATGAAGCAATCGAATGGTTAAATAAATTTCAAATGTCAAAATGAGAAATTCGCGGGTGTTACAGTCAACACGAAACTCGTGTTCATAAGACGGAACTCAACAGACTGTGCAGCTGGCTCGTATTTAAACGAGCTCATGAACTCCAAGGTCAGAAAAGGATAGGTATGCTTCCTCAAACGATACACCCCTGTGAACCCCAAGGTCTCAAAGATATGACGGACATCCGTCTCAATCGCCAGGTCATCAAGAAGTGTGGTATCCACACAACGGGTGGGTCTCATCTTGCGTTTCTCTAACGCTACAAATATCTCTCTCTGTTTGAAGTCCACAAAGACCACCGAAGGATACTCAGGTACAGACGGTACAACCGGTCCGCTACCCTCCCCAATTTCGGGCTGTGAAGCCCTCTCCCTCTTACTCTGGCGGGTCCCCAAGTTTAGTCTCGGCATCTGTTTTAGCATACAATTTAAACGTACCGGCATAGGCACTTAAAACATGTAATTTACACAAATTGAACATTGAATAATCATCTACGTACACACTTTCACCAACCAATTCCCAAATTTGATGCATAAATTCAGTTCATAGTATCTCAAGCGATCTCTATAGCTGTGAAAATTTTAGTATGGATAGACGTGATTTACTCGGCTACTACAACTGTCAAGGCATGGCATCAAATACTACTCCATATATATTTGAAAACATGTGAGTCATTCATGTATGTTCATAAAAAGGGCAACTAAGTACACGTCATCACCAACATTCTACATTATGAGCAAATTCCTCAATCCAAATAGTCAGACGGTCTACAGCTATAACAATTTGGCATATTTGACAAGAATTAATCATCACTACTACCATGTCAATTGTTTCCTCTTGCACATTCATTCATATTCAACACAAAATCTCAATTATAGAAAACGAATTTCAATTTGGGGCGCTTTTAAGACGGAGTTTTAAGGCGAATTTTAAGGTGAAAATCACAAAATTCGACTTTCAACATGATATATGTAACATATGCTACTCAATTTCATCATTCAACATGTAGAAAACATCCAAAAAAATCAATTTGATTTCACAAACCCCAGAAAAATTCGTCCCCAAATTTTGCAATTTCTATTCTACTTTTAGCACAATAAACATCAATAATCATGAAAGGGAAGCATGTGAATTATATTCCAACAATTACAAGCAACTTTTCATCCATATATATTGAAATTTCAGATTATTCTACCCTTCCAATAGATTCAAAGTGATGAAAACATGAAAATAGGGAAGAAATTCATACCTTGATCAAATAGAAGGTGAAAGAACGAATTAAAGCAAAGGAAACTACCCAAATTAATCACCCCAACACAAAGATATAAGAGTTTTTGAGAGGTTTAGGAGCTTAGAGTTTCGACTTATGAAGGAAGAATAGGAAGAATGAGAAGGAATAAGGGTTTTAAGAAACCCGTAGAAGCCACTGTACTGTAGCCTACTCGATCGAGTGCCTAGGGTACTCGATCGAGTGCCCTCTACTCGATCGAGTAGGTGCTATTTCGTCGAGTATCCGCAGAAAATTCCTACATCTCGACGTCATAGCTTCCTAACTAGACCGAGTGAGGTATACTCGGTCTAGTAAGCACTCGCACTCAGTCAAGTAAGGTTGAGTACACGGTCAGAATTACAAAATTGACTGAAGATTCCTGCAAAACAATATTACGTGTCGATTCCAAACCAAGTTCGGAAGTCGTCACTGGTTATCGTACTCACTCATATATTATCATTACTACTCGAATATATCATACCGTCTCATCAGATAAGTTTCATATCACGTTACGCTACAACAAACTTCACACAACATGGTTTACCTGCTACCGAGTCATCCATATATGCAACTATTATATCACGGCTAGACTTGTTTCACTACCTTATTAACAAATTGATACTCATGTTATACAAACACGTAATTAACGATAAATTTTCCATATGTCACCCAAGTGCATTACTAACATGTTCAAACTTCAACATAAACAAATTATTCTACACAAATTAATCACCACACAGCGAAAACTTTCAACCATTTAAACATTGCATATACCCATAACTACCTTGATGTTTCTCATACTATATCTCCACACTTCTTTAGCTATCGTTATTATGGCTACGGTAAGACTTATAAACTCACGTAGGAGCACTATCACTAACAACCTGCAACAAACATCAACATTACCACATTTCCTACTACAGCATACACTTCTACACTTTTCACGCACTTCTATTATATAAAACCTTATACGTTCCTCATTATCACCACATACGCTCCTCCACTCCATTACCAATTCACCCAACATGATCCTAACGTAACTATTGTACCAATATCAGCTTCAACAAAGACTCAACCACAAACAATTCCAACATAATCAACGTACACATCAAGCACATATTTACGGACTCCACATTCCCATACCCAGTGACTGGCTTAAGTACAATGGGGCCAAGATTTTGAAATGAGGGCGCCTACTCACCCAAAATCTAGCATCAGTTGGGGCTCCCATTACACATACACCAGGTTCATTTTATTAGACCCTTTACGTTCATTAGGCTCATTTGTTACAGGTTCCAAAATCGTTGCTCTGATACCACTTTGTAACACCCCCAAATACCGAGGAGCCTTAACCAGACCTTCCTTAGCATATAAGGGCATTACCATCTCGGTTGCCCGAGATAAGTAATCATCAAAAGTCGATAAAAGAACAATTATAGTTAAATTTACAAGTGTTACAACCAACTAACAAAATAAAGATACAAACTCGTCAGCTACATGCTATCACTACCAGGACTCGTGAAGACTCATCCCCGCCAGGACTCCAGCTATCAACCACATCAACACATGCTAAGACTGACTGCTCACCATAAGGGATCACGGCAGACACATAAACAAATAAGACAACCACACAAGGTCGATGAATCGAGGCAAGACTCAACATAAACCAAAAAAATTGTCAACACAAGATGCAAAGACAACCAAACACACAATCACGCCCATTCCAATCAATCTCCGTCACACCGATCGTCCACTGACCACCGCCACCGATGGGGGCCGCAGCCGTTTCCACCTAAGCCCCGCTCATCATACCGAGCGATAACCCTGTCCCATTAATGTGCACATCCCCTCCCATGGCGGGTTCCACGGAGGGCGAAACTAGGGCGTGAAGCCACTCCCGTAAGTGACTCCACTCAGCCGAGGACGCACTTCGAGAACCAGAGACAAACAATCACAGACAGCTGCAATACAACAACAACCAACCAAATTGTATACACCAACCGATTATCGCTTATACTCTGCCACACAAACACAACAACAACACAACGACCACGACACATCAATCGACACACTAGACCATCCACAGAAACTGAGTAGGCGAACCTACATTTAAGCGACTGCAACGATTCCAGGCCCATACACGCAATACCCAGCAATCAAGCAATACCTATATACACAACATAACCATCTATCACTACCAAACTAACCCTAACTGAAAAGACAAAGATACGGGTGATGATGACGACATACCTACAAGAGGAAACCTGGCAAAGGACCGCTACCCGACTCAAGCTATGCTCTCCTAAGGCACAAAGACCTTCAAAGGCTTCCATGGAGGTTATATGGTGAAGGGAAGGGAAAGAGGCGACCTAAAGGTCTGAAGAAATGAGGCGGAAATGATTTGCGGTTTTAACAAAACGCGATTATAAACCCTCGCTGAAAAGACGCTACTTGATCGAGTAACCCACTTACTCGATCGAGTGGCCCCTACTCGATCGAGTATCCCAGCTACTCGATCGAGTAGCCTCTACTCTATCGAGTATCACCCATAACTAAAAACACAGGGTAACTTTGGTACGCACTTCTAAGGACTATTACTGCTCCCAAGGTCGGTCAACGCTAGTCAACGGGTCTCTAAAAAGGGCGGGTATTACACATATAGATTTATAATAATGATATAAAATCGTCTTATATATGTGTATCTAATATCTATAATTTTATTTGATCTAAAAATTAACCATGGAAAAAAAATATGATAATGATTAAATGCAAATATCAGATAATATAAGAATATAAAAATACAGATATGACGTTTAAAAATACATCCGTATTTTAAGCAAAAAGCACAACATGCGAAAAAAAAAATATAAACTTTAAACATTTGTGGGTGAGTAAATGGATCTAAAATCTTAAAGGTAACTTTGAAAAATAAAAAAAAAAATTAACATGAATATTTAAATCTTTATTAAATTTCCTTATTTTCCCAATATCTTTCTCTTGAGTATTGTTACATAATCCTATAAGAACTTTAATATGTATGTAAAATTGTTTTCACCTGTAAAATGAAATTATATAATCAAATTTACATTATTCGCAACATTTCAATCATCTTGTTTAATCTTTGAAGTTCTATATACTCCGTAATTCTTCGTATAATAGATTAAAATCTCACTACTACTTATACGTATATTAATATTTCAGTTTATTATGAAACTAACTTAACTTTGTAACAACATTGACCTAGCATTGACTTATAAGTAGAGCTGGCAAACCATGACACGACACGAAAACCCGACACGAACTCGACACAAAATTAATAGATTTGGGTTGAGACTTAATTACCTCTTTATGTAAGTGGGTCAATGCGAACACGGCACGATATTTAATTGGGTTGGGTTTGGGTTGAGCTCTCTAAACACGAACCCGACACGAATGACCTGCTTACTAAATTAATCCTAATTTTTCTTGATCCTCCATCACATAAATATACTTAAACTTTCCAAATATGGACATGACTTGAAAACACGACACGAACCCGATACGAAATTAATGGGTTAGGGTTGAGGCTTGATGACCAATTTGTAAGATATATGTGAAAGATTGAAATATTATTGCTTGAATAACACAATGATACAAGGGTTGTTTATATACTAGTTACAAAGCTTAGGGAAGGGGAAACCTAATACAATATTTCCAAAACACATAAGGTGGAATATGGAAAATTAAATATTAACAAGTTACCTAATTACAAGAACTAAATAATTCTAAGAATAGTTTCCTAATTACATGATATTCCTAATACGGTCCCGCAAGATGGACGACCCGAAGGCGAGACCAATCTTGGAAACCAGAAACGTGAAATAAGGGGACGGAAGAGCTTTAGTAAGCAGGTCCGCGAGATGATCATCACCAAAGATATGAGTAACGCGAAGAAGACCTTGTTGAACACGTTCACGAACAAAATGAAAGGACATGGCAAGATGCTTCATTCAAGAGTGAAACACGGGATTTTGAGAGTAATGAGTAGCACTCAGGTTGTCACAATAGATGACAGGGGTAGGAAAAGATGGAGCACGAACTCAGTAAGCAAGGACTAAAGCCACATGAGCTCAGTAGTAGTTGTAGCAACAGCTCGGAACTCAGCCTCGGTCGAGGAGCACGCCATTGCTCGCTGTTTTTTGGAGGAACAAGACAAAGCATTGCGAACAAAATAGGTGATATAACCGATGGTAGAGCGTAACATATCATGATCGCCACCTAGGTTGCACGGACACTCCTCCTAATCAGCGTTCTCGTGTTGGACATCCGTGTCAGGCATGACACTCGTCGGACACACGTCAAAACGTGTCGGGACACTTGTAAAGCCGTGTCTAACTTTCATCTTTTATTTGGGCACGTGTCCGACACGTGTCCAAGGTATTTTGAGCCGTGTCCATGGTATTTGGACACACCTCCAAACGGAATCAAGTTGAATTTAAGGTAAATGGCGAAAATTGTTATATGGTTGAATTTGGTGGGGAAATAAGCTTGAATTGGAGACAAATGATGTTTTTTAGACTAGTAATGAAATGTCGAAATAGATTGATTATAAGTTGGTTTTGGTTTTGGAAATGAGAATGAGTTATAATTAACGTAAATTTTACTTTCACTTATTTAAATTTAATATTAAATACTTTTTCAAAAATAAAATCACACATATATAACTATAAAATATATATTTTATTAAATTTAAATGACGTGTCCCGTGTCCTAAATTTCATGGGATGCCGTGTCACGTGTCCGTGTCGTGTCAGTGTCCGTGTCCGTGTCCGTTTTGGTGCAACCTAGATCGCCACCCCAATATGCATCACTATAAGCATGAAGACAGGAAAGGGAGTTGCGATAAAGTTGAAGAACCATATGAGAGATGCCATTAAGATAGCGCAAAAGTCATTTTAAGGCAGCCAAATGTAGTTCAGTCGTTTTTTGCAAAAATTGAGCCAATCTGTTGACGGTGTAGGCAATATCTGGTCGAGTGAACGACAAATATTGTAGACTACCAAGTAAGGCACGATAGGCAGTTGTGTCGATGAGAGGCGAATTCCCATCTTTGTGAAGGTGAGGGTGGACGGCCTGGGGAGTGCTGGCAGGTTTCGATTCTAGGAACTGGTCTTTACTTAACAAATCGTGAATGTATTTTGTTTGAGTGAGGACTAAGCCGGTATTATTTGGGGTGACTTCGACTCCTAGAAAATAGGACAATAAGCCTAAGTCTTTTAGTGCAAAACGAGACGCGAGAGTAGTGATAAAAGACGTAACATGACTTTTGTTGGGACCAATGACTATGATATCTTCAACATAGACCAGTAGATAGATAGTGCAAGACGGTGTCGTGAGTAAAAAAAAGTGAGGGATCGGCTAGTGAGGCACGAAATCCAGTGGAGAGCAAATATTGTTTTAGTGTCGTGTACCAAGTACGAGGTGCTTGTTTTAGACCGTGAATAGCTTTTGTGAGTTTACATATATGAGTAGGATGCTTAGAATCAATGAATCCAGCAGGTTGTTCCATATAAACAGTGTCAGTTAAGTCATCTTGTAAAAATGCGTTATTAATATCTAATTGATGGAGTTCCCAAGAATTAACGAGAGCAAGAGAAAGTAATGTACGTACCGTTGCAGGCTTAACCACGGTACTAAACGTGTCCGAGTAATCAACACCGGGACGTTGAAGAAACCCCTTCGCAACAAGTCGAGCTTTATATTTGTCGATGGAGTAATCCGGTTTGTATTTAATACGATATATCCATTTACATCCGATAATATTGTAGGACGGGTCAGGTGGGATAAGAGTCCATGTTTTATTGTTTTGAAGAGCTGTAAATTCAGCGGTCATGGCATCACGCCATTGGGGATCGACGAGAGCTCGTTTAGTGGTGTTGCGAAGACGAGTTGGTGGAAGCAAAGTGGCCATTTTGGCATATTTTGGATTGGGCTTTCGGATGTTGTTGGTGAGTCTGGTGATGACACGGTGTGGTGGAGGAGGGGGTGGAGGGGGGGGGGGGGAGTTGGTGAGGTGGACTGAAGAGTCACGGTGATGGAGGGGTTAGAGGTGGCGGTGGAACCAGGGGCCGAGGAAGGGGTCGAGGGTGATGTGCAGCTGGATGCGACAGAGGAAGGCGAGGCAGGGGATTTTGGTGAGGCAGGGGTGTTAGGGGAATTGGGAGGAGTAATATCAGGTGGGGGCTGGTGGATAGGGGGTGGAGGCGGCAGTGGTGGGGGGAGGTGTTCATGGAACCAGGTGGCGGTGGAAATGGTAGTGGCAGGAGCCGTCGATGGGGCCATGAGGGTGGGGTAGGGGAACACGTTTTCAACGAATTTTACATGACAAGAAACAAAATTTTTGTTGGTGATCGGGTCAAGACAATAGAATGCACTTTGAGTAAGGGAATAACCTACAAAAATGCAGGGCTTAGATTAGGGTTCTAATTTATGATTAGTGTAGGGTCGGAGCCACGGGTAGCATAGACACCCAAAGCATCGGAGTTTTGAGTAGCTGGGTGGTTGACCAAATAATTTAAGGTACGGAGATGAATTGGCGAGAGTAACAGTAGGCATTCGGTTGATGAGGTATGTGGCAGTGGCAAAGGCGTAAGTCCAGTAAACCGTAGGTAAGTGAGCATGAGTAAGAAGAGCTAAACCAGTTTCGACAATGTGACGATGTCGACGTTTAGCATAACCATTCAACTCAGGTGTGTGTGGTGGAGTGGTTAAGTGGCTAATGCCACGGTCATTGAGTGTATGAGCTATCTTTAAGTACTCACCATCATTGTATGAATAAATTTATAAAATAGGTCGGTTAAAAAAAAATTCAACGAGTTTTTGAAAGCGAATAAATACGGTTGTAGCATCGGATTTGAGCTTGAGAGGATAAAGCCATATATACTTGGTGAAGTGATCAACAAAAATGAGATAGTATTTAAAATTATCAGAAGATGGTACCGAAGAGGACCAAACATCAGTGAACAATAAATCAAGAGGTGCTTTAGACGAAATAGTAGAAACATTAAATTCTAACTTATGACTCTTGTGAATAGCACAAGAATTACAAGGCTTATTAGTATTGAAACTAGAGTTGCTTAAAAAATGAGAACATAAATATTGTAAAATCTTGGAAGATGGGTGACCAAGATGGTGATGCCAAGCAATATCCGGAGATAGGTGAGAGGTGTAAGCATCCAGTTTTGGAGGAAGCCATTCATAGACACCACCAGTGCCCGAGCCGCTAAAAAGAGTCCGATGTGTTTTGAGATCCTTAATTGCAAAAGTAGTAGAAGAAAATTCAAAGTAAGCTTGATTGTCATGACAAAATTTCGAAACAGAAAGGATGTTACGAGACATTAACGGAACACACAAAACGTTTTCAAATTTAAGAGATAAAGTAGAAGAGTGAGGGATTGTAAACGAACCAGTGTGAGTAATTGGTAATGCGGAGCCATCACCGATTAGAAGATCATCGCCACCATCATAAGGAGAGTGGAGAGCGAGGTTGTCAAGGTCATTAGTAATGTGATGCGTAGCATCACTGTCAATGAGCCATGGGCGAGATAGGTCAGCGGGATTGGGATTGGGATGAGTGGTGGCGGTGTTTGCTTGGGGGGAGGGGAAGTCAGTTCGAGTGACAAAGGCAGAGAAGGGTGGAAAGACAACATTAGGGTAAGCTTTCTTAAACTTATAGTAGTTGGAGATCACATGACCAACAGCCCGACAATACTGACATTTTCCTTTGAAAGGAGCCGGGTTGAGATTCGTAGAAGACGATGCTTGGTTGGTGTTCGAGGTAGGATTTGTACACTATTGCGGGTAGGGACGGTTGGAGGTACGGTAGGCCGCGTTAGCTGTGGCGGGAAAAGGGGCATGGACGGCTTGATGTTTGATGGTAAGGTCAAAGTTCACGAGTTTTTCATGGAGATTGTCGAAGGACATGGGATCGTCCCTAGCATTAACAACATCAATTAAGGGTTTGTAAAGAGAGTAGTCTAGGCCACGGATGACATGAGCAATGATATCTTCCGGGTCAAGAGGTTTGCCTAGGGAAGCGAGTTTGTCAGTGCACGCCTTAATGGAATGCATATAGTAAGTGACAGATTGGTTTGATGTTTTTGAAATAGAGTTGAGACGGTCTTTAACTTGTAAAATATGAGCACGAGACGGTTTTGCATATGTTTGGGCAAGAGAGGTCCAAAGGGCATAGGAGGTGGTTTCACGCATAACAAGAGCATGAATGTTAGACGAGAGGGTTCCTACAATAGCACCTTTGAGGAGATGATCTTGTCTTTTTCAAGTAAGGTAAGCAGGGCTGGGTTTGGTTTTGGTTTTGTCTTCATCAGTGGGAGCAGAAATAGTCTCAGGTGGGCAAGGAAAGAGTCGTCTGAGTATTTAAGAAGATCGTAGCCAAAGAGGAACGAGGTTACCTGATCAGCCCATTGCATATAGGTGAGGGGCGTGAGTTTGTCTACCATCGAGAGATTGACGAAATACAAAGGAACGGCGGGCTCGTGTTCGTTGACGATGGTGTTTGCTGAGCTCGACATGACGAAGGGACTTGCTACTTGGTCACGGGTTGAAGACGGTGGAACACGAATGATCTTCGTATAACGTTTTGTGCGTGAGGCAGTTGATATTAGGATCGATTAGAACCTGATACCAAGTAAGATATATGTGAAAGATTGAAATATTATTGCTTGAATAACACAATGATACAAGGGTTGTTTATATACTAGTTACAAAGCTTAGGGAAGGGGAAACCTAATACAATATTTCCTAAACACATAAGGTGGAATATGGAAAACTAAATATTAACAAGTTACCTAATTACAAGAACTAAATAATTCTAAGAATAGTTTCCTAATTACATGATATTCCTAATACAATTTATGTAAGTGGGTCGACACAAACACGACACAATATGTAATTGGTCGAGTTTGGGTGAGAGGATTTGTGACCCGTTTACACATGACACGAATCCAACACGATCCGATCTGTTTGTCAGCCTGCTGGTAAGTTGTAATAGAATGCTAACAAAATTCTATCTAAAGATATTAGAGCAAAAAACATCAAGATTATTTATTTCTTTTTGGATGATTTGGTAAATGATAGGACTATTATATTCTTGGGCGTGTTTAAAAGTGACGCTTTAAGCACACAGTTGGCACTTGACAGTTATTTAACGGCCTCTAGCTAGTAGCAACGATGTGTTTAGATGGTGCAAAACTACCAGCTTTATCACGCGCGTCCTCAAATCACACTAAAAATTACGTAATAAATTCAATAATTATTACTCCCTCCATTCAACTCAACATTGCATATATCATTTTTGCACAAATATTAAGAAGAGTATATTATAGTAATAAAAGTACAATAATTGGATGGAAAGTGTTAGTATTGTGTTGAAAAAGTGGGCCTTAATAGTGACATTATAGTATTATAGTATTAAAAGTACAACCAAATAAGGAAATGTGTAATGTGGAGTTGAATGGACTAAAAAGGAATATGTGTAATGTGGAGTTGAATGGAGGGAGTATGTAAAATCATCGTACCATAAAATTCTGTTATATAACTTACCTATTGAAAAAAAAGTATTTTTAGGGAAATAGAAAGGACTTCTGCTATAAATTAGTTTGACTTTTATTAAATCATAAACAGATCTGAGTCACACGATATTAAAAATCGGTAATATATATACTCCCTTCGTCCCAGTCATTTGTTATCTATTTTCATTTTGGGGTGTATCAGTGAATTGTTATCTATTTCTATTTTTGGTAAGTTTTATATGTAAAAGGTAGTGTGCAAATGGATGAAATAATAATATTATATTACTTTATTAGACATCCACTTACATTTCCTTGGTCTTTGTGTTAAATACAATAGATAACAAATGATCGAAACGGAGGGAGTAGTATATATATATTTGAGATTTTCATATTTTTAACCTTCGCTGTAGGAGTTATTCTTTTTATTGAAATCCTTGTCCTTTTTCTTACCCTTTATGAATGAATAAAATGGATTATAATTTCTTGCAAAAAATATAAGGTAGAAGAGAACGTAAAAGGCAATTTTCAATGCGATTTTCAACTATTAAGCCGTGTTCTTAATTAAGGTTCAAATGCTCAGTCATCCAACTCTTATTTTCACTATTAAATTTTTTGTCCAAAGTAAGAGTAAATATGTGCATTACAATTCCTTGATCCGACTCGAAAAACAGTCACATAAGTGATCTTAATAGTATACAGTACTGTCGAGTTAATCAACATCGCAAATTTATGTTTAAGACATACACTATCTGTCTTAACTCTTAAGTTTAAGAAAGATTAAATATACTCATTTGAAAATGCATAGGACAAAATCAGAATGCATTGGAAAATGTAAAAGCATTTGTCTTTTATACTCATGTGGGTTGATATTTGATCCATTTTAAACTTAAAACAGATAGTACCGTTTTAAGCGAAACTAGCTGAATCAACATAGGGTGATAAACTGTCGAGGCCTCCATCCACAAAAATTATATAGAGTAATAATGGTTGCACAAATTCTCATATGTGACGGCATTATTCCCTCACAAACTTGTAACCTTTCACAAAAAATAAGTGGGAGGAGGGTTATAAAAGGTCGCAAGTTTGTAACCATCACAATCAAGACGATCTATAATGATTGAGATATTATGATCATACAAAACTGTGACCGAATAGTGACGGTACTTCGTACGGAGATTAAGACCTGAAACGGTTAAACAAGCCATAACCACAAATTAACATATTTGTTAATTGTTACCAAAAAAGAGGATATATCATAGACCATAATTGCACTCTTTACTTTCCACTCATCTTTTATTATTCACAAAAATGGAAAACTTGTAGTTGGCTAATAGACCCTCAAGTTGTCGACCAATTTGTGTTTACTCTCAATTAGGGTTGGTAACTTGGTACTCGACTTCACCCGTATTACCTATATTTACAATTTAAAATTTATTTTGTAAGAAAAATAGTTGCGCTAATTTGTATTCCCTCCAATTCAATCCAAATTATTCATTGAATTTTTCACGGTCTATGACACGACACTTTGACAACGTTTATCTTCATTTATATTGAATTTGGATCACACAAACAGTACCCCAAATACTATTGAATTTGGACCACACGACTCGACCCAAACACTGAAATAAGGAAGAAAACTTGAATAATCCGTGATAGTGGGTTTGTCGCCCTCCCCCAATCAAACAAATTTACTCAACTAATGTAGTAGGGTAGTCGAGGTCGAACCACAAGGAGATCAAGGTTGAGTACTAGTTTGTCTCAAACTACGAGTTAGCTACGCAAATCAAAGAGTTGGTTGAATTTAAGTTAAGAAACTAAACTAGTATTTAAATAAGACTATTAAACTAAGTAAACAAGTAATGCAAAGGTGGTTTAAACAATAAAGAAAAGGGCTAGGATCCGATCTCACCTTCGACATGTTCATTTACTATCATAATCTCGTTAATTAGTCATTAAGGTGATGTGTAAAGTGGAAAACGCCTCTTATTCGCCAATTACCCCTCCTGTCGGACCCGCACTTGGACACTAGCTATCCCGACTAACCCCCCTCTCGGGTTCGAAGGTCGGCATCCCAAGTTTAATGCTCAACTACCCGAAAACACATGTAAATCTCAAGGTATGATGGTGTACTTTTTCGTGTGTTATTTGTCCCACATTGAAAAATAATGTAAGTGTGGTAAATATACTACGTATAAATAGTTGAATTATCCCACATCATAAAATTATCATAAGGTGGGGTGATCTTAAAAATTAATTTAGGAAAGTATTGACACGCCTAAAATGTCGCACTAAAAGACGGCCAAATTAACAATTTATATACCACTAAACACACTAATTAGCACTAATTATAAACTAGTATAATAGCAAGCTAGGGATCGAACCCAAGAGAAGATGGGTTTTGCAATAGTGAAATTAAAAGAGTACTTAGAACAATTGTGACAACAATAACAACAAGTAAATAAAAAGGGGGGGGGGGGTTTGAGTTGAGTTTTCAATTGTAACCAAAGCAAGGGAATTCAAACAAGAGTGTAGAACAAGCAAACGACCAAGAATTTAAGATGGAAATTAATCAATATTAGGGAAGACTTAACCCGACTCAAAGCTAGGCACTTTAGTTGACAAATTCCTTCAATTAATCCTTCAATTATATATTATCACCCTATTGTGAAGATAAATCTTCTAAATCTCCTTAATAATGGCCAAATGACAAGGAAATCACACTTAATCAAATAACCCAACTTATCAATTCTACCAAGTAGAAATCACATACATTGGACAAATTAATAAGAAGATATGAGCACAAGAGATTCAATAGGGGTAATTAGACACAATGAAATCACAATTAATGCCCAATTACAAGTTAATCCTTTACTTGCTAATTAAGCCAAGAAGAAATCACATTCATTAACTTAATAACAAGGAGTTGCAAAGATGAGATTACAAGGAAATCACACTTAATAATCTCAACAACAATAAATTAAGGAACTTGATTAATTAAGCAACAAGGAAATCACACTTAATTACTCAATAAAAACAAGGATTCCAAAATTCAATCAATAAACACAAAAGGATTAACAATGATAATTAAAATTAAAGAAGGATTAAAGGATCTTACAACCAAAGTTTAAGCCTTGAGCCGGATTAAGATTGGAGATTAGTTCTCCATAATTAGATCTAATACCCAATTTAAAGATGAAATTCCCAAATTACAACCTTGATTAATAAAAAGTGACAAGAGATCCAAACCTAATTGCAAAACATTGTATTTATAACATCCCGTAACCTAAAACTTATGGGCTTAACAAAAGACAGGGCCCGTAATACAAACGCTAATCAAAAAATCACAAACCTTAAAAATCGCACCGTGCGAGTTCTGAGTCTGGAAAACTCGCACGGTGCGAGTTTGCTCCTGTAGTCCGCCTTTCTTTCTTGATTCTTTTGCTCCTTTGGAAGGCCTCCTTGGTGCGTTTCTTCAAGCCTATCCTTGGCTCTTCCTCGGACATTCCTCTTCTATCTATTGGCTTTTTGATCTCCACTTGAACCATGCTAAATGGCAAAGCACTCGGAATTGGTCAAACAATGTAAAAATCGTCACAAACCACCCCTAAATGTTACCAAATGAGCTCAAAATAGTGCCAATAAGTAGTAGAAATGGGAGCTCATCAAACACCCCACACTTAGCCCTTTGCTCGTCCCGAGCAAACTAGAATAAAACTACTCACCACCTAGGCCAAGAAGTATGGGCACTCCTAATCCCCTCTCTTCACCTCACTTCTTCCTTCTTATATCATCCCTCAACTAAGATCATGGTCACTTTCCTTCATAGCTCCAATAAATGACTAAGTGACCCAAAAACCACCAATATGAACCTCTCTTCTCTCACGCCCCTTCCTTATGTCATCCCTCAACTAAGATGGTCCTAAGTCCACCAATTTCACCAATACATCATTCCCAAAACTCAACACTTCCTCCTTATTACTCCCCCTTATCACTCCACTTGGTAAAACTAGGCCACCATGGTCACTAAAGCATCTCCTTTCAACCAATTTGGCAACCTCAAAACACCTCCATTCTTCAACAATTCACAACAACTCCACAACTCATCAATCAAGACACAACTTCCCAACAAAGTACAATACAAGTCAACACAATCCCATGCTTCAAGTATACCAAGCACTAGTAACAAAGTAAGCTTCCAAATCCCCCTCCTAGTCTTGGCATATCACTATCCTACCCTTCCGGCCTTCTAGAGCTCCACCACTTATGTCACCAACTTCAATGGAAATAGTCAAGTATGTGACATGATTTCAAGGCTTCAAAGAGGTCACATGATTTTTTAATTTTTCCTAATTCTCTCATTTTGCCTAAACCGCCCTTTCGGGTTTTCGGTTTAGCTCTTTTCCTCACCTCTACTCTCGTGGCTCGCACTCTTTTCTTCATTTTGCCCGGAGCGCCCTTTCGGGTTTTCACTCCGACCTCGGCCACTTTCCCATTTTTCCCTAGGATGCTCTTTCGGGTTTTCATCCTAGCCGGGTTTTCTTTTCTTTCTTTTTCTTTTCGTTTTTCTGTTTTTTTTTTTTTTTTTTTTTTTTTTTTTTTTTTTTTTTTGGATTGAGAACAATGCATGGAATTGAAATATATTACAAAATTTACATGATATCAACTCATGTCCACCCCACACTTAAATCTTCACTTTGTCCCCAAAGTGTGAGGTAAACACTACACCTAAACTCACTCAAGAGTGTGAGCTTGAGGCACCTCCAAAGTCGGGAGGTCCTCCTCTTCTTCTTGCTTCTCTTCTACTTCTCATCCTAGCCCTTTCGGCTCTTGTTTCCGCAACCCGAGTCGCACTATACCCTTGGTATTGGGTGGGGAATTGTTGCATGAATTGAGCGTTCATCGCGGCCACCATATCAAAAGTTGCATTTGAAGTATAACGCAACTCATCCAAATCTTCTTGATAATGGTGGTAGCGGTTTTCGGTGATTCCCCACCGAGCATTCTCCGTTAATTGCATTTGGGAGAGGGTAGATTCAATGCTTGAAACTCGGTTGGTAATGTTGGTTTGCCATGATTGAAAACCCGGGTAGTCGAATTGATGGCCCGGAAAAGGATATTGTGGTTGTTGTTGTTGTTGTTGTTGCATATGGGGAGGAGTGAAATGTGGCTCATCATAGGGGGCATTAGGCATGGGTTCATCAAATGGTGCATCACTATGAGGCATGTCACCAAAAGTTAGAGCCCCCCCCACTTGCGGTTGCTCTCCTCCCTCATCCTCTTCCGGCTCAACTACTTGGGCTCTATCAACCCAAAGGTACACAAAATCATCATCGGGGGGCATGAAGAAATCTTTCGCACTCCCCCAACCCAAAGGTGGTGAGTCGGAGGGACGGGGTAGATACATGTAGTGCTTGGAATTTAGTCCACCCATGCACCAAATGACCAAGGGAGCGGTCTTGTCAACCACCTCAATCACTTTTGAGTGCTTCAAGTAATGATAGTCTATGAGACCACTACCATCAAGAGGGTAAGCATTGGGTGGAAATGACACACCCGTCTTTTGCACGATTAAGTCGATCATACCACCAATAAAAATGGTACCCTTGGGGTTCTTTTTTTGCAATTCAAGGCACCCACTCACAAACAATTCCACCTAATCCTAAGACTCCCCTCCCTTCCGGGGTCATTGACCAAAGAGTTTGTATTTGTTGGTATTGCATTTTGGTGGGTTCGGTCATGACCAAGAAATTTGTGTTGATGTGACGGCTAAGGAGGCGTAGGACCGGGTTGGGGATGGTGGTATTCTTTGAGTTCCCGTGGCGTAAGTCACCCGTCATTTCGTTCCAAAAAGTACTCATCAATGCTTTATCAAGTTTTTCCTTCACGGGGGCCTTGGTGATATGTAAGGCCTCACGAACCTCATCATATGACAATGTATGGGTGAGGCGGCATGCCCGGAATTTGATTCCCGGGACCTTGTCCCTCCCCAATTTTACTTTTTCCAACGATGACAAAAACTCATAGGTGACACCCCTTCGGGTGGGTGCGGCAACATGAATATAGGCCTCAAGTCCGACCTTTTCTAAAAGCATACGAGTTATGGGAAGCATTCCCAACTCGATAAGAAGGTTTTCATCAAGGAATTTTGTTTGTGCCACGGTAGACACCGAGGCAAACTTTCTCCAATTTGAGAGGGCCTTGTCTCGGAGGCCCTCCTTTCCCGAATACTCACTTTCATCATAATCCGCGGCTCCCTTGGATCCTTTCGAGGAGGAAGCCGCAGTTTCTTTTCCTTTTCCCATTATAGAACAAGTAGAATCTCAGAAAAACACAATTTTTGAACAAAATTTTGGGTGAGGCAATTGATCAAACACCTAATATGCACTACAAGAATTGTTGTGCTAATTAGTTATTTGCTAGAAAAGAACACCTCACAAATTAAAAGGTTGTTTTAAGGACGATAACAACACAAAAACACAACTAAATTTCGAATTGGTAGAACACAAATTCGAATTTTAGTAGCCGGAATTGACAAGGAGAAGAATAAGGTGTTATACCTCCCTTTGATCCTTGCTTGGGTTGTTTTGTGAAGAATGCTAACCCAAATTGCTCAAAGTCGTCCCTTAAAACTGATTTGCAAACCCAAATCTTCAACTTCTTCAATTCGTTCAAACCCTAGGCTCGAAATTGATGATGATTCCTCGGATTTTTGCAATTTACCTTACCCAAATTGATGTTGGGCGATGAAAGTTGATGAAACTTGAAGGTAAATTGATTGATTTGGGTGATTTGAGAAGGATTTTGATGGTGGAATTTAGGGGTTTAGGGTTAGTGAGGAAGAGAGAGGTTGAATGTTGAATGAATTGGGAAGAACAAGTGAATATGTCGTGCGAATTTGAGCCGAAACCCGCACTTCTCGAAACTCGCACGGTGCGAGTTATGGCTTCAAGAAAGTCGCACCGTGCGACTTTGCTGCTGTATGTTGATTTTTTTGTTGCTTAATTCTTCACTTTAGCCAATCCTTTTACCCATCATTCTTCCTTCCTTTCTTCACATATGCCCTTGAGT
The DNA here is from genome assembly GCF_048544455.1 of Silene latifolia. Taxonomy (NCBI): domain Eukaryota; kingdom Viridiplantae; phylum Streptophyta; class Magnoliopsida; order Caryophyllales; family Caryophyllaceae; genus Silene; species Silene latifolia. The sequence continues at coordinate 7,615,884 of NC_133530.1, read as the reverse complement.
TGATATCCTAACACTAAAACACACATTAAACCATTCTAATATGCCAAAAACATTAATGAAAATGCAAATGATTTAATTTATTATGCAAGAAGTAAAGGATGTAAGGAATTGAAACATGAGAAATGCAATATGAACAATGCAAAATGACAAATGCAATATAAACAATGCAATGCGGAATTTTAAATATGCAAGGGAAAGAAATATTTACAAACTTTTGCCGTTTATTTAACGTCGATGGCTCGACAAAGTTGCACTTTCATCAATTTGAGTAGATTGGATCAACAAGATGGAGTGTCTCCACTTCACCCACTTCAATTCCTTCATGATAATGCTTTAGCCTTTGCCCATTCACTTTCAAAACTTTTCCGGATTTCAAGCATTTGATTTCAATTGCTCCATGTTGAAAAACTTTCACCACTTCATATGGTCCCATCCACCTAGACCTCAATTTCCCCGAGAAAAGTCTAAGTCGATTTTGGAAAAGTAAGACTTTCACTCCCACTTGGAACACTCTTCTTGAAATCATATTATCATGCCATGCTCTTGTTCTTGCCTTGTAAATGGAAGCATTCTCATAAGCATCATTCCGGATTTCTTCCAACTCTTGTAGTTGAAGTTTCCTATGAAGTCCCGCTTCATCCAATTGCAAATTTAAGGATTTAACCGCCCAATAGGCTCGATGCTCAACCTCCACGGGTAGATGACATGATTTCCCAAAAAGTAAGCGGTAAGGTGACATCCCGATTGGCGTTTTGTAAGTCGTGCGATAGGCCCACAAGGCATCATCTAACCTCAAGCTCCAATCCTTGCGGTCGGGATTCACCGTCTTCTCAAGGATAGCCTTAATCTCCCTATTAGAAACCTCGGCTTGACCGTTGGTTTGAGGGTGATAGGCGGTTGAGACCTTATGAAGTACCCCATACTTTTTGAGAAGAGCTCCAATGGCTTTGTTGCAAAAGTGAGTACCCCGGTCGCTTATCAAAGCTTTTGGAAAACCAAACCGAGAAAAGATGTTGGTTTTGATGAATTCTCCAACCACCTTTGCATCATCGGTCTTGGTGGCCTTAGCCTCCACCCACTTGGAGACATAATCCACCGCCAAAAGTATATAAACATTACCACAAGAAGCGGGAAATGGTCCCATGAAGTCAATACCCCACACATCAAATATTTCACAATAGATCATGGGTGTTTAGGGCATTTCTCCTCTTTTTGAAATATTACCAACTCTTTGGCATCTATCGCATGTCTTCACCATGGCATGAGCATCTCGGAATAATGTGGGCCAAAAGAAACCGCTTTCCAACACCTTTCTAGCCGTTTTCTTGGCTCCAAAATGCCCGCCACAAGCATATTCGTGACTAAACCGGAGAATTGACATGATTTCGGTGTCCGGCACACACCTCCTTATCACTTGATCGGCACAAAATTTCCACAAATAAGGATCATCCCAAACATAGTACTTGGAATCACTCTTGATTTTGTCTCTTTGATGTCGAGTCAAACCCGGTGGAAATTTGCCCAAGACTAAGTAATTCACGATATGTGCATACCAAGGTTCGGTAGACATCAAGGCAAGAAGGGCTTCATCCGGGAAGGTCTCCTTTATTGAGCTTTGTGGTACCAAGGAGTCTTCTTGGATGATTCTACTAAGATGATCCGCCACCGTGTTGGTGGAGCCTTTCTTGTCCTTGAGTTCAACGTCAAACTCACTCAAGAGTAGTACCCATCTCATCAAACGGGGCTTGGATTCTTTCTTTGAGACAAGATGCCTCAAAGAGGCATGATCCGTGAAGATGATGACCTTGGCTCCAAGAATATAAGATCGGAATTTCTCTAAGGCAAACACCACCGCAAGAAATTCTTTCTCGGTAGTTGTATAGTTCCTTTGAGCTTCATTCATCATTGTCGATGCATATTGAATAACATGAGGTGCTCTTCCCACCCTTTGGCCAAGTACCGCGCCAAGGGCATAATTGCTTGCATCCGACATGATCTCAAACGGTTCATTCCAATTGGGAGGTTGAATTATAGGTGCCGAAATAAGCTTCTCCTTGAGCATATCAAAAGCTCCCTTGCATTCTTCACTCATGACAAATTCACAATCCTTTTGAAGTAGCTTGCATAGAGGAGCGGCGATCTTGGAGAAATCCTTAATGAAACGCCTTAGAGAAACCCGGCATGACCTAGGAAAGACCTCACTTCACGCACATTAGTAGGATAAGGCAAGGTGCGGATGGTATCGACCTTTGCCTTATCAACCTCAATTCCCCTAGAGGAAACAACATGTCCCAAGACTATTCCTTCATCAACCATGAAATGACATTTCTCATGGTTGAGAACGAGGTTGGTATCAATACACCTCTTTAAGACCCAAGTAAGATGACTCAAACAATCCTCAAAAGATTGACCATGGACGGTGAAATCATCCATGAATACCTCAATAAAGTCCTCAACATGGTCCGAAAAGATACTCATCATACACCTTTGGAACGTCCCCGGGCATTGCAAAGGCCAAAGGGCATCTTTCTATGCAAACGTTCCCAAGGGGCATGTGAAGGTTGTTTTTGTTTGGTCCTCGGGTGCGATTGGGATTTGAAAATACCCCGAGTAGCCATCCAAAAAGCAATAAAAGGCATTTCCCGCTAACCTCTCCAACATTTTATCCATGAAGGGAAGCGGGAAATGATCTTTTCGGGTCACGGCATTGAGCCTACGGTAGTCGATACATACCCTCCACCCATTTTGAACTCGAGTGGGGGTCAAAACACCTTCATCATTTTCGACTACCGTTAGCCCGGATTTCTTTGGGACAACTTGGGTTGGACTAACCCATTGACTATCGGATATAGGATAGATCATACCTACATGAAGGAGCTTGAGTACCTCTTTCTTCACAACATCCATCATTGGAGGATTCAAACGTCTTTGTGGTTGTCTAACGGGCTTTGCTTCATCTTCAAGAAGAATTCGGTGCATGCATAAGGTGGGACTAATGCCTTTGATGTCGGCCATTGTCCACCCAATTGCTTCCTTGTGTTGCTTAAGAACTTGGATGAGAGCCTCTTCTTGCCCCTTAGTAAGCTTGCTTGAAATAATTACCGGTAAAGTTTCTTCATTTCCTAGAAATGCATACTTCAAGTGGCTTGGTAAGGGCTTCAATTCAACAGTAGGAGGCTTGACAATAGAGGGAACAGGTTTCTCCTTTGGTAGTTCTTCTAACAATTTGGAAGAAAGGAAGAAAAGTTCGTGGACAGAGGAAAACTCGCACGGTGCGAGTTCTGGCTCTGGGAAACTCGCACGGTGCGAGTTCCCTGCTGTTTTCCGGATTTCTTCCTTTTCTTCCCATTCTTCCATTGGGGGATTTTCCTCTAGGTCCTTGATTGTTTCCTGCAAATCACAAGACAAAGCATACCCCGTATCCTCTCCAACCAATCCATTAGTCAAAACAACATTCAATGGATCAACTTTGCACAATTCATACACGGTTTGCACAATTGGCTCAAAAATTTCAAGAAAACACAAAGATGAAGTCTCGGATGGGTATTTCATGGCCTCATGTATGCTATACTCAATCTTTTCCCCCTCAAATTCCATTGTGAGGCGGCCACTAGATACATCAATCTTGGTGTTAGAAGTTCTCATGAAAGGCCTTCCCAATAGAATGGGAGTGGAGCCTTTCTCGGGTTCCATTTCAATCACATAGAAGTCGGCGGGGAAAAGCATTCCCCCCACCTTCACCAAGACATCCTCCACAACCCCTTTAGGATAGATATTGGACCTATCGGCCAAAGAAATGACCGTACGAGTCGGTTTCAAAGGTCCTAACTTAAGTGACTCATAAAGGTAGTTGGGCAAGACATTAATGGATGCACCTAAATCAAGCATAGCATGTTGACAATCCAAATCACCAATTTTACAAGGGATGGTGAACATGCCCGGGTCACTACATTTTTGTGGCAACCGTTTTTGAAACATTGCCGACACATGTTCACTAGCCCTTACCTTTTTCATGCTCTTAGCCTTGTTGGTCCTCTTAGTAGTGCACAACTCTTTCAAAAATTTTGCATGCTTGGGTACACTACTAAGAAGATCAAGAAGAGGGATGTTTACCTCCACTTTACGAAAGATATCATAAAGGCTTGAAGTCTTCTTGTCAACTATCCTTGTATCATTCAAAGCACTTGGAAATGGAGCTTGTGGCTCATATTCCGGAAGAGGTTCATGTACCCTTACTTGTTGGGGTGAAGATGCTTCCCCTTGTTCCACTACCACTTCAATTTCATCTTCAACCACATCTTCCACTTCATGAACAATAGGAAGTGGTCTTGTCTTCTTAGGAGCTTTGGGTGCCTCTTCCAACTCTCTACCATTCCTCAAAGAGACCGCTTTTGCTTGTTCCTTGTTCGGTGGAGGAATGGTGTGAGAAAGGAGACTCCCTCCTTGGTTGGGTTGGGAATTGAGTGTAGTGAGGATTTGACCAACTTGGGTCTCAAGGTTAACAAACCTAGAGTCGGTGAGTCGGTTTTGTTGAAGCACGGCATTTTGAAATTCCTTGGTATTTTGTAGCAAGGCTTGGTTCTCTTTTTGCATTGTCATTTGACTCATAGCAAGTGTTTTCATCATTTCTTCCAAGGAATTTTGAGATTGGTTTTGATTTTGATTTGGCTTTTGAAATGAAGAGTTTGAAGCCCCTTTTTTATTTTGATTTTGGTTTTGATTTTGGTTTCCACCCCACCCCATATTTGGATGAGATTTCCAACCTTCATTGTAAGTGTTAGAATAGGGGTCAAACTTCCTAAAACCAATAGCTTTCACCGCTTCAATTGCTTCCTCCGTTTGCAAAGATGGACACCCATCGGTGGGATGAGTTGGGTCATTACAAAGACCACAAAATTTCACATGAGAAGTACTCCCACCACCTTTTGTGAGTTCCTTCACCAAATTAGTGAGAAAGTCAACTTTCTCCTCCATATGGTTGGAACTTTGCCTTGAAGAGAATGTTCCACTTGACTTCTTAATTCTCCTCCCAAAATTCCTAGAGCTTCCCACCAACCTTTCAATCAACTCATTTGCTTCTTGGACCGACATGTACTCAATTCCACCTTGGGTGGCGGCTTTAATCATCCTAGCATCATCCTCAAGTAAGCCACCACAAAAGTTCAAGAGAAGGTCGTGGTCGGTATATCCATGGTATGGGCAACTAGCAAGAAGTTGTTTAAACCTCTCCCAATACTCATACAAGTTCTCCCCATCCAATTGTTCAACATTACTTATTTCTTTCTTCAATTGAGATGAGAGACTAGCGGGAAAATACTTTTCTAAGAAAGCCCTCTTCATTTGATTCCAAGTGGTGATGCTCCCGGTAGGGAGATAATAAAGCCAATCATTTGCCGCGTCCTTGAGTGAGAAAGGGAAGGCCCTTAGTTGAAGTTGCTCATCGGTAACCCCATTAGGCTTCATGCTTGAGCAAACAACATGAAATTTGTTGAGATGCTTGTTGGGATCTTCCGTGCTAAGCCCATGGAATTGGGGCAATTGGTGAATTAGCCCGGACTTCAACTCAAAGGTGGCATTTTCCGCCAAGGCCGGAAAGGAGATACACAAGGGCACTTGTGTGAGATCCGGGGCGGTAAGTTCCTTAATGGTTCTAGGCCTCGGTGGCCTCTCTCCATCACCATTTGGTTGTTCCTCCATGATGATTTGAATGGGTATGGGTTGTTCAAAAGGGATGTTGTTATCTTCTCTTTGGTCTTGTTGAAAACCGGAATCAATTTCTTCAATAACCGGGTTGTCTCTTCTAATACCTCCTCCTATCCAAGCAAGTGATCTTTGAATCTCCGGATTGAATGGAAAAAGTGGTTCACTTGAATTCCTAGTATTGACCATAAACAATTCTACACAAGTGCACACAATCAAAAAGTTCACACAAGTGACAAACAAGACACTAACAACAAGAAACAAAGAGTAACTAAAACAACTATTCTAAACACAAGTAACACACTAGCAAAACCGTTACCTTCCCCGGCAACGGCGCCAAAATTTGACACGCCTAAAATGTCGCACTAAAAGACGGCCAAATTAACAATTTATATACCACTAAACACACTAATTAGCACTAATTATAAACTAGTATAATAGCAAGCTAGGGATCGAACCCAAGAGAAGATGGGTTTTGCAATAGTGAAATTAAAAGAGTACTTAGAACAATTGTGACAACAATAACAACAAGTAAATAAAAAGGGGGGGGGTTTTGAGTTGAGTTTTCAATTGTAACCAAAGCAAGGGAATTCAAACAAGAGTGTAGAACAAGCAAACGACCAAGAATTTAAGATGGAAATTAATCAATATTAGGGAAGACTTAACCCGACTCAAAGCTAGGCACTTTAGTTGACAAATTCCTTCAATTAATCCTTCAATTATATATTATCACCCTATTGTGAAGATAAATCTTCTAAATCTCCTTAATAATGGCCAAATGACAAGGAAATCACACTTAATCAAATAACCCAACTTATCAATTCTACCAAGTAGAAATCACATACATTGGACAAATTAATAAGAAGATATGAGCACAAGAGATTCAATAGGGGTAATTAGACACAATGAAATCACAATTAATGCCCAATTACAAGTTAATCATTTACTTGCTAATTAAGCCAAGAAGAAATCACATTCATTAACTTAATAACAAGGAGTTGCAAAGATGAGATTACAAGGAAATCACACTTAATAATCTCAACAACAATAAATTAAGGAACTTGATTAATTAAGCAACAAGGAAATCACACTTAATTACTCAATAAAAACAAGGATTCCAAAATTCAATCAATAAACACAAAAGGATTAACAATGATAATTAAAATTAAAGAAGGATTAAAGGATCTTACAACCAAAGTTTAAGCCTTGAGCCGGATTAAGATTGGAGATTAGTTCTCCATAATTAGATCTAATACCCAATTTAAAGATGAAATTCCCAAATTACAACCTTGATTAATAAAAAGTGACAAGAGATCCAAACCTAATTGCAAAACATTGTATTTATAACATCCCGTAACCTAAAACTTATGGGCTTAACAAAAGACAGGCCCGTAATACAAACGCTAATCAAAAACTGTCAAACCCGGAAAAATCGCACCGTGCGAGTTCTGAGTCTGGAAAACTCGCACGGTGCGAGTTTGCTCCTGTAGTCCGCCTTTCTTTCTTGATTCTTTTGCTCCTTTGGAAGGCCTCCTTGGTGCGTTTCTTCAAGCCTATCCTTGGCTCTTCCTCGGACATTCCTCTTCTATCTATTGGCTTTTTGATCTCCACTTGAACCATGCTAAATGGCAAAGCACTCGGAATTGGTCAAACAATGTAAAAATCGTCACAAACCACCCCTAAATGTTACCAAATGAGCTCAAAATAGTGCCAATAAGTAGTAGAAATGGGAGCTCATCAAGTATCATAAATAATATTTTTTGATGTAAAAAACAAAGTGGAGAATCTTTTAATTATTATAATATTTATTTCCTATATTATATTCAAGTGATGCTTCTAATTTTTATATAAAAAATTTTAAATTTCATTTGGCAAAAAAATATCGTTAAGAAAATTACGAAAATAACATAATTTGATTCGTGGTAAAAATGATATCATTAGCGTATAGATTTCATATAATTTGTACATATATAAAATTGTGTACTTCTTAGTATGTTATATGTCTCACATTGAAAAATAATATAGGATTATATAAAAATAATAGAATTGTCTCACATCGAAAGATTAACCTAAGATGTAGTGGTCTTATGATTATAAATATGAGACATCTTTGGAACTTAGTCATCAACCTAACATCTTTTGCGTCTCTTAAATAAGATGTTTTGACTTTTGATCATATCTAAATAAATGATTAGACATAAGATGTAAATATTAAGACATTAATTATAACCAATTTTTTTTACTAAGTTAATTATCCCGTTGCAACGCACGGGCATCCAAACTAGTTAGTCATTAAGGTGATGTATAAAGTGGAAAACGCCTCTTATTTGCCAATTACCCCTCCTCTCGGACCCGCACTTGGACACTAGCTATCCCGACTAACCCCCCTCTCGGGTTCGAAGGTCGGCATCCCAAGTTTAATGCTCAACTACCCGAAAACACATGTAAATCTCAAGGTAGCCTAGTATTAACTAAGGTCATTAAGCCCAAGTCCGTTTTCGGGTCATCCCTCCCCTTCTCTTAAAGGTCGATTTCAAACACAAGACTAGGGGTGCCCTCCTTTGGTTCTCCCTCTCGGTCATAACCTAGGTTGGCAATTAAACTTAGATATGGTAACCCGATTCCCAACCTAATCGGCTCCCGCCAATGGACAATGGTCAAGAGTCGACAATTACCACAATTAAGCCCATAAGACAAATCAGTCCCATAGTCAACCTTTACTACACTGCAACAACTAATTAAAATGGGATTTAATCAAGTGACTTACACATGTCGGGGTTAAATCGAATCCTAGTGAAAATACTACTCACTAATCATATTTAATCAAACACAAGACACATTAAATACTACGCTAAACATGAAATTAAACATAACTTTAATATAATTTAATGACCATGTAACGTCCCCGAAAAGCAGACAGGCAGCTCAAAATAGCTCTTTTTATTAAAAATAATGGCAGCGGAATTACAAGGGCGTCACCGCCATATTTCCCATCCGGAAAATACAAGGCTTAAACAAAAGTAAAGATAAATACAAAGTTAAAGTTAAAAACTAATAATTCTATAACATATTCATCCTATTAGGTCATCTGAAAATCCTCACTCTTGACCTTCCTCGATACTAATGTACCTGAAAAAGAATGAAAGTAACATGATCAGCCAACCACAGGCTGAGTATGACTCCGGTCACCTCCACCGGCCCTACTTACCTCCATTTTAGTATTTTACTTCTTTATGGTCTCACAAGGACTAAAAATAGGTCACATAAACACAGTCGAATAATTTATTAAATAGACATGCACAACCTGTCATTTCATAATGCAATAACTCACTTTACAATCATACCGGTCTACCATTACTGAATAGAGATACATTACGGAGTAGAAACTCCCCTAGGCTAAGCCCTCCTCCATGTACACAGGATCCCAGGTCTAAGACCCGTGTAAACCCCCTGGCACTTTCACCAGTAATAATCAGAACCGTAGTTCACATGAGGCCATGCCCCCTTCCATGTACACAGGATAAATTTATAATGTCATCTCTCTCCCGTAATCGTATCCCGAATGCTACAATTGTAACACTACGGATTTCCTTTGGAGCCTACTCGACCGAGTAGAGCCTACTCGGCCGAGTAGTGCTCTTTGTGTGAGTTATTTCGGTTCTGCCGAGGAACACTCGGCCGAGTGTAGTGAACACTCGACCGAGTGTAGGCCACTCGGCCGAGTGTCGTCACACTCGACCGAGTGTCCGGTTTGGCGAGGTTATATTTCGACGGTTTGATTAGGGGATGATTAGGTTATTTTATATTTTCCGCGTCAGTTTTCTAATATCAGTTTTCAAGCGTTATCACTTCTACGTTACCCTAATCACATCCAAATCATTCCCTAATCCTTCCCTTGAGCATTTCGTAGCATCTTTGTGTGGATTCTAGCGGTGATTATTCCGTATAAACTCTTGTTGCACTGTTGGTAAGTTTTATCTTTGTAATTATTGTATATTTTGGGTTACTGTACATTTGTGTGGGAAGGGAATGTTGGGAATTGTTCAAAGTGTAATTGTGTTGTATGATCTTTGTATAGGAGAAGACTTCGTAGAGGAGCCTTTTTGATTGTCCGTATTGCTTACTGCTGTGATTGCTAAGGTAGGGTTTCCCTACTCAGTTGCTGTGCTTTACATGACATGTTATTGTATTTATCGTTGTTTATCGATCATCGTAATATGGAGATTGTTGTGACATTGTTGGTGTGAGGGGATTGAGATGGCAGTGGTGTCATGTGATTGTGTTTGAGGTGGAGTCACTTGCGGGAGTGGCTTCACACCCTAGTTCGCCCTCCGTGGAACCCGCCACGGGAGGGGATGTGCACATTAAGGGACAGGGATTATTGTCGCTCGTTGAGGAGCTGGACTAGGTGGGATCGGCTGCGGTCACCCACTGGCGGCGAGGATTACCTGTTGCGATGGGTAATCTGGCGGGGCTACACACTTTAGTGTGTAGTCGATTCTTGTGTGAGCGGGGTGATTGGGAGTTGACGATGATCGGACGTGTATTGCATTTGTCTGTCTTGTTGTTGCATAATACTTGACCCGTTGTTGTTTGTGTGATCTGCGGTGATCCATTCGGGGATGGTGAGCAGGCTTGACAGGTTTTGCTAGTGAGAGCTTGGGGATTTCATTGGGAGAATTGCCACCACGAGTCATAGCATCACTGTCTGAGTCTTAGCGAGTTCCTTTTTATTATTAAGACTTTGAAGTGTATTCTTTAGACAATATTTGGATTTGGATATTGTAAGCTTTGTCTTCTACATTACTTTAATAAATGTGCTCAGTTCAGACGCTTTTGATATGTACTAACCTCGCAACCGAGATGGTATGATCTTTCATACTTGGGTAGTCCTGGTAAGGTACCTTGGTATGAGGGGTGTTACAAAGTGGTATCGAGTCAAAGATTCCGGCACCTAAACAAAATGAATTAATGAACATAGGGAGTCTAAATAAAATGAACCCGGGGAGAGTTGTTTGGAGCTACCGCAAAGACTCGGGAGACGTCCCGGAGTCGCAACTTGGCCCTTACTAACTCAAACCGGTAACTTGGGGAAAAGTGGAGGGAGTAGGTTTTGCATGTACATGTATGGGATAATGAAGGCTAGTAAAAGTTGATAGTTGAATATATATATATATTTGTGTTAAAGTTGTGAAGGTGAAGAAGGGAGAAATGATGGAAGAAATGGATTGTCAATGATTGTTATGTTGGAAACCGAATGAGTATAAATTGTATGTTGATATGTTTACAATGTGGCATTAGAAATTTGATATATGTATCGCATGCTGAGGTGTTTATATCATGGCTTTTGAATCTTACGTAATCGTTAGGAGAATACTGAACATGTTAGAGGATCGTACAGTGTAAACCTGTAAATAGTGTTACTCGGCCGAGCATGATAGGCACTCGACCGAGTATTGAGTACTCGGCCGAGTATACGGGAACTCGACCGAGTGTTGTTTGGAGGAAAGTAGCAATCGCTACTGTTTATAGTAACTCGACCGAGCATGGGGGTACACTCGACCGAGTATGGTCCACTCGGCCGAGTGTTTCTACACTCGACCGAGTGCTGCTTTTTGTGTTTTTATGTTTGTCTCTGGAGTCGACACTCGACCGAGTATCTGGGAGGATACTCGACCGAGTGTTCTATACTCGACCGAGTATGATGTATACTCGGCCGAGTGTTCTTATGGCGGAAGAGTATTACAGTTTGAGCATGTGTTTACGTTCCTTTCATTCTTATCAGCTCAAAATGCCGCCCAAAAGAACTCCCGCGCAGATCCAAGCTTCGGAGATGTCTGTTGACGAAATTGCTCGCATGATTGAGCAACAAGAGGCTCTCCTTGAAGCTCTCAAAAATGTGGGAAAAGGAAACGAGAAGAAGATGGATGCAACCCAGCTTAGCATCAACATTGCTCGTTTCAACCCTCCCACATATGAAGGGGTAGGTGAACCAAAGTTGCTCGAGAAGTGGCACCGTGAGATTGAAGCTCTCATGGAAATGGTTAAGTGCCCCGAGGATATGATTGTTGAACAGGTTGTCTATTACCTAAGAGGAGAAGCTGCGGTTTGGTGGCGAACGTCAAGGATGATGCTAGAGCTTACTACCGGGAGGAAGGGGCTATTCCGTGGTCCGGTTGAAGAGCGCTATGAGAGAGCAATTTGTGCCAGAGCACATCCGACACAAGATGAGATCCGACTTTGAATCTTTCACTATGTCGAGGAGATGACAAATTCATGATTACTATCATCGATTTGTGGAGCTATCTCGTTATGTGGAAGATTTGCGGCTCGGACGAAAGGTTTGGCCCTCCGATTTGAGAGGGGGCTTGTCTGCTAAGATCGTGAGTCGTATGCGGTGGGGTTGCTACTGACCTCAAGGAAGTGTATCTGAGAGCGGGTCAGGCTGAGAGAATGGTGGATCTCTCAAGGGAGATTGAGGAGAGGATCTGCTACCGAAAGAGAAAGGCCGATAGTGGGAACAACAATCGGTACCAACCAGAAGAAAGGAATTTCAACCATGCTAAAACTTTCTCTAGTGGAGCTGGTTTCTCTGGAGGTTCTCGTGGTTGGGGAAAGAACGGGGGTCGGGCTGTGAGTGACAACACCAACCTTACGTGTTTCAACTGTGGTGGTATAGGCCACAAAAGGCGGGAATGCACGAGCTACAAGCCCGGCAATGGTTCGGAGCTCGATCGGAAATTTCTCTCGGGGCCGACTCGAGTTTTGCTAGTAGCCGACCGGGAGGTGCATGGGGCAACAGAAGTGGACGGGGTAACCGGGCGGTTACAACCGCGGTAGTGGTGGATCTTATCGGCGCCGAATAATAACGGTGTCACCCGGATTCGGCGGCTAAGCCTAGTACCTCCAATGCCTCGGTTCGGGGTGGAGGACGGAGAAGAATAGTGGAAAGCTCTTCATGATGGATAAGCAGGAAGCACGGGATGATGCTCATGTAGTTACCGGTACCTTTCTTGTTAATAATGTACCGTCTTTTGTTTTGTTTGATTCCTGGGGCTACACATTCGTTTGTGTCTAAGAGTCATGCAGTGTCTATGGGCTTGGACAAGTTTGAGGTTGTAAAAGATGATGTGTTTATACCTTCGGGGGAGTCCGTGTCGTGTCTCAAGTTATATAAGGGTATATCTATGGTGATTGGAGGGGTAGATTTACCGTTAATGCATAGAGTTTCCTATGGATGGGTTCGAGGTGATTGTCGGGATGGATTGGGTGGGTAGGTATGATGCCGGGATAGATTGTAGACGAGGAAGAGAGTGTCTTTAAAGAGTCCCAAGGGTGTTAAGGTGTCCTATAGAGGGTTTGTGGTAAAGCCTAAGTGTAGGTTTATAGCGATTATGACTTTAAAGTCATGTTTAAGAAAGAAGTGTCCCTTAATCCTCCTCGTCATGTGAGAGATCATCGAGTAGGGCCGCCGACAACTTCGAGATTTCCGTGGTGAACGAATTTGAAGATGTATTTCCGAGGAGATACTGAGTTTGCCTCCCAAGAGGGATGTCGATTTTAGCGTGGAGCTTAAGCGGGAACAGTCCTATATCTAAAGCACCTTATCGTATGGCACCTAAGGAGTTGGGTGAGTTGAAGAAGCGATTACATGAGTTGCTAGACAAGGGTTATATCAGGCCTAGCGTGTCACCGTGGGGAGCTCCAGTCCTCTTTGTAAAGAAGAAAGATGGGAGTATGAGATTGTGCATTGACTACAGAGAGCTCAATCGGGTTACAGTGAAGAACAAGTATCCGTTGCCGAGGATTGATGATTTGTTCGATCGGCTTAGTGGAGTCGGTGTGTTCTCCAAGATCGATTTGAGGTCGGGGTATCATCGGTGAGGATAGCAGACGAAGATATTCCTAAAACAAATGTTCGATCTCGCTATGGTCACTACGAGTATGTAGTGATGCCTTTTGGGTTGACCAATGCGCCAGCAGCTTTTATGGATTTGATGAACCGGATCTTCACACCGTTTTTGGATAAGTTTGTGGTTGTTTTCATCGATGATATCCTGGTTTATTCCAAGACTAAAGAAGAGCACGAAGAGCACTTGAGGATAGTTTTGCAGACCTTGAGAGCAAATCGGCTCTATGCCAAGTTATCCAAGTGTGAGTTAAGTTAGAGGAAGTGGCTTTTCTAGGCCACGTCATATCCAAGAAGGGGGTATCTGTGGATCCTAGTAAGATTGAGGCCGTTACCAAGTGGGAATCGCCGAAGAATGTTGCGGAGATTCGGAGTTTCTTAGGTCTTGCCGGCTACTATCGGAGATTTGTGAAGGATTTCTCTACCATAGCACGGCCTATGACATCCTTGATGAGGAAGGAAGTCGATTTGTTTGGGATGAGAGTTGTGAAAGGGCGTTTGGACCCTAAAGAACGCTTGACCACGCTCCTATCCTAGCCTTGCCGGAGGTTGTGAGAACTTCGAGGTCTATACTGACGCTTCGAAGAACGGTTTGGGTTGTGTCTTGATGCAGGGAGGGAGAGTGATAGCTTATGCTTCGAGACAGCTAAAGCAATATGAGGAGAACTACCCTACTCATGATTTGGAGCTGGGTGCAGTTGTGTTCGCACTTAAGATTTGGAGGCACTACCTTTATGGCGCAACTTTTAAGGTGTTCTCTGATCATAAGAGTCTAAAGTATATCCACACTCAGAAGGAGCTTAACATGCGACAGAGGCGGTGGATGGAGTTGATTGGAGATTATGATATGGAGATCATCTATCACGAGGGTAAAGCTAATGTTGTCGCAGATGCTTTGAGTAGGAAGAGCGTTCATTCGCTATGTACAGCTATGTCCTTCTTGAAGTTGAGAGATGAGATGTCTAGGTTGGGAATCTTTATGATTCGAGAGGGGAATACCATCGGGGATTTGACGATCGAGCCAGAGTTGTATGAAAACATCAAAGGGAAGCAAGAGCTTGATCCTAAAATCCGGGAGTGGAAGTCAACGGTAGAGAGCGGAGCAAAGATCTAGGTTCTCTATACATCCGGATGGGAGTGTTCGTTTTGATGGGAGATGGTGTGTACCGACGATGCGAGTTAAGGAGAATGATCTTGTCTCGAGGCTCATTGCACTCCTTATTCAATTCACCCGGGTGGTGACAAGCTTTACAGAGACCTTAAGAAGACTTTTTGGTGGCCGAACATGAAGAGGGATGTAGCTGAGTTTGTGGCTAGGTGCTTGACTTGCCAAAGGGTCAAAGGTGAACAGAGGAGACCTCAAGGTAAGATTCGGTCTCGACAAGATGCAGTGGAAATGGGAGTCGATCTCTATGGACTTCATTGTGGGGTTACCTAGGTCGCAACAAGGTAACAACATGATTTGGGTGATTGTTGACCGGCTAACCAAGTCAGCCCATTTTGTTCCAATGAAAGATACTTGGTCTAAGATGCAGCTGGCTTTGGGCTACAGAAAACATGTGGTTCGGTTACATGGAATTCCGAAAGATATTGTTTCCGATCGTGATGCGAGGTTCATATCAAAGTTTTGGCAAGAACTGCGCAAGAGTTGATGGGCACAACGTCAAGATGAGTACACTTTTCATCCGGCAACCGATGGTCAAACAGAACGGACCATCAAGACCTTAGAAGACATGCTAAGGGCATGTGTTATGGACTTTGGAGGCAGTTGGGAAGACAGACTTGATTTGATCGAGTTTTCATACAATAATAGTTATCATACAAGCATTGGGATGGCACCTTTTGAAGCTTTGTATGGCCGGAAATGCCGAAGTCCAGTTTGTTGGGATGATAGTTCCGAGACAGTGGTTCTAGGGCCACAGTTGGTTCAGGATATGGTTGAGCAAATCCAGCTGATTCGCCAAAAGATGAGAGCAGCTCAAGATCGTCAAAAGAGCTATGCCGACTTGCACCGCAGAGACATCGAGTTCGCGGTAGGTGACAAAGTGCTTTTGAAAGTGTCACCTATGCGAGGTGTTATGAGGTTTGGGAAGAAGGGTAAGTTAAGCCAAAAGTTTATAGGCCCGTATGAAATTCTGGACCGTGTTGGCGAGGTAGCCTACAGGTTAGCTCTACCACCAGCTTTGGATAGAGTGCACAATGTTTTTCATGTGTCTCAACTCCGGAAATATGTGAGTGATCCGTCGCACATTCTCGAGATGGAGAACATCGAACTTGATGAATCCTTATCATATGCCGAAATTCCAAAAGAGATTCTTGATCGCAAGGTTCGTAAGACCCGGAATGGTGAGACGGTCTTACTCAAAGTCCTTTGGTCTAATCATAATGTGGAGGAAGCAACATGGGAACCCGAGGAAGCTATGCGAGACCGCTTTCCTAACCTTTTTGATCAGGTATGTTTGGTTACGGGGACGTAACCGTTGTCTTTTTAGGGGGGTAGGAGATGGTCGCGATAGTGTTTTGTGTTTTCTTTGCTTTAGTTGTTTCGTGTCGGGAGATGTGTTTGGGGTAAATTGTAGTGATGCTTGTGTAGTTCCTTGGAATTGTCTCATGTGTTTGTTAGAGTCTTGTGTCGTGGTGTTGTATTTGTATATAGTGGAGTGTGAACTTCGGGACGAAGTTCTTTTTAGGGGGAAAGATTGTAACACTACGGATTTCCTTTGGAGCCTACTCGACCGAGTAGAGCCTACTCGGCCGAGTAGTGCTCTTTGTGTGAGTTATTTCGGTTCTGCCGAGGAACACTCGGCCGAGTGTAGTGAACACTCGACCGAGTGTAGGCCACTCGGCCGAGTGTCGTCACACTCGACCGAGTGTCCGGTTTAAGCGAGGTTATATTTCGACGGTTTGATTAGGGGATGATTAGGTTATTTTATATTTTCCGCGTCGCTTTTCTAATATCGCTTTTCAAGCGTTATCACTTCTACGTTACCCTAATCACATCCAAATCATTCCCTAATCCTTCCCTTGAGCATTTCGTAGCATCTTTGTGTGGATTCTAGCGGTGATTATTCCGTATAAACTCTTGTTGCACTGTTGGTAAGTTTTATCTTTGTAATTATTGTATATTTTGGGTTCTTTGTACATTTGTGTGGGAAGGGAATGTTGGGAATTGTTCAAAGTGTAATTGTGTTGTATGATCTTTGTATAGGAGAAGACTTCGTAGAGGAGCCTTTTTGATTGTCCGTATTGCTTATCATTGTGATTGCTAAGGTAGGGTTTCCTACTCGATTCTTTGTGCTTTACATGACATGTTATTGTATTTATCGTTGTTTATCGATCATCGTAATATGGAGATTGTTGTGACATTGTTGGTGTGAGGGATTGAGATGGCGGTGGTGTCATGTGATTGTGTTTGAGGTGGAGTCACTTGTGGGGGTGGCTTCACACCCTAGTTCGCCCTCCGTGGAACCCGCCACGGGAGGGGATGTGCACATTAAGGGACGAGGGATTATTGTCGCTCGTTGAGGAGCCGGACTAGGTGGGATCGGCTGCGGTCACCCATCGGGCGGCGAGGATTACCCGCGATGGGTAATCTGGCAGGCTACTACACACTTTAGTGTGTAGTCGATTCTTGTGTGAGGCGGGGTGATTGGGAGTTGACGATGATCGGACGTGTATTGCATTTGTCTGTCTTGTTGTTGCATAATACTGACCCCGTTGTTGTTTGTGTGATCTGCGGTGATCCATTCGGGGATGGTGAGCAGGCTTGACAGGTTTTGCTAGTGAGAGCTTGGGGATTTCATTGGGAGAATTGCCACCACGAGTCATAGCATCACTGTCTGAGTCTTAGCGAGTTCCTTTTTATTATTAAGACTTTGAAGTGTATTCTTTAGACAATATTTGGATTTGGATATTGTAAGCTTTGTCTTCTACATTACTTTAATAAATGTGCTCAGTTCAGACGCTTTTGATATGTACTAACCTCGGGCAACCGAGATGGTAACAGTCTTTCATACTTGGGTGGTCCTGGTAAGGTACCTTGGTATGAGGGGGTGTTACAACAATTGGCCAATAGTACATTATAACAGAAGTATTAATATGACAGTCATATGTTCATACAAAGACAGATAATATAACATGTGAGCAGTATAATAATAATATAACAATATACGGTCGATAATACTATACAATAATCAGTACGTTATTACTTATTTCTACGACGAAGGGTCCCGAAATCATACCAAGATTAGTAGAGATAGACGAACTTAGGAAAACATATGGATTATGCAAGTTTCTCGTCGTTCCTCTCATTTTTGTTTTTGTTTTTGTGTTTATTCCCAACCTTGAATGCCATGCTTTTATAGCCAAATATATGTCGGCTAATCCCTAAGTGCTCAAGTCCATTTTTGCTTCTTATTTCTGAATTATGAAGAAATGTAAACTTGCACAAATCCTACTATTGGATAAATATGACAATAATTAGCCTTATGTAAAAATATAAATATCTTAACTAAATATCATTATTATAATACTCTAAATTATTTAGTAAAATATATATTTTTCGGGTATTACAGACCAATAAACATGAATAAGCTACACTAAACATGAGAAGATTAATAAAAACTAAAACATTGATTAATTTAGGGATATGTTAAATCTTGCACACAATTTTACTAAATCCCGCACAATTTTCTGCCTTATTCCGAATTTACCACTCTCATTTCTCACACCTTCAAGAGAGAGACAAATCAAAAAAACCTAAAAAATAAAAAAAATCCCAAAAATTACCCCGTTGATTTTCAGCGCCTCACCTTGAAACTGACCGACGAGGAGAGAGGGAAAGGGGACGTCGATGACAGAATGTGCTTGACGGTGCAAGGTGGTTGGAGGTTTTTGATGAAATGTCAGAAGTAAGGTTGGTCAACGCATGAGCCAAAGTTGATGAATTCTTATAATTTCCAATCAAAATTAAATTGTTTGTTATTAGTAGTCAACACCCCTTTTAATCATTCGATAAATGATAACTTGAAAAGGTGAATTCTTTGTTAGGATTGGTGAAGGTTAGGGCCACCACCGTACACCCAATGTTTGGCCACCACTCTAACAGACAACACCATAAACCCTACGGTCACCGCCAAACACCGTTGATATGTGATTAATTTACGTCATTTCACTTCCCGCTTCTCATTCATTTTGCATCCTTTAGCACGTTTCTAGCTCATTATCGCTCGTGTTTTGCCCTTCATTCCACGTACATCGATATTATGACTCCCCGTACTCCTTTATAGGGAATTGGCCTTGGAAAAGGCAAGACGGGATGAAGATCGAGTGAAGAAGCTAACTCGTGTTAGCTTGAGAAGAAAAGGGGTTGAAAAAGCTGAAGAAGCGTGTTCTGCCGGCAGGCCGGCAGCCGGTCCAGCCACCGGCAGAACACCCCCACATGACTTTACAAAGAGAAGTGAAAAAAGCTGAAGCAGTACGCTCTGCCGGCAGGCCGGCAACCGGTCCACCGGCAGAGCACAACGTCCACCTTGAATTAAGGATTGAAGAGGAAGAATTGTTTGGTCTCGCTATCGGTGGACGTACCGGTAGCCAGCCAGCCGGTAGAGTACGCACCAAAGAAGAAATTGGAGTAAAAGGAGCATGTTCTGCCCGCAGGCCGGCAGCCGGTCCACCGGTAGAACGCACACTACAGCTAAAATTCCAAATTTCAAGTCCAAAATGCAAAAGGCGCGCTACCGGTAGACAGACCGGTAGCCGGTCCACCGGCACAGAGCAGCAGCTGCGGATCACTGGGCTTTATTTCCTCTCTTTCTCTAATCTAATGAAAGACTATAAATACCCCCTCCCAAATTCAATTGTACACACAACCCTAGATCTAATTTATTTCCATTCTCCAAGTTGGAAACTTTGCTAATTACTTTACTAATTCTTCCCTAATTAGAACATGTTCTTCATTAATTAATTCATCATTAGTAGTAGAAATTGGGTTGTAAAAGATTGAAGGTTTCTCCTTTCTTATTTCAATCCAAGTTCCTTTCTTTGCTATTGAGTTGGTACAATATCTCTCCTTAGTTTCATTTGTTTACATTTGCTTTCTCTTAAGTTTTGTTTAGTTGTTTGTGTTAAAATGCTTCTCTTTGTTGTTTGATTGTTGTTTTTCTCTCTCTCTTGTTCATCTTTTCCTTGTTCACCATTGTTGTTTTCACCCAAAGATTGAATCTTTGGGTTTCTTGTGTTAAAGTTTGTGTCTTTTGGTTTAATCCTTACTCTTGTTACACTAATTTGTTTTTCCTCACAATTTTGTTGGTTTATTGCATGATTAGTAGTAAAATTTATTCTCCCACGCACCATGTTTATGCTTAAAAAATCTATCTTTATTGTCTCTTTTGTCTTAAGAACCATGACTAGTGAGTAGTCTTACACTAGGACTCGGTTTTACCCAACATGAGTAATTTCATTAATTGATTCACATAAAGGCAAATTGTTGGAGGAGATTGGTAAGGGTAGTTTAGAGGATTGACTTGGTTTATGGGCCAATTTTGGGTAGCGTTGATTTGTGACCCTTGTCCACCAACGAGAGTTGGTTAGGTTGGGAATCGGGTACCCGGAATTTGATCCTATTGCTAACCTAGGTTGAGACCGAAAGGGAGAACCAAGGGAGGGTACCTCTAGGCTAGTGTTTGAAATCGACCTTCGAGAGGAGGAGTGGGATGACCCGGAATTCGATTGGGGCTTAATGACCTTAACTAATATTAGGCTGCCTTGAGAAAATGCATGTTTTTGGGGTAGCCGGGTGTTAAACTAGGGATTCCGACCTTCGAACCCGAGAGGGGGGTTGGTGGGTAGTGCTAGTGTCCTATTTCGAACCCGAGAGGAGGGTTTTAGGCGAATTAGAGTCATCTCCTCCTTACTTGTCTACCCGAATAATTAGCCTAGGGAATTGTGATGTGGAATTACGAATTGTTGCGGGAGAACCGAGTTCTAGGCCTTTTAATCATTTGATCTACAACTTAATCTTTTCTTGCTCATTTTCCTTTCTCTTGTTAAATTGCATTTCATTTTGTGTAGTTTAGTTGCTAGATTAATAACCTCATCTAAATTTTGTCGACTTAGCTAAGCTTAAGGATTAAAACAATTAGTAGTCTTCCTAGCTCCTTGTGGGATCGACCCTCAATTTTGCACGACGACAACCCGTGCACTTGCGAGGTTTAAATTTGAACCATCAACCGTGCTCCGATTAAATCGACGACCGCCGAAAACCAACAACAAAAAATCAAAACCCTAATTATAAAATTCATTTTTCTTTAAAAACAGTCATTAAATTGATTAAAATACATGTATTAATAAAATTTTTGGTAAAACAACTAAATTACTTCCCATATGTGCGGATTAAGATCCATATTTGACGAATTTGAGAGAGGAGAGATAGTTTTTTTTAATTTGTTTTAAAGAAGGGTAAACTTGGAATAATAAGGCAAAATGTGTGTGATTTAGTAAATCACTGTGCGGATTTAGCAAATACGTTAAGGGACTAAACTAACTAAAACATAATAATAATGAAAATAACAATAAATAAAGGGACGTGCTAAATCCCGCACATCATTTTACTCATTTCCGCACTTAATTCCACCTCATTCCAAGACTACCCCTCACATTTCTCCCCCTCATCAAAGAACAAATAAGAGAGAGAAACAACAGGAATTAAAAATCCCCAAATCATATTCACCAACCGGCACCCTCTTCCCTCACCGGCCGTCCCTGCGCCGCCGACCACCCCATGTTAGCCACGAAATATTATTCACCGGCACCATCCCTTCACAGCGCCGACATCATTCTCCTCATTCTCCCCGCAGCCGACCAACCCGATTCGACGATCCCGGAGCCGACCAACCCGATTCCCTTCATTACATCCCGAAAACGCGCACTTTTTCTTCCAAATCTTCTTCTGCATTAAATGTTGGATGTTTTGTCACTTCTGTAATGAGTAACATAGCTGTTGTTGATTCTACCATGGATGTTGTACAGAGAAAACTCATGTTTGATGATGAGTGAGTAACTTTTGATCATAAAGTTTTAATCTTTTTATTATCTGGTGATTTGTTTGTTTGTTTTTTGATTGAGCTTTCTGGGTTTTGCTTACTTTTTGTTGATAGCGTTTAATTAGGATTGATTATTGATTAAAGTTTGTTGTTGGGAAATTCCCAATTAGGATTGATTATTGATTATGTGGAGTGATTTTGACTGGTAAATTTGTTTGCAGGATAAATTTGCTCAGTATTCACCTGCCAATTTCTTCTGTGTTAAAATCACATTTTTGAGTGATTTTGATTATGTGGGTAATTCAGTATTCACCTGCCGAGTTCGATAACGCTGCAACAAGAAACGCTGCAACTGATCAAATTTTTGTCTGTCATATGAATCTATGGTGTTTGTTTGAAGATAGGATATGGAGTAAATTGGTGAGTGCAATATCAATGAGTTTTTGTGCATCAGCGAGGAGTCTGTTATCTTTGTTTATGAGTAACAGATGTATAGCAAGTTCAAGTCATATTGGATCGAACCAGGGGTATTTGAATGTGCCCACATCTGTGATAAAGTATATATATGGTGACGAAATTACATTTGATATGTGGGAATTACGATCCATAGAAGTCGAACGATGAAGGGATTGATTAGGTTAAGAGAGAGAAGTCTTTTTTATTCTTTTGTAGTCTTTGTTATTCAGATTTTTTTTCAAAGGGCAAATATGGAAAATTAGGGTAAAATGTGTAGGATTTAGCAAACAAGTGTGCGGAATTTAGCATATACGTAAATAAAAGGGAGAGAAGAAATGATACCAAACTTGAAAGAAAATTGTATAGATAAAGTGTAATTAGTCTTACATACCCAAAAGATTTATACTTGAACACTATAATTAATCTACTCTAAACTAATTTTTGAAGAGAAAATTTGGGAGAAAACTAGTCCCAAACCCTAAATAAAAACTGAAAATGAGGCGCTCTCTCTATGTTCTCTCGGTTCTCTCCTTTCTCTAAATTGTCGAGCTCTCGTTTTTCAAACAAAAAGTGTGTCCTTCCTCTTCCACTGCTTTCCATTTGGTTTTCTAACAGAAGGCCCAACTTGGAATTCTCTTGCTTTTTGTCCATTATTACTTGTAATGTGGCCCATGTGAAGAGTAGACTGGCCACAACAAAAATAAAGCAACAAAGCCCAAGTTGAACAACACACGTGCATAACAACTATAATCTGTGACCCGACTTGCTCCATTTGACTTGTTTTCACTTGACCCATTTAGCTCACTCGGTTTGCGCCCCCGTTTGGTACCAAATAAACAAAACAATAGAAGCAGTACCGAAATCCGACAAAATAATATATAATTGCATTATTTAAATTAATTGTCTAACATTCTATTTAATACTAAAATGAGTAACTAATACTAACTCGGGTCATTAATTCATTCAAAATAAGATGTAAAATGTGGGTTAAAAAGGGTTAAATATTGTGTTATCAGTCATTTAAGGAAATAGAGAAGAAAATGGTGAATAGAAGGAAGTATATAGTACTGCAAATGTACCTAACGACCTAACCATAAGTCCATAACCCTAGAAGTAAACCTACCGCCACACAACTTGGTAGGTGTATGTATATCTTATTTCTATTATTAAACTTATACGATATATTCTCTAGAATATATCGTATCCTTAATACCCTTCCTCGAAATTATTGTAATTTGACAAAATTTCCCAGAGTTTGAAATTACAATAATTAATAAGAAAAAAAAAATCAAATTTTCTCCGTCTCCATAATCTTCTTCATCAATGTGTATATGACTCGCCACTCGCCAGCCACGACAATGATAATGATAATGATAACAATACAATGTATTTATAATACCATAGTAAACCCCTAATACTAGGGCCTAGACGATAGCTGTCTTTGACATATTACAAATCTATATGAGATCTTATTATAATACTTAGGCTGCCTTAGATTGATCACCACCTTAGCCTCCCATTACGAGAGCACCGTTTGTCGAAAACCCCGGTGTGGCCAGTCTCAATAAACTGCTTTGGATGGTCTGGATTATTCCTCTCTTCATTTCTGTCCATTTTCTATAAATGGTTCAAATTATATTCCGCAACACGATCTAACAACCACTTGTTTGATGAGACTGTCTACGAATAATAATTAAATATTATTCTATTAGAGAAAATTGAAGAAAATGGAGATGATTTGTATTCGAGAACAAAAACGTATGATGACAAGTATATGTTCAACGCAAATTCTCATTTGTGACGAGTCAAGTAAAACCCACATGATTAGATAAAACAAATTATTTAGAATTTTTTAGACACTACTCCCTCCATTCAACTCCACATTACAAGTTTGCTTTTTCACGTTTGCCAACGCGTGTTTTACGCGGTAAATATCTTTAGCTACGTATTTTCAAAAATTATAAAAGTTAGATATTCTTAATGTACTCCTAAAGACGAATGAAATAAAATCTCACATGAATATATTTTCACTTATATATCGAGAGAAAATCGACATTGAATGTTCACTTGTGAATAGTGTACAAAGGAGAAACTTGTAATATGGAGTTGAATGGAGGGAGTATAGTTTTTGTCTTATCTACATGTGAGTGACAAATAAGACTTACTGTATGTCCAAAGTCCTAAACCAAGTAGGTAAAATATCTAAATGTTTGGGTAAAATATCTAAAATGACCCGAGTTTTAGAAACAAGAGATAGAGCAGCTAGATGCTAATGCGGAGGTATTGGTGAAAGGATAGGACTTAGGAGAAAATGTGTACGTGGCTATTGTGAATTTCCCAATAATGTTTGGGTCCCACCGTCTTACTTATTTCAGGTCACAAATTTTCATTTAAGACGGTATAATTCTTCTTAAACTTAAGACGAATCAAGTATTATACTCCTTCATATTCTCTAAGATCTTTCATATTCCATAAAACGTCAAATTTACTAAAATCTTCCACTTTCCTTATTTGTCTACTATTTGTGGTTATAATAACTCATAACCTCACATCCTTTCTATTACTTTCATTTACATCCACATATCACCATTCCACTAAATTCTACTCAAAAACAAATGTGGAAGAACTTAGTAAATAGGAGGGAGTATTATTTGTTTTTATAAGATAAATTGTTTTTCCATATGCATTTATATATGCATAGGTGGTATACTGGTATGTACTTGACCCGTTTTGCACTTAAGATGAATAATACTGTCTTAGAGAAGACTTACTGCTTTCTGGCTACTTGTGTACTGTATATTATACTATACTTCTGTACTGTATATTACTATATGTTGAAACAATAACACAGATATTAGAGTTTCACGCTTTGTATATGGACGATTATAAAAGTACTCCTATTCTTGTTTGTAATGAGAAGGTATTTATCACATCTCATAATTATCTTTACTTTTATCATTTCTTTTTTTTTGTCAGAAATTACCTTTTAGTTAGGGTCATTTGTGAACAACTACCTTTCATTTTATTTTTGTCTTTTAACTACCTTTCATTACTTCTTTTTGCAAAAGACTACCAGAATTCCACTTCCGGCGAAAAAAGTCAACTTTTCGTTGTTAGACTTGCTCTTTTCTCCCATTTTCACACATATAACCTAGATTTCTCCATTTGTTCACCCTACAAAATGTGAAAAAGCTCCTCTCCATGGCCCACACCTTTCAATCTCCCTCTCCATCTCCATCGTAAAATCACCTTTACTGTCACCTTCAACTACGTCTTTACATTTTGACAACCTTAGCTTATAGACTACTCACGATTCATCAACCTAATGTCCATGAGTCCACCTCAAACATATTAAAGTACCCTCTTTTTCTCTTCATCGCAAAGATGGTGGGTATAAGAAAACTAATGAGAAAGTAGACAAATAATCCTAAGAGTGAATCAATGATTATTTTCGAATAGTTAACACTAGGCGGCTTTGTTTGCCCATAGTAAATCATTATTGTTGAAGAAGTATTTACCACGTTCTAATAAATTTCCATGGTGGTTTGTTTGATAAATTAGGATTTTGATTCGGGTAAGAGATGGACAAATTGAGGTGATTAATGTTGGGTTTAATCAATATTTATCGTCAATTATTAGGTTTAAGAAGTAAAAAATTAAATTTAACATGAAAATGACGACTCAACGTCGGAGATTTGACTTTTTTTAGTCGGAAGTGGAATTCTAGTAGTCTTTTGCAAAAACAACAAATAAAAGGTAGTTGAAAGCCAAAAATAAAATGAAAGGTAGTTGTTCACAAATGATCCTACATTAAAGGTAATTTCTGACAAAAAAAATCATTTATCATTATTTAAATGATCAATGTCACAAGCTTATAACGCATAAAAATGAGATTTAGGCTTTATTTGGTAAGTGCAGGTGAAACCGGAAAAAGTTGGTAAAAAATCTGTAAAAATAGCTTATTAATTTGTGTTTGATAAAACAAACTCTAAATACAATCACAAATTCTCACTGAAGACATGACATATCCGTCACAAGCTGAAGACGGATACCATTTTACCTCACAATGTACCCACTTTTTCTCTCTCTGCAACACTATTCATGTGGTCCCCTTTCTCCACTAACCCATTTTGTTACCATTTTATCTCACAAAATATCCGTCACAAATGGTAACCCGTCACAAGGGAGATCAATTGAAATACAATTGATATTTAATAAAATGACATGTTATTATTTATATTTATATGTAAATTAATTAAGGGTACAACTTACAAGTGGAACAAAAATATTATAAGTTGTCTGTTTTTTTATAAATGTAAAAAAGAAAACTTTTATTTCAACTACTTTAATTTTATACTCCCTCCATACCTGACCAATGGTAACATGGTAAAAAATGGGGATTTTAAGAAAAAAAAGGGGAAAAACAGGGGCAAAGATGGAAAGTAAGCTAAATATAAGAAGGATTAATGTTGGGTTGGTGATAGGCCCACTACTTGGCATTTGTGTAAATATAAGAATGATATAATTAAGGGTATTATTGTAAAAAAAAACAGCTCATTTATAGTATGTCACCATTGTTGTGGTATGACCATATTAACTAACTGAATGTTGTTTACTAAACACTTATAAGAAAAAAACAATTGAATGAAATATTGGATAAGTAAGTTACTTAACCGTAAGGATAGAGTCTACTTGGTCTAGTAATAAAAATTTAGATGAAATTCTCAAGAATCTCAAATTGAAGTCTCACGAAGGTTTTTATGGCTTGAGATTATGTCTTGTACACTTACTCTAGCATGCCTGGCTGTCATCTAGTAAAAATGGCAGCTGACTTGATATACATGCTTTGCAAGTTAACACGATTATACGCAGTTTTATTTAGTGCCCATCAAAAGATCTGAATATAGTGACTGAGCAAGTACACGTAATTTACAAATTAATATGTATACTGAAAATTTTACCTAATGCATATCAAAAATAGCGGCTTATAGATTACCACATCACAAAAAAAAAAAGTATTTAGTTCAACAAAATGGAGTTGCTGATATGCAAACTCCTATCATTATCTCCTATCAACAAAATGTCGACGCGGCTTTATCTCTCTCCTCCTCTTTAGCTAGCTTGGGGTGTGTCACTAGAGACTGGACTGGTTCGTGGGTCTTGGGCTGGTCTTCCTGCCTGTTTTCTCCCAACCCATATCTTTGCGAGGTCCTTGACATTCGTGATGGGATTAGACGGTCTAGTGGTCTAGGGGTTGGCATTTTGATTGCTTCTGATTGCTTGGATGCTCTTTCCTCTATTTTGCGGAATGATGTTCCTTGTGGCCCCTTCGCTAACATTATTTTTGAGTGTAGGGCACTTTTGCAGGACTCACCCCAGTTGAAGCTGGGTTTTGAGAGGAGATCGGTCAACCGTGTTGCAGATGCTATTGCCCGTTTCTCTCTTTTAGATTCTAGCCCTTGCATGGGTTGCTTTGAGTGGGACTGCGCTCCCCATTTCCTATCCGAACTTTGTATTTCAGATACTGTGTTGGAATATACACCACTTTCCCCCCGACCCGCCCCCTTGATGTAACCGAACTTTTCGTCCTACCTTTTAATTGAAGTACGTCTTTTCCAAAAAAAAAAAAAAAAAAAAAAAAAAAACTCCTATCATTATGAGTCTGGCTGAGATATTTTATGAAATTAATAATGCTTTATTGATACAGTCTCACGCACCAAAGATGCCAAAATCATTGTTAGAAGCATCATAAATCATAATCATCAATCACTATTACGTTAGATTTGAAATCTTCCTCAAAACAAATTTACAGCATTTTGTGTCCATTATTTGAATGCCAAGTGTGGAACTATGATTAACTTAATCGCTTATATCACTTGTAACAATTAATCTCACTATAAAAGGATATATCCGTCTAAAGTGAAAGACGGGTCAAATATGCTTAAAGTGGTCATATTTTTAGGCCCCATGCAACTTGTTGCTTGTCTTATGCTTAAAATGGGTAGATATTTGGCTCGTCTATAGACGGATATCTCCCGTCTATAATGAGAATTAATTTGTGCACTTGTAATTCAGCTAAAAAAGCATATGCCTCTTTTTGAAGGGCAAAAAAAGGATCAATTTTATTTCTAGAAGCAATTTTATTTCTAGAAGAAATATGCATCTTTTAATCAAATGAAAGCAAATTGACGGGTAATTTGCAAATAATTTATTGAGTAGGTTTTGTTTAAAACCGTCTTAAATTAAGATATTTTATAACCTTTTTTTATTTTACTTTTATTTACGTTACTTATGAGTCATCTTAAGGAATTGAGTTGCTAAATATCCACAATGTACAACCAATGAGAGCGTGACAAGCGACATTTGTGACTTAACCTCAATTATCTAGTTTAGGGTTAGGTTAATAATTTAACATGTATAGTTCTAGTTAACTACATTTAAGAAAAAAAATTATGTTTTTTTTTTCAAAATAGTCTAAGGGTTTTTCATAATTATAAATATTTTATATTTATATTTATATTCATGAATTTTTAATATTTTCCGTTTGTTTTTGTTTTTTACATTTTTTTTCAGGAAGTAATGAAATATTGGGAAATGATTATTTTTTATTTTAATTATTTTATTTTTGTTTGTAATTATTAATTTATAATTACTTTGTTAATTTTTAAAAGTTCCTTATTTTAAAATTCCGTTTTTAAATATTCCTTTTTAAGAAATATTGTTAGCTTGATTTTAGGAAAGTTATTTTTGAAAAATTACTCTATTATGTAATAACCCGAAAAAAAATAATAGTAAATATATATATAATACAACGTATAATAAAATACGCCAAACACATGTTATAAATTATACTCCGTGTAACTCTTTCCGTATTATATAATTCTATACATTACTATTATTATAATAATGTTATTATACTTAGATATTGTTATTGTGATATGTATGATGTGTTGGCAAGATAAGTGAAAAAAAGAAATCAATACTATATATTAATTCCAGAAACCAAGGGACTTTGATGTAATTAAAGAAAGTTATACAAATTAATTATACTATATATTTTTAAATTACTAGCACCGTGTGATGGACCCGATTAAGGGATCTCAATGCAAATATTATATAGTTTGAGTTAAAATTAAATTGTATAGATGCTTGATAATTTTCCTAAACATTTGTAGACTAAAACATGGTTAATTTCCTTAAAATAAAATAATTAATTAAGATGGTCAATTTCCTTAAAATAAAATAAATAATTATATCATTATTCCTAAATATTTATAGAAGACTTGAAGATGATCAATTTCCTTAAAATAAAATAATTAATTAGTATAAACATGCACACTTATGGTATTAATTATTATTATTATAAAATTATATATTAAATTTAAAATTTATGTAATTTTATTAAAATTTATAGTTTATTAGATGTAGATGGTAATTATTTAACATACAAATACAAAAATATATTATAAGTAGGTTATAACTAATTCAAGTTAGATTTCATAAGATATAATATATTAATATTGCATGATTCTTAAAATTGCATTTCTAAGTAGTAAAAGCAGTTTCGTCAGTAAAGAAAAGAATTGTAATAACATTAGATATAGTTTTATGATAGCAATCACTCATTTGAATAGTAAAAGTAATAATATTTTCAGCGAGATTATTGAAAGTGGTAGAAACAACAACGAGAGTAGTGAAATAATCAATATTAATGCGGCAATAGTGAAAGTAACAATAATTACGGCGGGAGTAGTGAAATTATCAATATTAATGCGGCAGTAGTGACAGTAACAATAATTACGGTAGGAGTAGTGAAAGTAACCGTGATTATGGGCAAGTAGTAAAATGTTATTACTATTGTTTCATTAAAAAAAATATTAACAGCGAGAGTAGTGAATTTGTCTCAAAATTTATTTCATCGTAATTTTAGGATATGTCATTTAAAAATATATTAATGATAAATTTAAGGGTTATGCAACTTTAAGTAATTTTATTTAATGAAAAAAAAAATTAATGGTAAGTAAAGGTAGCACGGGCGAAGCCGGGCACCAATACTAGTTCTTACCCATTGTAGAAGACAAAGCCCATTTGACAACATATTAGTATATTACTTACCTTGTGTGGAAGGTTTTTAACCGACTTTGACGGGCCATCTCAAATCATGATTATTGTCTACACTAACACACAAAGAAAATGAGAGTTGCATGAATGTTTTTACCTTAATACGTCTAGCTGCTTCCTTATGTATATATTAAGGTATGATTTCAGGACCCTTTATCGTAGAAATTAGTAATTTCTTTGAAATAAGATGATATTATAAGTAAATATTTATAGAATTAATGATTATAGAGTCCATGTTATATATTGTTGTTATACCCTTCACATGTTAATTTTATGTCCTTTATACTATAGTGTTTTCATGCTCATTTTTCATATAATGTTCATTTGGCCATTTGTTACATTCGGGATACGATTACGGAAGGGGGCAACATTACAAATTTATCCTGTGTACATGGAAGGGGGCACGTCCCCATGTGAACTATGGTTCTGATTATTACTGGTGAAAGTGCCAGGGGTTTACACGGGTCTTAGATCTGAGATCCTGTGTGACACCCCGCGATAACGCGGAAAATATAACTAATAAAATGCGGAATTTTAGGGAATTTTTGAAACTTTTAAAATTTAAAGCGCGGGTTCACCAAAATCTAAAACATAAATAAAGAGTGCGGAAATGAAGATTTTAAATTATACAATCGTGATAGTCGAGGTGAGAGAAAATATATCCCTCGAATGACAATACAATAAAAGGTGAATCTAAGCAATCCTAATAAACCGACTACAAGGCCAAAGTGCTCGCTAGCTCACACATGTCTTCACCCCATGAATGCATCACTAATACCTGTCATTCATGTAAACATGAACGCCACAGTCAGTAGGGAGTAACTCAAGGTTCTCCCAGCCACAAAATGTCGAAACGAACATAACAAAGAACTAAAATAGGTAAGTCATGTAAGACTCTTACAAAAATATGGATATCAAGTTTATGTTTAAACATGGTGATTAAATGAGATGAAACAAGATAGATCAACATTAACATGATAACGGTTAAACTATTCATGTGAGACAATTAAATAATATGAAAGACAAGGAAACAGACCCGGCCACTTAGCCACGAGTACGTATTTCAAGGAGATATGGCCAAAATAATCATCCAAATAATGCAAGACATTTATTACTCTTAAACTATAATTTTCCCGGGTAGGACTACGATAATAATACGGTCCTAGTCTAAATCTGCAGATTCTCGGGTGTACATCCCGATTCGACGTGCGCCAGCACAGCACGCACCCAAGACTCGACTACTAAGGAGACCGAGTACCCAAATCGCCAGAACAGCACGAAAGTGGCGGAAAGACTAAGATAAGACTCACTTGCCAGAACAACACAAGTGGCCGAAAGCCGTACTTGCCAGAACAGCACAAGTAGGCCAAAACCGTACTCGCCAGAACAGCACGAGTAGGTCAAACCCGTGCTTGCCAGAACAGCACAAGCAGGGCAAAAAGTATGTCAAGCACATACGATGGTAATATGGCATTTCTACAAGAATACGACTCTTCCAAGTAACTATTTATAATATCCTTTTCATGCTTGTAACATATAAATAAACATCTCATTTCATAATTATATGTGCCGGTTAAATAGAATAAACAAGTACAACAAACAAGTACATGGGACGGGATTATTAATGTCACACTCATACTTATAGCTTGCATCTCACCATAAGTACGGATGGGAACATCGGTCCCGACGATCATACCGCAACTAGAGGGCCTATGGCTCACCCCTAGTGTCCGATAGGACCACGACTCACACCACCGAACAATACAAGACATTATCAAGGATATGACTCGTACAAATACTTATGATAAATTTCTCATACGTATATTATATTACTAAACATTCCCTTTTCATAATTTAACATGCCGTTTAAATAAAATATAATAAGGTATAATGAATAATTTACGTTACGTGAAAACCGAGGTAGAATATGAACACTCAATTATGGATCATTTATAGGTTCATGTCATCCTAATGGGTTGGTCCAAGGAGCTAAAGTATGATCACAAGCCCACTTCAAGACACAACACAAATTTCAATTGAAGAAGATGAGAAACAAGGGCTATAAGCCTATACTCAATTATAAGGGTTGGCCCAAACATAACATGCCAATCAACCCATTACCAACACAATCTAAAAGAAACAACAAGGGAAAGGAGTAAGGAAAACATGGGTGTGCTACCCTTTTCCCCCGTGACCGACCCCAACACACAGCCCGGTCCCAGCCACGCAAACCCGAGCTCGGCCACGTCGTGGCCAGACCGCACTTCGCCTTTTCCCGCACCAAAAACAGTCCTCAAACAGAGGTAAAGCAGTTCAAGACCCGGTATAAAACAAGGCTCAACGGTCCAAAATGAGGTTTTCAAAGCGGGAAAAATAAGTATACATGAGACCACATTAATGCGAGGCAAAATGAGCGAGAACACCAGTCCACGGGACTGATTTGTCCGTCCCAAAACAGGGACTAAAACAACTCATACGCAGTACCAAAAGGGAGTTCCAGCAGCCCTTTTTGTGTAAATTCAAGACATAAAATCGAGGGCAAGGCAAAACGGATCAAACACGCTGTCGATACAAATAACCAGCACCAATGTCGTCCAAGAATACAAAAAAAAGGGGGCAGAAACGGGAATTGCAGCATCTTACAAGGACGGAGTGAGTAGTGAACTCAACAACTACTCCCATACCCGATTCCTGTCTGAAACGAGTCCAAGACCTCCAATCAATCGTGCAAAATGACCATTTTCAACACAAAATCAACCCCATTCATGAGGTACATACAAAGACTCAAACTTTACGATAAATGAAGGTAAAAACGAGTAGGAAGGACGGATTCCCGACATTTTGTCAAGTAACCTATCACCGTTACCTTTTAAATTCTTTAACGAACTCGATTCTGACTCAAAGTTATTCCAGACCGTCCAAGCTTGCAGCTAGACAACACAAAACACGAGTTTAGCAAAGAAATTCGAGCCATAAAGGAACGGCCGAACAGAAACAGAGGGCAAGATGGCGTCTTTCTTACCTTTAGAGAAGGAGGATGAGAAGGGGAAGCTAGTGGCGCGAGCATTAGCGAAAAAGGTTGAGGAATGAGGTTGAGATCTGAGGTAGAAGATGGCGGAAATGAAGTTGCAGCTGAACTTGTACAATTGTTGCTGTTGTTTGTCTTGTTGTAGCGTGAAAAAGGAAGAAGGGATAAGAAGGGGGTGGGGGTCACGGGTAGAAATGACAATAATAATAATAATAATAATAATAATAATAATAATAATAATAATAATAATAATAATAATAATAATAATATATAAATATGTATAAAAGTGATTTAAAGGTAGAGTGTAAGAGGGTAGGTGAGCGTGCTGTCCAAATTTGGTTGGTCCGGATTAAAGTAGGTACATAGTGACATGTGACGGTCTATAACTAGGCGGAAATTATGTCTCGGGTTTATATTAACTTGAGACGGAAACTAATATTATTACTGTCACTATTATTATCCGACCAAAAATACGTATACATATATTCTTATATAAATTATGTCTTAAAAATATAATTTAATAATAATACGTATTTTTATATAAACGAGCTTTTATATATTACTTTTATAAAAATCGTGTTTGACATAAAATTAACTAAACTGAATAATTCAAAAGTATTTAATAAAGTGATTAAACGGTCTAATAGATTTTAAATGTCAAAATGGGAAATTCGCGGGTGTTACAATCACCCCACCTTTTAAAAAGTTTCGTCCTCGAAACCTGAAGGTAGAAAAGAAAAGTTATTAAAAATAAAACTGAACTTTTAAAATCGGTGACCAAAACATTAAAAGGTTACTTATCGTAAGAATTAAAATTCGTTCAAAAGCTTCAAATAAAATTTTCCGACATAACAGATCGAAATGTAAATCATTCTATAAATCAAAAATCAAAATTTTCAAAAACATTTAACGGAGAGTTTTCAAAAGTGTAAGTCTCATTCATGGAACGAAATTGCTTTTGTCGTGCACACAAGAACGCTAACTTTCCGAGTCAAAGACAGATTTAAAACAAAATCAATTCGCCGACAAGCGTAGAACAAGTTATCAAACGTCTCCAATAACGAGTTCTAACATCCGATCAATGTCAAAATCAAAAGAAAAAAGATAATTAACTCAAATTTTCTTTTGCAAAAGCCAAAATAATAATAATAATAATAAAATGAAGGTTTCACCTTTAAACTCAAAAGGGAGTCAAATTTCTGAAAATGTAATATTAAACCTTGACAAAGAAACCATAAATAGATCAAAGTTAACGGAAATTGGGTAAAATTTAAATAAATCTCGGGTTTAGCAATCAAAATCACGATAGTAAATTTATACTTCAAAGAACAAATAGGAAACTAAATCAAATTTTCATTTTCAACCCTTTTAAAATAGGTAAATTTTGTAAGAGTAATATATATTTTTGACAACGAATCAAAAATGGTAATCTGAAAAGCTTAGAAATTGTACGAAAAGAAGAGTAACTTAGACAGCATAAATACAAGGTACGCTAAGAAAGGATCCAACTTAACCAACAAAAGAGCTATGACGAACTCCCTAGAGGTAAGAATTGAATTCAAATCAACAAAGATGTCAAAGATAGAGTTTCACAGGTTACGAGTATCCAATTTAAAGGAGGAGCATGATGAAACGAGAAAGAGAGGTATGAACGGTAACGCTTATGGCCAAAGAAGAATGGGAATTAGATAACAAGGAAACGCCAGGTACTCCAATCTCAAGTAACAACATCATCCTAAACGGTTCCAAAAACTTCCTAACCACAAAACTTATAACCACAACACTCCCAGGGATTTCCTCAGATCACTTACGTTACTTCATCCTAGGCTATTCCATGAAACAAGGTACTTCCACAATAAGTGTGATCTCATCATTCCAAATCCTCAAACATCCACAAACAACTTCCACAAGATCAAGGTCAAAGTTTCCAACAAAGCTATACACATGTCCAACTAGAGTCAACTACGGGTATCTCAAAATGGTAAAATCCTCAATCAAGGATCCTAATTCCAAGCTCTAAATTCTCAGAAAGTTTTCCTCAAATATTCCACAAGGTTAACAAAGACTTCTTAATACTAAATCTCTCTCAACCGGAGAACTCTCAAGAGCCAACTAATATCAAATCACATTACCAATCCATTATGGTCACCATCATCCCAATGTATAGTTTTTCAAATCCGATATCCTAGAACTTTACTTACCATCGAGTTCCCAAGAATCAAGGTATTAGTTGTAACAACGCTTTATCACCTCAAAGTTCCTAAAACCATAAATTGAAACTATGCTCTTTAACCTAACAATTGGTGTCAACCATACCATTATCCTTTCTAGTTACTAAAACAAGCGCTAAGACTTCCCAACAATGTAGCTTACTCTCACTCTCATACCATACCTCAAGTAGTAATCAATATCACTCACTTAAACCAACTAATAATCCCACCATTAGCTTTTCTCATATGGTTATACACGTCTTCAAACTCTCATGTCCAAAGTGATTATGGAAGCCAGTCAAAAACTCGACTTACTTAGTCAATTCTATATCCTCAAATCCACCATTCAATTTCATCCACCTTAGGTCAAGTACTAAGCACTAGCATCCCAAACATAAACAACAAAGCCAAGTTCTATAACCTTAGTAACCAATGCAACTCACACTTGACACACAAAATCCACCAATCAAATATACTCACTTTATCAAGGATCTAGGTATACGAACCATCAAATATGTCGCATCACACTACCTAAGTCTTTCCAACATCAAATCCTCTCAAAACCAGGTTTAAGGGAACATAACAATCTCCTCAAAAGTCAAGTTTTCCAACCAAGGTCAACATTCCTCAAAAGAAAGAGTACCATCAAAAGGCATTAAGGGAGGATAAGCAAGGAACAAAGGACAAGTTAGAAGTACAAGAGTAGCTTTCAAAGTAAAATAGAAGAGAGTTTAGAAGAAGGATAAGCACAAGAGATAAGAAGTAAGGCAAGATACACAATGAATGAGAAGCATCTTCGAGGAAGTAGAAGCATTCTTCAAGGGTTGAACAAATCTTCAATCTTCGGCAATAGGCATCAAGATTTGATCTCCACATAGGTAAGCTCACGGTCATTGATACAAGGGCACAACAATCATTAATTGACAATCAACAAACATGTTAGATCCTAACAAAGAGCAAACACACTACAGACTACCACCTTAGGTTCTTAAGTCTACCCATCTCTCATTTATTATTCGAAGTCAAGTTCAAATTTAAATTTGGGTACACGTTTGTGCGTCGGGAGCAACATAGGCTCTGATACCAACTGTGACACACCGCGATAACGCGGAAAATATAACTAATAAAATGCGGAATTTTAGGGAATTTTTGAAACTTTTAAAATTTAAAGCGCGGGTTCACCAAAATCTAAAACATAAATAAAGAGTGCGGAAATGAAGATTTTAAATTATACAATCGTGATAGTCGAGGTGAGGGAAAAAATATCCCTCGAATGACAATACAATAAAAGGTGAATCTAAGCAATCCTAATAAACCGACTACAAGGCCAAAGTGCTCGCTAGCTCACACATGTCTTCACCCCATGAATGCATCACTAATACCTGTCATTCATGTAAACATGAACGCCACAGTCAGTGGGGAGTAACTCAAGGTTCTCCCAGCCACAAAATGTCGAAACGAACATAACAAAGAACTAAAATAGGTAAGTCATGTAAGACTCTTACAAAAATATGGATATCAAGTTTATGTTTAAACATGGTAATTAAATGAGATGGAACAAGATAGATACACATTAACATGATAACGGTTAAACTATTCATGTGAGACAATTAAATAATATGAAAGACAAGGAAACAGACCCGGCCACTTAGCCACGAGCACGTATTTCAATGAGATATGGCCAAAATAACCATCCAAATAATGCAAGACATTTATTACTCTTAGACTATAATTTCCCCGGGTAGGACTACGATAATAATACGGTCCTAGTCTAAATCTGCAGATTCTCGGGTGTACATCCCGATTCGACGTGCGCCAGCACAGCACGCACCCAAGACTCGACTACTAAGGAGACCGAGTACCCAAATCACCAGAACAACACGAAAGTGGCGGAAAGACTAAGATAAGACTCACTTGCCAGAACAACACAAGTGGCCGAAAGCCGTACTTGCCAGAACAGCACAAGTAGGCCAAAACCGTACTCGCCAGAACAGCACGAGTAGGTCAAACCCGTGCTTGCCAGAACAGCACAAGCAGGGCAAAAAGTATGTCAAGCACATACGATGGTAATATGGCATTTCTACAAGAATACGACTCTTCCAAGTAACTATTTATAATATCCTTTTCATGCTTGTAACATATAAATAAACATCTCATTTCATAATTATATGTGCCGGTTAAATAGAATAAACAAGTACAACAAACAAGTACATGGGACGGGATTATTAATGTCACACTCATACTTATAGCTTGCATCTCACCATAAGTACGGATGGGAAAATCGGTCCCGACGATCATACCGCAACTAGAGGGCCTATGGCTCACCCCTAGTGTCCGATAGGACCACGACTCACACCACCGAACAATACAAGACATTATCAAGGATATGACTCGTACAAATACTTATGATAAATTTCTCATACGTATATTATATTACTAAACATTCCCTTTTCATAATTTAACATGCCGTTTAAATAAAATATAATAAGGTATAATGAATAATTTACGTTACGTGAAAACCGAGGTAGAATATGAACACTCAATTATGGATCATTTATAGGTTCATGTCATCCTAATGGGTTGGTCCAAGGAGCTAAAGTATGAGCACAAGCCCACTTCAAGACACAACACAAATTTCAATTGAAGAAGATGAGAAACAAGGGCTATAAGCTTACACTCAATTATAAGGGTTGGCCCAAACATAATGATACCCGTCGTGAGGTGTCAAAAATAAGATTTATAATTTCCAACTACAACTATAGCTAGCGGCAGTCGGGTCGAACCACAGAGAGGCAGATGTAAATTCTAGTTGTTTAAATTCAGTCTAAGGTAACAATAAGGTGGGGGGTTTGATTTGAATTGGTCTATAGCTAAGAATAAATTAAGACAGTAAACTAAAAAGACGGATTAAACAGATAAAGAAGGTGTACTAGGATGGTCGGTTCATTAAAGCTTCGACGGCAGCATACTAAGTCGGTCTGAATCAAACACAGGTGAGGCGGGAAAACAAGAGGTCCTCTCGGTCCACTCTTAACAGATAGCATCTTTCGATCTCGCTATAAGTCCCTAATATCACTAATACTGACTCTCGTCCTGAAAAGTGACTAACGGTCTAAACTATACCTATCTTTCGATCTCAAAGACATTTAGTCATTTTAATTGGTGGTCTAACAACCGTCCCCTATCTTTCGATCTAATGGGTCAGTCATAAATTAAGCATCTAACTGGTCGCATGCATTCGATTCGTTAAATACAACATTAAAATCAATTAAAACGAAAGGTAACCTCACGTGGTCAGTCGATCGACCAGGTAAGGCAGTCGATCGACTGACACGCGAATTCAGTCCAATTTAATACTATGCCGCGTACGCCATAATTCGCCTACATCCTAGCACAATTGATTTAGCTACTCATGCTGAAAGTGATAACAACAATAATACTAGGGCATAAAAGTATTGAATTCATAATTAAAGCGGTAGGACAAACAATTAACATGCAACAATAAGATGGTTCGGGAATCTAACTAGCAATTCTATACTAATAACGAAATAGAAGTGAATTGAAATTAGGGCAGAAAAATACCGAGATTGCAGAGGGAAGATTAAGAACAAGAACGAAAATTCCAATGCTAACACTTTTCCAAACCCTAAATACGATATTCTAAAACTGAATGTGAAACTTAGATAAAAACTGGATGCTAAACTGATGTTTCTAGGTTACGTTATATAGCAACTAACGTAACTTTATTTCCTAAACCTAACATAACTTTGGGCTTCAAGATTCACGGTCTTTTAATTCTCGTCTGGAATAGCATATTGGTCGATCGACTGCTAGGACTGGTCGATCGACTGAATAGCAATGAACAAAAGTAGCTTCGGAACCCGATGGTTGGTCGATCGATGATGGCGATGGTCGATCGATCGGCTGAGTGCTACTTGACTTCTATAAACTCGTGGATTTGTCTTTTGGGCCTTGAATTGCGCACCAAGCTCGTTCCTCGGGTGAATACTTCACGTCAAATGCAATGCAAGATATTCGGGGACGGATTTAGCTCGATTTCCGCTGGATTCTTCACATTTCTGCAATAATGTACAAAAGTACGGAAGTAGACGGAAATAAGGAGAAATGTAGCATAAACTACATGAATGAGCTCTGAAATGCGTGTAAAATGGGATGTAAAATGTCATATAAAAGACACGCATCAAACTTCCCCAAACCAGACCCTTGCTTGTCCCCAAGCAAGAACTAGACTCGATCTAATGACCTAATGGAACGAGTTCAATCTCAGAGCGAAATGCAACATGTAAAGCCTAAACCAATTTAATGCACAACCAACAATCAATTAGCAAATGAATCATGCAAACGAGTTATGGAGCCGTTAAAACTACTGAACCGTCAACTGTAGAGACTTATCAAATTGGACTCTCATCGGTCGCTCATACCACTTAATAAACACAGGTGAGTATATGTAAGATAGAAAGAAGTAAATGTAATGACGCTCACCTAACTACGACCTATAAGAACATGCCTGCAGTCTAATATGAAAGCAATCTCTACAACCGTACATACGCATTCCAATCAACAAATGACCATGACACATGCCGAGGTATATATGGATATGTGAGGCTATGGGTAAGAAGAGGCAAAACATTTATGGGAAAGTGGAGGTACAGGTGATCAAGCTAGTACCAAAACGGAACCATATGGCAACATCCAACTTCTTGCTCAAATTCAATCGAAACGGTGCTATAGCAAGCACAAATCTCACAGTCTCCAGGTATAAAAGTAATCAACTAACTCCCCATAAAATATGTATAATACATGGGAGCAAAAATCGCCAAAAGAAGGATTTGGATTATGCGAATTGATTCTTTCTCTTTTTCTCGAACCTCAGTCGATCGACCAAAAGGGGCAGTCGATCGACTGCTTAAACAGTACAGAACTCTTTTTTTTTCGAATCATTTTTTTCATCTTTTTTTTTTTCTTTTTTTTTTTTTTCTATTTCTTTCTTTGTTTCTTTCCTTCCTTTATTTCATCTTCCCAATAACGTCTCAACAGAGCATATGCCACCAAAAATGAGTAACAACTCTGATAGGCTATCGCACACCTATGCAAAAATACCCTTTGGTACAACAAATGAATGTAGTATTTAAGGGGTCGAATTCCACAGAGAGCTAGGTGGTTATTATTTAGTTGTTATGAAATGAGTTTTATCTTAATAAAAAGTGGTTGATGGGATTGAGTTGATTTATAAATAATGATGTAAAAACTGTGAATAAAACAATATATGAAAATATGCAAAAACAATATGATTAAAAGATTGTCTAGGGAAATCGGGTCACACATGCAAATTTATAAATGTATCATGTTAAACTCGGATTAGGTAACGTTAACTAATTGTTTAGGTCATTAGACACCCACCTCTCGGCATTAGTGTCCCAACCATAGAACAGGTCCTAGAGAAACTCTCGTC
Organism: Silene latifolia; assembly: GCF_048544455.1. Classification (NCBI taxonomy): domain Eukaryota; kingdom Viridiplantae; phylum Streptophyta; class Magnoliopsida; order Caryophyllales; family Caryophyllaceae; genus Silene; species Silene latifolia. The sequence continues at coordinate 7,574,945 of NC_133530.1, read as the reverse complement.
TATGACTAGGTCGTCCTACTACACATGCTTAGTCTAATTCAATTCTGTGCCTCTCGACTTATAGAATGAATGAACAAACTTAATCTATGAATAAGGCCTTTAAACGTAGATTAAACATTATGGTGCAAACATGTGTTAGAAACAACTATACAATATTAACTTATCCTTATTTTGACATTTACATATTACTTAATCATGCATGGCTTCCTTTATTCCCTAGACAAAGGAAATTACTCTAACATGTTGGAGTTGTAAACTAAACTAATGTTAATTAGAATGATAGATAACATAGTGCAAATAAGAAATAGAATTACCTTGAAGTAGGAAATGGAAATGAAGAATAAATGCAAATGGAAATAACTTGAAATGAAGCTTGAATATAACTTGAACTTGATAATAGAAATATTGTAACAAACTAATATAAACTAAAACTAAACTAAACTAAACTACCTACTAATATTTAGAGAGAATTTAGGAAGAAAAATATGTGTAAGAGGTCCCCAAGAAGTGTCGACCAAAGCTTCTATTTATAGGAGTGAAGGGAGTAACGGAAATAAGCTACAGGGGGCTAACCCCGATCGGGGCCACCCAACCCCGATCGGGGTCGTGGTATTTCTCAAATTTCTCTTAATTTCGTCTTAACTTTGCACTTAATGTTGATGCGGAATCCGATGCTTATGTCTTAATGCGTCCGTCTAAGGTATCTTAAGCATCCTTTGGCATCCAATGCAAACTCTTATCATGGGCTTTCATTTGGATTTCATTTCTTTACATATCCACCAACTAAGATTGGTTTCCTCTTGCTCGGGTTTTCCAATTTCTTCCCGAAATGCCCCTATGCTTCCCGAAACTCCTTTGCGTGATCAAGACTGGCTCTCATTAGCCTCGTGAACTCTTGTACTTGCTACTTTGACGGGAAAAAGCTACTAAAAGCTTAATTTCCTACAAAACACAATAGAAAACAAGCAAGCACAACTAGAACACAGAATTAGCTCACAAACACTAACATTAGTGCAAATGACATGCAAAATAGAGGTAAAATAGGGGGTTAAAATGTATATAAAATGGACCTATCAAACTCCCCCAAGCTAAACCCTTGCTTGTCCTCAAGCAAGATCATCCCAACATTGCAAATCCCAAGTAGCTAACAAGCAATTGATTCAAATCCCGAAACAACATGGGCATAAGGATAAAGCAGAACACGGATGAGATTTACACGACGGCGTAGCATGGAAAACTTGAAATGAACCTTTAAGCTCTTGCATGATCTTTCGACTTATGGACTCTCACGGTGCACTCAAACTCTTTTATATGTGAAAGGACAATTTTGTGAATAAACACTCAACTATCCTCGACTTATAACAATGTGCCCGCAATCTAATATGGTAATCAATCAAAACTAGTAAGCCAAAACAGTCAAATGTAAGCATGATACAGAAGCCAAATGGGTAGGAAGAAGTTAATATGTAATGGGTAAGAAGGGGGAACAAATAAATTATGGATTGTGGAGCTAATGTCAAGCTAGCAACAACCAAATGTAAGGATGCTCAATCCCAATTCTAACCCAATTTTGGGATTTTAATCATAAGTAAACTCTCCAAAATATATGAATAATGCATGAGAGTTTCTCACATCAACTTCTTCTTCTCTTTTTCTTTTTCAATTCATACTTCTTTTTTCATTTTCTTTCATGCTTTTTTTTTTCATTTTTTTTTTCTCAACTTTTTTTTTTCTTTCTTGATTTTTCATTTCAATTCATCATCACTTTTTTTCTTTTTCTCTTTTTCTTTCCTTTCTTGAGCATTAAGACCAAGCTCACATGATATTCCAAACTTTGAACCAAATCCCAATTGAGCACCCAAACAAAACCAAACAAAGCTACTAGCTCAACAAGGTAGGCAAATTATAATGTAGCTAAAGATAAATGTTTGTGAAGGGGTCAAAAAGGCAAATATAGTCATGTGAATGGCTCCAAAATGCTATAACAAATGAATGAATGCTTACCAAGAGATGAAATGAAAACCATATTTGTGCGTTTTGATGAAACACACCATATAAGGAGACACCTACACTCACCTAAGAGAGACCGGATATGGATGCATCGGTCAAAAGGGGGCTCTACCTTACCATTTTGTAGCTTACCACAAGTCAAGATCAAGCCTATTCGGTTCATTCTCCATCTCCCACCTACTATGTCAAGACATCCCCATGTATGCTATATCCCGTCAAATGTAGTGACTCAAGAGCTATCAAGCCAAAAATGGGACAAACAAGAGGAATTAGAGCAAAAACAACACAAATTTTTCAAAAAATCTCACTAAATCTACACTAACTAGATGTAAAAACTAACTATAAATTTCGAAAATTGTTGATTTTTTCAATTTATTTGAAAGCAATAAAACAACTAGACACACTAAAACCCTCCCCCAAGCTAAAACATCACATTGTCCTCAATGTATAAAACGGGGTTGACCACAAAAGAAAGACAAGTACAGCCAACAAGGGGAGATGGAAATGACACATGCGGAAAATAAAGAAAATAAATGCATACTAAATTTTAGAAGCCTCCCCCAAGCTAGCTTGAGAAGGGGCTTGGGAAGAAAGGACTTTTGTTTCTGAAAAAGCTCGTCAAAGCCCTTAGAAGTCTATCATATATCTGCGCATGAGCTATATGAAAACATATGTAAGCAATTAACAAGATATATGCATAATAGATCAAAGTTAGAGATTTGTAAATCTCATCAATGCTCATATGTAAGACTTCAAACAATACCACCCAGTCACTCCTCTCATCAGCAAGAGGTGGAGTATCATGTTTAAGACCATAAAATAAATCGTTAGTGTACAAAATATCATTCTTAATGGTCTCAAATGGGTGATAAGAAGAATCTAGCAGGTAGGACTCATCAATAATGAGAGGCGTATCCCATTCATTTTCTAAATTAATATCACTAAGTCCTTTATCTACCTCGGTTGGATCAACATTATCTTGTACAAATAAATCGTCAAGGGAGTCAAAAGACTTGGGAGAAGCCTCATGAGAATCACAATGAAGCTCGACAAATTCATTTGTGGGAGATAACTCATCTACAACAAGGGGTTCAATGTCATCAATATGAGTCTCTGCATCTTCTTTTGGAATGACACTAGATGGGACTTTTAAAGATAAAATTGGACCATCATCATTGTCATCACCCAAAAGTTCAAAATCATTAGTAACGGAAGACCCAAATTGGGGAGACGGAGAGACAAGAGGAGACATAATAGACTCGCTTACTTGAATAGGCTCACATGGACTTAATTCCTTTTGAGAAAGTTGTTCTATTTGAGCTTGAAGCACTTCAATCTTCTCTTTGATTCTCTCTCTTTCTCGACATTCGGAGGCCATATAATTCAAGAAATTCCATAGATCCTCCTTCCCAAGCAAGTTGTAGTAGTTCCCATTATTCAAACGAAGAGCCATGTGACGTGTCTCGAAGTTCATGCCTTGAAGTACAACAACACCCATGTAGAGATTGTCATAAGTGTATCCAAGAGAATAGAGAACACGAACGTAAGCATAAAATCGATCAAGATAGTCATGGAAAAGCTCATTCGCTTGTTGCGGGAGAAATCGATCCATCATACATTGATCCATCATTATGAAATAGGCCAAGCTTTAATACCTACAAAATAAGTACTAAAACTACAAGAAAACGGTGAGATAAATCCTAAGGAACAAGTGTTCCCTAGGACAAGATAAGATAAAACTCAACAACTAAATAACAAACAAAACCGTGCTCCCCGGCAACGGCGCCAAAATTTGATAGGCTTATCGCGTACCTATGCAAAGATAAATTCCCTAGACAACAAGTTAATGTAGCAATAGGGGTCGAACACAAGGAAACGGGAATTACTTCGTGAATTGCTATGGGTAGATTTTTATCAAGGTCGATTACGATTTGGTTTGGTTTGGTTGTTTGATGATTAATAAGAATTATGATGTAAAATTATATGATAAAAGGGAGTCTAAGGGGTTCGGGTCACACATGCAAGGGTAAATATATTATCATGATAAACTTGGTACTAACAACATTGTCAATTGCTTAGGCTTAAAGATACCCATCTTACGATATTAGCATCAACCATAGACCGGGTCCTAGAGAAACTCTCGTCCATGACTAGGTCGTCCTACTACACATGCTTAGTCTAATTCAATTCTGTGCCTCTCGACTTATAGAATGAATGAACAAACTTAATCTATGAATAAGGCCTTTAAACGTAGATTAAACATTATGGTGCAAACATGTGTTAGAAACAACTATACAATATTAACTTATCCTTATTTTGACATTTACATATTACTTAATCATGCATGACTTCCTTTATTCCCTAGACAAAGGAAATTACTCTAACATGTTGGAGTTGTAAAATAAACTAATGTTAATTAGAATGATAGATAACATAGTGCAAATAAGAAATAGAATTACCTTGAAGTAGGAAATGGAAATGAAGAATAAATGCAAATGGAAATAACTTGAAATGAAGCTTGAATATAACTTGAACTTGATAATAGAAATATTGTAACAAACTAATATAAACTAAAACTAAACTAAACTAAACTACCTACTAATATTTAGAGAGAATTTAGGAAGAAAAATATGTGTAAGAGGTGTGTAAGAGGTCCCCAAGAAGTGTCGACCAAAGCTTCTATTTATAGGAGTGAAGGGAGTAACGGAAATAAGCTACAGGGGGCTAACCCCGATCGGGGCCACCCAACCCCGATCGGGGTCGTGGTATTTCTCAAATTTCTCTTAATTTCGTCTTAACTTTGCACTTAATGTTGATGCGGAATCCGATGCTTATGTCTTAATGCGTCCGTCTAAGGTATCTTAAGCATCCTTTGGCATCCAATGCAAACTCTTATCATGGGCTTTCATTTGGATTTCATTTCTTTACATATCCACCAACTAAGATTGGTTTCCTCTTGCTCGGGTTTTCCAATTTCTTCCCGAAATGCCCCTATGCTTCCCGAAACTCCTTTGCGTGATCAAGACTTGCTCTCATTAGCCTCGTGAACTCTTGTACTTGCTACTTTGACGGGAAAAAGCTACTAAAAGCTTAATTTCCTACAAAACACAATAGAAAACAAGCAAGCACAACTAGAACACAGAATTAGCTCACAAACACTAACATTAGTGCAAATGACATGCAAAATAGAGGTAAAATAGGGGGTTAAAATGTATATAAAATGGACCTATCAAACTCCAAGAACACAGACTACTAGCTTGACAAAGGACAGACTAAATGTAGGATGTAGTAATTAGGACAAGAAGGATATTTTTGGCAGTGTGGAGTTCATGGGCAAAACGAATAAGGGGAAACCTCTACCACATGTGTCAACTAACCACAGACCGAATGCGTACAGGTATTAAGAAGATCAAGTTCATATTTATGCACATTTATGTGACATGCCTCATAAGGAGTACTACTCACATTCCTAAATAAACCGGTCATAGATGTCACCAGTTATAGGCTCTAAATCTCAGAAATATGATGTAGTTTGCCAATTTTCAAAGTCAAGTCTCAAGTTCAGCAAATAATTAACGAAAACTCGTAGACTATGCATATATGATTCTACTAATAACATGTTAATCAAGCAAGGCTCAGGCAAAATAGGTGCAAAATGCAATATCATCCTTGAAATACTACCGTTCCGACTCGACCTATATGCTAAAATAAACGTGCATTTTATGGAAATTTTTGAAATTTTTCAATTTTTTTGAAATTTTTTTTAATATAAGAATGAAATAAACAATGCAAAACAGAATGTAAGCGTGAATGCAAGCAAATGATATGCGACGCAAAACCCTTCCCCAAACCAAATCACACAATATCCCCATTGTGCAAAATCATGTAATGAAGAAAAGAGAAATGGGAATTTGCGGGAAAATGAAATAAATAAGACATGAAGTGAAAATCGGGAACTTACAAGACTTTAAGCGCAGCAAAAGGGAAACCTCCCCAAACCAGCGTGAGCTAGGAGGTTTCAGTAGCCAGCAGTGCTACTAAAAGGTACCTGAAAGACAAATAAAACCCACGCATAAAATCGAGAAGACAATTTTGAAGCGGTAAAATATGTGCACAATTGAGAAAATTAGAAGAAATAAATAATTTGACGGAAAGAAAAGTGGAGTAGAAAACTCCCTTAAGTCCGCATATCGACCAAACACAGCAGGGGAGAGGTCATGAATAGGTACAGCAGCGTCCTTGGTCGATCGACTAAGGACGGCAGTCGATCGACCAATGTGTCAGGAACAGTAGCTCCTGGAAAGTACAACTCAGTCGATCGACCAATGTAACCAGTTGATCGACTGAAAATACTGCTGTACTCCTTATTTCTTCGTATTTGCTCAATAACTTGAGCTAATGAGGTCTAAAAACCTGCAAGTGCACAATAATACGCGCCCAAAATTGCGCAAATCCCAAAATAAAGTCTCAAACGTAAAAAATCCTAAGCAAGCAAAATAAAATGCAAAGTTTTCGCGCACACAAAAGCAATAAAAGAAAAATGTCTAACAAAATCAAATAAAATGAAGTTTATAAAGAGCTCGATCAACTAATAGTTGATCAAGAATGACCACGGTATGGCCCACTTCGTCGGCTTTTGGCTACTAGAGGTAGCCTCAACGGTGCTTATTTGAGCAGCTGCACCCTTCTTAGCTCCCACGTCCGTATGGCTCAACGGATCAACACTATCATCATCTCCCCAGTCAAGGATCTCTTCGGGCTTATCAGAATCCAAATCAGACTCTCTGGCTGTGACCGGCTCGTCATCAACTACCTCATCAATTCCATAACTCAGGCAACCAAGACCTCCTCTTTGAATGATAGGCTTCTTTACGGTTGAAGCAACTTGCAGCACTTCCTTCCCCAAACCAGCTCCTGCAACATCTAAAACGACAGATTCTTCCTCCTTTTTGCTCCCGATGCAGGCGGAGGGGTTAACACGTAGTAGTAATAGAGACAGGCAATTCGGGAAGCACAAAGTACGATTTCTTTTCAGAAACCGTATTACAAGTCACATGCCACATGGGGTCCTTTTTCTTAGCGAGTTGGGCAAAGACAATAGAATGCTTACCCACTTTGAAAGTCAAGGTTCCTAGACCGACATCTATGATCGCACCGGCGGTGTGCGAAAATGGCCTACCCAAAATAATGGGTATATGAGCATCCTCGGGCATGTCAAGTACAACAAAGTCGACGGGGAAGAAGAACTTCCCTATTTGGACAGGGATGTCCTCTAAGACTTCTATTGGGCCGGACCGCAGATCGGTCGACCATCCAGATCTTGTCATATCTGTTATTGCAAACCTAGTCAATTTGAGCTTCCTAGCTAGACTCAAAGGTATGACGCTTATACTAGCTCCTAAGTCACATAATGCCTTCTCAATAGAGAAGGTACCTATATTGCAAGGAACAGAAAAGCTACCCAGGTCCTCTAACTTATGGGGTGCAGTGTGAGACAAATAAGAGCATGACTCTTTGGTTAATGCGACAGTGTGAACATGCTCAAGCGACTTTTTCTTAGACAGGAGTTGTTTCATGAATTTAGTGTAGGCAGGCACTTGATTGACCAACTCAAGGAAGGGTACTTGTACATTCAAGCTACGAATAACTTTTTCAAACTTACTGAAAGATACCTGTTCCTTTGTTGGCATTAGTCTCTCCGGATATGGGGCTGTAAGAAGTACCTTAGCCCTCTCCTCTAAGTTGCGCATGCCGGCATCCGTGGACTTAGGCTGGAAGTCCACTACTTTCTCCTTGTTAAAGCTCGAATCCTCCTCAGACCGTCTCAAATGTGAGCCATTAAACGTCATCGGATCGAACTTCGGAATTGGGACGGACCCATCAGCACTCGGGTCTGGCCCTAACACTTTTGGAGTTGTCGTGCCCCGAAACAAATGGTCCCTTAAGTTATCGGGCATCGGAGGACGAACAATCTCGCTTATCAGCGATGATCTTGGTCGATCGACCACTATCCCGATCGATCGACCAAGGTGTACATTCAGAAGCTGCTGTAACCCGCGTATCAGTCGATCGACCGGGTGTATCAGTCGATCGACTGATATACCTGGTAGACGCCTTTTTCTTTGAATTATTCGTTTCAGCTTTCTTTTGACTCGGATCCGCCTCATTCTTTTCAACAGCGTCCTCGACCATGGCAGGCCTCCAGGGTGGACCCACTCCTCAATGTGATGGCGTTTAAGGTCTCCTTTTGGTCGGTTTGAGTCGGTAAGTGTCCCGGAGCTCGAGAGGTACTCTTACTAGCCAATTGAGCAATTTTGCTCTCTAGTAGCTTCATCCCGGCCTTTCTTGCTTGGGACTCCTTCATCAACAAGTTCTTAAACTCAGCAAAATCAGAACTATGGGATTGTTGTTGCTGCTGCGGCACATAAGGAGGTTTTTGATATTATTGTTGCTTTTGATGAGGGGGCACATAGGGTTGCTGCTGCGGAGGTGGAGTTGGATTTAGGACATTCTGGCTACTCCACCTCAGGTTGGGATGAACATTAGGCTCATAGTAGGTGTTTGTCTGCCTATAATGTTGAAAGGCAGCACAAGACTCAAAGGGACTAGGGCAATTCTTCGAAACGTGTCCCTCAGCTCCGCACCTTTCACAGACGAAAGGACCGTCTGACACAGCATTTACTTGGTAAATACCCCCCTTTGAAGCTCCTCCTAATTCATATTTGTCAAATCTCGCAGTGAGAGCTTCAAGTGCGAAGAACAGAGGAAGATTTAGCACTCTCCTCCGGTTCCCTCTGAATTCCCATACTCGGCCTTGTGGGTGGCTAGATCGTCGATGATCTTCCACCCCTTGGTCTCTCCTCAGTTCTCAAAGAAATCGGCCATTGGTCGCAGCATCCAAAATAGCCCTCTGATCGTCATACAGCCCATTATAGAAATGATTGCACAAGCTCCATTTTTCGAAACCATGGTGCGGTATGGTTCGCACCAGCTTCTTAAATCGGACCCATGCCTCGTGGAAGTTCTCATCCGGCCCTTGTTTGAAACTCGTGATTTGAGCTCTAATAGCAATCGTCTTTGAAGCAGAAAAGTACTTCTTGTAGAATGCCAATGCCAAGGAATTCCAGTCGGTGATCCCATGAGCAGCTCGATCCAGATCTCTATACCACTCCCTTGCAGCATCACGGAGCGAGAAAATGAACATGATCTCCTTGATCTGGTCTTGGGTCACGCCGGCTAGTGGGGGTATCGAACAGCAGTAGTCAGTAAACGTCTCCATATGCTTAGCTGCATCTTCATTTGCAGCTCCCCCGAACTGGTTTCTCTCAACCATATTAATGTATGAAGGCTTTGGTTCGAACTTCCTGGCATCTCCTGGTAATTCGAACCGCTTATATAAGTTTGCAAACTTTGTCGGCTCGGAATGACTAGCTATACTCGCTTCCTCGCCATGACTGGAATTTCTGGAGAAGTAACTGTCTCGGCTGAAGAAGTGGAAACGGGTGAAGAATTTGGATCTTCCTCGAACAGCTCGTTCTCGTGATAGCTTGACAGAGTACTTAGCTCTTCCTCTGTCGGTAATACCCTTTGTGATCATCTTAACTCGCGCAAAGATTTCTCTATCTCAGGATCGAATGGTACTAGTTCACCACCCTGTGACCTGCGCATAAGAAGAAACTACAAAAAGAATATAAGAAAAGTTTAAGGAACAGAAGTCCCTTAAACTAAGAAAGACTAAAATAAAACAACTAAAAATTAGAACTATTGCCTCCCCGGCAACGGCGCCAAAATTTGATACCCGTCGTGAGGTGTCAAAAATAAGATTTATAATTTCCAACTACAACTATAGCTAGCGGCAGTCGGGTCGAACCACAGAGAGGCAGATGTAAATTCTAGTTGTTTAAATTCAGTCTAAGGTAACAATAGGGTGGGGGGTTTGATTTGAATTGGTCTATAGCTAAGAATAAATTAAGACAGTAAACTAAAAAGACGGATTAAACAGATAAAGAAGGTGTACTAGGATGGTCGGTTCATTAAAGCTTCGGCGGCAGCATACTAAGTCGGTCTGAATTAAACACAGGTGAGGCGGGAAAACAAGAGGTCCTCTCGGTCCACTCTTAACAGATAGCATCTTTCGATCTCGCTATAAGTCCCTAATATCACTAATACTGACTCGTCACGAAAAGTGACTAACGGTCTAAACTATACCTATCTTTCGATCTCAAAGACAGTTTAGTCATTTTAATTGGTGGTCTAACAACTGTCCCTATCTTTCGATCTAATGGGTCAGTCATAAATTAAGCATCTAACTGGTCGCATGCATTCGATTCGTTAAATACAACATTAAAATCAATTAAAACGAAAGGTAACCTCACGTGGTCAGTCGATCGACCAGGTAAGGCAGTCGATCGACTGACACGCGAATTCAGTCCAATTTAATACTATGCCGCGTACGCCATAATTCGCCTACATCCTAGCACAATTGATTTAGCTACTCATGCTGAAAGTGATAACAACAATAATACTAGCGCATAAAAGTATTGAATTCATAATTAAAGCGGTAGGACAAACAATTAACATGCAACAATAAGATGGTTCGGGAATCTAACTAGCAATTCTATACTAATAACGAAATAGAAGTGAATTGAAATTAGGGCAGAAAAATACCGAGATTGCAGAGGGAAGATTAAGAACAAGAACGAAAATTCCAATGCTAACACTTTTCCAAACCCTAAATACGATATTCTAAAACTGAATGTGAAACTTAGATAAAAACTGGATGCTAAACTGATGTTTCTAGGTTACGTTATATAGCAACTAACGTAACTTTATTTCCTAAACCTAACATAACTTTGGGCTTCAAGATTCACGGTCTTTTAATTCTCGTCTGGAATAGCATATTGGTCGATCGACTGAATAGCAATGAACAGTAGCTTCTGGAACCCGATGGTTGGTCGATCGACTGATGGCAGTGGTCGATCGACTGCTTGAGCTGCTACTTGACTTCTATAAACTCGTGGATTTGTCTTTTGGGCCTTGAATTGCGCACCAAGTTCGTTCCTCGGGTGAATACTTCACGTCAAATGCAATGCAAGATATTCGGGGACGGATTTAGCTCGATTTTCGCTGGATTCTTCACATTTCTGCAATAATGTACAAAAGTACGGAAGTAGACGGAAATAGGGAGAAATGTAGCATAAACTACATGAATGAGCTCTGAAATGCGTGTAAAATGGGATGTAAAACGTCATATAAAAGACACGCATCACATAACATGCCAATCAACCCATTACCAACACAATCTAAAAGAAACAACAAGGGAAAGGAGTAAGGAAAACATGGGTGTGCTACCCTTTTCCCCCGTGACCGACCCCAACACACAGCCCGGTCCCAGCCACGCCATCCCGAGCAAACCCGAGCTCAGCCACGCCGTGGCTAGACCGCACTTCGCCTTTTCCCGCACCAAAAACAGTCCTCAAACAGAGGTAAAGCAGTTCAAGACCTGGTATAAAACAAGGCTCAACAGTCCAAAACGAGGTTTTCAAAGAGGGAAAAATAAGTACACATGAGACCACATTAATGCGAGGCAAAATGAGCGAGAACACCAGACCACGGGACAGATTTGTCCGTCCCAAAACAGGGACTAAAACAACTCATACACGGTACCAAAAGGGAGTTCCAGCAGTCCTTTTTGTGTAAATTCAAGACATAAAATCGAGGGCAAGGCAAGACGGATCAAACACGCTGTCAATACAAATAACCAGCACCAATGTCGTCCAAGAATACGAAAAAAAGGGGCAGAAACGGGAATGGCAGCATCTTACAAGCACGGAGTGAGTAGTGAACTCAACAACTACCCCCATACCCGATTCCAGTCTGAAACGAGTTCAAGACCTCCAATCAACCGTGCAAAATGACCATTTTCAACACAAAATCAACCCCATTCATGAGGTACATACAAAGACTCAAACTTTACGATAAATGAAGGTAAAAACGAGTAGGAAGGACGGATTCCCGACATTTTGTCGAGTAACCTATCACCGTTACCTTTTAACTTCTTTAACGAACTCGATTCTGACTCAAAGTTATTCCAGACCGTCCAAGCTTGCAGCTAGACAACACAAAACACGAGTTTAGCAAGGAAATTTGAGCCATAAAGGAACGGCCGAACAGAAACAGAGGGCAAGATGGCGTCTTTCTTACCTTTAGAGAAGGAGGATGAGAAGGGGAAACTAGTGGCGCGAGAATTAGCGAAAAAAGGTTGAGGAATGAGGTTGAGATCTGAGGTAGAAGATGACGGAAATGAAGTTGCAGCTGAACTTGTACAATTGTTGCTGTTGTTTGTTGGTTGTCTTATTGTAGCGTGAAAAAGGAAGAAGGGATAAGAGGGGGGTCACGGGTAGAAATGACAATAATATATAATAATAATAATAATAATAATAATAATAATAATAATAATAATAATAATAATAATAATAATAATAATAATAATAATAATAATAATAATAATAATAATAATAATAATAATAATAATAATAATAATAATAATAATAATAATAATAATAATAATAATAATAATAATAATAATAATAATAATAATAATAATAATATATAAATATGTATAAAAGAGATATTTAAAGGTAGAGTGTAAGAGGGTAGGTGAGCGTGCTGTCCAAATTTGGTTGGTCCGGATTAAAGTAGGTACATAGTGACATGTGACGGTCTATAACTAGGCGGAAATTATGTCTCGAGTTTATATTAACTTGAGACGGAAACTAATATTATTACTGTCACTATTATTATCCGACCAAAAATACGTATACATATATTCTTATATAAATTATGTCTTAAAAATATAATTTAATAATAATACGTATTTTTATATAAACGAGCTTTTATATATTACTTTTATAAAAATCGTGTTTGACATAAAATTAACTAAACTGAATAATTCAAAAGTATTTAATAAAGTGATTAAACAGTCTAATAGATTTTAAATGTCAAAATGGGAAATTCGCGGGTATTACATCCTGTGTACGTGGAGGAGGGCTTAGCCTAGGGAAGTTTATACTCCGTACGTAATGTGTCTCACTTCAGTAATGGTAGACCGGTATAAGAGTGGAATGAGTGTTGCATGATGAAATAAGAACCTGATAGCTTACTTCGACTATATATAATTATCCGAATGTGTTCATATGACCTATTTTTTATACTTGTGAGATGTGATTTGAGTAAATTACTAAAAGCAGGTAAGTAGGGCCGGTGGAGGTGATCGGAGTCATACTCAGCCTGTGGTTGGCTGATTCCATTACTTTCATTCTTTTTCAGGTACAAGTTTTTGGGAATGTCAAGTGTGAGGAATTTCAGATAGGATGAATGTGTAAAAGAGTTATTAGTTTTTAACTTTAACAAGTGTATTTATCTTTATTCTTGTAAAAAGCCTTGTATTCTTCGAAGGGGGAATGCGGCGGTGACGCCCTTGTAATTCCGCTGCCATTATCAATCAATCAATACTATATATTAATTCCAGAAACCAAGGGACTTCAATGTAATCAAAGAAAGGTATACAAATTAATTATACTATATAGTTTTAAATCACTATCACCGTGTGATGGACCCGATTAAGGGATCTCAATACAAATATTATATAGTTTGGGTTAAAATTAAATTATGTAGAAGCTTGGTAATTTTCCTAAACATTTGTAAGAGACTAAAACATGGTCAATTTTCTTAAAATAAAATAATTAATTAAGATGGTCAATTTCAAGGAGACTAAAAGAAAGAAGATGCTTGGTAATTTTCCTAAATATTTATAGAATACTAGAAGATGGTCAATTTCCTTAAAATAAAATATTTAATTAGTATAAACATGCACACTTATGGTATTAATTATTATTATCATCATAAAACTATATATTAAATTTAAAATCTATGCAATTTTATTAAACTTTATAGTTTATTAGATGTATAGAGATGTTAATTATTTAACATACAAAAATATAATAAATAGGTTATAAATAATTCAAGTTAGACTCCATAATATATAATATTGCATAATTTTTTCAATTTGATTTAATGCATATATATAATATATTTATATAAATATATAATTCTCTTAAAATTGCATGCCTAAGTAGTAAAAGTAATTTCTTCAGTAAAGAAAAGAATTGTAGCAACATTGGATATAAATATAATTATATGATAGGAATCATTCATTTGAATAGTAAATATAACAACATTATCAGCGAGATTAGTAAAAGTGGTAGAAAAACAATGGGTTCTCATTAATAAGAGTAAAATATTAATAGCGGGAGTAGTGAATTTGTCTCAAAATTTATTTCATCGTAATTTTAGGATATGTCATAGAAAAATATATTAATGATAAATTTATGGGTTATGCAACTTTAAGTAATTCTATTTAATGAAAAAAAATTTAATAGTAAGTAGATGTAGCCCGGGCGAAGCCGGACACCAATACTAGTACTATATATTAATTCCAGAAACCAAGGGACTTCCATGTAATTAAATAGATCTATATACATTAATTATACTATATAGTTTTAAATCGCTAGCGCCGTGTGATGGACCTGAACAAGGGACTTCAATGTAAATATTATATAGTTTTGGTTAAAAGTATAAATTTAGAGAATATTAGAATATGGCGAGTTTCCTTAAAATAAACGGATCCCACTTATGGTATTAATTAGTATAAATATGTTAATTATTTAACATACATAAATATAATATAAGTATATGTTATATTTTGGAAACTATTAAAAGCTAAGTAAATCAATTCAGATTTTCAAAAAATATAATATTCCATAATTCATTAGATTTGTAATTTAATTAGTAAATAATAATGATTGCTATTAAATAATATTCTAATCTAATATTTCACATTTATTTAAATATAACTCTAATACAACTAGATAATCAACACTGTTATGATAGTAACCTACTAACCTTCCATGTGAGTAGTAAAAGCAACAATAATATATAGCAACGGGAGTAGTGAAAGGCATACTAGCAGCAACGGGAGTAGTGAAATTAACAATAATAAATGCGGGAGTAGTGAAAGAAAAATTAATGACGGCGGGAGAAGTGAAATTAATAGTAGTCACAACACATGTAATGAAAGTAACAGTAGGAACAACGGAAAGAGTATGAAAAATTAACTAACAATTCGATTTTAAGAAAATATTAATTTATTTAAATATACGAGTTTAACAAAACTAACGGGTTAACCATAAAAATAGCAGGAATAATAAAACAAACAACAGTAACCGAAGAAGTAGTGAACGTAATAGTATTAACAGGGGATGTAGTGAAAGTAATAATATTAAAAGCGGGAGAGGTGGACGTGTCTCATAATTTGTTGATTAATTTTACTTCTCATCATAATTTCAATATATAAATTGTAAATGTATGTAACCAAATTTAGACAAATCATATTTCATAGAAAATAAAATTTAAATGTTAAATAAAGGTAGCCCAGGCGTAGCCGGACACCAAACCTAGTTATTAATAAAAAGAGCTATTTTGAGCTGCCTGTCTGCTTTTCGGGGGCGATACATATTACTTTTTAAAAGTGTCGTTTTTAAATTTTTTATAGTACCTTTAATTTTGTTAGATTTTTATGGTGCCCCTGCTTTTAAGTATCAAAGACTTGAAGTTAAACTCAAACCATTTTTTATGCAATCCGTATTACTGTACTCTGGAAAAATTCTTAGGTCCTCCGGGAGGACCATTAATGTGTCATGCCTAACCAATAAGAAGTATTCATGGCTATTTAAAAAGAATAAATATAAAGGTAAATACAAGACAAATATAGGCATGAAGGCTTCTTATTGGCTAGGGAGGACACATTAATGGTTCTCCCGGAGGACCTAAGAATTTTTCTGTACTCTAAGGTTTATGACTCACTAGTTAGTAGTTTGACAATTGCATTAAGTGAACGACTTTCTAATTGGTTGAATTTATATGACAATTAGATTTCCATTTAATGGAAAGTCGTTGACGTTGCTTCCATGGGGCGAATGGAAAACTGCTTTGCGGGCTTCACGGATGTGCAGATGTTGCAAGTTTATTATATATGTAAACTAGATTTTATGCCCGTGCGTTGCACGGTTACTAAATTGTGTTTTTGCTTTGAAGTAAGCATGTGTAAAATGTAAGTTTTTTTCGTAAAATAACCCGTGACTTCATAATAGTGGAACAATATTTTCTTAAATAACATGAGTTTATATCAATAGAAATCCTAATGGAATCAAAATTACGTAGTAACCAATATCACAACATAAGCCTGTTTGACCTAAAAACTCGGAATCCTTATATATAGTCATTAATTGTCGAAAGAATAGTTTCCTTTTCCTTATATTCATTCATCTTCATCAAATATTTAAATGTTGGTAACAGAAACCTGTTTAGGGAAGAAAATATCATTAGAATTAGGATACAATTGCTAAATATGTATCAAAATTTACTATGTGGTCCGTATGTGCCAGTGGTTGAATAAACTTTGGTTTTTGACGAAGGAATGTGTGTTTTTTATCAAATCTTTTTTCAGATACATCTAATCAATTTCAAATTAACTTTTTTCCGTTTTATTATTTTTTACGTTTCTTTTATTTTCTTTATTAACGCATTGAATTATCTTTAAATGAGTTGATTATTTAAAAATATAAATCGTGTTTTAAAAAAAAAGTCTACAAAACCAGTGAATGTGTGAAGATAAAATCAAAGCATAAAATCAAAGCATAAGACAAGTAATTCAATACTCCTATTGACCGATTTCAAATCAAATCTATTTTTCTACAACCAAATCAAATTTAATTATTTCACTTTTTAATATATTTCTTTTACCATATATTGTGAAAATCCGATTTTAGAAATAACAACACTTTTAAATTGTCAATTAACCATTAACTTGAAAGTGTGAAGTAGGAAAGGACCATATAGCCGTCTTCAATGAGATTTGTTGATAGAACTATAGGAAATAAACTACTCCCCTTCGAGCTCGAGCTAGTGGCAGCTATTAGATGCTATTTGTGTGGAATATTCTAAGACATGCTTACATGAGGTATAATTGTTTTTTCAAAATAAAAAAAGAAAAGTAAAAGTAAAAAAAAATAAAAAAAATTGAGGATTTATCTTATCAACAATAACTCTCATCCCAAGCAAGCCCTAATAGTTTATTATTTACAAATGACGGGTTACAATCAAGAATGAGTAACACAAGTAGAAGTTGCTCTCTCTCTATACCATTTATAATGTCCTGAGCTTACACGTTGCCACGACGGATAATCGTATAAGTTAATGTCGTCTATTCGTGTATTTAGTTCAGGAAGCGGAATAAAATTGATAAGAATAAAAAACACGGCCTGCATATACATGGGAAGTGCTTAATTAGAACACAAAGTCTTATTTAAGACGGATCAAGTATTTGGAATAAAATAAGAGCCAGATACATAGTCTCTAAGTAAGCTTATTGAGAGACCGTCTCTCATTTATTTTTGTTTAATCATCTATTTGTTCTATTACTATGGAGTAATTTTTTAGTATTCTCTATACGTTAACTATTTAGTGCCCCTAAAATGACAAATCAATTCAGATTTTAGGGTAGAATCGTGTTAGCAAATTTAAGGTATAATTATAACTTTTGCGGGTTGGCTTGGGGTTGTTTGGCAGCCCTTATAAAATTATGTGAAATATAAATTCCGGTGAAGTGCAAAAATGAGGGTTGTTTGGTTACCAACACCACCAACACCTCCGGACCCTTGGTAACTTGCGATTCCCATAAATTAAATTCTCACATAGATAACCAAACATTTTTTAGAAATTCTCATAAATTAGGAAAAGAAGTTAATTAAGTAGATTGAATTGTATGCCTCCCGCAGAATGAAAACCAAACTCATCAATTTAAAAAAAAATCACAAATAAAGTAAATTTGTATTGACTTCTAACCATTGTCTGGTTGAGTTGGAGTCAAACTCAATGTACATATGTATATTTTATACTCGTACATAACAATACTTATTTGACTAATTCAATATTTATCCCCAATGCTATATTCTTTTTTTTTCTTTTTTTGCTTTACTATTGCGATTTATTGAAGTTTGACATTAAGTTATTGATCAGCACGACAACTTTGGTGAAAGTATAATACACTTATTTATCAAAGTCGGAATCTAAATCGGGCTCTTATTGAGCAGTATTTTAATCAAAGGTGGAGGAGTAATTTTGAACATAAAAACTTGTTGGTTTATCAATTTTGAGCATTCAGACCACAAATCGTAAATAAATCGTAAATATGCTTGTAGGTATAAATGTTTTCAAGTTGATTTATGTCTATTCGCTTCTCAAATTTCAACTTGTATATGTAGGGCTCCCCAAATAGGCCATATAAATCTTCGTTTCCTCTTTGAAATGCTTGAGCTATACTTTTCATAGCTGCAGTTTGACACTAAATGTAACAAACAAATCCTGTTTAACACTAAATATAACCAATAAACATCTAAATATGTTTTTGATCAGAAAGTAATGTCTTCCTTGGAAACTTAGTTGAATATAACTTCCAATAAAACAAAGTCAAACCACCATTGAATGTAACATATTCAAAACATTGATATGACAGAGGCACAGAGCAAATCAGTAAATCGAAGTCAGTGTAGTAATCAATGTATTCATTCATGAACGGTAGAAGAGTTAGTATTAACTATTAACTAACCCACCCTTAGAAAAATCTTGTTAAGAATCTGCATTTTTTTTTATCAAGAGTAAGCAAGTGCAATTATGTAATACTTGTGAAATACAACGAAGAAGTTATCTAGCTACTTGCCTACCTTTAATTTGTTCAACATATGAATTCGACAACCTTGTTATACACTTTGTACCTGCAATTTCGAATAAAATTCTGTTAGAACGTTTGACATACCGTCTAATATTGGCTAAGAAACGACATGATCCTAACATATAATAGGCTAACCCAATCAATATCATAAGACCGTTCATCCAACATTAATGAATAGTAAAAAAAAAATAAAGAAGCTAAGAGAGCTAAATATACGATGCAAGTAATAGGAGTTTGACTCACGTAGAATATACTGTATAACTTTTTATATATAGGGTAAATGCTTGTTGGAAGTCATGTAAAACTCCTACTATTTCTAATTAATAATATTTAAGTAGATAACTTTTCAATAGTTTATAATTACTAATAGATAACTTTTCAATAGTTATTATAATTATATATATGAGATTATTAGTTACGTAGTATATCAACAATATTATAATAATACTATATAACTCAATCTTTTTATAATTTACTATCTCTTATTATTTTATTAGCTCAAAATAATTATCTTCAACTAAGTTAATTATTAAAAATAAAAATCGTCTTTTCGAAAAGTTGGAGTCTCTAAAAATGCCTGAAAAAAGCCTCTTTTATATATATATATTGATTCGGGTGCTATAGGGGAGCCTAAAAGAGGCAGAAGCTGTATGGGTCTGATACGTTTGCGACGGAAATTCCCAGGGGCGGCCCATATATAAAGGATTTCAGCTTTTCGCACCAGGGCCTAAGTGTATAAGGGGCCCAAAATTTCTTGATCCACTTTCTAGCTAAAAAGAAAAACTACTACTAATCCTAACCCAATATACAACTACCTAATATAACAAATGATAAACTCCTAAGGCCCAAAATTTACTCTTCCCCTAAAACAAATGACAAACCTCATTTGTTCTGGGCTTCCCCTAAAACAAATGACAAACCCAAGGCCCAAATTTACTTCATCATCTCCTCATTCATTTTCATAGGTTTAATCCTAATTTCTTCTATTAGGCCGTCTTATGTTATAGGATGGTCTTATAAGAGAGTTGTTGTTTATTAATTTTTTTTCTTTTTTCTTTGGTTATTTAATTTCAAATTTTGTTGTTAATACTAGCTTTTTCTTTAGTTAATTGTTTATATTTACTGGAATTCAGTCGATAATGAATTGTGTGGTTGTGCCTCAATAACTTGGGTGACATTATAAAATACATTATAAAAAGCAATATATGTACTGGAATTTACTTCTCAGTCTTTTTTTCTTTCTCAATTGCTCATTAACTTATATGTTTCGGTCTTCTACTAGTTAAATTTTCCGTCATGTGTGCTAGAGTTTGCTTCTCAAAATGCAAGGAAGTAGAAAATATTCAAACAAAATCAATAATGTCGTTGGAGATTGTTTTATTGTCTACTTTTTTATGAACAATATATTGCTTTTTATAATGTATTTTTCCTAAAACGGCAAATTTAGATTGGTTTTATTTGAAAATGAACTTATTTATGTATCGAGGCCTCACTTTTAGATGTTGAACAGGGGCACAAAAACTCATTGGCCGCCTCTGAAAATTCCGTCCCAAAGAGGGAAAAAGTCAAAGCACCAAAGTTGCTTTGTGACAAAATGAGCCATTTAGGTATGGAATTTCCATAGTAAATAGGAAGATTTTGGGACGGATTGGTCGTCCCAAATTGATTATGTATGAGTTTGGGACGCAATTTGCGACTGTCGTCAGCTTTTCTATAGATCTGTAAGCTGAGTAACCACTCTAATAACACGGAGTATTGATAGTTAGCTAAATACATTTGTGAAACTGTTTTGACTCACCACTAACAAACAACAGCGATTTACAAGAACTTCTTGTAAACATGGAAACAATCTGCTTCTTGTCAAGAAGCAGATTGTTTCCATGTGCACTAAGCTTCTATTTAGAACATTTCTGATCGGGATGTGAATTTTTCACTTTTCAGCGTAACCTCTGTTTCAACAAAAATCACCTAGTACAAAGAGTCAGACAGCTAATCGTAAACATTCATAAAAACCAAACTAAATGATATTCCGATCCCTGAGAAAAGTCTGTCTAATTAATATCCGTCTCTTGAAACGTAATTATAATTATTGGTTTTGATTTGCAACATCCTCATGCCTTGTTGTAACCGAAAGGCAGCAACCAGGAACCTCAAACCCTGAGTTGGGATCAGAATTGCAGCAACATTTGCAGCAGTAGTGACTCTCAGGGTATCGGCATTGGCCACCACCACCTCGAAACCCATCTAAAGCTCGTCTAATGGATCGTTTGTGGTTGGTGTTAAGGGTTGATTATCCGTGGACCATCTCATGTTCCTTAGGCCGTGTATAATCGGATAAGCCGCTGCTTTCTCTTGTATCTTCGCTAGGTCATATGCTATCCCATTCTCCTTTATTCTCGTCTCCCTTTTCAACCTGTTTAATTCTCATACTTTTATCAATTAATGAATCTAGTACAACATACAGAGCATACATATTTTATCAATTAATGAATCAAGTACACCCCAAAAGTGAGTTAAGTGAACTATGAGGACCCAAATTATACATATACCTAGTTATAAAGACCTGAAATTCTTGTCTCCCTTTTCAACCTACTATTCCATTATGTTAACTTCTCATCTATTGTTTCGTTAACTTCTCATCCTAATTGCAAGAAGTATTTTGTTTGCATTTTATGGAGTACAATACTAGTTTAGATTCCACGTAATATATGTACGGTATATACATATGCTCACCTTTTTAGTGTACTACTTATAAATTAAATTAAATTGACATCTTATAAATTTTCAAATTTCACCTCGATGTACTTTTTTTTTGAGGAAAAAAATCGGTCTAGAAAAATAATAAGGAAAATTGAGTAATGTCGGGACTCGGGAATTGTTTATTTTTAATAATTGAGCTAGACATAACTTATAACAACAATTAATTATTTTGTTTTATACGGGGTAATATGAATTAGAGTAATTCTACCGTCCTCCCGGAGGACGATACTCTTCACACACAAGCCATTATAATATTCCACTTGGGTGAATTGTGTTTGTGTGTGAGAAGTACCTTCCTCCAAGAGACCGACGGTAGAATTTTTGTATGAATTAAATCATTCTTCTATAATAGCCTCAACTAAAGATTTAACAAATTGTAACTTATTTTTTTACACCAAATTTATTTTGTTTTAGTTAAAAGATTATAGTTTAGTAATTAATCCGATCAAAAATGCTTCAAAATGTTAAAGAGACCCGAAATACGGAGTACAAAGTATAATTTTGAAATCTTGATCCGCGACTCGTTCGACTTACACCCGAGATGACCCGTTAATTTGGAGGTTAAGACCCGACCAGAACTAGTGGACCCGTTGCCAACAGTAAATCAAGAGTGAGAAAACGGGTTAGGTAGAATACGAGTCATTTTCTCACTCTTTATTTTAGGGTGTTCCACTATTTGTAACAAAAAAAATTATTTTGATTGGGAATTATTATTTATCGTATAACAAGATCCTAAAATAAAAATAGATAACAATTAACTGAGACATTATTATTTGTCGTGTAGCAAGACCCACGCCCTTTAAATGGTTGGGAAGTTGGGATTGGAGGGGTGGTATCATGGTGTGCATGCAAACACTAAATGCTAACGTGCCTTCGGATTTTGATACACGTCTTATTTGTCATGCTATATGCTTCATATTTGATACCATTCTTATCTTGGTTGCACATTTGGTATGCATTTACAGATTTACTCCATTCCAAAACCCCATGACATTTCTAATTTCACACACTCTCCCACTTGTTTTCTTTTACGTACACTTCTCTATTAAGTTTTCATTTGTTTTCTCCCTTTTAATGAAAAAAATATCCGATCCTGTTTTTGTTAAGTGGGCAGCCCTACGGTTACTTAGTTAGTGACCAGCTCAAAGACGCGTCAACTGGGGATGGTACAAATGATCAAAGCAAATTATCTGTCTCATTTTACACTACAAATATATTTCATATTATTCCGTTAATTGTTATTCTTTGATTTTGACACAAAAACCAAGAAAAGAGGAGGTGTCCAATTACTAAATGACAAGTGGACCAAATTGTGTGTGAATGATCAAATTTCTCATCAAATTCATTCTTAAAATAGAAAGGACAACAATTGATTGAGAAACCCAAAGTAAAATAGGACAACAAACAATGCTGCAAACGAATATAGCATGCACATCCACTGTCCCATTTTACACTACAAATATTTCAACTTTACGATAGATTAACCTCCTCAATTTATCGCGAAAAATTATACTCCCACCCATTCAAACCAAAGGTAACATTTGACTTTTTGGCACTATTCATGATTGTAGAGAATATTTGGTATTATTAGTAATGTATAAGAGAAAACATAGTCATGCGAGATCTTGTTTGATTCATCGTCATGAATGCTATAAGAATATCAAGTTTTTATAATTTTTAATAATATGTAACTAAAGATATTGACGTTACAAAACGCGCCTCGGCAAGCGTAATAAAGTCAAATGTAACCTTTGGTTTGGATGGGAGGGAGTAACCACTATCCTCTCTTTGTTAAGTTGTCACTCCTTTCTCTTGTCCCAACTATCTTTTCCATGTGAAAAAAAAAGAAGAAAAAAAGAACAAGAAGCACTTTTATTTTCTTTATAAATGACATGTAACGAATAAAGATAACGGGGCACAAAAGTAAAAAAAAAAATGATCTCAACTCGCAAACTAACTAAAAAATTTCTAATGGATTATTTTTGTACCATTTTTTATGAGTACAAACATATCCCCAAACAGCAGACCGACAATATTACCCTTACCGTATGGAAGTAATAGAGAGTACCTTGTACCAAGGTACTCATGTAACATCCCAACTTACCAAGAGTGTAACGCCCCGTAAATTTCGGACCGTTAATATATTTCAGAAATAATTTATTAATCAAAATAAAAGTGATAATTAAGTATTTAAAGTAAAAATAATTTAAAGAAATATAATTTTATTATATTTTGAAGAAAAGTATTTATTTTGATAGTTTCGAGATGTTTAAAAATAGTTTAAACCGTGTAAAATCTTTTATTTCGAAATAAGGGCGTATCGGGGGGAAAATGACAATTCGTTTGAACGTTGGGTAAACGAAATTGGAAATGGGTCGTATGAATACTCAATTTTATTGTAATCTCGTGTTTAAAAACTTTGGACTTGACGGAATTTGCGTTTGACTTACGGATTTAATTATTATCAAGACAAATCAAACCCGACTCGTAAATCCCGACTAAAAATCCCGACTCCCTCCTTCCTTTCTTCCCTTACCCGGCTGCTCCCCCTCCCCTTTCCTTTCTTTTTCTGAAATTGTTGTTGTTCATCCTCTAAAAACACCCAAAACTCCATTTTCATACACATTCAAGCTCAAAATCGTCATAAATCCTTCGTTTCTTGTCCGTTTTTCGCGAAATTTACCTTTCCGGAATCCCCTCGCCACGATCTACGACTTAGTATGTTCTAATTTCAATTTTCATTAAGTTATTTTAAGACCAATTTTCGGAAATTCGGTATTTTTGATTAATTATTGTGTTTTAATTGTTTATTTAGGTGAAGGATTGGAAGACGAGTTCGGGGACTCGTATATTGTAGAGGATAGCGGTTAGTTGTGGTTAGGGTTTCGGTTTTGAGGACTAATTGCTCATTTTCTAGCTTAAGGTAACATATTTCGAGTTACTCGACGAAAGATCGTCACATGTTTTTGATTTTTCTATGTTTGGTTAATTTTTATTTGGATAGTAATTTTCACATGTTAAACTTAGTTGCATGCAAGCTTAATTTGTGCCTTTTGGTAGTTTAAATTATCAAAGTTGAATTGGGGACGATTAATTAATTTTCAGACGGTCTTATAATGTATAAAAATGAAAAAAAAAAAAGAGAAGAAATGGTGCGGCAGCGGGCCCGGCAGCAGCCGGCAGGCCCACGGCAGCCCCGGCCGGTCTTGGGGTTGGCCCGGGTCGGTCCGTTGCTTGTTTCGCGGTTTTCCATGCTTTGTCCGTCATTTTAGGTTCATCATGGATATAATTAGTATGAGTTTACATGGTTAAATTTGTTAAGAGAATCATAAAAGTAGCTAAAAGTTATGCTAATGGTAGAAAAATTATGTTATATTGACAATTATCACATGTTAGGATAATTTACAAAATGAAATGGTAATTAATAGGCTCAAAATGAATTTTATAGTGATAATTGTAATGTTTTGTTGATTGTGCCGAAAACTGAGCCTTAGTCCCTTTGACTGATGCGATGTCAGTTAATTGAGTGATTGGTCAGCCGCAATTTGACCCGTACCTGTCGCAGGGCTGGGGTTGCGGGTAAAAATTCGGTTGAATGAATTAGATAATCGGCCTTTTCTTGTTTTAGGCCGTTTATTATATCTCTATTTCACATGTGTAGTTAATTGAAATTAAATAGCTTCTTATTTAGTTAGTTGAATTTTAATAGCTTCTTATTTTGTAGAAATGGCCCTAGTTTCCCCTAAAGCCTTTTATATTGTTATAATTGCTAGGATTGGAAATTAGTATTGAATTCTTATTGAGGAACTGTTGGGATTGTATGCTGTAAATAGACATTTATATAGCTTACACATGATAGAATGTTAGAATTTATGTTGGTAAGTAGGACTTTTTGCCCTCTTATGGTTAAGTGGGTGTCTTACTTGACTTGTGTGGTGAGTCTTGTGTGGTGTGGGCTAAAATATTCAAGCTGGGACTAGCTGTGACTAGGCCCTAGGTGAGTATTTCGGCCTTCATCATAGATAGGTCTTTATAGTCTCTGACGAGTATATGTTCACTGCTTGATAGCCTTTGTGTTCCTGACTAGTGGATGTTTATCCAAGTTGGGGCATGACCTCAGGTACTAATTTTAATAGTATGGGGTCAGCTTAAGTACTAGCCGACCCTTCGGTGGTGTCCTTAGGGTACTCACTTCACTTTGTTTTAAAAAAAGTTGTGAGTCTTGGGTGCGGTGGTGTGTATCCGCATGTCTAGGTCTGCATGTGATTTTAGGCTAGGGTTGTGTTGTCTCTTGGCCATGTTTTCTTAATAGTAACCGCTGAGCCAAGATACCGGTTCGATTACCTTCCCTACCTCGTGGTATAGACTTGAGTTACAAAGTGACTATTGACGGGACTAAGAACTTATGCCTGTCTTTGTTATATTGCCCTTTCTTGTATGGTGATTTTATGAACTCGTAATAGGTGAGATGTAAGCGGTTCTGATTGATAAAGTTTGGATTCCTATTTGAGTGATATGATTCACATGATAGATTGGTGGTCAGTTTAGGGGTCATAGGTCAGAATTACATGATAATTACATTGTTTATCATATTGCTTACGTGTTTTACTACATGTTACATTAATTTTGACGATTCGTGGCTGGGAGGACTCGAAGTTACTCCCCACTGAATTGTGGCTTTCGTGTTTGTATAAAATGCGATTGACAGGTTGTTGATGCTTAGTTGGGGTCACAGACGGCTAGTGAGCAAGGAACCTTGGACCTAGTTTTGGCTATTTTATTAGTAAACCTTTTACACTTTTGGTTTGTATATAATTTGAAGGGACATATGTCTCCCTTTCTATTTTTGGTTTGTATCCTTATATTTCCGCGTCTTTAGTTATATATGTAAATTAGTTTATCGATTGTTGCGGGTTTTTGACACTCTTCTTGTGTTGGAATTGGTTGTGAATGGTTTAGTTAGAAAATTTTTGAAATTGCAGGTTTTTGGACTAGTTGAACCATTTACAAACATATCCTACCAGTTTTTCTGTAGAATTTACGTATATAATTAAGGTTAGATTTAAGGGTGTCATAAAGAGCCTTAATAAGACCTTCCCCAATAAGTAAGGACGTTACCATCTCGGTTGCCCGAGATAAGTATATCAAATAGACTATAAAAGAACAGTTAATAATCTCATTACAACTTACAACGAAAATAAAAGAACAAGAACTCAACTATGACAACATAAGAAAATACAACTGGTGAAACTACTATAGACCAAAGCCAACTCTATGTCATGCGACCACTCCAACCCAGCAGCTACAACGAGACAGCAATCATAGCAACCTGAAAAGTCTCACTGCTCACCATTTACCGACAATAACAAATGGATCACCACAGACACAAACAAAGAGAAGAAACACAACAACCACACCACACAAGTTAGTAACAAGACATAAAGACAGTAAAATAAGACAATTCAACATAACAGTACAAACTCAAGACCAACGATTACCGAACTCCACCACACCAACCTCATAGCATCCAAAGGTTCCCATCGCAACGGGTAATCTGCACCGCCAGTGGGAGATCGCAACCTTGCCACTAAGCACCGCTCATCGCAACGAGCGAACCCAAATCATTAATGTGCACATCTCCCTTGTGACGTAAGCCACAAGGGGCGAAGATGGGGGTGAAGACCATCTCCCGACAATGGCTCCACAATCAATACCAAAACCGCTGATACACCGCCACACCATAATCACAACGTCATAATCGAATTCAACCAATATAGCATCCACAATTCAGACTAACACAACGACAATCACTTAATCAAACAATAACTGAAACTGAGTGGGGAAACCCTACCTTTTTGCTACTCCATAAAAAATACATCAATTACATCATGCCTAGCAAGAACCCACATCATACCCTACAATCAACAATCATACCTTATCACTTTGCTATTTAAGATCGACTAAGCGATAATCAAATATCCACAAACTCACCTTGAAGAATATATAATCAGATGTCGATGGCGGCGACGACCCGACTCGATGACTCATGCATAAGTTATCTCCCTTCCCGGATTGGTGTTCAAGGTTAACTCATGATTGGGTAGTGAGAGATAAGAGAATTGGGGAAGAGGGAGAAAGTTAGGTTTAGAAAATGATGAAACATATTGCGGAAATGAATTAAGTCGTAACCTCCGCGTTATATAATAACACGCCGTCATAAAGCGTACTCGGACGAGTAGGGAACATACTCGGCCGAGTACACTGCACAAGTACCCACGCTACTAGGCCGAGTGACCCTTGCTAGGTCGAGTATTCAGTAAAGAGAGTGGTATAACTCCCTCCTCCATCTCTACTAAGAGTCTCACATGGTCAATAAGTCAGTCAACGGGTCCCTAACGGAGCGGGTATTACAATCTCCCCCCTAAAAGTAACTTCATCTCCGAAGTTTGTCCAACATGCCAACCACAACGTGACAAGATGACTCGAAGGATCACGCAGTACTCAATGAAATCATCAGATAATGCCAACATGTATACTACATAGTCACTATACCATCATCATAACAACTATAAAATTAATATTTGCCAAATATAAAATTAGCATTTGTCAAACAACTACATTACCACCATGCTCTCAACTAAACCGATTAGTAAACAAAGTTGGTAAGATCAATAGCACCGACTTAAAAGATTAATGCAATCATCATAAAGAAGTTTTTATTGTCGCGATGTTGTCTACCCCTCTTAAAAGGAACTGTAATACTACGGTTTTTTGGTCCCCGAGATATGTCTGTCTAATTAATATCCGTCTCTTTAAACGTAATTATTGGTTTTGATTTGCAACATCCTCATGCCTTGTTGTAACCGAAAGGCAGCAACCAGGAACCTCAAACCCTGAGTTGGGATCAGAATTGCAGCAACATTTGCAGCAGTAGTGACTCTCAGGGTATCGGCATTAGCCACCACCTCCTCGAAACCCATCTGAAGCTCGTCTAATGGATCGTTTGTCGTCGGTGTTAAGGGTTGATTATCCGTGGACCATCTCATGTTCCTTAGGCCGTGTATAATCGGATAAGCCGCTGCTTTCTCTTGTATCTTCGCTAGGTCATGTGCTATCCCATTCTCCTTTATTCTTGTCTCCCTTTTCAATCTGTTTAATTCCCATACTTATATCAATTAATGAATCAAGTATAGCATATAGAGCATACATATTTTAATTACATTTGGATCGGAAAAATTAGACATTGGGAATTGGATCGGGTCAATTCGGACAACCCAAAGTATTTGCTTCATACTTGTGTGAAATTAGACACATCATCAATATGTGCCATAAATTCAATTCACGTTGAGACAAGGCAATAAACCAATAAATAATGGTATTTGTAAATATTTTCAACTTTTCAAAAAGTTACAATTTTTTTTGAAAAATATAACCTTTTTATATACGAGTATCTAATAACGCTATAATTTTTTTGAAAAATAACTTGCCATTTGAAGAACTTTATTTACAGTTCTTCCATTGCACTTACTCTCATTGTCAAGTTTCTTTAATACGCAACTTGGTACATGAAATATAACCTCTCACAATACAATTTAATATTGTTGTTTTGATTCCACTTACTTTTACCTTTATTTTTCATACTAAAATCGGGTCCGTTAGATTGGTGCAAGATGAAATCTAGGCCGTTTATAGGAAATGGCCTCTCCATTTCTTTTAGGCAATGGAGAAAATCCTAATTAAGGAAAAGCATCCCTAATTTTAATGTCAATCCTTCACAAACTCCAATACTATTTATTTGTCATACAAAAATTCAATGGAGTATTAGATAATCTATTATGAATATTTGATGATAAAATCGTATACTACCGAAATAAAAGTTATTTTGTAGCGCACCATTCTTTTTGTTAATCACTATTGGTTAGTCTTATCATGGTAGATTTTTTTCCATTGAGCATACATGATTAACTAAAAA
This sequence comes from Silene latifolia, assembly GCF_048544455.1. NCBI lineage: Eukaryota > Viridiplantae > Streptophyta > Magnoliopsida > Caryophyllales > Caryophyllaceae > Silene > Silene latifolia. The sequence continues at coordinate 7,545,354 of NC_133530.1, read as the reverse complement.
AACGTAGTAGTAAATATCCGTCTCGCTTGAAAGGTATATCACGGCTTGAATTTTTTTTTTAACAGATACAGTTTAGTAGTTTATCAATCTAGCCCTAGCTAGATACAATTCATTCCTAGTTCTGCCCCTGTTCCACAGATTTTACTTAGTTTAATCTAACGTGTCCTAAACAAGTTTTTCACATAAAAATAAGAAACGCATTAAAAACATATAAATAAAATCGTAAACCCATTGAGCATACACTATTTTGTTAAATAGTTTCGTTAATAACACCAAAATGTAAAACACTTGGATATTTATCAGAATGCACAACGTATATAGAGGTGCTCACAATTGAATAGCTTGAATTTGAGTTGTGGTGAGGTTATGAACCGAATCGGAAACGAGTTGTAGAAGAACACCGGGTCGAAACCCGGTGATCCACATAAAGGGAGATTCAAGTGAGGAACACCAAGTTGGTGAAAACAAGGAGAATACATTATTTTGAGCAGCAAGTGACTTGTGTACATAATACTCCTCGAAATGGACTAGAGCACGTTCTACTAGCTCCTTTGCCACCTCGTCATTGCCGCCCTCATCATCGGCAGACACGGCCGCCGTAATCTCAGTGAGGAGTTGGGCCTGGTGGTGGTGCCACCCTTGGAGGAAGCCTTCAAAGGAATTAGGGTTGGGAGTAACACTTGAAGTGGTAGGTGTTATTGTAGTATTACCGTAAGGCATTTTAGATGTTATTTTTGGAGTTAATTGTCTAAACTACATGCCCTTGGGTGTATATATATACTATATACAATGCACAAATGTCAAATTATATTCACAAATTCTTGTTTCAAACGGACACTTTTGGTCTTATTTGTCAGACGAATAAAATGTTGCCATTTTTCAAGAAAATGTAACCAATTAATTCACAAAATGTTATGACTAGATGTGTCATTTTTTACCCTGAAAATGATGTGAACAATAATGATAACATGTTATCAGAAAATAACAACATTTTATTGTAAAATGATGACATGTTACCCGTCTTATTTCAGACCAAAAGCAATGGTCTTAAAAAAACGGACCGAATTATATTATATAAAACCGTATGTCACTATTGTATATGGAGTTTATAACTACTACCGCGTATAATTCTGAATTTATCAACTGCTATCAAAGTAAAATTTCTTTAAAAACTACTCCCTCCAATCCTCTATTTTCTTCCTCTTTACTTTGGGCACAAGAATTAAGAAATGGAGTATTATATTGATAAAAAGTTGGGTGGGGTTTGGTGATAGGAGAGAGAGATGAATAATTAAGAGTTAAATAATGAATTGTGGGCCACAAATATTAAAGTAAGGAATAAAATAGGATTAAAAGAGTTGGGTGGGTGGGGTAATAGGAGAGAGGTATGAATAAAATAAGAGTAAAAAGTTACCAAAAATAGAAAGGGGAAGAAAACCTGAATAACCGTTTTAGGAAATAGGGAAGAATATGGTGAATTGGAGGGAGTATTACCAATATTGTTGGTTTGGTTTAAAACTAACTAACACATTAGGTTAGGAAGTAAAAAGAGAAGATCACAGCTATTCATTTCAAATTGTCATTTTAAGTTATATTTTTTCTTCCTTTAATGCCCTTGCCCCTCCCTTATATGTTTCTAATTCATTCATTCATTCATCAACACCTCAATTAATTTTCAATTTCACCCTCAAAAAAAAAATCAATTTCACCAATTTTAATTCTCATTCTCAATCTCTCTCTCTCTCCATCCATTAATCTAATTCTCATTTCTTATTTCAACTTTTCTTTTCATGTTTAGGTAATTATTCTATCTTTTTTTTTTCTTCCACTATATATTTGATATAATCATTGTAATTTTTCAAATTAGGGTTCTTCATTTTCATTTTCTGAGTTTGTAGCAATGTCGAATGGGGTCAATGGTGAATCAAACAAACAATGAAAGTAAAAAGGACTAACTACAAAAAGGGAGCAATTTGGGGAAGAAGTAAAAACGTACCTAAGATTGGAACACATTGGAGATTTAGATTAGATGTAAACTTTAATCTGCGATTCAATTTGGGGAAGAAGTTTAAAGGATTGAGATGATTGCACAATCCCCAATTTAATTGGGGAGTAATTTAGCTTAGGTTGAAGGATGAGGGAAGTTAAAAGATTAGGTTAAAGAGGGCTTGTGTTTGGGTAAATGGATGATATGAGTGAGAGGAGTGTAACATAAGGGTATTATTGACTTTTCATGTGCAAATAGGAAGTTCGTGTTCATTTGGTAGTTAGTTTTAAATTGAATCAACAATATTGACAACAGTTTTTAAGGAAATTTTACTTTGATATCAGTTGGTAAAATCTGAATTATACGTTGATAACAGTTATCAAAAAAATCTTATTAAAAAAATAAACAATTTTTAAAAGTGATCACTTATTAACATAAAATTATTATTATTTATTATAAAGTTGTCACTTTTATTAATTATAAGATACAACAATCTCAGCTTAAAAGCAAGACCCACGCCCTAAATGGTTGGGATTGGATGGGCCGGGTGGTGTCATGGTGTGCATGCAAACACTGAATGCTAACGTGCATGCCTTGATATTTTGATACACATCTCATGTGTCATGCTATATGCCATATACTTGATATTTTGATATACACATCTGATTTGTCATGCTTCATAGTAATTTGATGCCATTCTTATCTTGGTTGCACAATCCCCATGACGTTTCTAATTTCACGCAGTATTTGTTTTCTCATTTTTAAACAAAATATCCTGTTTGTCAAGTCGGCAGGCCTACGGTTAGTTTTGCACATCCTCTGTCCCAATCTTTTTTTTTTTTTGTGACGAGGGAACCCATAGCCGCTACCTTTGGTATACACTGGATAAACCCTCGGGTGTACGTGATAGCCTGCAAACCACGTATATCAGGTAAGCCACCCGAGGGTGACAGACTCGAAGTCTATTAGGCATGAACTCAGGCCAAGAATGCTCCACAAGATTTTCCTCTATCCCATTTGCACTACAAATATTTCAACTTTGCGATAGATTAACCTGTTAAGAATATTTCGTAAATATCTTGTAATTATTTAGCTACGGATTATCGGGTTGTTGTTGGTAGCTTGTAATATTTGTCACTGACCTGTCCCGATGTTTCCTTCGCTGTCAATAAGTTAGCACAATTTATGAAAGCTCCTCGTCTCTCTCATTGGCTGGCTTCGAAGCGTCTCTTACGGTATTTGAAAGGCTCTATTTCTCACCGTTTAATGTTACATCTCTCTCGAGAGGGGATTGGGGGACGATTTTGTCTCCACTACTGGGTTTGCCATTTATATTGGTCGTAATCCCGTTTATTGGTCTCCTAAGAAGCAACGTGCTCTCTCCCGTTCTTCTACGGAGGCTGAGTTTCGTGTTATAGCTGATGTTACTGCTGAAATTACTTGGGTTCAGTCTCTCCTTCATGAACTAAACATGTCTCCCCCATCTCCTCCGGTTATCTATTATGATAATTTAAGTGCCACACATTATGCAGCTAATCCCGTCTTTCATTCACGCATGAAGTGTAACACCCTCATATACCAAGATGCCTTATTAAGGACCACCCCAACATATAAAGGCGCTACCATCTCGGTTGCCCGAGGTAAGTAGACCAAATAAACAATAACAGAACCTTTATTAATTAACTATATTCTTTACAACATAAACCAACGTGAGAATGATGCAACAAATACAACTGAAAGAACTATTAGACATGTGTGACAGCCGTATCTAAGTAGACAGCGTGATGACTCGATTCCCTTCCATGTCTCGAAAGCAACGTAGCAACAACACCTGCTAAACCAACTGCCCACCATCCCCGAATGGATCACCACAGTTTTACAAAACAACAACAGGGTCAGTTATCTAAGTAATAAAGATAAACGATATACAGGAAACAACCACGACAACAACTCTACAATCATCCTCCAATTATAATCATGCCTCATATCTGACTACACAATTAAATGTGTAGTCATAACAGATAATCCACACCGCCAGTGGGGGACCGTATCCTTGCCCACCTAAGCCCCGCTCATCGCAATGAGCAACAACCCATATCCATTAATGTGCACATCCCCCTTGTGACGGATTCTACAAGGGGCGAATCAAGGGCGTGAAGTCACTCCCGCAAGTGACTCCACTCAGCCGAGGACGCACCTCACCAATATAGTCAATTCACCACATCTCCAACAATTAAGAAAGAAAGACAAGCCAACAACGATACTAATCATACCAATACAATCATAATCATCTTAAATCAATTACACAGACAACTGAGTAGGAAAACCCTACCTTTTCGCTATTCCTTGTAAGTGCATCCAACAAACAATCCACGCAAGACTCCGAGATGAACCCTAAAAGCAACCACATCCTATTACTAGACTATTCAAGACCTACTGAAATTAGGGTCTGTCGATTTTTATTTATCTAATTAATTAAATTAGAATTGTTGGTGCTTCGTGGTGGCTACCTAATCAGTCAAATTAGGATGATAAATGGCTAGACTTTGAACATCAATCTAGTAAATCGGTGCTCCATTATTTCACCTAATTAGATTGATGGTGAACTGTGGTTCATGGTGGCTACCTAGTTAATCACTCAAATTAGTATAATTAATAGTATTAATATTATTATTATTATTATTATTATTATTATTATTCTTCTTCTAATAATAATAATAATAATAATAATAATAATAATAATAATAAGGGTTTTTTTTTTTGATAACTTATACCTTGACTAACTCCCCTTTTCAAATCTTATACCTAAAATAACTTTCCTTAAAATCTTATACCTAAAATAACATTTTCTTCCAAACTTGATACCAAATCTCGAAAAAAACTTTGAATTGACGATCTTGCCCTTACTATTTAAACATCATCATCCTTTCCCAGCCTATTAACCCACACATCCACGATTTTAAAGATTTGGTATCAAGTTTAGAAAAAATATTATTTTAGGTATAAAATTTGAAAGAAAGTTATCTTCGGTATAAGATTTTAAAAAGTGAGTTATTCAAGGTATAAGTTATAAAAAAACTCTATAATAATAAAAAAAAATATTATTATTATTATTATATTTAGTATTAATTTTAATATTATTTCAGTTCAATTCAGTCTTAATCAGCTTAGTTCAGTTCAGCTCTATTCAGTTCAGTTCAGCTCGGCTCTATTCAGTTAAGTTCAGTTTAGCTCAGTTCAGCTCCATTCAGTTCCGTTCAGCTCAATTCAGTTCTAAAAAGCCAGATAGAACAGGGCCTTATTTTGTCTAACTTTGGCACATATTGAACAAGATTCCAATTCAGTTTGATTCACATTACTCGGATTAAAAACTTGTAGTTGTTTCAACTTGTAGAAAGGTAAGTGTCCTAAACTAACTATGATGCCAAGTATCACTAGAAACACCAGGAACTGAATTAACTACAGCATTATTACTACTTTTATTACAATTATCCTTACAATTGGTCTCCCTTGTGACGGGTTACCATTTGTGACGGATATTTTGTGAGATAAAATGGTAACAAAATGGGTTAGTGGAAAAAAGGGACCACATGAATAGTGTTGCAGAGAGAGAAAAAGTGGGTACATTGTGAGGTAAAATGGTATCCGTCTTCAGCTTGTGACGGATATGTCATGTCTTCAATGAGAATTTGTGTTATCCTTATTAGAATTAGAACTAGGTCGTTGTGAGGAATTGACTTGCAGTAGGTATAGGTCATTATGATTTCTACCGAGGACCAAGAGCCTCTCGGAAGAGTCCTGCAAATAACATAGGTCAGGGGTAAAACTAACATTGGAACTAAGCTGTTTGTTCAATTTACTAATAGACAAGAGATTGATTTGAAAAAAAGGAACATAAAGCACATTGTGTAAGGAAAAACTAGGGTTTATAGGGACTGATCCTACACTATTAATTAATGTAAACAAGCTGACCATTAGGTAAAGAAATACTACGGAGTATATGGTTTAACTAACTGTCTGAACTCAGAAAGTAATGCATTAAATTGGTACGTGAAAATATAGGTCTAACCAGTGGCGTTTCTAGGATTTTAATAATGGGGTTCGAGTTTTGACTTGGTACTTTTTTCACGTTTTTTTATTATGTTCATTATACAAAGACAATGTTAAAAGTGATAAAATATCCACTTGAGTTAAAAAAAATATGAACGCAATTTTGTAACGAAGATGATAGTAGATTATTATCAACGAATAATATTGCATGATAACATATTTTCTATACTCAATTAAAAAGGAAGACAATAGTTTTATACATTTATAGGGAGGGGATAATAAAATAAAATGAATAGAGTAATTTATATGGTCAGATATCAAAAGAATACCCAAATTTCGCATAGGAGTGGAAAGGAAAAATAAATGAGAAAACTAAAAAGATAAACGGAAAAACTTGCAAAAATATGAAAAAGAACACTTATAAAAAGGAAATATAGGAAAAAAAATGCATACTATGTGGATTGAACTCCCAACGTTTAGAAAAGACTCCCTGCTTTTTAGCCACCAAACCAACTTGCTTTTAATGGATACATTTTTTTAATAAATATTACTCCCTCTTATTCACTATTTTCTTCCATATTTTCTGAAACGGATTATTCAGGTTTTCTTCCCCTTTTTTATTTCGGAAACTTTTACTCTTATTTTATTCATCCCTTCCTCCTATCACCAAACCACACCCAACTCTTTTACCCATATTTTATTACTTTCCTTAATGTTTTGGCCCCACAATTCCTTATTTAACTCCTAATTATTCATACCTTTCTCATATCACCAAATCCCCCCACACACCCCTCTTTTACTCTTATTTTATTACTCGCCTTAATACCGTGTCCACAAACAAAAGGGAAGATTTTCCCACAGGATTCAATTGTTGGAAGATTTTGTATGCCCACCTCTTCTTCCTTGTTTCCTTCCCATTCTTCTCCTATTTATACACCTGGATAATTTTTCTTATTTTACTAATTTGTTTTTCAATTTCTTTCCTTCACTTTATTCCACTACGCAAATACTAAGACCATCCACGTTGCACTCTCCCTTCTTGCACCTCGCTTAACTACCTTAAAAAGATCTCCTTCATTTATATTAATTAATATTTTATAAAACTCATATTTTAAAAACATACTAATGTAATGTTTCATCCCACCGTCTCACACAAGTATTTGTGATCAAACATGTTATGCGAATTAAAGAGCGAACATATCGTCCCCAACAGTAATATTACGCCGGAAAGAGTGGTGGTTGCGCCGGTGGGGGGGATGGTGTCGATAGCGGGTCGAATGAGAGTAATGGAAGATACGGTGATGGTTTGTATGGATTTATGTCATCCCGAGATTGCTCAATTTCATCCTGTGCATTTCTTTGCTGTCTATGATGGTCACGGCGGCTCCCATGTATAATACTCTATATCCCCTACCTTTTTCTTATATGTTTCGTTCATTTGTTTATCTTTAATTAAAATATACTTCCTCCGTTTTTATATGATATACCCATTTGTTGAATATATGAGTGGAGTATTTTAATAAAATGGGTACATCATATAAGAATGGAGGAAGTATTTTTACCAAATGTGAAAATAGATAAACAAATAAACTAAGAGCAATAGCAATAGTGGTTCTTATTCTTGGGGTTATTAATAATAACCCAAAATAAAAAGTTCTATTGCAACTATAAGACTGTTCTTAATTTTAAGAATTAAGTTCTAAAATAAGAAATTGGTTGATTATACATGGAAATTTGGGGACCAATAAAAACGACTTTGAAAATTGTGAATACCAATTACATATTTACTATTTTCCATTTAAGAACTTTATAAAAATGTCATCTATTGTGAATATAAGTTCTTAAACATTGAAATTAATGAAATGTGACATGGCAAGATAAGAACTTTAGGTAGAGTTCTTCTATTGCTATTGCTCTAACAGAACCGAGTTCATATGTTTTTGAGCGTTATCAATAATGGTGCTACTCCGAATATTTAACGTTTTGATCGGAGTATCTCTTACCATCTATGTCATATAACGGACATATCGTAGTTGATGGAACATGTTAAATGACGTAATAAGTATCCTGTTGAAAAATTTTCGTTACTTCATAGCCTATATCAGTCGATCTTTTTTAAGACGACTCTATTCGTTTTAAGTGTAAAATAGATCATATAGAAGTATTATCTTATATTGGTGGATAAGATGAGAATTTATTGAAATTTATTAGACGACATGCTTTTTATCTCATTTATGTATTTACATAGTACTCTGAATTTAATTTAAGTGTTCGACAGAGTTGATTTCAATGGAAAAAACGTGTTTAGAGGATATACAATAGAGAGTACATTACCATCCTATTATTTTTTCTTATACCCTCTCATTTTTTAACACATCATTTTTTCTACGACCCACATTCATTTCCACTATGGTCATCAATCCTCTTGTTATATATTTTAGTGCAATAGAGATGATCCTTTTATTCATCCTCTACCATTTTAATTATATTTTAACTTCTATTAAAAGGAAAAAATAAAATATAAATATTAAAAATGGAAAAATGTAATTGGCTGGTTGACACAAGGGGCAAAGTTCTTCTTCCTCTAATTTTAGAGGAAATGGAGTACTTCATCTATCTAAGAGGATGATCCATCTTGCTCTATAATAGAGAGGACCTCCTCTTAGATGAGAGAGTGCTAAAAGGAGGGTAAATCCTTTTTATTGTACATACTCTTATAAGTCTTAGTTTCATACCCTTAGAAAGTTGAACGCAAATAATAAATGTCATTTTTGAGTGAGCATATCATCTTCACAAATGGTGGTGATAAGTTCCATTTTTGGGGAGATGTTAACTAGTTTGCCATAAACTAGGTCTAAATTTACTTTCGTCATAATTAAATTTGTCCTTTTAATGTATTTACAGATAAAAAGTCCTCGCCTATGTCATAAAATGTGTGTTATAAATCAATTATTATATGGAGTATATGTATAACGATTTTATACAATAATTGCGACAATTTTTATACTATAAAAAAGAGTTATGATCCTCATTATTTTATTTCCGTTTCATTTAATATACTATTTTACTTTCATCTCTGAAGAATCTTATATTAACCCACATGTGAGTATCCCACATTGAAGGAGAAAGCAAAGAGAGATTGTATCACTTTATAACCAAGGGGCTACTCCTCCTATAACCAATTGGTTTTAGGATGGAACCTCCCTTGTGTTGTTGAGTGGTCTGTCCCTCCTCCATTCGGGTAAGGCCTAGGCCCATTTACATGATTTAACATGGTATCAGAGTCCATGGCTAAAGACCTGAGTATGATGATTAACTGGGCCATTGTTTGCCAGCTGGAGCCGAGGCTTTGTGTACCTCTTATTTGGCCCAGTCTGAGCTTGTTTGCAGTCGGAGAAAATTCCATCCGTTGATGGCTCTAGTCTGATTTAAATGGGCCTCACATGTGTGGGGGGAGATCCCACATTGAAGGAGAAAGAGAGATTGTACCACTTTATAACCAAGGGGGCTACTCCTCCTATAACCAATTGGTTTTAAGATGGAACCTCCCTTGTGTTGTTGAGTGGTCCGTGTCTCCTCCATTCGGGTAAGGCACAGGCTCATTTACATGATTTAACATCATCTCATCATCTATTGAGTAAAATTCTTACCATTTGACCATTTTCAGATGGAATCTACTCATCTAGACTGTTGGAACGAAACGGAGAGGGAAAAAAATGGAAAAGATGTACGGATGACTACTATGCATTATTAAGACCAGTAATACTACTACTATCAGTTCTTCCTCTTCTTCTTCTTCCTCAATATCTGAGCCACCCTCTTCCTCAAGTTGGTCATTATTCACATTATCATCCCCTTCATTACCCTCGTTATTGTTCACGGGTTCATCTTCCTCATTATCGGATACATATATTACCCTCTCTATTTCAACAGTGATAAGCTCCCAGGCTAGAGCCTCAAAGGTAGGGAACCAGATATCATAAAAAGCTCCTCGGTGCAAATACGTCGAGTGATTAAAGATTCCATTTATTATCAAGTCATTATATCTATCCCTGAAATTTTTCAACGGAGGAAAATTAGGTAAAGTTTTGATCAGACAATATGCCTTAAATGGTTCACTCATCCGATATTCGGGAAACAAAGTATTGTGTTCAGTCAAAGCGGTTCTCAGTCGTGCTACGTGAACGAACACTTTCTCCGCTGGATCCATGGCAAAACCATAAGGAGGAGGTAGTACCATTTTGTCTTCTAAAACATATAACATTATTAAAATATCATTAGTATCACATATGTAAACAAAACACAGTAAGAATAGTAATAATAATATGAATAACATTATCCTTCAAATTTGGTAAAGTTTTAAGCAGACAATCTGCCTTAAATGGTTCACTCATCCAGCGGAGAAAGTGTCCGTTCACGTAGCACAACTGAGAACCGCTTAGACTAAACACAATACTTTGTTTCCCGAATATCGGATGAGTGAACCATATACATTTAAGGCAGATTGTCTGATCAAAACTTTACCCAATTTCCCTCCGTGGAAATATTTCAGGGATAGATATAATGACTTGATAATAAATGGAATCCCTAGTCACTCGAAGTATTTGCATCGAGGAGTTTTTTATGATATCTGGTTCTCTACCTTTGAGGCTCTAGCCTGAGAGCTTATCACTCTTGAAAGAGAGAGGGTAATATATGTATCCGATAATGAGGAAGATGAACCTGTGAACAATAACGAGGGTAATGAAGGGGATGACAATGTGAATAATGACCAACTTGAGGAAGAGGGTGGATCAGATATTGAGGAAGAAGAAGAAGAAAAGGAAGAATCGGAAGAAGTCGGTACCCCTGAAAGCAGTGATTAGGAAGCTTAGTGAGTGAGGAACCGTGGAAATGGAAAATTGTGTATAAATAATATAATATATGGTGTGAGAGTGGTTTAGAACTGATAGTAGTAGTAGTAGTATTACTGGTCTTGTAATGCATAGTAGTCACCCGACTCTAGTAGGTAGCAGGTGACAGGTAAAATTATTTCTTTTAGGAATGTATATAAATATGTATATGTAGATGTAAATGTAGAATAATGTGTAATATAATAATGTGATATATGTATGTATATAAGTAGCTTGTTTATAATAACTAGAAGCATGACAACTTACTCTTTATTGTGTCTAATAGGATGGCTCAGTTTAACAATATCGATATTAACCGACCCGCCTTTAATGAGCAATCTGATTTGAATAATTTTGCGGCAATCATGGCCGAGGCGCTAAGAAACAACAACAATTCCAATAACGAGGAAGAAAGTGCTAAGTTCTTTAAGAAAATGGCAAGTTATAATCCTAAGACTGTTGTCGTTTTATAGGTAGCCTTGTATTTTTGTAGGGAAAATACGACAGTAACGTCTCTGTAAAATAGGTTTTCTTCTTATCGTTGTGTAAGTTTCGGCTACTTAATAAGATAATGGTACTGTTTGTACACCCCTTCGTATTTATATTTGCTCTTTTAAAATCGGTGCGTTACATTATATCTGTATTTTATTAGTCTATAAATTAAACCTAAATTTTTGTCATTAACTTTCTCTCTACTTTGCTAGCGAAGATGAATTGTTTCCCATTATCGTATGCATGTGCTTTTAACAAACTTCCGTATGCTTGTGCTTTTAACAAACTTTCGTATGCCTGTGCTTTTAACAAACTTCATCTCAAAAGCAAGTTAAATTTCCATTTTTACCCTTTTTAATGAATCTCTTTTTTTAAATGGAAAAGTTTAAACAATGGATAAATTTTACCGAAATACCCTCGGTGTTACTGACTTGAGTAACATTTGGTGTCGCTATCTCATTTTCCTTACTGGTATACCATAACTCATTTGTCAACGCTTAAATTTTTCGCCTTTTAATATAAAGATAATGATAAATACAATCCATTAAATTGTATTTATCATTTTTCTTAATATAAATCTTTTCTACGCCGCTAGAACATAAAAAAAATGCACATTAAATTGGTTCGTGGAAATAAGGGCCGAACGGCCAAGCACAAACACTCGAAGATTTTGCCCACACTCTTTTTCCTTATTTCCCAACTTTCTCTTATTTATACACCTGGAATTATTTTCTTATTTTACTAATTTGTTTTTCAATTTCTTTCCTTCACTTTATTCCACCACGCAAATACTAATATCTTCCACGTTGCACTCTTCCTTCTTACACCACCTTAAAAAGATCCCCTTCATTTATATTTATATTAATTAATTAACAAAAAAAACGTATGAATTTTAAAAACATACTCATATAACATTACACTTAGTACTAGTGTACTACGTTACTACTCATTAGTCATTTGTGTTTACGTTACTACTCATTTGCGTTAGAACTGTCCGTCTTACACAAGTATTTGTGATCAGACATGAAAAACATGTTAAGCGAATTAAAGAGCGAGCATAACGTCCCCAATAGTAGTGATATTACACCGGAAAAGTGTAGGGAACGGCGACAGCGGAGGATGGAGAGCAGGAGACGGAGGAAATGTGAGAGGCCAGTGGCGGAAAGAGTGGTGGTGGCACCAGTGTGTGGGGGATGGTGTCGATAGCAGGTCGAATGAGAGTGATGGAAGATACGGTGATGGTTTGTATGGATTTATGTCGTCCCAAGATTGCTCAATTTCATCCTGTGCATTTCTTCGCTGTTTATGATGGTCACGGCGGCTCCCATGTATAGTATTTCATATTCTCATACTTTTTAGAGATATTCTACCTAATATCCCTAATTTTTCGATTTTCTACATGGTAGCCCTACACTTTTTAAAACATACCGAGTACCCTAATTGTTGTCATTATCACTAAGTGTACCCCTAAACTTTATTTTTCGTCAATTAAACTCAGTTTTAGGCATTAAGTGATGATTTTGACGTATAACCAAGCTTGTCATTTATTATCTTATGACATAAGGACTATATTAGGCTCAATATCCATCAAATGACAAACTTGGTTACGCGTCCAAGTAATCACTTAATAGTTTAATTGACAAAAAATAAAGTTTAGGGGTACACTTAGTGATAATGACAACAATTAGGGGTACCATATATGTTTTAAAAAGTGTAGGGTACCATGTAGAAAGTCAAAAAATTGAGGGGTACCATGTAGAATATCCCTACTTTTTACTTCTCGTCTCAATTATTTATTTACTTTTAATTAAAATACTTTTATATAAAACATGAAATAAAAGCGAGAAAATAAATATCGAGGAAGATAGATTTCAAATGATTTTCAGCTTATCAACAGTTCCTGTTAATCCTAAATTTTTGGGCAAGGCAGTTTAAGGGGTGAAAACCTTTATCTAATTTAAGGAGAAGGGATGAGATCATTTGTGGGTGATGTTATTGAGTAATAAGTGGACAATATGTTATGTAGAAAGGTAAATAAATGAATAAGACACTGATAAAAGAAATAACTAAACAAATGACCGGGAACAGAGGGAGTGATACGAAATTTTGCGCGGAAGCGGTTTCAAAGAATAACGAACAATAATGAAAAAGGATATTTGACCGATATAGACCTATATATAGATAGTTCAATGGCGATCAATTTCGCAAGACCTATTGCTAGTTGATCTAGTTAATGTTTGAAAACGCGTCAAACAAGAACTAGGGTTGGAACGAAACGCGTCGATCCGAATAGCACAATTGCAACCGCAATTCTGTTTCTTTTTCTTATTCAATATTCAATGTTTAAAACGCAGCTTGCCCTATGTCTTATATAGGCTTACAATCATCTAACCGTAGTATCTTTAGGAGATATTATTCTTGTACAATAAGAAATTAATTTTAGGAAAGAAATAACAGAAAATAGAAATAAGTAAACTTCCTAAAACTGAGATAAGGAGATAACTAAACTAGGAAATAAACTAATGAATTTTTAAACACTTGAGCTCACCATTTTTGGATCAGGGAGTATATTTTACGTTTTGATCGGAGTATCTCATTTCTCATACCATCTAAGGGGTCGTTTGATTGATGCGAGAAGTGCAAATCACAATTAGGATTATACATGCAGTTGTACCAGCATTGTACAACCAAGGTATAAGAATCTGAGCTTATATGTATTCTTTTTGAGCTAATTCAAAGTTATGTTTTTAATGTGTAAATGAATGAGCTCAATACTTTCTAATAAAGCTCATATTCTTTTAACATAAAGCTCGGATATTTTATCAAAAAGCTCAAATTTTACACCATACAACATTTACAACTGGTTCTATAGTCCATGAATTGAGTGCAAATTCACATGAAATAGAAAATCATGGGGAACAAACTCCTTTCGCTAATTTATGGGAATTTCTAAAAATTATTTGGTTACCCATGTGAGAACTCATTTTACGGACTTATTGTAGTTTTTTTTTTTGTAAACCGGGGTGTCCATCGTCGACAACAGTGTATAATCCTCTCGCCGCGCGTGCTCTCACGAAGAGGTAAACGGTTGACCAAAGAGTTTGCTCCATTCCCATAGGCTGAGAGAGTTTGCTCCATTCCCATAGGCTGAGATCGAACCCCTGACCTCATGGTTAAGGGATGAGGTGAGCAACCACCACACCAAACTCATTTGGTTACGGACTTATTGTAGTTGATGTAGCCCGTTAAATACTTAAATGATGGTAATAAATAGGGTGTATAAATTTAGGGTACCCATAAATGTACGGGTGAAATTGCCTTAACCACTGGATTTGTGAAAATACCTCTATCACCATTTGGACTGATTGTGGAAACTGAAAGGTAAAATAATCACATAACAAATAAATCTAGTGTCCCAGTAAGTTTAGTCCGTGAATTTAGGGCTGCCCTAAATTTATGACTTTGAAGTTGTGACTTGTGTCTAGTGATGGATAAAATCCTGCTGAAAAATTTTATTTATTTCATAATTAGTTGATCTTCTTTTAGACGACTATATCCGTACTAAGTATAAAGCGAATTGTACATTTTTTTTTCTCATTTATGTATTTAACCCATTTTATCAGTGATTTAAGATATCAACTTGTTTATGCCTGTTTACATAGTACTCCGTATTAAATTTAAATGTTCGACGGAGTTGGTTTCAATGGAAAGTTGTATGCAAATATGAGTAAATGTCTTTTTTGAGTGAGCAAATCATTTATGCTTTACAAATGAAGACAAATTCCATTATATACAAAGTAATGTTCTACCAAAAACTTAAATGCGATTATTATATATGTACAATAAACATCATATACGAGTACAGTACACTCATTATTATTGTGGTCATGTTAACTTGTTTGCCATAAACTTGGTTTAAATTTACTTTCATCATGATTAATTTTGTCCTTATAAAAATGTATTTTATAAATGAATTATTAACTTATATGTGTAACGACTTTATACAATAATTGCGACAAATTTTATATTAAAAAAAGAGTTAGCATCCCATTTTTATTACTCCCGTTCCATTTAGGGGTCGTTTGGTTCACTACTTAGGAATGAAATGGATTGGAATGAGAAACCATAGAAGTATGGGATTCCAATTCCATACCTTTCAAAACATGTTTGGTTCATTAGAAAAATAAACATAAAGGGATGAAGATTGAATCCATAGGGAGGAAGTGGATATGGGATTCCAAGGGGTTGGGGTGGGATGAGAATCCTGATGGATTCTGACTCCATTCCAAAATGCCCCAACCAAATACTAGAATGATTGGAATTCATTCCATTCCATTCCAAACCTCCCAACCAAACACCCCCTTAATGTAGTACTATTTTGAGAAAAAGGAACATACATCGGATGTACTACCTCCAACTTTTTTGTTTTTTGAGCATATATGGATTTTTTTTGAGCTTATTATCTCAAACTTTATTTGTTTTTGAGCATATGTTTATTTTTTTTTGAGCATATTAAAGTTTATAAGTTAGATTTTAATATTTTTCCGTCAAAACTAAAATTTAACTAAACTTATATGTAATGTTTTTTACTTTTATTGTAATTTTTTAGAGTTTAATATTTAAGTGAATAAACTCAGAAACTTCATAGTGAAACTCAGAAACTTTAAAACAAAACTCAAAAACTTTATTATAATGCTCAGAAACTATAGAATTGGAGGTAGTACATCAGATGTATAATCCTCTTACTGTACTATTTTAGGCTCAGCTCATTATCCATTGCGTGAAATTTTACCATTTGATCAATCAAATAGAGAAATGGAGAAGGATATCCTTAAGGGTGAAATGTAGTAGTTAGAGTTATGACTTAGGTGAATCTCTACCGGATCTTTTGTTCAAGTGTTCAACCCATAAATCTCATCCGAATCGGATTAGGGAGGGATAGAAATGAAAAAGACCAATTAATAAAAAACGACCTATTCAAACAAAAAATATGTTGGTATATCTATATTCTATTAGTCTATAAACTAAAGATAAAGATAGATCTTTTGTCATTTCTTTTCACTCCATTAACTATCCGTTTCATATTAATGATTTGGTTTTAACCCAAGGTTAATTTCAGACAATTGAGTTTCCACCTTAACTTTTTCCATAACCTAGCTACTTAAACCTATTAACCGCACTTGTGAATGACGACATGAGCTAAAGGTTATCTTTGAGTATCAATTCACTCACATTTTTTCACTTGCAAAATATTATTATTATTATTATTATTATTATTAATATTATTATTATTGATTTTAAAATGACAAATTTTGAAAACTCGATTTAACACCTACATCAAAATGTATCCCACTCACATCAATTTTGTCTTTAAAGTTGGGAGTCCGGTAATAAAGTTATTTCCAAGTCTAGTCCCTCTTAACACCCTTAACATGAGTTTACTACACTGTGAGGACCTGAATTATGCACTTTAGTAGCTATAAGGATTCCAACTAATTTTTGAGAGCTTTGAGGACCCGAGATAAAAGTCCGTCAAAAATTCCGTTAAAAGTTTAAAGCTAATGAAGTTACCACGTTGAATATGATTCACGCAAGAACTTTGGCTTAACAATCAGTTTCATTCTAGACGATACTATCCGTCTAAAGTTATAAACGGATAGTGGCCTCTTAAAATGCAAGTAGGAGGGTATGTGAGGTATTCATTTCCCATCCACTTGCACTATCCACTCTTAGAGCATCTCCAATGGTTAAGCAAAAGGACTTGCTTGCAAATAAAAAAGTTTTCAAGCTACTTGCTTAACCATTGGAGCACTTTACATGTACTAGCTTAAATTGAGCTACTAGCTGTAATAACCCGAAAAAAAAAACTAATATTAAATAATATAGATCATATGACTATTATTATTGCCCGTATAGACAAATATCCGACTACACTAGATTTTATCAGTATGGTTGTATATGTAGTAACCCGAGTTAACTCGACTAACTTTCGTCTTATTATAATAATGTTAATATATATAGTTTACTTAATAGCTAAGTAATAATATTAGATATTTATTATAAGATAAGCATTACATTATAATAGTTATCATCATCATTAATTCTTATCTTATTCTCTATTAACCGACTATATGCACTATATAAAGGCCACCACCCCTCATTCCTCATTCATATAAATTTCACGCAAGTTACATGCATAGAAATATTACTTTGTACTATTCACTATTATTTCTAATAACTAGGTTCCCTTGATAATTATAAGGTATGATTTTGGGACCCTTTATCGTAAAAATAAGTAATAATATTGTGATTATTGTATAGTATTATCGACCATAAAATGTTATATTATCACTATGTTACTCACATGATATATTAACTGTCTTTATCTGAACATATGACTGTCATGTTAATACTTCTGTTATAATGTACTATTGGCCAATTGTAGCATTCGGGATACGATTACGGGAGGGGGACAACATTACAAATTTGACCTATGTACATGGAAGGGGGCACAGCCTCATGTGAACTACGGTTACGATTATTCTTTGTAAAAATGCCAGGGGGTTTACACGGGTCTTAGACCTGGGATCCTGTGTACATGGAGGAGGGCTTAGCCCGGGGAGTTTTTACTCCGTAATGTGTCTCATTTCAGTAATAGTAGACCGGTAATCTATATTTTGCATATTATGATAAAATGACAGGTTATGCATGTTTATTTAATAATTATTCGATTGTGTTCATGTGACCTATTTTTAGTCCTTGTTCGACCAGGAAGAAGTATAAATATTAAAATGGAGGTAAATAGGGCCGGTGGAGGTGACCGGAGTCATACTCAGCCTGTGGTTGGCTGATTCCGTTACTTTCATTCTTTTTCAGGTACAAGTAAGGGGGAAGGTCAAGTGTGAGGATTTTCAGATGACCTAATAGGATGAATACGTTATAGAGTTATGAGTTTTTATCTTTAAAAAGTGTATTTATCTTTACTTTTGTTTAAGCCTTGTATTTTCCGAATGGGAAATACGGCGGTGACGCCCTATATTCCGCTGCTGTCTGTTGTTAATAAAAAGAGCTATTTTGAGCTGCCTGTCTGCTTTTCGGGGGCGTTACAAAATGGTATCAGAGCAACCTTGCGACCGCGTGTTGAGCCTTCGGCCATACGTCTAACAGGGTAATAGATTCTTGGGTCTAGTATAAAACTCGTAATAAACACATACATAGAAACCGACTAAAAGAGAGGGGTAGATATAAAGTGTCTCGGATTACTTGTTTAAGTGATTTGTTTACTAATTCTTTTATTGCTTTAATAATGTATAGTTTGGGTGTTCTAATTGTTTTTCTTCTGCGTACATTACATATTTGCATGAAGTTGCTACTTGCGAGTCTTATGAGATATATGCATATTTATTTGCGTGCTATACGTTAAGAAAGTTTCGGGACATTTTACCTTTAAGATTTTACTCTTTCTTTCCACTCATTATATCTTAATATGGTTTTGAAAATTTCGAAGTTTTTATACTCAAGCTATTTCTCGTATTAGAAAAGTTCAAATTTGTTCCAGTTAGTCATTGGTATATTTTCAAAATTTTATGTTGTATATTTTAAAAAAAAATTTTACCTTTACTAAAACTTTGAAATGAAATTTCAATTTTTGTTTTCTTTACCTTTGTCCGGTTATTGGGATGTTATTACTTGTTATTAAAGATATCTAATAACAGGTTCAGCACCTACTAACACATTAATTGAGTTTGTCTTTGAATTGGATTACTCGAATTTTTGTTCGCGACATGAATTCTTGCGTTCCATTATATAAGACGTTTGCTTTTTATTAATTTTGCTTTCTATTAATTTCATAAATGTGATTGAAAGTATTTTATTAAAGTAAATTCTTAAACTCTATTAAATTTTGAGAAAACGAAGTTTTAACTTTTCCTATTTCTATTTCAAGTTTCGGGACGAAACTTATTTTAAGGAGGATAGAATGTAATAACCCGAAAAAAAAAAAACTAATATTAAATAATATAGATCATATGACTATTATTATTGCCCGTATAGACAAATATCCGACTACACTAGATTTTATCAGTATGGTTGTATATGTAGTAACCCGAGTTAACTCGACCAACTTTCGTCTTATTATAATAATGTTAATATATATAGTTTACTTAATAGCTAAGTAATAATATTAGATATTTATTATAAGATAAGCATTACATTATAATAGTTATCATCATCATTAATTCTTATCTTATTCTCTATTAACCGACTATATGCACTATATAAAGGCCACCACCCCTCATTCCTCATTCATATAAATTTCACGCAAGTTACATGCATAGAAATATTACTTTGTACTATTCACTATTATTTCTAATAACTAGGTTCCCTTGATAATTATAAGGTATGATTTTGGGACCCTTTATCGTAGAAATAAGTAATAATATTGTGATTATTGTATAGTATTATCGACCATAAAATGTTATATTATCACTATGTTACTCACATGATATATTAACTTGTCTTTATCCGAACATATGACTCCGTCATGTTAATACTTCATTATAATGTACTATTGGCCAATTGTAGCATTCGGGATACGATTACGGGAAGGGGACAACATTACAAATTTGACCTATGTACATGGAAGGGGCACGACCTCATGTGAACTACGGTTCGATTATTACTGGTAAAAATGCCAGGGGGTTTACACGGGTCTTAGACCTGGGATCCTGTGTACATGGAGGAGGGCTTAGCCCGGGGAGTTTTTACTCCGTAATGTGTCTCATTTCAGTAATAGTAGACCGGTAATCTATATTTTGCATATTATGATAAAATGACAGGTTATGCATGTTTATTTAATAATTATTCGATTGTGTTCATGTGACCTATTTTTAGTCCTTGTTCGACCAGGAAGAAGTATAAATATTAAAATGGAGGTAAATAGGGCCGGTGGAGGTGACCGGAGTCATACTCGACTGTGGTTGGTGATTCCGTTACTTTCATTCTTTTTCAGGTACAAGTAAGGGGGAAGGTCAAGTGTGAGGATTTTCAGATGACCTAATAGGATGAATACGTTATAGAGTTATGAGTTTTTATCTTTAAAAAGTGTATTTATCTTTACTTTTGTTTAAGCCTTGTATTTTCCGAATGGGAAATACGGCGGTGACGCCCCTATATTCCGGCTAACATGCATTTGTTAATAAAAAGAGCTATTTTGAGCTGCCTGTCTGCTTTTCGGGGGCGTTACAAAATGGTATCAGAGCAACCTTGCGACCGCGTGTTGAGCCTTCGGCCATACGTCTAACAGGGTAATAGATTCTTGGGTCTAGTATAAAACTCGTAATAAACACATACATAGAAACCGACTAAAAGAGAGGGGTAGATATAAAGTGTCTCGGATTACTTGTTTAAGTGATTTGTTTACTAATTCTTTTATTGCTTTAATAATGTATAGTTTGGGTGTTCTAATTGTTTTTCTTCTGCGTACATTACATATTTGCATGAAGTTGCTACTTGCGAGTCTTATGAGATATATGCATATTTATTTGCGTGCTATACGTTAAGAAAGTTTCGGGACATTTTACCTTTAAGATTTTACTCTTTCTTTCCACTCATTATATCTTAATATGGTTTTGAAAATTTCGAAGTTTTTATACTCAAGCTATTTCTCGTATTAGAAAAGTTCAAATTTGTTCCAGTTAGTCATTGGTATATTTTCAAAATTTTATGTTGTATATTTTAAAAAAAAATTTTACCTTTACTAAAACTTTGAAATGAAATTTCAATTTTTGTTTTCTTTACCTTTGTCCGGTTATTGGGATGTTATTACTTGTTATTAAAGATATCTAATAACAGGTTCAGCACCTACTAACACATTAATTGAGTTTGTCTTTGAATTGGATTACTCGAATTTTTGTTCGCGACATGAATTCTTGCGTTCCATTATATAAGACGTTTGCTTTTTATTAATTTTGCTTTCTATTAATTTCATAAATGTGATTGAAAGTATTTTATTAAAGTAAATTCTTAAACTCTATTAAATTTTGAGAAAACGAAGTTTTAACTTTTCCTATTTCTATTTCAAGTTTCGGGACGAAACTTATTTTAAGGAGGATAGAATGTAATAACCCGAAAAAAAAAAACTAATATTAAATAATATAGATCATATGACTATTATTATTGCCCGTATAGACAAATATCCGACTACACTAGATTTTATCAGTATGGTTGTATATGTAGTAACCCGAGTTAACTCGACCAACTTTCGTCTTATTATAATAATGTTAATATATATAGTTTACTTAATAGCTAAGTAATAATATTAGATATTTATTATAAGATAAGCATTACATTATAATAGTTATCATCATCATTAATTCTTATCTTATTCTCTATTAACCGACTATATGCACTATATAAAGGCCACCACCCCTCATTCCTCATTCATATAAATTTCACGCAAGTTACATGCATAGAAATATTACTTTGTACTATTCACTATTATTTCTAATAACTAGGTTCCCTTGATAATTATAAGGTATGATTTTGGGACCCTTTATCGTAGAAATAAGTAATAATATTGTGATTATTGTATAGTATTATCGACCATAAAATGTTATATTATCACTATGTTACTCACATGATATATTAACTGTCTTTATCTGAACATATGACTGTCATGTTAATACTTCTGTTATAATGTACTATTGGCTAATTGTAGCATTCGGGATACGATTACGGGAGGGGGACAACATTACAAATTTGACCTATGTACATGGAAGGGGGCACAGCCTCATGTGAACTACGGTTCTGATTATTACTGGTAAAAATGCCAGGGGGTTTACACGGGTCTTAGACACGGGATCCTGTGTACATGGAGGAGGGCTTAGCCGGGAGTTTTTACTCCGTAATGTGTCTCATTTCGATAATAGTAGACCGGTAATCTATATTTTGCATATTATGATAAAATGACAGGTTATGCATGTTTATTTAATAATTATTCGATTGTGTTCATGTGACCTATTTTTAGTCCTTGTTCGACCAGGAAGAAGTATAAATATTAAAATGGAGGTAAATAGGGCCGGTGGAGGTGACCGAGTCATACTCGGCTTTGTGGTTGGTCGATTCAATTACTTTCATTCTTTTTCAGGTACAAGTAAGGGGGAAGGTCAAGTGTGAGGATTTTCAGATGACCTAATAGGATGAATACGTTATAGAGTTATGAGTTTTTATCTTTAAAAAGTGTATTTATCTTTACTTTTGTTTAAGCCTTGTATTTTCCGAATGGGAAATACGGCGGTGACGCCCTATATTCCGCTGCTGTCTGTTGTTAATAAAAAGAGCTATTTTGAGCTGCCTGTCTGCTTTTCGGGGGCGTTACACTAGCTCCATGGAGCTAGTAGCTCAAATGGGCCCACAAGAAAAAATCTACCAATTAAAACAACATTTAAATATTTTTAATTTTTATTTTATAGGTAAAATAAGTAAATGTATTAATTAAAATAGTGTTGTAGAAGGTATTTGACATATGGTGTATTTAAGCCACGACACTAAGCTAGTAGCTTACCATTGTAGTAATTTGTAGCTTAAAAATATTCTAGCTTGAAAATCTTATGTGGCAAAAGTAAGCTAGTAGCAACTAGCAACTAGCTTACCATTGTGGATGCTCTTATTTTGTGAGAGAGATATTATCCATCTATAGCTTTAGACGGATAGTATCCGTCCAAGGTGAGAATTTGTGTTTTCATTAATTTCCTCTAAGTGGGTTGAATATTTCTTTTTAATGTTAATTTCACTAAGTAAAATTTTTTTCACAAATTAAAATTTACGGATAATTCACGCGGTACTCTTGAAGTTGGTCACTTTGCACAAAATAACCAAATTTTTGAACCGGAAAACTTAAAGAGGCCATAACTCGTGTTTACGAACTCGGAAAGTGGAGATTTTTTTTTTTCAAATCGATCATCTTTCCGAGTACTGCGATTTGAAAAAAAAGTATGACGAGTTTGGAACTCGTGGGACCTCTTATATTATTAGAAGTGGTTATTTTTTCTTTTTGGTTAGTTACTTAGTTATTAACGTTTCTTTTGATTTGTCTCGTAATACAAAGAAAGTCATAATCAAATGACATATGAGATTGTCTCATTAGGAGACTTAATTCCACTAAAATAATTTCTACTAATACGCATATTTTGGTGTTAAGGGCATCAAAATAATTTGAAAATGATTTTACAACATTTTATTGTAAAATAATTTAAAAAAGACCTAAATTTCTCTGTAAAAATAAATTTAAATTATCTTTACTATCATTATTGATTTAAAAATATAAAAATTTGTTGATGTCTCATCAAATCTCATTTTACTAACTATTTTGTTTTCATCAATAATCTATACAAAAAATCATTTTAGTTATTTGGTGAAAAACTATCACCAATTTTACTTGTACATTAATTGGAGCCCAATTTCTCTCCATTTCCTAAAAAGAAATGGAGAGGTAAGTTTCTATGAATGGTACGGATCGTATTTTGGCAACATCTAACGGTTATAAATTTACGCATAAAAATAAAGGAGAAATGAGAATGAAGGGGTAATTACTATTTAAATAGATTGTGAGAGGAAATTGAGATAAAGGAAATGGAGAGGATCCATTTCCCATTAATTGGAGTCAAAATCCTCTCCATTTCCTAAAAAGAAATGGAGAGGTCATTACCTATCAACAGTCCAGATTATATCTGATCAATATCGAACGGTTTACGATTTATACATAAAAAATAAAGGGTTAATAAAGTATAGAGGAGAATATTATTAAATAAGTTTGCGAGAGAAAATGTAGAGAAAATAAATGAAGAGGATCGGGAAATAGGGGTGGATTGAGCCCACTAAGTTAATTAATCTTAAATTGTTGAGGTTTGCTATTTGTATAGACAGTAGACGGAAAGCATAAAAGTTAGCGGCATAACTTAACAGAGGTCCTTAAAGCCTCGCAGATAAATTTCAGGTCCTTAAAGCAATCTAAAGGCATATTTTAGGTCCTTCCATTATACTTTGCTCCCCTTAACATACACAAACGACTCTTCTTGGTCAAGCTTATGATCGTTATAAGCAGTAGAGATTTATGAAACGGCACAAATCTCATTACTGATATCTTTTCTAAGAAATCTCTCACAATCAATTAAAATAAGAGCAACTGAAAGAGAAGGTCATAAGCGGTCTTTTTGAAGAGGCTATCACATAATTGTCGATCCTTATGTATTGGTTTTAGGCACAAAAGTGACGAATTTGAACAGGTGTCAACACTATGCAAAGAAAAACTCCACGGTTACGATTGCGGCACCTCCACCGTTGGATCCACCGCGACCGCCGCCATCGTCACTTCTGATAAGATCATCGTCGCTAATTGTGGCGATTCGCG
This sequence comes from Silene latifolia, assembly GCF_048544455.1. Classification (NCBI taxonomy): domain Eukaryota; kingdom Viridiplantae; phylum Streptophyta; class Magnoliopsida; order Caryophyllales; family Caryophyllaceae; genus Silene; species Silene latifolia. The sequence goes on along the minus strand of NC_133530.1, from coordinate 7,520,525 downwards.
CGCTGTGCTTTGTCGTGGTGGTGGTGGTCGTGATTTCCCGCTTTCTGCTGAACACAAGGTTTGTCATTGTTTTGTCGATTTTGATTGTAGATTTTGCCTAATTTGTGCGTTGTTTGTTCGATTGATTTGAAAGTTGCGATTTTCTTAGGGTTTTGATGAATTGACTGTGTTGGAAGATGCTTGGCTAGCTGTTTATTGTATACTCTATTACTTTGTTTTAAAATGTGATTTGATGTTGTGAAGATATGTCCTGTGAAATTAATATTTACTACTTCTATTGTTTGGGATATTTGATGGATAGTACTTGAGAGGAATCTCTTGCAGTGTGCTGTTTACGAGTATTGTCGTAATCACACACTTGCCATTGTTTTGTATGCTGATGTTGCAGGGGAAGGGCGATGATCTTTTGATTTTGTTATCGATTTAGCTGAATGCTGTCTTGTTTATGTTTAAAATCGGACGATTTTTGCTTCATTAGTTGTTTAGTAGTAAATGTGTTTTCCTATGGCTTGATGCTTAACTTGGGGAAAGGGGAGTGACGGAAAGATGGAATGATCTAAACTGACTTTATACGATGATAATCGCCACTTCAATGGCAATAAAAGTCTAAATATGGTGGCAATAAAGATTGTGATCAACGCTAGTTCAAGAATGAAGTCCAGCTCGAGAAAGATGGGAAATCCATGGCAAACATAGATAGCATCAAGGAACGTTTTAGATCGTTCAAAGGTCTTGTGAACGAAATTTTCCATTATACTGTTCGTATTGTGTAGCAGAATCACAATGTTATTTCAGAGACATGTTATGTTGGTCTTTCTCTTGATCTTACAATTTCAAGACAGGATGTATGACATTAAGGACAAATGTTCTCCCTAGTCCCTCCTTGAACTGCCCAACATCTATTACACCAAGCAAGTAGATAGATCTTGCAGTCTTGCTAAAACTAAATATTTTATGAATTCGCCGTAGCAAAATTAGTTTAGCTCTGAAGGAAAAGAGTTAGACACTTGGAGCCATCTTTCTAAGTCATGTGAAAGAATGGGATGGGCTGAAGAATGCGGTGTTGAATTATTTTCAATGATTAAGAGGAGTTATAGTGACGCAAAAGTTTTTGTGCCTATAAAGGATATTGAAGTTTTGATGAGATCTCACCATTGTGGAAGAAGTCATGAGCAAGGCAAATTTCCTTACAAGCAAGAAATTTTGGTGGAAGAGAGTTGAAGGAATACGGCATCACGGAATCCACGGGATTCCCTTCATAAGGTGTAATCATTGTGCAGTATTAATTCAAAGGTTTGAAATTTAAAAGGCAAATGAACAAGACTAGAACAAGACTATCATTCAACTATCCGTCTTCTCGTTTTTTGAATATATTCTAGTGGCAATTTAAGAAGCTAATAAGGCAAGATAAGATCAATTCATGCCCTTGTAAACAAAAAAAGCGGAGTTGAGCATATGCATGAGTATGTGGGAACTTGACCGTTTAAGAGATGATTCGTTTTCTAAAAGAGTGTTTTAGCAATGGCGGTTTTATCCCAACTAGAAGGTTGAATACACGTGCCATCCTTGGTGTCAACACTCATATAAGCAGAAGAATGAATCACCCTCATCCGCACAAAATTGTCTACGAGAACACTGACGATGCGAAACAAGAAAAAAGGTATTTCTATTTAAGTCTTCCACTTGTGGATTCATATTGAGATTTATTTTATTTATTTTTTAGTTTATTAACAAACAAAAGAATCTAAAGCTACCCCGAAGTTCTAGGAATCTAGGTCAATGAGAAATCTTCCACATAAATAGAAAAGGTCGTTATTGGAGTCACCATTAAGAGCTTGCTTGGATTGAGGGTAAAAGGGGAGGAATGAATAGAGGAGTAATATGTAAGGTACTTTTTCTTTGTTTGGAATGAGAGTAATTATTTACCCCCATGAAGTGGTAAGAGCTCTCTAACTCCAGTCGTGAGGTTTGGGGTTCGACTCTTACCAGCGACATAGTGCGCTTATTTGAACCAGAAAAAAAGAATCAATATTGCAACCTCATTAAAGATTCAATAGCTTTGGATGTAGATAAGCGGGTTTATAACTAGTTCTTCCTTACATTGGTCGCCGTACTTTTGCTATTTGAGGAAATGGTATGAATCCAGTGAACCAAAAATGGAAAGTGATTTGAATCCAAAGAGAGGGAGGGAGTAACAGCTACGAAGTATTGTTTACCTTTGGTGATCTCAATGTTTGGGAGGGTGGCAGGGTGGCTGCTAGCGCTAGTTTGGAATTCAATTTGAGGGTTCAAAGCAATATTTCCAGTCATAAGCAAGCTAGTGTGTCACTGAATTAACTCCCCATTTATGCGTGAGCCTTATGATTCCCTACTTTTGAGAAGTCGTAAGGAAGGAAAGGTTCAATCGCAAGTTGTGATTTATTCAACCCTTTCTTGAGTTAATTAATGGTGGATACACCTATGAACGTGGTGTATATTGTTCACTCCGAGTAGCTAGAAATGGAAATACCCTGTAACAGTTTTGAAGACTGAGATCTATTCGTTACTTGACTTTCTAAGTTTTAGATTCAGTTGGCAAACATAGTTTAGTGGTCGTTAATACATTGAAGGATTACTGGCAGTCAAGTAAAGGTTAGATTGTCACAACAGATTTTACCTTCTTGGGGATATCTAACATTCAAGGACAAGATGTGTATATCGTATTCAGTCTGATATTGAAGATTGCACAATGTCTCTGTTTTCGTCAACCACAGAATAATTAGGCAGTTTGGCAGACCTTTTTTTCCCAGGAATCAAAATCTTGGTTGCTCGTACCGTTGTTTCTGTCACCAAACTTAGTTATCTCTCCCTTTAGGTACATGTAGGCTGATGATGTTATTATCAATAAGACCCTATTCACAATACTTGGTATCATTTGTATGTTACATGAAGTCTAGAATGCTCAACATCAGGGATCATATATAGTTTTATCAAGTTTAGGAAAAGCAGAAAAAGTTATCAGGGCTGCATCATCTTCTTTCCCCAGCTGCATGCTTCATTTGATGGATCCACTCTGTCTAGAATCTTTACTACATATTTTGGCTTGATAACCATGATTATATTGAAAACTTGAGATATTTGAGAGACACATTAATTTGCACCTGTCAATTCTCTTATGCAAGAATTTGTGGAATTACAAATAACTAATCAATAATTTGCCTTGGGGTGATAGCCGGATAGGCCTGATGAACTTGCAAGAATTGAAGCTACGGGTGGACGAGTAATGTATCTGGACAGGGCTCGTGTTCAAGGGGTACTTGCAATGTCCCGTGTTATAGGTAAAGTTTTTTTTTGTTTTTTTGTTTTTTTTGTTTTTTTTGTGCCTGTGTGTTATTTTCTTCAAGTGCTAATGCTTTTGTGGCCATTTGTTATGTACTTATAAATGATTCGGGTCAGCAAAGTTATGATTTAGGTTCTTGTGTAGACAAGAACACATATTTGCTCATTCTCAATACCGTGCTGGACGTGTGGCCTTATCTTGTCAACATACTGCTTATGTGTCTTTCCTAAACATAGATTGTCGTTATTCATTAGGACTACCAGTGATTAAAGGAGTTCAGTTTTGCGAGAGTCTCCCTTGGCAGTACATGAATCTCTGTCAAACCACAGGATCCTGGCCTCCTGGGACGCTAGATGGCTATTTTGTGCGTGTGTAGTTTCCCTATTATTCTGTGCTAAGCAATTATAAAATCCATGATTTTCATGGTACTGACACTAAAATGTTCACCAGGACATCATAGGTTCCACCCGCGTATAGTTGCTGTGGTGGGGGTATAATGTTCGAGATTGCTTGGCTTTGTGAAAGATATGGGCTCTTTTAATTTTGTCAAGGCCATGTTCAAGAGGTTATTTTCTCCACTTGGATGCTTTGTCAACTTAGAAGATGAGGCTTTTTAGTGTTGGTGCTACAACATTAAGTTTAGTTGTTTCCAAAAGCGCACATCTTATTCTTAGTTGATAGGAGAATAACACGCATTACCTGAAGTTTTTTCCCTGACGGTCTCTTCTCCTATTTTTCGTGAGAATTATATTTTGAACGATCTTACGATTTAGCCATAAGTTCAATTTAATATTCATCAGCTCTTTTAACTTAAAAGTTTCTGCTGCCGTGAGGCATCTGAAAGTTCTGCATAGTTACCATACAAGCAAACCTGCTTATCCTTTCCCGAGTCTATGGCATACCTAAGCTATATTCACATGGTGTCGAATGTTGAGCTCATAATGGCACATTTACTTCTAGTTTTCAGTTATGTTAAGGAAACAGTAATATTTGTTGTATCCCTCGCTAACTATTACTCCCTCCGTCTTGGACATTTGTTTACCTATTCCATTTTCGCGTATCTCAATCAATTGTATACCATTCTATTTAGGGAATGCCTTTGATGGATAATTTGATCATCTACACCCAATTTGTTCCACTTATCATCCAATAATTGGTCTCCTCCTATTTCCTTGGTCTTTGTGCCAAAACCAAAGGCAAACAAATGACCAGAACAGAGGGAATATGACGCTAGTGTACACAAAGTCTCTTACCACTCCTAGATTCTGATACACAACCTTCCTCATTCTCTGAAATTTTCTCAGTGTGGAGAGGGTAATGCAATGGGGCTTTATGTGGCTGGTTTCAGCTATAAAAATATTTAACTTGGGTGCTTGCATTTTCGTTTCTTAAATTCATCATCATTAGTATGATAATTACATCCCATATTAATAAAGATTACACTCACTTTGTAAACTTCACCATAAGTTACTTCAATGCTTCATATCTAGTTCTATACACGTGTCCGACACGAATACACGATACCTGGTACTCAAGGCTCGATGTGTAACCGAGCCGAAATCAGATCGAGCTTGGGTGGACTGAAATTTGACTTCGAGCTCGATTTGATTTCGGCTTGGAATAAATATTATTCGTGAAGTCTTTGTTGCCGAAGTTGGTCAATCGGTCGACAATTACCCAATGTTTATCCCGTGTGCGGTTAAGAAAGTCTGTCGTATGTTCTTATACATCTTATTCCCTCCATGATCAATTGAATATCGGAAATTGTGGGCTTCATCCATGATTCTTTTCTCAAGGGTTTCCACATTGGGTGCACAAACGTTTTTGAAACCAAGTGATCCATCATTCTGGACTAGGAAACCTATTGTGTTTCCTACTTGTATATCCTTTTGAATTGTCTCTAATTGTGGATCCATTCGCTCTTTCTTTATATTGTCACTCAAAGTTGGTGTTACTTATAGGGCTACCATGTGTCCTATAGAAACCCCCATAACTATTTCGGTATCTAATCTTGTTATGTCATTTTGAATATGAGGTTGTTTTATTGTAAGCATGTGTGGGAGAAGGCTTTGGACCCCATAACTATAATAAATGAAGTCTTCTTTAACCTCCTAACCAAAATGCACATTTCTTAAACTTTCCTTAAGTCTCCAAAACTACTCGCAAGTGGTTATAGCATGCTCTTTCTCATTCTTAGAGTATACAAGAATATCATCACTAAAAATTATAACAAACTTATCCACATAGGATCTAAATACTCTGTTCATAAGGTCCATGAAAACCACAAGAGCATTAGTGAGTCCAAAAGGCAGTACCGAAAACTCAGTGTCCATAACGAAAGCGTTTTTTTAATATCTTCTGGTTTTTATTCTCCTGAACGCATATCATTTTTTTGAGAAAACAGTATAACCTTGTAATTCATCAAAAAGGTCATCTATACGAGATAGAGGGCATTTCTAAATATAAACCAAATAGGGGGTCAATTCTTTGGTTTTTTTCTGTATTATCTCATAACCTAATCAAGGTATCATTTCGAGATAGTGTAATAACCTGAAAAAAAATAAACATTATGATAGTATAATAATAGGACTATTAGAGTTTAAGATAAAATAAATTAAAATGAACTGAGAGATGGGTAGACGCTAAGATAAAATAAATTAAAATGTAGACGCTAAGGATGTTGTTGTTGTTGTTGTTGTTGTAAAGAGTACGTAAATGATTGTGGTTGGTGTAAAGCAAATGATTCGTTTGTTGCTGTTGAGAGACAGTTACGTATGTACACGTATGTACCTGATGATGATGAGAATGTGCATGTCACTGATATTAAGGGTAATGAAGTGAACGATAGTACGTCTCTCTTGTTATTTGTCCTTCACATAAAATGGAAACTAAACTCTGAAAGGACTCTGAAAAGATGCGGAATGATAGGACGGAAGTGCAATCTGCTATTCAGGTGGCTTTTCCTGTACTGAACATCTTCCGATGAGATCCCTTCATTGTATAAACAAGTTCAAGTTAACTTTTCTCGTCAGAGACATCTTTCATTTGTTAAGTTTAGTTCTTTATTCATCGAGTCTGAGATGTGAGACCAACCAAAAACCTTTATGTACTTCTCATTCAATTATAGGGTTAATGAGTTAGTCTCATATGTAAGACTGTCTCATATAAGTTTTTGTATTCTTTATCTTGCTCATTATATTTACCTGAATCACTTTCTCATTTTGTCTGCTTTTAGCAGGGGACAAGTTTCTGAAGCCTATTGTGATTTCAGAACCCGAGATAACTATCACAAGACGAGATCCAGAAGACGAGTGCATAATCATTGCAAGTGATGGGTTTTGGGACGTCATACCAAATCACAGAGCTTGCAAGGTAGCTTTACAGGGTCTTCAAGAAGCAAATATTGCCATTGATGATGTGTTGGATGCTGCTTGCACTGGTTTGGACGAGGAATGTCCCACTCTAAGCGCTCGAGTAGCAGCCCTTCTTACGTGTCTTGCCCTGGGAAAAGACAGCACCGACAACATCAGTGTCATCGTGGTTGACTTGAAGAGTAGATAGAGCTCGCAACCTTAACAGGCCAAGGTAAAAGTCAACTGAAATTGAGTTAGTGCTTTGATGTATAGAATATAGAAGCCACCTTTCATATATAGACTAAGAAGCATTGGGGTGGGACTAAGTTGTCTGAGTAGTTTATATAAAAAAGAACATAGAATTCTCTAAAAGCGACTTCTTTTCAGCATTAATAAAATTTGTAAATGAAGAATGACTAAAATTCAATGCTTTCTGATGGCTTTCATGAAGGATTTTCACTGTCATAATTGATGTTCTGCTTTGGTTCTAAATCGCAATTTAAGAATAGTTGTGAATTCTGATCGCCTATTACCATGTTCGAATAAATGAAGCCACAGATATCCCTCCATATTTTGGTACTTCATACTCCCTTATTTCAAGTCATTTCATATTTTCCTGCTATATACAAAGTATTATTGTTCGTCATTGTAGCAGGGTTGTGGGCTTGTGGATTGCACTTCCCAGCGATGAATGATTCTCGAATCTCTGTCTCGGTTTATAGCATGTTCCGCCACATGCTGTGTTTTCTGGGTATTTATTAGAGTTGTTCATGAAGGGTGATCTACTGGACTCACAATAGAGATGGCACTGGATTGGATTCGGATTGGGTGAGTTCATCCATCATCCGTGAAACTTATCATCCGTCATTTACCCATCCATCATCCGTGGATGAAACGAATGGATCGGGTGATAAACGGATGATTACATAAAGTTTTTTTTTTTTTTTTTTTTTTTTTTTCTGGCAACAGTAAAGATAGTAGCTTACATAGTACTAACTCGACTCTCGGAGTCCGTTTTTATTATTACATTATTGGAGTAAGAAATTAAACTAAGGATGGGCATGACAAACAAAACATGCTTCTTAAGGGGGAGATCGGAGGAGCTGGCCAATTGCGCTGACATTCCTTTTGTCTTCTTTATAAACTGAGCTTCGGAGGAGTACCTATAACAAGACACACTTGCGTCACGAGGACGTAGAAATTTATGGGAGAAAGATCTACTTGTAGATAAAGTAGACAAATTGTGTCTTGAAAATTCATCCCCTTGGCTATGATTCTTCTTGGACATGATAATTCTCCTTTTCTCTTTCACATGATGATAGAAAGGGTATCAATAACGCACAGATGTAGTAGGGGCGGAAGATAGATTATGAAGCGAGGAAATCTTACATATCTTATGACAAACTGACATTCGAAGCTTGAGAGCAAATTAAGATAGTGTCGTCTACCAAGGAAAAAAAAATTTGAGTTAAATCATTTTTTAGTTTTAACTTTTATATGTTATTTATACCCCCTAAACGTAGCATGTTGTATCGTTACTTGGGCTTATTTGTGTTAAATGTAATTTATTTTGTGAAAAACCGCTTTTTCCGCCTTATTTTTCCATTTTGCAGGTTTTAAGCTATATTGGGAACTTAATGGAGTGAATTGCATATTGTCAAGGGTGCAAGGATGATTGGGAGAAGAAAGGAGCTGAAGAATGAAGCAAGAGTAGCTTATGTTGGTGTAACTCGACCGAGGGAGTTCTCTTATTAGTACTTAAACCTGGCTTGCGGGTTAATAAATTGCGTTTTAAACGTCGTATTAGGATAATTACGCTTTTAATTACGTTTATATTCCGAAACTTTAGAAACCTAAGTAGTTTCTTATCTTTCTTACTTTGCAATTGGATCTTGAATCTTTTATTTTTTTTTTGAAGAAGGATCTTGAATCTTTTTATTATTGCTAATCAATTTCCTTTCATTATTTCTTACTGTTCATTAATCCTCTATCTACAAAAAAAAAAAAAAAATAGGTAAACTCACAAAATTTTTAAAACATGTTTTTAAATAAGGAAGCTTTTGATAATTTAATTGTATTCACTAAATAAGGAAATTAATAAATATAGTGTACGGAGTATTTCATTATATAATTCTTTTTATTAAAATTAATTTTTTCATCAAATTATATAATTTTCACTAAACACTACGGAGTAAACTATAATATTTTAATTAAAATATAAATAAAGGCAAGCTATAAACTATTAACTCTTTTATTGATGCTATTTTTTTTTTTTGAGGAAACTTTTATTTGATGCTACTAGTTTTAAACCCGTGCAAAATTGCACGGGTATGTATTTGGCCGGTATTAATGTTTTTGGTTGTAATTTTTTTTTTTTTTTTTGCATTTTTATTGTAATTATCTAGTTGGTCTAAATCAGCGATCTACATAATTAATGTTTACACTTGTTTCAAATACGTGTTCACATGCAATGGTTTAAGAGGAAATAACGTAATATACTATTGTAAATAAAATTTGCATACATAAAAAAATTTACATCCCGAAAAAAGAAATATAATTTAATAATCAACTAACATAGGCAAATTATTCTAAAAATTGAAAATTTTCATGATAGTGATTCTCGGGGATTTGACATTGATTGTTACGTATTTTCCGTAATCACCAAGTTTCTTGGCGGTATGAACACCTATATTCGTCAAGCATAAAGGCGAAGACGAATTATTTCATTAATTTCTGTAAAATATTCACATTATTTATTATTCAATCCCGTAAGTAAATGTAATTTATTCACGTAATTATGTAATTTTAGTAGTAACTATGTAATTCAGTCCGATTATATGTAATTACATTTATTTATTCCGATTTCTAATTCATTCCGTTTATATGCAATTTCTTTTACTTCTGCCGATTATCTATTTATTTCATTAACTATGTAATTCAGTCCGATTATATGTAATTATTTTCATTTATTTCGATTTTTAATTCATTCCGTTTATATGCAATTACTTTTACTTCTGCTGATTATCTATTTATTTCATAAAATATTTTCTATGACATAATTTGTCGCATGTTTGTGAGAGACGATTTAAAGAAATAAACTCTTCCCACGTAAACGGGACCTACCATTACCTGAATTTCCCAAAAAGAAAAAGAAAAAGAAAAATTGGGTAAATGACGTGGCGCATCCTGTGTTGAGCATTGTCTTGTGCATTAATATAGATAAGATTATTTGAGAATGACCGGACTCTTTTATTGATGCTATTATTTGAGAATGACTTGATTCATACTATGTATACATAAAACTATAAAACGTTTTGGTTACTTTCATGACAAAAAAAAAATGAGAGAATTTATAAATTGAAATCATTAACTTTATGGTATAAAAAATACTTTTAAAAAAAAAATGCATTTCTCCACATTACTCAATTCTCTTGGATTATTTTTCAGTTTTTTTCCTCGAAACAGAATACAATAACGAGAAAAATGAACAATGAATGAGATACCACTATTATTGTACAGTTCAGTTTTACTTAGTATTCTTGAATAATTTTAAAGTTTATTTTTTTTTCCTCATATCAAAATATAATGACGTGAAACATGAAAAATTAATGAGGTGTTAATTTAGCATGATTAACTAACACAAAAATAAAAACTGTATATTGCGCGGGATCTAAATTAGTTATGTATTCTTTAATTATGTTCCATCATTCTATTGTTATGCGTAGCTAATTCTTCATCTAATGTGAAGTAGATCGATGAATATTGATTAGCGTAATAATTTGTTAATTGCTTAGATTCACTATTGCTTAATTATTGTTTATTATTCTGATTGATTAATCACTTGTCATGATTAATTAGTTAGTATCGCGAACTAGTATTATTGCCGACCGGATTAACACTAAAGAGAGGCTTACAATAATTAGGTAGACCGACTTAGTTATAGCGATAGTATGCTAAGTGCAGATCTAAATGATATATTGTATCGACCGAATATATAAACGTAGGTAGTTAGTCTATGTTAGTTAATCGACCCTATAATCCCTAACTGGTATTCATTGTAAGTGAAATTCCTAAACTCGTTTTATGGAATTGATCTCGTCTTATTTACAAGCAGTTTATTTACGTTTCTTTGTGGTACGACCTCTGACTCTACAATCTGCATTAGTTAGTATATGTTTAGGATTATCTTTGCATAGGGATACGACTTAACCCTATTAGTACTTTAACTAAATATTTATTTTGAGAGTAAAAAATTTAGAAATTTAGAATATCTTATATCTTAACCTTGTAGAGATATATAAAAGCATTCATTGCCATTATAAATTTTCGTTTTTTTTTTTAATTTTGCCATTGTAAATTATTTTATTTTGCTAGTGCCACTCAAGAACATGTATTACTATACTTAATTATTGTCATTTTCAAACTTTCAACCTGCTATTGTAGGTATTTTTTATCTTTATTTATTCTTTTTCTTTAAATTTAAAGACAAATTAACAAATCATCTTTGTCTTTTTTTTTAATCAATTTTTTAGTTATTAAATTGCCTACATTGCTACACTTTTAAATAAAACGAGAATGGAGACCGAGGAGTGATAAATATTAAGTTATGTCTTGTAAAACAACTACATTATTCCCAATCTAAGTTTTTTTTGGCAATGTAATATGGCGTGCTTCAATTGTTAGCTTTTCGATGTTTTTGAAAATCAAATTGTACTTTTTGAAAATAATCAAAAGACGTGTTTAGATAGTTTGTACACTTCCCAAATATTAAAATGTAAGCAGCTCTTCTGAGAGACGGTATGTAAATAAATTTATTGAAAAACTAATCGAAGTTTAAAATAAAAGTGATATTAAAAGTAATAAAAGTGATATTAAAAGTAATAAAAGTGATAATTGAAGGTTGGTGAGGGAGAAGGTGTATCGTCGATTAGGTTTAGGTAGAAATGAAAAAGAAAACTGATTTGGGTTTACGACTCACGACATATATACTTACGCTGAAATCGCCGTACTCGATCGAGTATGGGACTTACTCGATCGAGTAGCCTCTACTCGATCGAGTCACTAGACTGCTTGATCGAGTAGTCTATACTAGATCGAGTTCCCACCTCCCAACGGTTACTATGATACAAGGTCGCTTGTGTGTAAGGTTCTAAGGGTCTAACATGTGTCCAAGGTCAGTCAACAGCTAGTCAACGGGTCCCTAACAGGGCGGGTATTACACTATCAGCGCCCGAATAACAATGTGACTCAGAATTCGGTAGCTAAGTCTACTACATCAGCGACTACGGTCCAAGGGGGAGGTCAAAAGAACAGTGGCAGGCTCTTTATCATGGGTAAATAAGCAGCTAAAGATGATGCGCATGTTGTCACCAGTACTTTTCTTGTTAATCATAAACCGACTTTCGTTTTGTTTGATTCAGGGGCAACCCATTCTTTTATGTCTAGGGTTCATGTCTTAACCATGGGTTTGGGAGAATATGAGTTGGTAAAAGATAATGTGTTTATACCGTCGGGGGAGTCCGTGTCATGTCATAAGTTGTACAAAGGGGTGTCTATGGTGGTTGGGGAAGTAGACTTACCAGTTAATTTACTTGAGTTTCTTATGGTTAAAGTCATAGTCGGGATGGATTGGTTGGGTAAGTATGAGGCCAAGAGGCCCAAGATAGACTGTCGTCGGAAGAAGGTGTCCTAAGGGAGTTAAAGAGTCATATCGGGGATTTGTCGTAAAACCCAAGGTGAAGATGATTGCAGCTATGACTTTAAAGTCACGTTTGAGGAAGGGGTGTCCTATGATCCTTTACCATGTGAGAGATACTCGGGTGGAGGAGCCGTCAGCAGCAAAGATACCGGTGATAAGTGAGTTCGATGATGTCTTTCCAGAAGAGATACCAGGGTTACTTCCTAAGAGGGACATTGATTTCAGTGTTGAGTTTAAACCAGGACGGGACCTATATCTAAGGCTTCATACCGTATGGGACCATTGGAAGAGTTAAATAAAGAAGCAGCTGAATGAGTTGTTGGATAAGGGATATATTCGACCTAGTGTATCGCCTTGGGGTGCGCCAGTTCTATTCGTGAAAAACAAGGACCGTAGTACGAGGTTATGCATCGACTACAGAGAGTTAAACCATGTTACGATGAAGAACATATATCATTTGCCAAGGATTGATGATCTTTTTGCCTAGTTGAGTGGAGTCGGGGTATTTTTAAAGATTGATCTGAGGTCGGGTTATCACCAGTTGCGGTTTGCGGATGAAGATATTACTAAGACAAATTTTCGGTCGCGATATGGTCACTATGAGTATGTGGTGATGCCTTTCGGGTAGACTAATGCACCGGCGGTGTTCATGGATCTTATGAACAGGATCTTTAGTCCGTTCTTGGACAGGTTTGTGGTGGTTTTCAGTCGCCCTTTGTAGTCGCCCAAATAGTTTTTACTTGTAGTGGTATGCCTTCTCATTGATATTGTCCTACCTTATATAGGCCAGGGTTCTGAGGTTTTACAATGTTCACTATGAGGATCCTATGGCTGAGATTGAATCACAACCAACATACAAAAGATTACAAACTCTTAAAGGTAGAATAAGACAACAGGGAACAATAAAGCAATAAAGCAGAAATCAGTCCTTTGTTGGCTTGTGAGCAATTAAAAGCTTTGGGTTGTTTGGAGTTTTTGTTTGTTGACTATCAGATGATGAATTCCTAACATATCACCTGGTTTTGAGTCTAAACAAAACCAATGTGCTGGCTGTAGTCTTGGTCAATTGATTAATGGAATGTTGCCTTATGCTGTTGATCTTCTGAACTGATGATCATTGCATTAGGATTAACTAATAATTAAAAAGATTAGGACCCTTTGGAGATTGGCCTGAGTATAGAGTATGTACAACTGGACATAGGACACTGGACTTAGGCTGAGCTTGGACATGGGACTGAACCTCCTAGAAAATCCTGAATAACTGATCTGGACCTAGTCATGATTGAGCTTGGTTTTTCTAACTAGCTGAATATGGGCTATCCAGACTTCATGTCCTAGCCATGGACCTTGATCTGGTTGTGACAGGATCAGGGATAAGGCATCGAAATCGACTGTCATTTCGTTCGCGATGCCATCACGGAGGGTCTCGTTACGACGTCTCATGTTTCCACAAATGAGCAGGTGGCCGACATCTTTACTAAGGCTTTGGGAGCTCGTCAGTTTCACTATCTTCTCCACAAACTGGGCATTCTTGATCTCCATGTTCCAATTTGAGGGGGGTATTAGGCGAGATATTAGGCCTTGATATATTAGGCCTTATTTTAACAATATATTATTTGGTTGTTTTAGTAACAAATTGAATATCATATCATTTGTGATATGATTCCCCTAGTATTATGCTATGCTTTGTACTATATATTGCGATATAATATTCAATGAAATCATCACAATTACAAATTCATTCCCTCTGTTATCCCAACAAGGGGCCTATAAAGGGACACACAAACATAATAGTGACATTTCTTCGTACATGAGATGGAGACATGAAAAACTTAAACCTACCATGCCATGCCCATTTGAGAGCTCACTTATTAGTTTTTACCAATAAGGGGATGGAAAATAGCACACACTCGTTAGTCGTTAATTCCAAAACAATCCCACTCATCTAGCAAAAACTAGGCCAGCAATTCAGCAAACCTTCATCCCTTGTACATCATCCAACACATAAAAGTATATGGGTCCATATTCACACTTATTTCTGATATTTTTAAATCAGTTTCTTCTTCATTAGTTCATTGGTAAAAGTATACAACTACTACTAGTCGTCGTCATCTACTACTACTACAACTAGCCTCTATTGTTGTCATTTCAAGTCATATTCTTAGAACAGAAAGGCGTTGTTTGTGACTGGCACAAGTTTGTTTTCTCTCACAACTCCTCTCCCACTTGCTCTTCTACTTGCAGTTTGTAATAGGTCATAAGCTTGTTACGAAAAGTGTTACTCACAAATGAGAAAACGGAGTCTTACAAATGTTAAAACCTCAGGGAGAGAAAAAGTTCAAAAAAGCTCAGTAATCACCTGCTCCATGGAGGCCACTGCTACCGGCCTCCCACCAGAGAACACACCCATTCAACTCACTCCCCCAGATCCTCCATCAAACACAAAAAACTCAAAACGAAAGACTGTACATCTAAGCGAATTCATTTGCGAGCAGCCGCAAATGTTGAATCTGGGAAACTCTCAGCCTATCATGAATAAACCTTCAACCCATTCCCAGGCGAATCATAGAGGGCCAATCCTCTCATACAAGGAAACAGTTCAAGGGTTCGATTCGTACACAAATCCTTTGAACGATACCTCCCTGGACGATATCGATCTCGAATCTGATGATGACAATGAGATGGAACCTGATGAGGATGACAATGTGTGTCCACGTATCACACTCACAAAGGAAGAAAAAGCTCATTTACGAAAGCCATGGAGACGCTCCTTAATAATAAAAATGTTTGATAAGAACATAGGCTACCTATCGCTCATGAGAAAGTTGCAAGCGAAATGGTCAATCAAAGGGAAGTTAACCCTTACTGATTTGACCAGTTCATACTACATAGCCCGTTTTACATCGAAAGAAGATTATGAACATGTAATCACCCAAGGGCCATGGATGATAGACGACCATTACCTGACAATTCGAAAATGGCGACCAAATTTTGTGCCAACAGAGGACAAAATTAAGTTCCTAACGGCTTGGGTACGCATTCCGAACTTGCCTGTTGAATACTTTAATGAAGCATTTCTCAAAAAGGTGGGTTCGAAAATTGGTGAAGTCATTCGAATAGATAAGAACACTGCCTTAGCTGAAAGGGGACAGTTCACGAGAATGAGTGTTGAGGTCGATATATCAAAACCTTTATTATCCAAATTCAGGCTAAACGGTAAAATTTATTGCATTCAATATGAAGGATTAAAGATGATATGTTTCAATTGTGGCAAATTAGGCCACATTGCGGAATCATGTCACACGAATGAAATAAGCAATGCAGCAGAGAAGATTCAACAGGAGGATGCACAACAAGCTATGGTGAGTGAGCCGGTACCTAACAATTCCTTCGAAGCGGGTCTCAGGCCCGAGGAGAAGGACGCTTTTGGAACCTGGATGATGGTTACCAAACCACCAAGAAGAAAAGTAGCGGACAACCAGGGAAAGACGACCCCAGGAGCTGGTCCAACCATGACAAAAAAGGTATTCAATTACTCCACTAATCAAGTGCAACAGGGGTCCCGTTATGAAATTTTAAACAATTCTGAAAGTAATCAGGGAGTGCAATTTACTAATGGGATCACTGAAAATATACAATTCAATTCCAAAAAGATTACAAAAAGTAATTCGGTGATCAATCAAGAAATTCCTTCGTTCAATAAACAAGCTAACAAAATGCTTTCTCAATCCCGTCCCATAATTAGAGCCTCAAAATCCTCCGCAATTTCTAAAAGTCTGTCCAAAAATAATCAAACCAAAAATAAATCTAATATTGGGCAAAATTATAATTCTAATATCCTACAAAATACCACAAACCCGCCAAAATCCAACCCAGAAGATATCCTTACTCATACCCAAATTACCTCCCCTGTTCAGTTGTTTCAAAAAAATACCTACCCTGTTCCCGCAACATTCGAAAATCATGGACCCTCACATTCCATACTTGTACCTCAAACTACCACAAATCAGTCATCTACCCCAACACCCACAGTTCGAAATGATTCCCCCGACACAAACTATCAGAAAATCGATGTGGAAGGAGACACTCGCACCTTATATGGGGGTGATGATAAGGGAGAGTCCAGTGATGGACATCAGCTTCAGCTCAATCCAGGAGAATCCATCGACACTTCAAATGGAGATGTCGATACCATGGAACATTAATCAAATTCTGTCGATGGTAAGTCGATCGTATCTAACACATATACACTATGCCCCGTTCCATATGTCGGATAGAATACCCGCATTAACACCCAATTTGTCCCCCATTACCTGTATGGTGTGGAATATACAAGGGACCGGTAATAAGAATAAGCTCAATGCTCTCAAAGAGGTTGTCAGAACTTACAAACCCGCGATTCTCGCCCTAGTGGAAACTCATATGAATGGAGAACACGCGAACAAAGTTCAGAAAATCATAGGATATAGTGGCCACTCTAGAGTGGATGCTAACGGTTTTAGTGGAGGCATTTGGCTATATTGGAGATCAGAATTCGTGACAGTTACTCCCGTCAAAGAGCATCCTCAGTATATAACGATCGAAGTGTCACGTAATGGAGAAATTCCTTGGCTTTTTTCGGCAGTTTACGCCAGCCCAAATCCAAATAACCGAACTGAACTATGGGCTGAGTTGGAACGTTTTGCGTATACAAACAATCGCCCTTGGCTTTTAGCTGGAGACTATAACGAGACACGGTCTTTAGCTGAGCGCCATGGGGGTGATTCTAATATGGCTCGGAGATGTGATTTTTTTAATAATTGGATAGAAAACTGTCAACTTATCGAGGTTGAGTTTTCAGGGCCTGCACACACATGGGCTCGAGGGAAATCAGAGGAAACGCGTCAAAGTGCTCGGCTGGACAGAGCCTTATGCAATAGTGAATGGAGTGTGATGTTTAGCGATGCTAGTGTTCGACATCTCCCCGCGTTTCAATCGGACCATTGCCCCTTGCTTATTTCACCCAATGGGTTCACTCCTCTCAACTCGGTTCAACGCCCTTTTCGTTTCCAAGCGGCTTGGATGACACATGAAAATTTCTCCGACTTTATCGTTTCAAGTTGGACGAATAACAGTAATTTGGTTACCCAATTAAATGATTTGTCAAACAAGTTGCAGCAGTGGAACGAAGATGTTTTTGGCAACATATTTCGCAAAAAACGTGAACTGATAGCTCGCATTGGAGGCTGCCAAAGAAAATTAGCGATTCGTCGACAATCTCATCTGATAAAATTAGAAGCGAAATTAAGGAAGGAACTTGAGGATATCCTTGAACGTGAAGAACTACTTTGGTATCAAAAATCTAGGGTGGACTTCATTCGGGACGGTGACCGAAATACTTCGTATTTTCAGGTAAGCACCTTAATCCGTAGGTGGAGAAACCGTATAAATTCTTTGAAGAATGATGAAGGGGTGTGGGTCGATAACCGGTCTGATATCAAGCAGCTAGTAGTTGACTATTATCAGAAGTTATACACAGATGATACAACTAATACAGAAGAGTCCGATATCCCTTACGACCTATTTCAAGAATTTAGTCAGGAACATTGGGAATGGCTAAATAAATATTACACACCGGCCGAAATAGATAATGTCATTTTTAATATGGGCTCCCTCAAAGCACCTGGACCCGACGGTTTTCAAGCTCTCTTTTATCAAAAACAATGGTCCATAGTTCAGCATGATGTATATGAAATGGTCTTGAAGGCATTGGAGGGAAAGGGTTTCCCGGAAGGATTAAATGATACCCACATCGTACTAATTCCGAAGGTAACCGGTCCCGAACATATCTCACAATTTCGCCCCATCAGTCTATGTAATGTAGCATACAAAATCATTAGCAAGACGATTGCTAATCGGATTAAAAAAGTCCTTCCATGGCTTATATCCGAAAATCAAAGTGGCTTCGTACCGGGACGACAAATTTCGGATAATATAGTGAATTTTCAAGAAGCTATACATACAATGCGAAAAAAGAAAGGTAAAACCGGGTATATGGCAATCAAAATTGATTTGGAAAAAGCGTATGATCGTCTCAACTGGAGTTTTATTGAAGACACAATGAAGGATATGCAATTCCCGGGTTTAATGATAGACACGGTGATGGAATGTGTTACATCTCCGTCTATGCAAATTTTATGGAATGGGGAGCCTACTGAGAAGTTCAAGCCTACAAGAGGAGTCCGTCAAGGTGACCCGCTTTCCTCTTATTTATTTGTCATGTGCCTTGAGAAGTTACAACAGGCTATCGACGTTCAAGTGCGAGGCAATGATTGGAAACCATTACCAATTTGCAAGAATGGGCCTCGTATTTCTAACCTTTTCTTCGCAGACGATATGGTGCTTTTTGCGGAAGCAAGAGCTGATCAAGCAAGAGTTATTAAATATGTGTTGGACAATTTTTGTCAAGCATCGGGAGAAAGAGTAAGTGTCGCAAAATCAAAAATTTTTTTCTCCTCAAATACAGACATGTCGACATGGATGCGGTTAAGAGCATCCTCGATTCAAGACACAACCGACCTAGGCACTTATTTGGGGATGCCAACCATAAACGGCGGGTAACCAAAGCCACCTTCGCAACCGGGAAGAGAAGTTCAATAAAAGACTCGCAGGTGGCGGATTTAAATACCTATCGTTGGCGGGTCGCAACACTCTTGTCCAATCAACCTTGTCTACCCTTGCTAACTACAATATGCAAACAAATCTAAACTTCCGCGGTCGATTTGTGATTCTCTTGATCGAAAAACAAGAAGGTTTCTATGGGGAGGGAACGAAGAGCATAGAAAGATCCATCTACTATCATGGGATACAAAGAGAGGCCTAAGTCTTTGGGCGGGCTTGGTATTCGGTCATCTCGACAATCAAATGCGGCTTTTCTTACTAAATTAGGTTGGAGGGTACTTATCGAACCTCGAGCTTTATGGGCTAGGGTCATTCGCGCAAAATATTGTAATGGGAGGTGCGATGTCGATATGTTTCAACCCAAGCCAAATATGTCTAATGTGTGGGCTGGTATCACATCACAAGCAAAGATCATAAATAATGGGAGCACGGTAGCAGTCGGGAATGGAAGGAAAACATTATTCTGGGACCATTCTTGGGTTGATGCGGGATGTTTGTCTGACCGTGTAATAGCTCCTATACCCGAGTCTATTCTTGGAGCAACCGTGGCAGATATGTGGAGCGACAATTATGGTTGGATTTGGGAAAATTTCTCTAATTATTTATCCCGTATTGACCTTCTCAAGATTGCAGCGATTACCTATCGCCGAATCCGTATTTGAGGACTCGCTCTCTTTGAACGCCTCATCTAACGGAAAATTTTCAATCAAATCTGCCTTAACTCTCATCAAAACTGCCGACATGAGTCCAGAGACGGAGCCTATAGCGTGGCATGTCATATGGAAACTACCGGTCCAACAAAGACTCCGTATGTTTATTTGGCTAGCTGCACACGGTCGTCTCATGACCAATAATAACCGGGTTCGTAGAGGAATTCATGATGACCCCATTTGCCCGCGATGCTTCGAAGAAGACGAGTCGACCGATCATCTCCTTCGCCACTGTCCTTATTCCAGAGAACTTTGGGACCAATTGGGTGAGTGTGCCGTTTCCCCTTCCTTCTTTACCCTACCTTTTAAAACTTGGATTTCCAAAAATGCTAGTAACAGCATCCCCTTAGCCTCTCATGATTGGTCTATGAAATTTGCGATAAATTGTTGGTGGATATGGCGGTGGAGAAATAATGTGGCTTTCGGAAGGTCTGATGATAACCCATTGGAACCAATTCGATTCTTAAGACAACAATTCGAGATTACACGAAAAGCTTTCGACCCATTCTCCATTTTTATACCTTTACCGGGTACTGTGCACGAGGAACGATTTATTCGCTGGAGTACGCCTCCTCACGGATGGGTTTTGTTGAATACGGATGGTGCATCAAAGGGAAACCCTGGTCCTGCCGGCTGCGGGGGTATTTTACGCGATGAGACGGGTGATTTTCTAAGTGCGTACAACTTTTCAGGTGGATTTTGTACCTCCATGAGGGCGGAAATGCGCGCCCTAGTGGTGGGTTTGGAAAGAGCTCGCGCCTTGGGAATTCGCAAACTTTCGGTTCATATGGACAACAAGACCTGTGTTAGTTTCATTCATGAAGAACAGCTCTTGAGTAATAGCTTACGTCCCATTGTTCAACAATGCATCAATCTTATCAAGCTAGAAGGTTGGGTGGTTAAAGTGGATCATGTATTCCGAGAAGCTAATAGGGCAGCTGATTGGCTCGCTAACGAGGGAGTAACGGCTAGCACCAATGTTAACTACTACGATCATCCTCCGGACGGCCTCCGTTCGGTTCTTCGTGAAGACATTTTAGGAGTAGCTATACCTCGTCTAGTTACTAGTTAATCTCGTTCTTGTATCGGGGCTCTGCCCCTCTTGTGCACCAAAAAAAAAAAAAAAAACCATTAATAATAAGACAAAAATTAGGCCAATTTCATTACATTAGTTCAAAATTTAAAGTGAATAAGACCTGTTCTTTTGCACTTAATTTCAATTCATTGTAGTTCAGTTTAGCTTTATTAAGCTCAGTTCAGTTCAGCTCATCTCTTCACAAATTAATTCCTAATTTCGATTCAATTCAGTTCAGTTTAACTCATTTCAGCCGAAAAAAATAGGCCTAAATTTAAATTAGCAAAAACTGTTTAATGTTTTAAATCGACTTGGCTAAAATTGAGTTTTAATAATAAAGTTAGGCTCAAAAATTATTAATGTTAAAGCCCATTAATAATACGAGCAAGAGCAAGAACTTCCTTCAGTCTTTTAGCTGTTGTGGCAATGTCTACCCAATCATCATTCATCATACCTAAAATGACAATGTCTACCCACATGCGAGAATTTTACTTGGACAAAAGAGAAAAAATTTACCACTTTATATATAAGTTAAAGGGGTTCTCCCTCCATTATTAATTGGTTTCGAGTTAAATTTTCTTTTGCTCACGAAGTGGAGTATCTCTTCTTAATTTGGGTGTCACATGCCAACACCATTTATTATGGTATCAGAGCAACATGACTAAATTAAAATGTCACAGTTAATGTATTATACAACCGGTTGTATATACTGATAGATGGTTAACCATCTCAACCAAAACCTTAAGGTTATGGTTGATGCCCAACTATTATAAATATTCCTATTACGCTCCCTCACTCAAATGGCCGTCGGGCTTGAAGAGTGGTTAGTTGTGCACCGGCTACCCCGTACCGTGTGCTGGGTTTCCACTTCGAGTTTTTGAGGAGTTTTGAGGTTGCCAGGATTTGAACCCGTGACCTTCGGTCACGCTGGCTCTGATACCATGATAGATGAACCATCTCAACCAAAACCTTAAGGTTATGGTTGATGCCCAACTATTATAAATATTCCTATTATATACAACTTATTTAGTGTTGTGGAGCTTTGTTACAAAGTTGTCGAGCTCTATTAACAAAATTATCGAGCTATGATATAAAGTTGTTGAGCTTAACAGAATAATTATTAAACTCAATAATTTCGTAAAATAGCTCAATAACTTGTAAAATAACTCAATAACTTTGTGTGAGAGCTCGATAACTCTGACTCGGTTGTACATAGCTATTATACAACTAGTTGTAGGATAGTATTTGTGAAAATGTCACGAGTCCAAATCTTGGGAACCTCCAAAAATAATAAAGACAACAAACTTTGAGTGACCATATTTCTTGGTCACGAGTTACAAACTCGACAAATTTTCTTTTTAAGCTGTAGTTCTCGAAAAGATGATTGATTTGATAAAAAAATCGTCAATTTCTGAGCTTGTAAACATGAATTATGACCGACTAAAATTATCCAGATAAAAAAATTGAATATTTCGGACAAAATATCAAACCCTAAAAGTACCGCATGCATTTTCTGAAGAAATAATGAAGCAAATACAGTACACTATTGACAATTTTACCCCTCTCATTTCCCCTTCTATTTTCCCTCTCTAACCTCTCTCCCTCTCTAATATTTTCACGTGTACTACTGTGAGAAAAAAGGAGGAAGAAAATAAACAAAACAATATAGGCAGAAATTAAGAACACGAGCCAACAACGTTAATCAGTTTCAACAATCCAACGGCAAGAGATCAAAATTAGAAGTAAATTGATAAGAAATACTAACACCATATCAGTATTGTAATGGTAGCAAATTGAGTAGACGCTTAACTTTCGCAAATTGATATGATTTGAAAAAATCAGGACCGTTACGGTACGCCTTAATTAAATTACATCCTAAACCGTAATTTAAAAAGAAACTAAATCATAAAAAATATTCAAATTATAGTGATATAGGATAAACGAATCAATTACGTGTTTGTCACTTGAATAATCGTTTATAATTGAAGAATTTTAATTTGGTTGAAGATGGTTAAGGTTTCAATATTAGAGAGAAGGGAAAGAGCATTAGGTTTAATGTTTTTTTTAGTGAAGGGCAAACAAATGAAAAATTTAGTGTAAAAAGTACTGTATTAATTAAAAAATGTACTGCGAAAATAAATTACGTAAAAATATCTTCTTTAAGGCCAAAATTAATTGAGGTGCGGGTGGTAAGTGAGACCTATTTAGCATAACGACATAATAACTCCGTACCTATGACTAAGACACAATGGGGTCAAATTCAACCTCAACCTCAAACTTAAAACATACGACCCCCACATAACTGGTCATTTGTGTTGCCATATAAGGATAATTTTAGCCACATTCTTTAGCTCCACTCATCTTGTGACATTGACAAAAATGGTAAAAGTAGGAATTGGGAAACCAAAACCCTATCAAGTCTCAACCAATTAAAATCTTTACCATATCATCCCAATTTTACATCATTCAACACAGTAAAACATCCAACACATTATTTAAATATTTTTAATGTACATCATACTCCCTCCATTCAACTCTACATGGCTCTTTTCTTTTATCACGTTTGCCAACGCGTGTTTTACGCGGTAAATATCGTTAGCTACGTATTTGCAAAAATTATAAAAGTTAGATATTTTTAATGTACTCGTAAAGATGAATCAAACAAGATCTCACACGAATATATGTTCACTTACGTATTGAGAGAAAATTGATAGTGAACGCTCACTTGTGAATAGTGCGTAAAATAGAAAAGGGCCATGTGGAGTTGAATGGAGGGAGTACTTCTTAATCTATATTCCCCCCATTCAACTCCACTTTACAAATTTCTATTTTGCACACTATTTTTAAGCGGACATTCAACTTCAATTTTCTCTCGATACATAAATTAAAATATATTCATGTGGGATCTTATTTGATTCGTCTTTAAGAGTACATTAAAAATATCTAATTTTTATAATTTTTGCAAATACGTAGCTAAAGATATTTACCGCGTAAAAGTCGCGTTGGCAAACGTGATAAAGCAAATATGTGAAGTGGAGTTGAATGGAGGGAGTATAAATGATCGTCTCAATAAGCTTTGTGATTTGTCTTCATTCCTTCAACATCGATCAAATTTGTTAACGTGTTCCCATTTATACCCAACAAAGTCAATAATAACCTCATTATAGTTCCTCTTGGCAAGACGATAACACAACTACACAAGGTAAGAAAGAGTCGAGGACTTGAGAAAGTGAACTTTGCCATTTATTTAGGAAAGAATATATACTTTCGTGAACTTAACTTATACTCCCTCCCTTATTCTGTTATCTTTCCATTTCATTAAAATACTCCTCATATATATTAGAGAATGGAAAAAAACAAAAAAAATAAAAGGAGTAAATTACTCCTCACATATATTAGAGAATGGGAAAAAACAAAAAAATAAAAGGAGTAAATAATAATTCTTTTCTAATTTCTTGGAAGGCTAAGAAACAGAAAATTATAAGCAAAAGCCCGGCAAAAGTAGAGTATAGAAGCATGTCATATACTATAAGTGAAATTGTTTGAATTGAAGCTTTGTTAAGAGATTTACATGTACATGTTGACCTCTCTTTGCCAAGACACTTTTATGACAACAAATCTTCAGAACACATCGCACAAACCCCGGTATTACCACTGTGACTGAAGGTAGAGCACGACATTATTCTTTTCTTATTAACAAGTTTAAATTGGTCTTCACTTATATAAATGATTATATTTGATGAACAATTTAATTTTTTAGACTTTATTTAATCTATTTGTCATCTTATAATTGACCCTTTCCTTTTTACTTAGTTTTTGTACTAAAATCAAAAGACAATAATTGACCAGGGCGGAAAGAGTAAATGATGATCTTGTAAATAAGCAATTTCTATAAATAAGAATGTACTGCATTTAGTAAATTATAAGATCTCATTTTATTTACCTTGTGGTTCTCTCTCTAATTTCTTTTTTTTTTTTCTTTTTTTTTTTTTGATGACGAGGGGTTGAATCCCCCCGGGCCCATGCATTCCCGCACCACCACATGGACCATGTAAGCCACCCCCTTCGGGAGTTGCAGTGGCCAAGTGATCATCGCCCCAGCTAGGAGTCGAAACTCTCTAATTTCTCGCTCTATAACAAACATAACAAACTAAATTAACCTCACTTTAACTAACTTTTTGATAATAACAATGGAGATTACAAGTTCCTCAATTTTTACCACAAAAGAAACAATCAATTTGATCATTGTTTGATTCTTATACATATGCTATATGTATCTTGTTTCCATCACACAACACCATTCAAAGAATCAATATAGAAGATTTATCCAAGGCAAAACGTTTTAGCAACACATACACACCAATAATTAAAACATTAACCCTTGTTTAAAGCAGTTATATTTGTCACAAACTTGAAACGAATTAAATAGGATAAATAAAATAAAATTAGAATGTCTAGATATATTGAGCAAGAAAATCAACAACTGCATTTGTACATCTTCTTTTGAAAATACTCCTTATATTGGGGTTTGGAGCATAACATTAACAAAAGGGCAAAATCAACATTAACAAGATTCACAGCGGACATGTAATCATAACAACAAGGATGACGCAACGCTTTACCATAGGCAAAACCTTCCCTAATCACAAACATCGATCTCAAACGTTATACGGGTTTGGAGCATAACATCGTCAAGCTTGAACCAAGCACCCAACTCTACCCAATTTTGTCCCGTTTTAATCTTAAGACGGATATTTCAGTCTGAAGATTTAAGAGAGACCAACCTGAAATAAAAATGGCAAACTTGAAAACTTTCCTTAAGGTGAGTGGCTCCAAAGTGACAAGTCAGCAGCTTCAAAATCCACATCATCAAGATTATAACTGTAGTTACGTGAACTACTCGGCTGATGTGGCGGTAACATTCCAAGTCCTTGGTACATGTCAGCCATCACACCTGGCATATTAAACACCATATCCTCATCCACATAATCCACACTTTTCGGTGCCGGTTTCACATTCACCTCCTCCTCGGACTGCGGTGGTGTGGGTTCATTGAGCGGCACATCCGTGGGCCGAAATGCGTTTGCCGCCTCAGCCGCTGCTTTCTGAATGTCTTTGGTGTTAGATGAGGCCGGTACAGGAAGCCGCCATACCGAGTCAGCGAAGTTCAGGCAGGCGCCTTCTCGTCCACGCAACGCGATGGCAGCAACGTCATGAGCACGCGCTGCCATCTCAACAGTAACGTATGTTCCTAGCCATATTCGGTCTTGACTGTTGGGTGGCCGTATCTCGGCCACCCACTTACCAGAGCTCCGTAGCCGGACGCCCCGGTAAATTGGGTGACGAGTCTCTTTAAACTTCATACGACCGGCCCTTTTTTTCGGGTGGGCTGATGCTAACATCAGCCCACCCGTGTCCTCATCGGTCGAGAGGCTCAAAAAGTCGAGCCCTAAGTTATCAGTGTTGTACGTATTGTTACTCATAGATAGTAGTGTCTAGCTTTGCATACAGTGGTTAAAACTTTGAGTGAGTAGTGGAGTTCAAGTGATGGTATTTTTTGTCGAGGTGCGAAATGTGCATATATAGTGCAGTATTACTCCCTCCTATTCCAGATAACCGTCCCATTGTGAAGATGGAACAAGAATTAAGAAAGTGAGTTTAGACTACACAAAACGGACAATGGGACAGTAATGTGAATAGACGAAAATGGAATTGAATTTGGACCACACAACACTTACCAAAAATGGACAATAGGACATTATTGTGAATAGACGAAAATGGACAATGAAACGGTTATCTGAAATAGGAGGGAGTATTAGTAATAAAATATCTAATTGACAGTGTTAAACAACGAAACAACGGAAAAATCGCGCGGACATTGAAATAGGCTGGAGTCCGATGTGGACCAGAACGAAAAAAGTTTGTGGCTCTTGTGGGTTTGATGAGACAATGGTGGGCCTCTCTTAATACAATTACTAGGCTAAGTTTACACAAAAATCTCATTTATAAACGGACACATATCTGTCTATAACTAAAAACGAGTCAAATACAATACCACATTTTTAATAGGACAAACAACAAATGGGGTGGTAGGGTCAAATTACCACTTTCAAGCTATTTGACCCGTCTTTGGCTATAGATAACAAGAATAGCTACTAAGTTTATATGGACTCAAAAAAGGTTTGATCTTTAATTTTTAAGATTCGGCTCAGACTTTTTTATTTTTTCAATTTATCCTTAAAAAACCCCGAGTTAAGTCTTAACAAAAAAATTTATCCGCTTTATTGCAATTCCTAGCTTAAAACTATTAAATTTGAGCTTGAGACCCATGTTAAGACCCAGATAAACTTTAGTCTCATCAACAAAAAATTTCAGATATGTGTACAATATAATAGTCTAAATTTAAACTTATTTTTATTATATTTTTATGGAGCGTAAATCACAATACCTTTCTTTATAATTCCCATATAAAAAATTAGGAGTTAATTTTCCTAACCTCTAAACATTTTTCACCAAATTGATTGTTTCAAATATTTTTTTTTTTTTTTTTTTTTTTTTTGACGAGGGAGTTTAATCCCCCGGACCCATACATTCCCGCACCACCACATGGACCATGTAAGCCACCATTCGAGAGCTGCATTGATCAAGTGATCATCGCCCCAGCTGGTAGTCGAACCCGGGATCTCTCAACTCCTGCACTTCTGCAAGCTTCAAGGTTTAACCCGTCAACCAGTGTACTAACAAATCACTTTCTCTCAATCTCCGAAGCTACCGCCGACATATTTCCCTCCCTTCCCTAGCTACCAGCAACCTATACTATAACATTCTCCTTGGCCACAACATGCCCGGCCTCGATCGCCAACCACCACTACACGCCCACAAATACCTCCACCTTATCACCACCAACCTCGTCCCACCCCGTCTCTTCTTTCACGCCACCCACTGTATATGCACCACCACCTTTTTGTAATGAATATACTCCCTTATTTTAAAGTCTTCCCTTATTTTATGGCTTGTAATATTTATTACTTCGTCAACTTATTATTGTTATTGTGCAATCCTACTACAGCTGATGTATTCTAGGGCTTTAGTTACTTAGCTTTATTTGATGGTGTGATCTTTCTTTTTAAGACAAAATCTCCTCCGGCCGGGCCAAGTAGTGCCGAATTGAATGATCCGATCCCCAACCTTTAGAATCCTTGTTAAGCACCACCCGCCACCAGCATGACTTCATGGGTTAGGCCAAAATGCGCTAGAAAAGACATGCGTTGATCTTTGGGCCAAGTACACAAGTTTTCAAGGATGTGCATGACTTTATGATTGAAAGTAGACAACTGGCGAGTTATCATGGGTAACTGCTAACATAGGGTTTGCGTCGGGGTGTTACAAGTGGCATCAGAGCAACCATGCGACCATGCGGTGATTAAAGGCAATTGTTATACGCTCCAAAAGGCAGTTGTTATACGTTCCAATGTGATCGATCACTCACCTAGCAGGGGAGGATTCTAGGGTAGCGGCGGTTATTCTCCTAGGCGCAACGAGTACGTTGTGTTTTTCAATTAGGGGTGATTGTAACAACCTACGTTAATTATTTGGATTATAAGGACAATCTTAACCCTAATCAGATTTGAATTCAGGTTATAAACAATATCTCATGACTTTATAAATTTAGCTAGTTAACATCTGCATACTGCATGAGAGGAATATATAAAAGGAGGGAATAGTTTATAAATATCGGTGTGTGCTTGGACTGATAAGACACTCAACCGCCGGCCTAAAGTGAGACTATTAAAATTCCAATGACTATGTTGTTGTTTTTATGACAACACAAATTCTCATTTGTGATAGTATCCGTCACAAATTTATGAGAGGTTAATAAAACTCACGTGAATAAATAAAGATAAATCATTTATAACTTTCTATATACTTTAATTTTTGTCTTATTTACAAGGGTCATGACAACAAAGTTTAAAATTAATGAATAAAAAGAACTTGCATTAAAAGAAAATAATAAAGTTAGAGTACATCAAGGGGGCGGGTCTAGACAAAATAATAAAATTAATGAATAGGGTAGTAAGCTAGTTGAGATATTTATGTGCATATAAGGCTATGATGACCGGATAGTGTCAGTATTCCGTAAAGGAGATTAAGACGTGAAAGGGTTAACCAAACCATGCCCACATGATGGGCTGGCACATCTGTTGCCAAAAAAGTATAGATCATACAATATGCCCACACTCTTTACCTCGCACTTATCTTGGAATATTGACAAAATTAGATTAGTAGGAGTGGGTCATAGGGCCCTCAATTTCAAAATAATAATAGTGTCGGAGAAATATCATGACATATATAGTCACCTAACCCTGATATTATTATTTTTTTATTACTGTAATTTTAGTCGGCCCGGCTAGTTTGTATGTTTCACACGAATAGACTTGGTAAATTACTTTTTTATATTTGCGTTCGTCTCATCCAATGTTGTTAGGATCGAGATCATACTTTGGATCGATGAGGTTACTAGGATCGAATCGGTAGGATCGTATCGTAGGATCGTAAGATCCTACAAATTAACTAAAATACGTAATTATGCCATCAAATTACGTTAAAATCTCATTTGTAAATCTCACAACACTATAATCTTATCTTGTGTCCACAAATTATTTCGGTTTATAGTAATTTTCTATCTTAAAGTCATATATAAAGTTTTACTAACCGAAACAATGGAAATGTTACTTATGTAGGATCGAGTCGTATAATCATAGGATCGTAGGATCGGGTTACGATTCTACTTTAGAAAATTTTGGAAAAAGTTGAATCGTAAGATCCTACAAACGTAAGCCTAGGATCGGGATCGGTCACTACTTTTTGGATCGTAGAATCGTAAGATCCTACGATCCGGATCGGGAGTTTAACAACAGTGGTCTCATCCAGATAAGTGATTTATAAGAAAATCGTCGAAAACGGAAATCTGAGTGCAAAGTTATGGTTGTTTAAGTATTTTTGTTCTTAAACGTCAATTGAAAAGATAATTCAGTAAAACTTGTTAAAAACTGAAAGGATAACTAGAAGCTAAAAATCAAGGGCGGTTCTAGGTGGGGACCTAGTATTTTGATAAATTTATTACACGTAAGTAGTATTGTTTTCAGTATCACAGAAATTTACTTGGTTCATTGGTAATACTAATAAGTGTATATCTTGCTTTTCCAAGAGATATGAGGGTCGGCACTTATTAGATATTTTAAAAAAAAAAAAAGATTATAAGGTTTGTAGGATTTGAATTCTCATAATTTTTATGAAAGTCCAACTTAAGAGCATTTTGATATCAGTATTTTTTAGTTTTGTTTTACAAAGAGACATTCTCATTAAATTAGTAAATAGAAGGGAATATCATTTTAACATTTTAACCTAGTGAAAAAAAGCTGCTCCTAATAGCTTTTTAAATTTAGTTAAATTATTTTACTTTTGTTTCACTTTTACCCTTAATTAACATTCACTACAGGAAAAACGCGGGAAACTGACGGAAAAATAAAGCCCATACTGACGGAATTTCCGTCGGTATTTCAATTTACTGACGGATATTCCGTCAGGAATCAGGGTCAGCTTATTGCGTCAGTAAAACTCCTGTACTGACGGAATTTCCGTCAGTCTACCAAAACACTGACGGATATATGACGGAAAATCCGTCTTTATTTTTAGGTCAAAAGTGACGGAATTTCCGTCAGTTTTTTGTATTACTGACGGAAATTCCGTCGGTTGCGTCTGACACGTGGCATTCCACGTAAGATTCTGAAATCAAAATAACAGGGGGTAGTGACCATACGACCAAAGATGAATTTGAACATCTGCTTTCCTTTTAAAACCTAGGTTTTTGCATTTCTTACACGGACACCTCATTTCACCTAAATTCTTGTACTCACTACTTCCCTCCGCGAATTTAATAAACTCTTTCACCCCCTCTGCATATGCTTTCTTGGGTTTCTTTTTTTCGTCTAATCTTTCATACATCCACTGCCGTTCTAATCTTTTCATGTTATTATATATCTACACATTTATATATATCATTAAAAAAGATAATAACCTAACAACAATCAAAATCAAGCATAATAAACAATAATTTAACATTTTAACCAATATAAATATTGTATTTCTTTGAATTGGGTCCTTATCACTCCAACCTAAACCCATCAATGTACGTTTTAAGTCACTAGCAAACATGTACTTGTGATTTATTAATGAGAAAAAAAATTCGGCAGCAATTCCCATCCGTTCTCCAAATACACAATATAGAATAAATAATTACTCTACATATGCATTTAGAGAACATTAAAGGAATTGTCATCAAACTCTTTTCTCATTAACAAATCACAAGCACATGTTTACTACCTAAGTGACTTAAAACGTACAAAGACAGTCCCAAAACGGGGACTATTCAAAAATTACTCCTAGTGAGTAATTTTTGAACGGGTACTAGGTCAATATAAACAATAATTTTAACAATATTAAAAACAAAACATACAACAATGACTACTTTTTCAATTAACAAAAATTAACATGATTTACTTTTCATTTTACATATCTAGTCTAATTCATATTTATTCTAATTAACATTTAACAATAATCTAATTTTTAATAATAAAATTAAATATCTATCTTAACTCAACATGCATACATTAAAAAAAAAAAATTATAACTAATAATCTAAATTAACAATATACATTAACAACATACATCCGTCACAATATTGGCTTCTATCCTAAGTCAACATGCATCAACATCAACCCTTTCACAATTACTCGACGGAAATTCCGTCAAGAGAAACCTCTCCGACGATTAAAACAATAACTAATAATCTAAATTAATTAAACTAATTAAAAGGAGTAATACCTAATTAATTTGACAAAAAAAAAATGAAAAAGGAAGTGGCGGCTGTCAAGGTCAAGGCAAGGGCCAAGGGCGGCGGCTGACGGCGACGGCGGGTGGAGGAGGCGGCGGTCTACTATTAAAAAAAAAAAGATAAATAAGAAAAGGATGAAGGAGAAGGAAAAAGATAAAGGAAATAGAAAAAAAAGATAAAGTTAATTACCTTATAGTGATGGCGACGGCGTGGTGGTGTTGGTGGTGGTGGTGGTGGCGCCGGAAGTGGAGGAGGGTGGTGGTGGTGTCGGGTTTTAAGGAGGTAAGGGGTTAAGGCGATTTTAATTGATTTGGGGGAATTTTAGTAAAGTGAAGGAGAAACTCGTCGCGTGTTTCAGTTAATAGAAACCTCTGACGGATTTTCCGTCGATTAAGTAAAATCCCGACGGAAATTCCGTCGGATTCTTATTTAATCGACGGAAAATCCGTCCTTTCACACTTTTATCGAAAAAAATAATGCAAGTGATCAGTACACGCGATTAAAGTATAACTCTGACGGAATATCCGTCAAGATTCCTAAAATTACGACGGAATATCCGTCAAGACCACAATTATTGTGACACCTGTCACGCACTACCAACGACTAATAATTGACCAAGTGAGCGGATATTCCGTCAAGATTGGGGAACAACTTGACGGAATATCCACGATGACGCTAAAAGTGATTTACAACAGTGTAACATAATTTAACGTGCAAATACCATTGACGGATTTTCCGTCGATTAAGACATTCTTGACGGAATATCCGTCCACGCTTCTTTTGGCGCCTTTGACTTGGTCAACGCGCCATTATATACTGACGGGATATCCGTCAGGAAAATATACTGACGGAATTTCCGTCACACATCCGTCAGTAACGCGTGTTTTCTGACGGCCTCTTTTTTCCGTCGGTATGGCCGTCAGTAAGCCGCGTTTTTCTTGTAGTGATTACGAGTAACAATTAACACGTTATTATACAAAATACTAGGCACAAATTTAGCTAATTTACCAAAGACTACCATTTTAAAGTTTCAGTTACTTTTACTACAAATTACCCAAACATATCATAATATAAGTATTTTAGCTAGCTTAAATGTAAGTAGCTAAAATGTTGGTTGAATAAAAGATATTTTCGCAAAATAAGCTATTTGGTCAAAGGAAAGTAAAAATAAGAGGTTGATGAAATATTAATCAAATAAACTCACTAAAAGTGTGAAATGCATTATCAAATCGAGTGTGAAATTGATATTTTATCTGCTTTACTTGATTATATACATTTCTTAATAAAAAAAGGGAAGTGCTAGGGCGACACCGGATGTTACTGAGTTTGAGTAACACCCTAATTAAAAATTAAAAAATAATGGATATCAAACTAAACATTTTGGTTTTACCGCCAAAATCACAAGGTAAAAATGTCACAAGGTTTGAAATGAAAGGGGAAAATCCTTAATTCTCTAAACGATTTAGATTATCAAACCTCAATGCACATTAAACCATCAGCCATAAACTCATGATGATGAAAGAAAATACGGAGTATATGATTATGGTGATTATTAGTGGTAAACAATGAACTAATGCTTCAAAGATTGTACCGTAAGCCCGTAATATTTTGCATACCTAGCGGCTAACGATCTAGAGCGTGTTCGCTTAATTGGATGAACAAAAACCAAAATATTGATAACAAAACAATTTATGTTCATCCACATGATTGAAAAGATCGTACCCTGACTAATGAAGATTAATTAAATTGCAAACCAGAAATTAAATTAGAGATCATTTGATTTATTTGTTGCCTTTGAATTCTCCAAAACTAAATAATGGATTTCCAAAAATACCCTTTTTCAATGAAGTGATTTGAATCTGAAAAATATGAAAAGAGTTGAAATTTGATGGTAAATTTACCAAAATGCCATGGGTGTTACCGAAATTTAGTGACACCGGGTGTCGCTATCTCATTTTCCTAAAAGAAATAAGGAGATTAAAAAAAACAGGTTGAATGGAGAAAGTAATAATTAATTATCTCGTAATAAATTATTACCAAATATTATTCAAAAAAAAAATATTACTAAAAAACAAATAATAAGTTAAAGAGACGACCATATAAGATATAGTCATACAAGTGATACAACCCATTATGAGTTATGACCATCAAACCCTAAATTGACAAGTTGCCTAGAAAACTTGAAAATTTTGTCTTTATTACTAACATGTGGTAATATATAACTCGTTTTAAGATTTAAAACGGAATTTCCGTTTTAAGCAAGACTTACTAAATCTTTATCGACTAAATTACTCAAACGAGATATTTCTTAAAACCTCATCACAAATATCCACACCAGATACTCATTCTCTTACATCAAAAACTAATAAAGAACTCCATTATTCAAAAATCACAAATTTATCAACACTAGTCCGTATTATCTAGTGTAATTTGTCATGCTCACGGTTTCAACTTTCAAGCGGGTTTACACAAATAAATCATTAATTATGTAGATAATTTATAGTTGAATTAGACGTCTATATGTTTTTTTTTTTTTCTTCAAAACTTTTTCATGAAAGATATGAAAATAAGTGTAAATGTTTTTGTTTTATTTATCGGATTTTCTAATTTTATTTTCTGACTTATTTACTGTTAAAATTCGGAAACTTTGACTTCTCAAAAGCAAATGGTTGAAAACAGTCCTACCTCTATTTACACCAAAAAAACAAAAAAAAATGGTAGATTCCATTTGGGCGAAAAGCCAACCTTTAATTGTGCTTGAGATTGACATGCATGCTATATTCGATCTCCTCTTTATATGATGGAAAATGATAGGGCGCCACCGGGTGACGCCCAAATTGGGTGCCACCCTCTCACAACGGCATCGATAAAAGAAAATGAATGACGATCCTCTCCATTTATATTTGGAAAAAGATACGGACAAAACTGAGCAATTTGAATCTTCTTCATTACCTCCCCTTTCAGTTTCTTTTCAATAGCTTAGATTATCGCCTGAAACGATTTAGCGGTTACAAATTAAATAGAATTAAAAAAAACACGTATGTACGCTAAAACTTTTTTGCAACACACCCACAAAAATGCAATATTAACAAATGTAACATGTATGAATACATTAGTAGTTCCAGAGTGACAGATCAGCAGCCTCAGGCTCCACGTCATCATAACTGTAACAGCTAGGATTACTTGGCTGCTGATGTGGCGGTGACATTCCAAGCCCTTGGTACATGTCAGCCATCAACATTGGCATGCCAAACACCATATCCTCATCCATATACCTCACAATCTGCTCCGATTGTGCTAATTCGTTCCGCAGTGCCGCGGGGCAAAACGCCTGCGCCGCCTCAGCCGCCGCTGTCTGAATATCTTTGGCGTCAGACGAGACGGGGACCGGAAGCCGCCACACCGAGTCAGCGAAATTCAGGCAGGCCCCTCGTTGACCGCGTAGTTGAATAGCAGCCACGTCATGGGCACGTGCTGCCATGACGGGAGTTAGGTATGTGCCTAACCATATTCGGTCTTTATTATTGGGTAGCCGTACCTCGGCTACCCATTTACCGGAGCTCCGTAGTCGGACTCCCCGGTAAATAGGGTGCCGGGTCTCTTTAAATTTTTTCCTACCTGTCCGTTTTTTTGGGTGGGCTGATGCTAACATCAGCCCACCCGTGTCCTTATCAGTCGAGGGACTTAAATTTTTCATGTTGTATATTGTGCTTTTATTTAGGGGTGGATGGGGGGGTGGTTATTTTTGGTATGATACCGAGTAATTGATATTAAGCTGTATTAAATATAAGTGTCTATTTATAGAAAAAATAAACTATCTAAATCTAAAATGACAGCGCTAAGGAAAGCAGTGAAAAAAACGCGCGGGCACAAAGTATACAAGGAGCAGCTGGATGCTGATGTGGAGGATTTAGTGGTTGAAAATATAGTGTGTGGGTCCCACTTGTCCTATCTATTTCCAGCGACTTGTTGTTTGTATATTGCATTATTGCTTGCCCTAACTAATTTGGCTAACAGTGTTAAACTGTTAAAAATACAATTATTCAACATTTTAGTGTGACCCTTGATACAAAGTTCTAGTGTAGTGTCCATTTTATGTTACTGTATTTCCTCGTCCCAATCAATTACTTTTGGCACATAAATCTCTAGAAAATATATGATAATGTTTTTGGATCACACAAATCACCTATTTCCCACTTATATATGAAGAGATTCATAAAAATATGCCAAAAATGGAGATAGATAACTATTGACAAATACATCCAAAAAAAATAGCAATAGTAGTTCTTAGCATTGGGGTTGTTACCAATAACTTTATTTTAAAAGTTCTTCAACTGCATCAAGTTCTAAAATAAGAACCAAGTTTATAAATATTGGAAAATGTACAACCAATAAATATAGCTTTGTAAAATGTGTGAAACCGTTTAAATTTATTCATTTTATAGTTTCTTTCATCTAAGAACTTTATATAAAGTTCTTCTATTGTGAACAAAAAATGTTAGAAATTGGGGTTGGTGTATTATGACATGGCATGTGAAAAACTTTATATAAAATTCTACTATTGCTATTGCTCTAAGTGAATTTCCCCAATATAATAAAGACATATTAAATTACGTTAAGAATATGAAAAGCCTACATTATTTCACTAAAAATTGATAACCAATTAAACCAAATAGTGTTGGTACTTGAGTCAGGGGTTGGTCTACCCGTTTGTTGGGCCCTAACCCGTTCATTTGCGAAGTACTTGTTATTAGGGAAGGGTTACGTCGTGCGATTCTTTTTAAGAATCATGTTTTGATTGCTTCCGATTGTATCAATGCTGTGAATACTCTTTTGAAATTGGATACCCCTTGTGGTCCCTTTGCTAGCTAACATCATTCTTGAGTGTAGGGAACTATTAGAGGGCTCACCTCATTTGAAGATCGTCTTTGAAAGGAGATCAGCAAATCATGTTGCGGATGCCATTGCTCGTTTTGCTATTAAAGACACTAGTTTGCATAATGGTCACTTTGATTGGGATCATGCTCCCCCTTTTGTAATTGAGGCTTGTACGATTGACTTTGCAACGGCAATTACGCCACTTTCCCCCGGCACATCCCCTTTGATGTAATCGAATTATTGTTGATTTAATTTATGTTCATTTGTTCCAAAAAAAAATTAAAAAAAATATCAAACCGACTTTTAATTCTGTAATTCAAGAAATTTTTCATTTTACGTAGGGCAATCAAACTCCTTATATAAGAAATTGTTTAGGTCACTACATACATGATTTAAGTTCTAAATTTCTATGTGCTGCTTTGGTTCATGTAGAAATTGTAATGGTAGTTTTGCAACTCACATGATTCAAATTCCCATATACAATTCACATGGAATGATAAAAACGTTTTTAATTACCTTGCAGGAATTAGTTTTTTCTCAAGAATTAAACTCCTATGATTTATTTGGTTAATAACTAAGTCAGTGCACCTAATTTTTATTTCTAAACACCAATATACTCTCTATAATATTACTTACATCTAATTTTTTTGGGTAAGTGGATAAATTTGGAGGTGAAAAGATGAAGGAGTTTATAATTATCTAAGAGGTTAGATAATTAAACTGCTACATCATTTATGAGTTGAAAACTCCACATGAGTTGTAACTATCAAAAAAAACTCAATCATGAAATTTTAGAATTCCCAGGACTTGAGTCATTAGTAACCAAACAAGCATGAATTATTAGCTACTGTATAATGTATCTACACTCTGTGTAAAAAAAGCATTACCTTATGCGAGCCAATTTGTTGTATTATATTTTAGATTGATCGGATTCAACGATAATATGCGTCACCCAAGTAATATCTCTTACATAAACGCCCTCTTATTTGCAAGTATCATAGTTATCACGAGTGACAAAATATTTGCGAAGAGAGTTGGTCTTTGTGTAACAAGCAAACATAAATAATTGATTGAGAATAGTGGTGGAGCTAATTTGTGAGAGGCGGTCCCCCCCCCCTCCCCTCCCCCGAGACGGATGAAATTTTCAAAGTTTTTAGTTAAATTTCCGAATTTTTTTCGAATCTATCTTATTAAATTAGTCGTTCGCCCCTCCTAAAATTATTCCTTGCCCCCCCCCCCCCCCCCTCCACAATTCAAATCCTGGCTCCGCAACTGATTGAGACAAGGGCGAACAAAATGCAAAAATACAATAATAAAAAAAGAAATTGATTAAAAATGTGACATATTTAAATTAAAAAATACTTTAAAGTCGAGACTAGTAAAATAAAATTTATAAAGAAATTTTCTCATTATGAGTTTGAACTTATACGGCAAATTCTTGTTTTAGACAGACTATTTTTCTCTGAAATTAAGACGAACTAAATATCACCATTTTATGATAAAATTTAAATATTTCATTATAAAATATTTACTAATAACCGACAATTTTAATTATAACATTTTATCATTAAATAGTTACTTTTTATTAAAAATATTAACATTTTCTGATCTCAAGATAAGACCGTGTTAAGGTAGATATTTTCTCAACTTGGGTTTGTAAAATTAATAATGCCCCCCACTTGTGTACTCACTAATCACTATTATTATGATTATTATGAGGTGAGTGGGGTTATTATGAATTTAATGATGCTATTTGTCTCGGACAAAATATGCCTAATTCAGAGTTCAGACCTAATAGTCTCGGACAAAAACGGACAAAATATGCCTAAATCACGTTCTGAAATCATCATAAAGTTATCTGTTTTTGGGCTAAATCTAAATACAGCACTTTTCTCAATGATTAAATGGGCATTATAATTTGTGATCTTGAAATTCAGTTGGTAATTAGTGGCTTTTACTTCAAAACAAAGATAAATAACATACTACTCATAACATAACGTGGCGTAAAACATTGATCTTGTGAAGAAACTCTATTGAATATGTTAAATCATGTAAACAGACCTGCACCACACCCAATCAGAGAAGAGAAAATTCACTTCATAAGTCTAATAAGGTTTTACTCTAGAACCAATTAACAATAGACGGAGTAGCCCCTTAGCCTATAAAGTGGTAAACTCTCTCCTCTTTTATCAATGTAGGACAACACTCACATATAAGACTATTGGGTTTTTCACATAATATTATGAACGTTTTTTCTAAAATGTGCCCTAAAAGCATATGTTAAGAGTATTGAAATGATATTATTATTGATATTTTAGTATTGATCTTGTTAATTTGTTTTCAAATTGAATTAACATTAAATATTATTGATATTTTTTTAATATCTCACACTTTATAATTTATATATTTCTCACTTTATTTCATGTTGAATTATATTTGCATTAATTAGTCAAATATATTTACGAATAATAAAGTTTTTAAAATAAACCTATACTAGTTTTTATATAAAACCGTTTTTACATAAAATTTTGTTTATTTGAGATCACTATTTATATAAGAAGACATCAAAAATGATGTTTTAACTTTTTTTTAATGTGCATAATAAGCAGAGCATAATTAATTAAAAAAAATCAATTTACTCCTAGAAGAGACACGCTGTAAAACGAACGATTGTTGTTCCTTGGGTGGAAATGTGGAATCAATGAGCATTCGTTGTCGGGGCAGAAAACGACAAGGAAACGTTGAGAACACCGTTTACTTGTTTTAGTACTTGACAGTTATTTAACGGCACTAACAGGCATTAACCAGTCAAAGGTTGCCATTAACGGCTCCGTCGTTAATAAACTTTTAATGTAACTGTAACGGTAACGGTTTTATAATGAGTGGACCAAGATGCTTCCTGCTTTTATAAATAACGGAATGTGTTTTAACATTGACGGTTTATGCCAGCACTTTAGAATAAAATAAAATATCTTTAATAAAAGATTTTTTTTTTCGTGTACGTAAATTATATTCAAACGGTATATCTAATGTGTCTCCTAGAAGACATGATAAAATGGTATATAAGGAAATATTTTTAAAATTATGTCACTAGAATGATAATAATGAGTACTCTGTATTTCTTTTTATTATTTCTCATGATTGAATATTAAATATATTTCTTTAAGCGGCTTCTTATCACATATTAGAAAAACCAATATTAAAAATATACTCTCCCATCCTCGTAAATATTGATGGGGCACAAAAATTGTGCCTCAACGATTTATGTCTGTCTATGCCGCCCTACAGGACATGCACGCCGAGTAAAGAGTTAGCGGCAAGGCCTCTAACCCTTAACTTGGGCATTATCATAGTGAGGATCATCTCCGATAGATGCCTTTCATACCAGTTGTTTATTAGCAATTAAAACTGTTGTAAAAGTGACGTCACCAACTCACCATGTCATTTTTCCCAAGTTCAGAAGTACGATATAAATACTCAATTAATCCCAAATAAGCAATATTCTGAAATTTTCATTTTCCCTACAGTATACAAGGTCAACACCAGACACCTCACGTGTTAAGTTGGATTACTTTAATTTATTACACCCAATAACTATCAAATTCAACCTGAACGATGATCCGCTAAACTTCGTGTCCCTATACTAAAATTGACAACATGAAAGAGTTTATTTAATTTTTATGTCCTAAATACCAAAATTGACTACATGAAAGAGTTTATTTAATTTTTACTAGGTTATCAGGTAATTAAAATTGTAAAGAGACAATTTTATAGATCAACTAAGAAATTAAGCTAACCGAAAAACTCAAAATTACCAAATTATAAATGTAGAATTTCCCAAAAAGAAAGAATAGAATAACTCCATGGATGAGAAAGTGAGATCGAGTGAGGAAAAAGTGCCATGCCTACTTGATTGCTACTCGTGAGCTCACTTATTATATTATATTATATTTCCAAAAAAGGGATATATAATACATACTTGCTACTTCCAGATACCCATTCATCTAGACAAAAATAGAAAAACTAGGCCAGCAAGCCCTCATTTCTCAACCACATAAATAAATCATCAGTCCCCACTCCCAATCCCCATATAACATTTAATATTATATGACCCCCTTTCAACAATTAAAAATGTAGACGTATTACATTGACACTCAAATTTATCATAGAATTTGCTTTTATAAAGTACTCCAATCAAAAACACAATTATGTGATGACATAAGTATATAACTCCCATTTTAGAAGGATTATTCCGTCGGTTTCAGACGGTCTTATGTGACAGTTTTTATGAAAAAATGTTGTGTTCAGGTAGTTTTTTGTCAAAAAGTAGTCACATTTGGCTGTAAATGGGCTACACATGACCCGTCTGAAGCCTTCAGACGAAAATGACCATTTAAAGGGAGACCTTCTGATTTAACTTAGGTTGAACTCGCATTAAAATTTGCCTTAAACTCCAATTATACTTCGAGAAAAAAGTGAATATAAAAATCATCAGATCTATTGAGATAAAGAATATATGTGAAAGTCCTAGTATTCTCACTATAATATCATTCCTTAACAATTATACTTTTTTCAAAAAATACATCAAATTTATCGATTCGCCTAACTAGTTAAAGGTCGTAACAAAAAAAAAATGGTTATACGACTTGTATGATGTATCACTTGGATGATTAGGAGAAAACTTATGTCCTCCGGGAGAACGTCTTTCTTACACCAAAGAAGAAGGACCAAAATGAATGGATGCTCTTTCTCCTTTGAATGTAAGAAAGACATTTTCTTGAAGGACATAAGTATTTTTCGGACGATAAAATGTGCAAAAAGTGTCCCATGCTTTATGAATTGACCTATTCCAATAAAAAAAAAAGGAATAGAAAAGGGTGCAATAGGTCTTGGTATAGACGGGTGGGGCGAACAGACGGGTAAAGACCTCTAATATAATGGCAAATGGGTATTTTGTAAGGGAAAATGGTATCCGTCTATACATATAGACGGATAGTGTCCGTCTATAATGAGAATTTGTGAAAAGGGTGACTAAGCAAGCAAAAATATCTTCAATCAAGAGCAAAATGCTAAAAGAAGTGGATGACCCACTGTGGGTCAAGTAAATGAGACCTATATATGGCTATATAGAAAAGGGAAACAATACTTAGTACGAGAGATTGAGACATAACACAAATTGGGTCCAACATCATACGATGCTCACATATTGTGCCCACTTGTTACCATAAAAGGATAGAGAAATCCACACTTCCTTACTTCCACTCATCCATTTATATTGACAAAAATGGGTAAAAAGTGCCAAATGGGTCCCCATTATCCTTAATCAATCAATATTTTTCATTTGGAAAAGTGTAGGCAAAAACATCCCAACACATCCATCCTTTTGGATATTTTTCT
This sequence comes from Silene latifolia, assembly GCF_048544455.1. Lineage (NCBI taxonomy): Eukaryota > Viridiplantae > Streptophyta > Magnoliopsida > Caryophyllales > Caryophyllaceae > Silene > Silene latifolia. The sequence continues at coordinate 7,478,541 of NC_133530.1, read as the reverse complement.
CTCTCTTCCCCTGTTTTTTTCCCCAAAAAATAGAACAGAGTACTTTTCAGATTACACTATAGAACAGAGTACTCTTCAGATTACACGATTCTTCTAAAATATGTCTGAACATATAAGTTGAAGACAATTGTAAGTATCAATTTAGTTGACATGAAACTGTGGATGAGTCTTTCTCATCGACAGAAACTAAGATAAAATCTACATTATCATTATCGCTCCATTCCGTAATGAAAAAAAAAAATTCTAAGTGAATTTGACCATTTGTTTAGCAAAGAATATAGATGTGAAAAGCAAACAATCAAATTAAATATTATATATAACAACCACACAACAACAATAAAAGAATCATCCAAAACTTTTTTCCAACACACAAAAAAAAAAAAACACAAATCAATGAAAACATGAAAAACATTCCTTATAAAGAGTGGCTCCAAAGTGAGATGTCATCATCTTCAAAATCCACATCATCATTTTCATTACTACAACAGCATGAACTACTTGGCTGCTGAGGTGGCAATGACATTCCAAGCCCTTCGTACATGTCAGCCATCACACCTGGCATATTAAACACCATATCCTCATCCATATACCCCTCATTCTCCTCCTTCAAAGGAGGCGGAGCCGGAGGCGGAGGCGGAGGTTGTACATTAAGCGGCTCAATCGTGGGCCGAAACAACATTGCCGCCTCCGCCGCCGCTTTTTGGATGTCTTTGTTGTCGGACGAGGCGGGAACAGGAAGCCGCCATACAGAGTCGGCAAAATTGAGACAAGCACCTTCATGGCCTCTTAATGCTATGGCAGCCACGTCATGAGCACGTGCTGCCATTTCGGGTGTTAGGTATGTTCCTAACCATAATCGGTCTTTATTATTGGGCAGGCGGACCTCGCTCACCCATTTACCGGATTTCCTTAGTCGGACACCCCGGTAAACTGGGTGGCGAGTCTCTTGAACCTTTTGGCGACCTGCCCTTTTTTTCGGGTGGGCTGACGCTAACATTAGCGTCAGCCCACCTGAATTATTACCAGTCGAGGGGGATGGGTTTGAACTTTCGGGTAGTAAATTGTTGTTGTTGTTATTAATGTGACTCATTTTCGTTCGATGTTGTAGTGCACGAGTGGTACATACAGTTGATTAAAATGTTCTAATTATGGTATGTTTTTTGAAGTGTGAAATGTGAGTGTAGGTGTATATATAGTAAAAATAAAATATCTAAATGACAGTGTTAAGTAAACGGAAAAGTGCAAATAACGCGCGGACATCGAAACAGCTGGAGTAAGATTTAGAAGATTTATGATGTGGAGGAGGGAGAAAGAGTATATGTGGTTCCTGTGAATTTCCGAAGTTTGATGGGTCCCTCTTGAAACAATTATGCAATTTCAGCAATTTTAGATGGTGACACGTATTACCATGTTTTAGTTCTTTTTTCTTATTTTTATCGAGCATAGGTCCCTTGGATACAAAAACTAGTAGACTTGGTAAAACGGGTCAACGGATTGGATTTGAGTCGGGTTAATTTGGGGTCGGGTTGATTAAGAGAAAAAAGGCATCTCAAGTCTTTTAGGGTCAAATAAAATTATGTTTTATCGGGTCATTTTCGGGTTGAGTTCATTTCAGATTGGGTCCGTTACGGGTCTATGAAAGCTTGTGTCATTTTCGGGTCGGCTCGGGTCAATTCGGGTTTCGGATGTCATTCGGGTGCGGCATTTCGGGTCAATTTCGGGTCGGGTTAATTTTGCGAGGTCTAACTAAAAGGTCTAATTAGAGATCAGTAAGTCTCCCTTGTGACAGGTAGTCACAAGTTTGTAACGTGTCAAATAACACTCACGTGGATAGGTAAAGACAAAAATAGAGTGCTTAGGTAATCACAAATCATTTGTCTTTATCCACCCATGTGGGATTTATTTGACCCGTCACAAGTTTGTGACGAATACTGTCTGTCATAAATGAGAATTTGTGATTAAAGATAGGAGTGGACTGTGTTGAGCCTTGTTTTATGTTGGTCCATCGTGTCCGTGGAGAAGAAAATGGCATGCCCTAGACACGGGAAGGTGAACTTTGTGTGTCGTGCCTGTTAAAAGAATTGGCGGCACGGCCCACGCTCGTGGCTTGCCGTATCGTGATTAGGCGTGCCCAAACAATTCCTTCACTCTATCTCGTTCCCCACTCTAGTACCACTCATCTTGGACCGCCTGGTCACATATCCTCATTCTAAGTATTCGTTCACACTCAAACGGAAGAAACAAAGCTTCGACCAACTCTGTATTCCATCCCCTCCCTTCTTCCATGAGATCCGCAAGCCGCATGTCCGGGCCAAACTCCCCCCCTAGTCGAAATGATTTTCCCTGTGAGAACCCCCCCCCCACACACACACACATACGGGTCCCGCCATACCGCTGTGGACGGCCCATCCCCCACCCTCCGTCGAAGCCCCAGGGATAACATCGATCGTACCTCACAAATACTCCTCCAGGAGTAACTTGGATTATTTATTTGTATTTTGAGCGTGTTTAAGTGTGTCATGTTTGGGCTAGGTATGCCTTCTTTCTCAAACTTCAGTGCAGGCACGACCCACGACGGGTCGTGTTGGGTTGTTCCAATCGAGTGTGACTTACTAAAATGGGTCATGGGTCGTGTTGGAACTTATCATCCCAATGAGTCGTGTGCTCACTTTCATTTCATATAATGATTTAAAGGTAAAACTGTCTTACATAAATACTTCTATTATTTTATTTGAATTAATTATTAACTCAAGGAAAAAAATGATAACAATAATTGCAAATATAATATAATAATTAATATAATAATAAGACAATATAAATCTTAAGTTCTTTCCTAAGCAAAAAGCACAACATGCAAAGATATTACGAGTACTTTGTATGAAGTTTGAAAATTTGTGGGTGATATTAAATGGACCGAATTTGAAATATCAAGAGAGTGAATTAGCTTAGTTAGTAATATAGAGACTAGAATGATAGAATAACTTTGAAAAATCAACAAATTCAAAATCAATTTTTAAATTTTCACTGTTAAATTTCTCCAATGAAACATTGTCTTTCTCTCGAGCATTGCTACATTACATCATCCTATATTTCAGTTTATTAAGTTTTCTGACGTAAAATGGATTTATATAATCAAAATTACATTATTCGCAACATTTCAATCATCCTGTTTAATTTTGAAAGCCTATATAAAATTTTATATAATAGATTAAAATCACACATAATAATATGTACACGAATAAATCTAACTTAACTTTGTAACAACATTGACCTAGCATTGACCTGTAATAGAATTCTAACAAACTTTTTTTTTGAAAGTCAGAATTCTAACAAACTTTATCTACAAATATTGAGCAGAAAACGGCAAGTTTTTTTTTCTTGGGCGTGTTTAAAAGTGACGCATTAAGCACACAGTTGGCACTTGACAGTTATTTAACGGCCTCTAGTTAGTAGCGACGCTGTCTTTAGATGGCGTGAAACTACCAGCTTTATCACATCCTCAAATCATTCTAAAAAGAAGTAATAAATTTAATAATTATTATGGAAAACCATCTCACCATAAACTTCTCTTATATCACCGTTTTTCTAACGTGTATTTTATGAGTAAATAATAAAAACCCATATAACGAAATATTTCTACGATTCTTTCACTAAAATGGTAACAAGTACTCTCTTTTAGTCGCTTATTTCTTCTCTCTTTCCTTTTTTATGTTAGTCAGATTTTCTTCCTCTTTCCTTTTATGGAAAGGTTTGTGTTGTCCAAATTGATTTGCAAGTGGGGTAGAGTAGTTTGTGTAGTCCAAAATCATTGATTTCGGGTTGAGTTTGGGTCGAGTCAATTCGGGTTGGGTAAGTTCAGGTCTCTAATTGATTTCGGGTTAATTCGGGTCGGGACGGGTCATTTTGGGTTTCGGGTTTGTTGGTCGGGTCTGTTTCGGGTCAAGCGGGTCGCGTTGTTTCGGGTCGGCTCATTTTCGGGTCAATGAATAAGAGAGAAAAAGTCATTTCAAGTCTTTTTGATTCAATTGGAATTATATTTTTTCGGGTTATTTTCGAATTTGGTGATTTCGGATCGGGTCATTTCAAATTGTTATGGACCTGAAATGATGGGCAGTCACTCAACAACCTAAAGTGGAGAGTTTTAGTCAATGAATGAATACGTCGTCATCAAGCACTAAACCCTCAAGTTTAACCAAATTGAGTGGTAAAGGAATTGAGTGAAACTGAGAATTATTTTACTGATGTTGATAGGTTTAGTACCAAATGGGGACATGGGGTAAGCCAGTCTAGGAAAAGTTAAAATGAATAAACAGGTTTATATGTTCACATTCAAACCTAAATAATGCAATTCTGCAAATTAGCTTCGGATTCATATTTAAACCCAAGTAATGCAAATTAACTTCGGTTCAAATTTTGCAACCCATTCATTATTTAATTTTAATATTTTTAAAAGAGATTTTGAGTAAAATAGATAATGATTATTTTTTATTCTACTAGTCTTTCCTCAAAATTGAAATATTGCATTTCAATTGTACAAAACCGACTCCATTTGAAAAACCATGGACTGTTAACACTACTTGAACAGAACCAATAAGTCAAGACAAGTAATACAATTTGGCTTAGCCGATTGTAAATTGTCAAATTTAACTGAACAATCTATCAACTATTAAGGCGTATCATTAATTAGGGTTCAAACGTTCAAATGCAATACAAATCATTAACCCTACTCGAAAAACAATCATATAATTACTAAAGTATACTTGTATATACTCCGTACTATCAAGTGATGGAAGCTTTTGTTGGCATTCTGCGCCATTTGATTTTTAATCTACTTTTCCTTTTTCGCCAAAAAAAAAAAAAAAACTCGAGGCCTCCATCCACAAGAATTATTATAAGGAATAATGGTCGAGATATTTTGCTTATATAAAAGTGTTGGTGGTGACCGAATAGTGAAGGTACTTCGTACAAAAATTACGATGTGAAACGGTTAAACAAACCAAATAAGACCAACCGGGTTGCTGATGCCATTGCCCACTATTCCATTAGGGACTCTAGTAATTTGTCGGGTTGTTTTGAGTGGGATCACCCCCCTCCTTTTGTTATTGAACTCTGTACTTTAGATTCTGTTTTGGCCTGCGCGCCTCTTTCCCCCGACCCACCCCCGTGATGTACTCCTTAACTTTGTTTATTCACCTTTTTATATAATGCTCCTTTCTTCCAAAAAAAAAAAACCAAATAAGACCATATACAACAACAATAAGATCTACACTTAAATTTGATATTTTTACAATTACTACCCCACAACAACAAAGTCATAAAAGAATTTATCAAAATATGACTTTTTGTGAAACTCGTCATATTTGGATTAGTTTCACAAAAAAATCATCTTTTGATAAATTCTTTTATGACTTTGTTGTTGGTGGGTGATAAATGAGAAAATATCAACTTTGAGTGTAGATCTTATTGTTCTTATAGATGGTCATATTGTCTTTTTTTTATGTGATGTACGAGAGAAGGAAGAGTGAGGTGAGGGTTTGAAGTCCTATTAAAACTTATTTATTATTGTGTAAGGTTTTCGAAGAAAATATTATCTTATGATAAATGAGGTGGATAAGTTGATGACCCACAAAAAACAACAAAAATTTATTGTTGTTGTGAATGCTCTAACCACACGATAACATATAGGGAAAATGCACACGGTGCCCTTGAAGTTTCGAATTTTACCTGAAATACCCAATTTTTTGTCCCGGAAAACTTTAAGAGGCTATAACTCGTGCCTATGAGTTCAGAACGTGATAATTTTTTTTTAAATCGATTATCTTTCCGAGAACTACGATTTGAAACAAAAATTGTCGTATTTGGATCCCGTAGCTAGGAGTTTTTGTACGTCAAAGTTTTTTTTACCGAACAAACTTCGAGTGAGCATATCTCTTGATCACGAGTTCCAAAATCGTCAAATTTTTTTTCAAGTCGTGGTTCTCGAAAAGATAATCAATTTGAAAAAAAAAATTCATCACTTTCGGAGCTCGTAAACACGAGTTATAGCCTCTTAAAATTTTCCGGATCAAAAAATTGAATTTTAAAATAGAACATCAAAGTTCAAGGATACCACGCGGTAACATATTTGTTACCAAAAGAGGATAGATCCTAGACCATACCACACTCTTTACTTCCCAGTTCCCACTCATCTTTTTAGTATTGACGAAAGTAGAAAAGTTGTTGTGGGCAGTGGACCCTAAACTTCTCCACCAATTAATCTCGTTTAAGACTAAACATATCCGTTTTACTATAGTATTAAAACGGATTTTACTGTTTGTCTAAAAAAAAAAAAACGGATTTTACTATAGTATTAAAACAGACGCGTGAAATGACATTCTATAAAATTTAGATATCCTTCAACTCTGTCATTTCACGTGAAGTGACATTCTATAAAATTTAGACATCCTTCAACTCTATAAAATTTAAGTAAGTAAAAGTTTAGTTAAGATCAAATTTTACTTTTACTTATTTAAATTTAATACCAAATACTTTTATCGCGTATCTAAATTTTATAGAATGTTATTTCACGTGTCTGTTTTATATCCGTATTCATATCCGTATCCGTTTGTTGTTCTAGTCCGTCTTGCTTAAGACCGCCTTATTTCAAACCGCAATAAGACCTCTCACAAGTGAGAAGCACTTGGGTGGTGGGACACCCCCATGTGCTTTCCCACTCACACCCTAAATGGATTTTTTGTGAGAGGAAATGGTATCCGTCTGACCATTTCAGAAGGATATAACAGTTTGAAATAAGAATTTGTGTTGTTCCTATCTAGAAGTCTAGAATACAAGTAGGGAAAATATCTAGAATGACAGAATTAAAGGAAACAAGGGAGCAGCTAGACGCTGATGTGGAGGAATTTGTGGATGGATAGAAGTGTGTACGTGGCTCGTGTGAATTCCCCAATTGCCATGTTTGGGTCCCACTGTCCTGCCTGTTTCTGGCTACTTGTGTACTGTGTATTTTACTATATGCAGAAACAATAATGCAAATATTTGGGTCGTAATTGGTAATTTGGTATAGTCGTGTGATTATAAAACTCTGAGACATGATGGGTGCTTGAAGGGTGTGGGTGAAAATGGGACGAGACAACTTACGAGTAGTTTAAGCTCAGTTCGATTAAAATTTGATTAAAGCTTGGTTTCTGTGAACTCGACTTGAGAACTACTTTACGTATCAAGTCGAGATAACGTTTGTTCGGCTCATCTCGAAAATCTCGCGAGCAACTCGAACATGTATGATTAGATAAAATAATGATCATATTATATAAAAATATATATTATCATCATAATTATATCTTTAAATCATCATATCAAATATTATCATTAATGAATAATTTTGATGGGGTTTATATATAATTTGAGGTTATGTTTCTAGATTTCGAGTTTGTCACCTGTAAAAATAATGGTATTTAAACTGATACATGTTTGCAAGCTAGCACGTATAGCTAGTGGCAGAGCCAGGATTTTAAGTCAACGGAGGCGGAAGGGTAATATTATAAGGAGGCCTTGAAAAAATTCTAAAATTTTAACTAAAAATCTCGAAATTTTCAGCACTACGTATAGTCGTATGCACCGGATTTTACCTAAGCTAGTTTCTTGTTATTAAAAGAACAGTATTTAGTGAAATAAAATGGAGTAATTGATGATATGCAAAGTCCCCTATCATTATGACTTATGAGTATGACTGAGATATTTTATGAAATTAATAATGCTTTATTGATTTACGCTAAAGCAAAATATCCTCAATTGGGACATAGTATATGATACAGTCTCACGCACCAAAGATGCCAAAATCATTGTTAAAATCATCATTATCACCAATCACTATTACGTTAGATTTCAAATCTTTCCCAAAACAAATTTACAGCATCGTTGTTCAATTATTTGAATGCCAAGTGTGGCACTATGATTAACTTAGTCGGATGTCACTTGGAATTCAGCTAAAAGAGCATATGCCTCTTTTTGAAGGTTTATTTTTAGAACACCACAAATATGCCTCTTTTAATAAATAAAAAATTACCAGGTAAATATGCGACTAGTATATTGAATACGGTCCGTTTTTCTTAAGACCATTGCTTTTGGTCTGAAATAAGACGGGTAACATGTCATCATTTTACAATAAAATGTTTTTTTTTTTTTTATAACATTTTACCATTATTGTTCACATCATTTTCAGGGTAAAAAAATGACACGTCTAGTCATAACATTTTGTGAATTAATTGGTTACATTTTCTTAAAAAATGGCAACATTTTATCTGTCTGACAAATAAGACCAAAAGTGTACATCTGAAACAAGAATTTGTGTATTGAATAGGTCTTGTTTAAAATCGTCTTAAATTAAGATTTCTCATAAACTTCTTTTATTTCTCCTTTATTAATTCGGCTATGAGAGTCACTTTAAATTAAGACGGTCGTATATGATAATTGGTGTTATCTGTTGGGTATTTGGGTACCCAACAGATTAACACGAGTTTTTCCAACGCATTTTCGTCTCACTCATGCACATCCTGAGAACCTTCTCAGAAGATCGTCCATCCCAAAATTATAAATTTATGCAGATCATAATTCTAACTTACATCTTTCTCAAGTTATTTTGTCTGCGCTCCACGAGATTTCAACAGTGATATTAGGATCTTCCATAATTTCACAACTAATCTTGATTAAAACAACGGGTTTCATTTTAGTCGTAAAACGGATCCAAATAGAACTATTTGATAATTATACGACAATTTTTTTGCTAATATGCAGCCAATTACATTTAGACCCGTTTTATAATTACAACGTATTAATGGTGGAGTTAGGGGAGCTAGCAGAGGCGGTCGCCCCTCTGACGGATTAAGTTTTTGAAGTTTTTAGTTAAATTTTTCGAAATTTTCTCGAATGTACCTTATAAAATTAATTGTTCGTTTCCCACTAAGATTTTTCGTCCTTTCTAACTTCAAATCCTGAGTCCGCCACTGCAACGATATTGCGCTTTAAAGAAGAATTTGGAAAACCTACAAGGGTTACATACTTGAGATATTTTGTGCATACATGAGAGCGATGGATGACCAAATAGTGACGATATATTCCGTACAAGAGATTAAGACGTGTACAAGGTCTAAACAAACCATGGCCACATGATAACACATTTTGTTACCAAAATAGGGTAGATCGAAGACCATATGCCCACACTCTTTACTCTCCACTCATTTTTTTAGTATCGACAAAAGTTGAAAAATACGAGTGGGCCCTTAAAACCTCAACCAATTAATCCTCAATTTCAACAGTTTTGATTAATATTTTTTATTTTATTTTTAAATATTACTTTTCCGTAAAAGTGAGTGAGGTGATCGATTTGTTAGGTGGTGAAGGAACGGGTTAGAATATTTTCTTCGCTTGCTCAATTTATTATGGGGGGTGGGGTAAACGGCGGATTGTAAAATTATCAGCATATTTAAGGCTTTTAGTATGTTTGAATTATCAATCTACTATTTTGAGTGTAAATGACTTATTGACAGAGTAGATTGGAGCTCAATCTACTGTTTTCCAATATGCTGCTCTACCTAGCATATTTAAATTAGTAGATTGTGAAATATGAATCCGTCAACAATTTACACATATAAATACAACAATCTATTAACCAAAATCTGCTAATTACCAAACACTTCTACTAAATCAGCTAATTGAAATATATTAGTCAAACCCGTTAATTCAATCTGTCATTTATAATCTGCTTGACCAACCTGCTTCTGCTAATATCAATCTGCTGATTACCAAACAGGGCCTATGAGTACATTTCTCTAAATAATGGGTAAGGTTTACTTGATATAGTGAAATAATTTACTGAGAAATCGACAAAGTATAATCTTAATAATAAGTGGCTTCTCTGTCTCGCTGATTTCCTTACATATTTTATTTTATGGTGTCTCGACTCATTCCTTTGCTTAACTTTTTAGGGAGTATATTGAGAAGGTTCTTGATGAGTGATCCGATAAAATTGTCTCATCCTCATCCTCTCTCTTTGATCATTATGTCAAAAGTAAAAGTAAATAAAATTCGGGGAAACAGAGAGAAAGAAAAAACTACAATAGACGATCAGACAATTTAATGCGACGACCACAATCTATGTTAGGTGAAATTTAAACCCAATTCGTAAATATCGACGACGTTTTAGTAAACATCGACGACGTTTTCATTCCGAAAGACAATTTTGCCCTTCACATCTCACTATCTCTCTTCTTTTCTCTCTAAGTCCAAAAATCCCCAAATATTCCCAACATCAAACACCATCACCACCTCCTACCAACACGCCTCCACCACACGCCGCCACCACACGCCGCCACTGCCGTTTAAATTAGTTTTTTTTTTAAATTAGCTTTGTAATTGAAATTAAATCGTTTATTGTTGTTGTTAATAGATTATATGACTTTATTTGTTAGTTTTAATTGATTATATGCTTCGATTTGGCTAGTTAATTGAATATGTTTTGATTATTTTAAATTTTATTAAACTTTATTGAATTAGTTTTGAATGAAAGATTGTTGTTTGTATTATTGTAATTGTATTTTTGTTTTTGTTGTCAATCTTTTGCTAATTAGTTGTAATTGCATAGTTGTTTGCGTAAAATAGGTCAATTATATGTCGAATAATGTTGTTGTTGGTGTCGAATTTGAGTCGAAAAAAATGGGGAAGGGGGCACCATGGATGAAACATGGGAATTGGTTGTTTCATCCATGGTGAAACGTGAATTTTGGACGTTTGGCCATGGAGGAACGATGATTTTGGCCGTTTGCCCATGGACAAACGTTGGGTTTGGTTGTTTGGCCATGGTCAAACGTTGGAATCTCACGTTTGACCATGGTGATTTTTTATTTTTATTTTTTTTATAAAAAAAAAAAAGAAAAAAAAAAAAAAAAAATCTTCGTGGTCAAACGTGGGATTCCAACGTTTTGACCACGGCCAACGTTGCTTTCCCACGTTTGGACCATGGCAAACGTTGGTTTTCAACTTTGGTCCATTGCTGAACGTTAGATCTTAAAGTTTGGTCCATGGTTCAACCTTGGGGTACAAATTTCAGATTTACGTAGAAAAATCGCAATGTTTGCTATTACTAAGTTAATACGTGACGTAAATCAATTATCGATTAGATTTAATCGTCTTTTTTTTTAAAAACGTCGTCGATATTTACTAAAACGTCGTCGATATAAATTAGCCCCCAATTTAAATACTCCATAAGATATTTCTCAAAATCTCATAGCAACCATTCACACTAGTGACTAGACTCTCATCATTTTATGCTTGAATATTTGAACCCAAAAAAAAAAAAAAAAACTATTGGTCAAACAAATAGTTTTTAATTAAAAATTCCATTGGAGTACTTTAATTATGACAAATTCATTATTTGGGGAACAAATTGAGAAAGTTTGCATTTAGAACACCACAACAAGAAATACCAATTTAAAAAACTTGGTAGTCCGTAACCCACCTTAAAACCGTGTCAAATTATAATTGTTTAATTTGATTCGGTAGGTAAAATAAAAAAAAAAAAAAAAAAAAAAAAAAAAAAAAAAATATGCACACCAAAAATTCTTGCAACACACCCACAAAAACGCAAGATTTTGCAAATCAAATATGTACGAAACTCCCTATATTTCAGTAGCTCCAGAGTGACAGGTCAGCAGCCTCAGATTCCACGTCATCATCGTATTCGTAACCGTAACAGCTAGGACTACTTGGCTGGTGAGGTGGCGGTAACATTACTAGTCCATTATACATGTCAGCCATCAACATCGGCATGTCAAATACCATGTCATCATCTATATACCCCACACTCTGCTCCAATTCTGCAAATTCATCCTCCAATTGCGGCGGTGTTACCGTTACATAAAGTGGGACCACCGTAGGCCGGAAAGCCTCTGCCGCCTCAGCCGCCGCTAACTGGATATCTTTAGCGTTGGATGAGGAAGGGATTGGGAGTCGCCAGACTGAGTCAGCGAAATTAAGGCAGGCGCCTCTTTGACCACGTAATGCGATGGCAGCCACGTCATGTGCACGCGCTGCCATTTCGGCGGTTAGATACGTTCCTAGCCATATTCGGTCTTTGTTGTTGGGTAGTCGTACCTCTGCCACCCATTTACCAGAGCTCCGTTGTCTAACGCCTCTGTAAATTGGGTGGCGGGTTTCCTTAAATTTCTTTCGGCCTGTTCTTTTTTTAGGGTGGGCTGAGGCCAGCATCAGCCCACCGGTCTCCTCGACTGTCGAGGGACTATAAATTTCGGGACTGGAAACATCGGTGTTGTGAAACATTGTCATGAGATTTATTTAGGAAGTGTTATTAGTAGAATTGTAGTGAGTTGATTGTTTTTAGTAAGTAGGAAATAAGAATGTAAAATGGTACGTATATATAGACGAATAAAAATGGAAAAAATTATGTAAAAAGAGTGTGGGAAGTAAAGGAGTGAAAATAACGCGCGGACACAAGAAGAGCTAGAAGCTGATGTGGAGGAATTGGTGGTGTGAGAGAGTGTGTACGTGGCTCTTGTGAATTTGGGTTCCACTGTCCTACTCTTTTCTTGCTACTTGCCTCCTACCTGGGTCACTGTATGGGATAAGCGGCAACTCAAGAAAAAAAAAAAAACGTATGATTAGGCAATTAGCTACGGTATTGAGAGATAAATAATATGGTCATATTAAGTGAGAGATAAGACCTTTTATATCCTAATTAAGGTATGATTTCGGGACCATTTGTCGATATAAGTAATTATTTACCTGTATTTACATTTGAAATAAGAGATTAGAAATAATTGGTTATATTAGTTTTATTATTAATTTCATCTTATGATTGTTATATTGCTCACATGTTATATTAGTGATCGTCTTATGAATGTATGCTGTGATAATAGTGCTGTCGACATATTGCATAATTGGCCAATTGTAGCATTCGGGATACGATTATTGGTTTGAGATGACATTACAGGGGAATAAAAACTGTGTACACAGTAGGAGCGTTGACTCCATACAAGGGAGCAACGTTGGTAGACGTTGGCTCCAGGGCGTTGGCCCATAGTAAAAAGGGAGCAACGTTGGCCCTGCGAGCGTTGGCTCAATATATAAACTGAGGGGCGTTGGCCTATGGGAAATAACTATTTAGCTTGTGTACATGGAGGTGGGTCTTAAGACCCGGTGGGAGTTTTACTCCGTAATGTCTATATCTCTTCAGTAATGGTATACCGGTAGTAGTGTCATATAAATATATATCCTGTTGGTATGCTAGTCATATAATGTTTTTGGGATACCGGGTTGGTTCCGGGCATGGAATGCTGTATTTTGGTAAGTTATTTTATTAGATGATATATAGTAATAAGGAGAATTCCTTGAATAAAGAATATGATATAAGGCCGGTGGAGGGAACTGGAGTCATACTCAGCCTGTGGTTGGCTGATTCCGTTACTCTCATTCTTTTTCAGGTACAAGTATCGGGAAAGGTCAAGTGTGAGGAATTTCACCTAGAAGATAAGACGTATAAGATGTATAGTTTAGCTTAACTCAGTTTTAGTTTTACTTTTACAAGTGTATTTATTTTTATTGTATAAGCCTTGTTTTTTCCGAGGGGAAATACGGCGGTGACGCCCTATAATTCCGCTGCTGTCTATTATTTATAAAAAGAGCTATTTTGAGCTGCCTGCTCGTTTTTCGGGGCGTTACATATTAGCCATTTCTTTTGAACTTAATTTAAACTTATTTTAAACTTATTATAAATAGACTCTGGTTACATAGGATATGGCCATGCATATCTCCTCTTTTTTTGGTGACGAAGGAATTCGTAGCAGTTATCTTCGGTTGGTGTATGAACTTGAAAAGTAGTGTAAAAAAATATTTTACATTATATTTTTATATACGGATTTTCTAACATATGCCCTTAGGGAAATATTATTGAGAATATATTATGATAAATTAGAGTTGAAACTCATATTTATCATAAGTAGCTTTTAAACCCGTGCCACACGGGCGATCTTCAAAACTACATTATAAATAATATTGATATAAATTATAATTGTCATATAATTTATATGTAAAAAAACTCATGTATGTGCCTTATCGAGTATAAATAAATAACTGTTTGTATATCCAACATCATATAATAGTTATCATGCCCTAAAAACATACACGATGTGTATCATGCTCATTTTATCTTCTTATATATCAGCGGAAAAAAAAAACTCCTTGAAATGAATATTAGAGATATATATGAATAATATAATGTAAAGCCCATTTTTTAGCTATCATTCACCACGGGAACAAAGTTTAAAACCCTTCTCTAATCACTATGTAGACACCAAAATTTAATATTTTTGGTATCTATTTAATTTAATAAAAATTTTAGTATTTAGAGATAATTATCAATAAATATTGTGATAATATCTTAGATATTTTAGAAATATTTATCTTGCCCTCTAAGCTCCCTACAACTATAAATACAACTACAATCTCTAGGGTTAGAAGGAGAGTATAGATGGATTAAGTCTCAAACGACCCCGTCTTCCTACTACCAAATTGTAGGTAGGATGGAACAAGTTACAGAAAGACCCCATCTTTTCTCCCTATGAGATTAAGTCGATAAAACCCTCGTAGTCCTATCAAAACCCTAAATCCCTTTGAGATGGAATCAAGAGAGTTACGGAAATTGTAACCCTTAACCTTTCAATAATGAAACTCTTGTTTTCCGTATTATTTTTGTTCCTCTTTATTGTTTATCGCAGGTACAAATTTTATTGGTTTACACACTCTTCAAAAATCTTTCTTAAATGCATTTAACAAACGATTGTCTTCCAAAACATCAAAGTTCATCTGACTGCTCGAATTTTGTCTTAAATCGTAATGGCCCATCCTTATTCCGACATGTTCAACCCGTGTTACAAACTTAAATATTTTTTTATGGATTTACATGTTTTATGTTCATTATATGGGTATTTCTACATAATACCTTCGAGTTTTTTTTGAATCCTACACTAAACATATATATGGTTGGCAAGTAGTTGAAGTAGGTAGAGGTAACTTAGACTTGTCAAAATTAACCTGATGCGAATAACCCTACCCGACACCCAAATTCAGGACCCAATGTTGATCTGAACCCGAAATGTGTAAATCAGTGGAAAAAGAACTTCTTATATGGTACTCCCTTTATCCTGGTCATTTGCTTGTCTATTCCATTTTGGGGTGTTTAAGTCACTTGTTTGTCTTTCTATATTATGAATGTCTTTGATGGACAATTTGATACTTCAAACTCAATTTGATCCACTTTTTATCTAATAAAAGGCTATTTCCTCTTTACTTGGTCTTTATGCCCAAAACAAAGGGAAACGAATGTCCGGGGCAGAGGGAGTATGAAACTTCATATTTTATCCAATTGTTATTACCCAAAGTGGAACTTTTGTAATGCGTCACATGTTATTCTCCTACTCCATTGGCATATCAGTGTTTACGTTCTAATAACCATTTGAGTAAGGATGTATAAAATGATTTTCTTACCCCGTTGGCATATTAAATTATCAATGTTCTAATACCAACGGATCAAAAAAAATACATAGGACAAAAGCATAATATCTAGGGATTAATAATAAGCTTGTCCTATTCATCCAAGTACGGCGTTATTTAACCCCATCTTAAGAAAGACAAACTATACATTTATAATGAGAAGTATAAAAATGGTGATAAAAAATCCATGACCAGTGTGAATTTCTAAATCATTGGTTAGTGTTATATTGTCATTTTTGTAAAATTATATGGTAGATATATTTTTTAAATTAACCTTAGAGTACCTGTAAGTTAAAAGAAGTATGGTGAAGAGTATATTAGAGCATAATAAAAGATGAACCAAAGAATGATTTATTAACATATATCAATTTATACGAATCTGATGGGGCATATTCTGCACCCGCTGACCAAGTCAACATATTGAGCAAGGTCAAAGATATCCACAGCAAGTCAACGACTTAAACAGCCTGACCGACGCAGCCTGTCGGCCTGCCTCTTGTACCTCGGCTAGGACACCTTGTCCACCGGGGGACACATCCGCGAACTTATATCCAAGACCCCTCGGCGGTGAGTCAACAGGGCCCGCCGGCCTGCCATGGGTCCCTCGGCCGAGGGTAGATCAGTCTTTCCACCTGTTAGCCACTTGGCCACTTGGCCACTACGTGACAAAAGGTGAAAGTCTATAAATACTCCTCAACTATCATTGAGGAAAGGATCCACAATTTAACCTAAGAAACACTATTCATCTGGTAATATCTTCCTTATCTCTCTACAATACGTACTTTGCCAAGTAACAACAACTTACCTCTCTAAGTTACTGACTTGAGCGTCGGAGTGAGTTCGCTCGGCCCAAAGCCGAACCCTCAGTTTGTTCATCGTTTCAGGAGACCGCAAGGAGGATTCAACTAAGGACGTCATTCTACAAGCACGGGTGGTAACATATAACTGCTCTGGAATTACACCCGGAACAGAATCTAATATTAACCTCTATTTAACTCGTCCCCAATAAATTGTTCAATTAATTTGCGTTAGTTACATTTCTTAAAGATACTCTCTTCGTCTAATTCATTTATTTGGCTTCTTTTGAAGTCATCGAAAAAATATCTTTGTACTAGAAAGCTAGATGTACAACCAATCACTATTACGTGAATTTAATATATTCTGAAACAAATACGGAGTATGCAACATTATTGTTGCTCAATTAGTTTAATGTTTTTTTTGTCTAAACCATCTGGTAATCCGAACCATATTGGGCTGACTAATCCGGATTTCGGGGCGTGTCCAAGGATTACGGTATTTAAACACCTCACAATCGCAGTTGTGGGGGATCAATCCGCAGACCTCTCTACTAAGCGCAACCCCATGCTACCACTACGCCAACCAACGATTGGTCAATTAGTTTAATGTCGTGTGTGGTCATTTGGTCACTTTGATTAACAGACTAACGGAATGTCACTGGTAATTCATCTGAGTAAGCTACGTCCCTTTCATTCAAATTTGACAAAAACTCAAAAGGAAATGAAATTGATAGGCATGTTTAATTTGAGAATTATTTTTTAAAAATAATGCTTGCATAAATTACGCAATTGTTAAATCCTGCATACAAGTTTACTATATCCTACACATTTCTGTTTTTGGTGGGCCACTCCAAGCTAGTCACGAGTCAGGCATGCCAGGTGAAATTGGACCCAAAGGCAAGTCGGGTTTAAGAAGGCCTAGTCGGCCTTGAGGTTTGACCATCCCTATGTAGTAGTAGTGTCCTACGGAGTATGTTACTAATAGTGTGTAAGTTCACACATGCAAATATTAACACTCATTTTAAAGTATTGGTTTAATAATGTTATGCTCTAATAATATTGGTACTCTGCATTTAATCTCTTTTGATAAAGAATCTTATCATGTATCATCATATCATCATATATATATTTCTTTAATGCAATAGCCAAGTTGCTGATGTAGCATCATAGATTTTCATCAAAAGTTGACATGTCACTTATTGAGAAAACAGTTATATAAGAAAAAAAAATCTAAAGAGTAATTAAAAGTTACCTATTATAAAAATAGAATTTTCATGCTATTCCCTATTTTATTTCGAAAATTCAAATTTAAATGTTCACACTACTAAAATAACTAAAATAAGGATATTGTCTAACACAGATCCCAATTATTTTGTAAACTCATTCGTCATTATAAGTGTGAAAACAAAATACAATTAGTCTTACTGAAGAAGGGTCGGAGTAAGTGACGGATAATGCCACTCACAAAACGGATAGGAGGACAAGGTGGGGACACCCCCATGTGCTTCCCTCTCTCCTCTAATTGGGTCATTTGTGAGAGAAAATGGTATCCGTCACTCAAAAGTAACGGATACGTGCACTTACAAATGAGATTTTGTTGAGAGAAAGATTAATAAATGAGGTCCGTGAAAGTCATAAAAAATATCTTTGTACTAGAAACCTAAATGTACGACAAATCACTGTTACCAATCACTATTACATCAATTTAATATCTTTCCTGAAACAAATTAAATGTCGTGTGTGGTCACTTTGATCAATTAAGAGACTAACGGAATGCCATTTGTGATTCATCTAAGCAAGCCACGTCTCTTTAATTTTATATATTGACAAAATTAAAAAGAAATTGACAGGCGGGTGACCAGAAATTCAGCTGGTTATTATTAGTGGTTTTCATTTTTTCTATTCACGAACAAATTATTTTACCATTCATTCAACCCCACATTACCCATTTGTTTTTTTTATGTCTGACAACGGGTGTTGTACGCAGTAAATATATTTAGCTACTTATTTGCACAAGTTTATAAAAATTAAAATATTTTTAATGTATTTCTAAAAACGAATCAAACAAAATCGCACATAAACATATAACACCACATTCTCTCTTATACCTTCATTTTTCTCCACATATTACCATGTATATCATACTAAATATTGGTCCAAAATCACTGTAGAAGATCATATAGAATAGGAGGGAGTAATACTTAAACACATTTTATAAGAAAAATATAACCATGTTTAGGGAGATTAACCGGTTATTTTAACACACCAGAGTAAAATAAATTGAAACTCAGTTAAGCAAAAGCCACAAAAATTGCAAATAAAATAAATGGTTTCCAATTTTTCAATTTTAAATATTTTAATAGACGTATTGATTCACTTAACGATTTTAGTAAGATTTTTGAAGTTAAGTCATCTTGAAATCCCATTACTTTGTGAATGGTCCATCAAATAATATAAGTACATAACACATTGTTTGGTTCTCACACACACAAAAAAAAAAAATTGTTCTACACTTGAAAAAATTTAAGTCTATGTAAACCCTATATAAAACAAGGATAGTGATAGGGCGCCACCGGGTGACGCCCAAATTGGGTGCCACCCTCTCACAACAATTGTTTATGGAAGGGGTCCCCACTCACCCCATGTGAGAGGGTGGCGCCCAAATTGGGTGTCACCCGGTGGCGCCCTTTCATTTTCCATAAAACAATTAGTTTTACAATCACCTTTTTTTTAATCAAATTAATCTAATAATATATATATATATATATAAATCGAAAATAAAGAGATTTTATTAAAAGACCATAAATATGTGAAAATTCATATAGTATATAGTTTGGATGTATAAAGATGGTAATTGTTTAGCATATAAGTGAGTAACAGAATGATTTAAACTTATAAGCCCGATTAAAATTGTATAACTAGTAAAATTAACTCGGTTAAATATTTAATACACAATAACCACTCGTAGACCATCGAGTGTCAAGGCAAGCTGCCCAGCCAGTGTTGTTGTCAGATGTGAGAGCATTAGTTTTGGAGGAGCCGAGCCAAATAAAAGACCAAGAGCGAGTCACGCGTTAATTATACAACGAGTCCTCCTCCAATGAATACCACACGATGATTATAATGCATGTTTTTTTCCTAATATTCAGTCAACTATCATTATTATATGACATAATCAAAAGCTTTTTTTAAAAAAAATTACAAAAGCTATTGTCATTTTAAAGAAAGAATTGAGAAAGTTGTGAGTGCTAGGAGATATTTGGTGCATACAAGAAAGCGATGGATGACCGAATAGTGAGGATATTACGTAAAGGAGATTAAGACGTAAAAGGTTTAAACAAAGCATGCCCACAAGATAACACATTTTGGTACCCAAAAAAGGATAGATCAGACACCAATCCACCATACGCCCCATACTCTTTACTTTCCACTCATTTTTTAGTATCGACAAAAGTAGAAAACAACATGTGGCCCAGTGGGCCCTCTCTCAAAACCCAACAACCATCTAATCATTAATGTCAACAGTGTTGATATTTTTTTTAGAAATGTACTTTTAGGTGAAAATTGTTCCACATAATCGACGTGTGAAATGGTTTAATGTGATGGTTGCTCGTTTTATTCCTTAATTATGAGTTTAAAGGTTGATCCCTGATTTTGGGGAATAGAGCAAAATTATTTGACCAGCTGAATATATCTTTTTGTGAGAGCATAAACACCCCAATTAACACAAAAATAAAATAAAATAAAATGGATAAGAGCATTTTATTTGTTTATTAACATAATGAGAGAGGTTTATTTGACATGGTAAAACGAGATAACCTTGAAATTGAAAAATCCAAAAAAGTGTAAACCTGATATAAGTACGTTGAAACAACTAAAAAGGTAAAAAACGATCCAACAATCTAATATGACGACTACAAAATCCATTGTGACTAAAGATTATCCACCTTGAATCCATATTACTATATGTCTATATTAGTTGACATTCAAAAAGATATTTCCCAAAACCTCATAGCAACCATTCACATTAGACACTCATATTTTCATACTTGTATAGATTATCCACACTGAATTCTTAGTTTGAACATTGATCAAACCAAATAACCAATCATGATTGAAATCGGCAATTTACTTCGTTTTATTCTCGTTTTGTATCAATTATTTCTTTAATATAAAATGTAAACAAATGAATGGTAACAGGAAAGTACCGAATTGAAAAATTCGGTTGTAGCTTCATTATCTTGGGAACAAATTGAGAAAATTTGCATTTACACCAACACAACAAGAATACCAAATTTTTTTTAAAAAAAACATGGTACTCTGTAACACACCAACTAATCAAAAAAA
Source organism: Silene latifolia (assembly GCF_048544455.1). NCBI lineage: Eukaryota > Viridiplantae > Streptophyta > Magnoliopsida > Caryophyllales > Caryophyllaceae > Silene > Silene latifolia. Next base: position 7,457,839 of record NC_133530.1, on the reverse strand, counting down.
CAAAAATTATGCACACCAAAAATTTCTTGCAACACCCCCACAAAAAGGCAAGGATTTTGCAAATTAAATATGTACGAAACTCCCTATATTTTAGTAGCTCCAGAGTGACAGGTCAGCAGCCTCAGAATCCACGTCATCATCGTCTTCATGAGGTGGCGGTAACATGACAAGGCCATTATACATGTCAGCCATCAACATTGGCATGTCAAATACCATGTCATCATCTATATACCCCACACTCTGCTCCGATTGTGCGAATTCGTCCTCGAGCTGCGGTGGTGTAACCGTTACATAAAGTGGGACCACCGTAGGCCGGAAAGCCTGCGCCGCCTCAGCCGCCGCTGTCTGGATATCTTTAGTGTTGGACGAGACCGGGATTGGGAGTCGCCATACTGAGTCGGCGAAATTAAGGCAAGCGCCTCGTTGACCACGCAATGCAATGGCAGCCACGTCATGGGCACGTGCTGCCATTTCAGCGGTTAGGTACGTGCCTAGCCATATTCGGTTTTTATTGTTGGGTAGTCGTACCTCTGCCACCCATTTACTAGACCTCCGTTGTCGGACGCCTCTGTAAATTGGGTGGCGGGTTTCCTTAAACTTCTTTCGGCCTGTTCTTTTTTTAGGGTGGGCTGATGCGAGCATCAGCCCACTCATCTCCTCGACTGGGGAGGGACTATAATTTTCGGGACTGGAGATATCGGTGTTGTAAGACATTGTCGTGTTATATAATTGGGAAGTTATTTCAGGTAAGGGGTTTGTTTAATTTGTAGAATGTTGATTGTTTTTAGTAGGTGGAAAATAAGTGTGTAAAATGGGGTGTATATATAGACGAATCAAAATGAAATAAAATATCTAAAATGACAGTGCAAAGAAAAAGAGTGTAAAAAACGCGCGGACACAAAGGATTTAAAAGAACAGCTGGACGCTGATGTGGAGGAGTTGGTGGAGTAAAAGAGTGTGGACGTGGCTCTTCTGAAATTAGAGTGTGGACGTGGCTCTTCTGAAATTGTCTTCCAAAGTTTCGAGTGTGTATGGGTCCCACTGTCCTACTCTTCTTGCTATATTTGCCTTGTGTGTACAGTGTACAGTGTACACTGTACAGTATACTCTTTTCTTTTCTTGCTATATTTGCCTTGTGTGTATATGTGACTACGGTCTCCTATAGATGACCATCCGGGCCGGGCTAAGGTAGACGTCACGGGCACGTCATGAGACGGATGAACAATACTGACGGCACTGCCCTACTCTTTCTTGCTACTTGGTACTATGTTACTATTAATAAAGTAATATTGGGTGTGAAATTGATGGTCTTTCGATTTTCCGAGATGTAAATCTATTCTATTTTAGAGTAATATAGTTAATGGTTATTTATTTTTATTTTTGATAGTTTTTTGTGGGTTATTTTTCAAAAAAACTCGTACCCCTTAATGGTGTGCTAGCCGCTAGGACTCAAGTAAACTAGGCAAGACTCATCTTCTTTTCCAATATAAGTCTTGATCGAGTTGCTAACCCAACAATCATCCCTCAAACTAAGAACCACATCATTGTCTTCCTCTCCAAAGATAATATATATGTTCATCTTGCACCGCCGTTATTACCTAATGGTTCCTAACTGCCACCTAATTACCACATTATCAGGAAGACTTTCCACACAAGATATTCATCGATCTCAAGTTGTGAGATCACACAAAGGGCGCCCACCCATAGTGGCAAACGCAATCTACAGCCTTGGGTTTCGCCACACACTGGAGTACCTGGACCAGCTGAACCTACGACTCTTATATTATCGAGATTGCCACCTGCAGCACTCTGTCACATTAGTATGATATTGTTAGTTTTGGGCTAAGTTCGCACGAATTTGTTTTTAGGGTCATTCCAAAAGGCATCATACTAACGGTTTGATGGTTCACTTATAAATTAGGCAAAATTTTCTTCTTTTCTAATACATGGCTGCTTCTAGTTTGCTACCGAGCAATTATTGAAACACTTTTATAAAATATCCCAATTTAGTCAGTATTGCTTAAGATAGTACTATCCGTTTTAAACTTAAAACGCGTTAAATATATTATCCCACATGAGTAGTAAGACACATCATTTACCTTTTTCAAACCATTTTACTTTTAGCCTATTTATTCTACGTGAGTATATTTAACTCAGAGTAAATTACAACTTACCACCTAATATTTGTCGTATTTTACAACTTACCACCATATATTTTGTTTATTCCAAATTATCACCTACATTTCATGGTATATATCCCAACTTCCACCATATTTTATTTCCGACCATCATTTTACATAATTCCCGACTCAGTAAGTAAATAAGCTATGATATGACCAAAGTGCCCTTCTTATATTCCCCCAACCTCCCCCCACAAAGTAACAACCACCATCAATTATCAGCAAGTCAGCAACCACTTGTTTTTTCACATCCGTCCCACCGATCCAACCTCCTTGACCACTCCAACGCCGTTGATCAGCCAAAACATCGTACATAACCATCATTAACTACCCCTCTACTACCCATAAATCCACCACTAGTAAAAACACCCTTACCCAACCACCCACCTCCTCCACCTCATAATTCCCTACTAACCACAAAATGACGTCGGAGTTCAAGCAACCACCACTAAACTGTCGGAAATTAATCACCGAAAACCCTAAATACCATATCATTTGTTCTTTGGCCTTTGCTGCTTGGTACAATTTCGTTTAATTGCATGGATTATAATTTAGTTCATTGGATTTTGTTTTAAATATATTTCGTTTCTGAAACGTAATCGAAATCAATAAACCAATCGCATTCCAAACAAGCTTTAATAGTATCACCATGGAGATATGGACTCATGGTTGGGTGACGTGGAGTCGGCTGATGACGTCACGCCGAAGGTTATGACGTGGAGCGTGGAGTACGATGACGCCATTATTCTGGAAATTATTGAGAGATTAAGAGGGTTGGGAATTGAGATGAGTAACGTGGTGAGTAATCCGAGTAACATTTCCTTTCTCTCCGATGGTGGTGATTTTCTACTGCCAATTTGCAATAATCTGTTATCACTTGATCTGATAGAAATTTGTGGATTAAGGGTTTGAATAAGTTCGGAGAGTGGGTTTAATATGTCGTTTGTGGTGGTGATTGAAGATGTTGGGCTGGATATCGTGGTAGGAGTAAGGGTGGTGGGCATGGCGGCTCTTTATTGATGGAGAACTTGAGATGAGATGAGGGGTTGTTTGTTAATTGCTTTGTTAGGCTAGGGTGGTTGGGGAATATAAGGAGGGCATTTCAATCATTTCATAATTTATTAACTTAATGTGTCGGGAATTAAGTAAAATGATCGAGAATAAAATACGGTGGGAAATGGGATAAATACCATAAAATGCAGGTGGTAATTTGTAATAAATAAAATACATAGTTATAAGTTATAAAATACGACCTATTAACAAATACTAAGTGGTGAGTTGTAATTTACTCTTTAACTCGTTTTAAATAATAATTTATGTTGCTTGGCATATTCGAACAGGATTCAGACAAAATATGGCAAAATCACGTCCATTCAAGTCATAAAAAATATCTTTGTACTAGATAGCTAAATGGGCCACCAATCACTATTACGTCAATATAATATCTCGTCCTGAAACAAATATACAAGCATTATTGTTGCTCAATTATTTCTCTGCCAAGTGTGGTCAGACTGGTCACTGTGATTAACAGGACTAACGGAATGCCACTTGTCATTTATCTAAGTAGGCTACGTCTGTTTAATTCGAAATTGACAAAAAAAAGGAAAAAAATAAAAAAAAATTGACAGCCATATTTGAAGCGTTGTTTCTAAGAAAGATTCCACCTGGTTCTCCAAAAGCGACTTTGAAATAAAAAAATTTCAAGCTACTTGCTTAACCATCGAAAGACTCTATTGAACTAGCTTAAATTGAAGAATTACTCCACGGAGTAGAAATTAAATGGTCCTACAAAAAAAAATCGCCAACTAAACTAATACACGTGGAAATAGGCATGAAGACAATTGCATTTTCGAAATGTTGTTGTGCATATGGGCCATCTAAGCCACAACACTAGTAGCTTACCATCAGATTTGTATTTTTAAAACTAAAAATGTTGTAGAAATAAAAATCTTATGTGAAATGGTAAGTTTCAAGAAAGAACTAAACTACCATTGTGGATGCTCTAATTGGTTAGATATTTAGATGCCATGTGTGACATGATGATTCGATTATGGCGTGTGACTAGACTTTGAGCTGTATATTGGTAAAAAAAAAAAAAAATTAACCCAAATTCTTACTTGTAACGTACACAAATTATAATTGGCTTTCACAACCGATTCAAATAAAGTTAGATGAAGCAAAAATTTCAATAACGACCAACGAGTGATGATATTAAAAAAACTTGAAATATTTTGAAAAGTTTACTAAATTTTTCGAATTTTTGTTTTTTTCCTGCTCGGGTAAGATAAACCCTTGGTATATACGTGATACCACAAAAATCATGTACATCGGCTCAACAGCTGATTTTACCAAATGATAGGCTAAAAGACATACTCTTAGCTCGTAAATAATCCCATAAAAACCTTTGTGGTGAGACTTTAAACCAAAACCTGGATTTTAGTGGAGTTAACTACTCCCTCCATTTTTTTATATTTAACATTTTGAGGTAGAGCACAAAGATAAAGAAATGTTTAGAAATTACTAATACTATTTCACATGAATTGCAAAATCATGTGAATTGTAACTTCCTTGGAACTTCACTTACTCTAACGAACCAACGACCTTAAAGGTAAGATTATTGATAATCTTGAGACATGACTTTGGTAATTCTTAAGATAAAATTCACTAAATACTTCCAATAATCTACCAAAGTCTTGAGTTGAGTTTTGGAAATCCAAAACTCAACTTATGACTTTAGGTGAGTCTTAGCCTCCACTTTTAAAGGAAATTATCCAATGAGTGGATCTCATATGTCATTTCTTCTTGGGCTTTTGTGAAAACCTACCTTATCTTTAGGGGGTATTTGTAAAAAGACTAACTTATATTATTTTTCTTGTTTTAGGCTTCCTTTGTTTTCTCTTTTTTTGGTCAAAAACTACCTATGCTGAAAATATGGCAAAATTTGGTCGATTTAACGACGCTAACCTATCTCACAATCAGTGGTGGAGCCAGGGAGGGGCTAGCAGGGGCGGTCGCCCCCGCTGGCATTTGAAAATTGCGAAATTTTTAGTTAAAATTTCCGAATTTTTTTGAGTCCCCCTTATAATATTATTGTTTCGCCCCCGCTGATAATTTTCGCCCCCGCTGACTTAAATTCCTGGCTCCGCCACTGCTCACAATAGTCTCTTAACACCAAACAACAATGATCAAGTGCGTTCAAACCACAACTTAACTTCAAATAAGCATAATTTATCTTTTCAAATTTCAATAATAACTACGAACATCTCTTAAAGTTAAGCGTAAGTACATCATGACTTCCCAAAATAGGGTTTAAGTAAGTTTGAAACATAAAGGCCACATGTGAGATAGGTTAAAGCCAGAAAACTGACCAATTCCGTCTAGACACTTAGCACAGGTAGTTATTGATCAAAAATAAAGAAACCAAAGGTAGTCGAAAACAAAAAAAATAATGTAAGGTAGTATTTTTATAAATACCCCAAAATATAAGGTAGTTTCTGACACAAAACTCTCTCTTCTTATTCTTCTATTTTTAGGTTTGTAAAAAAAAGAACTGAAATAGAATAATAGAGTATGAGGTGGGTCTGACTGATAATTTATGAAATTTGAAGTAAGTCTCAATTGAGTTTAAATAATAAAGAAATAATAAAAGTTAGTGAAAAGCTGATGTAATTAGCCCACCCATTTCTTTGGGTGGGCTGATACTAGCTAACATTAGCCCACTCATTTCCTTGACTGGTGAAAGACTATAATTTTCGGAACTGGAGATATCGTGTTGTAAGACATTGTCGTGTTATTTAATTGGGAAGTTATTTCGGGTAAAAGACTAAAAGGTGTGGTTAATTTGTGGAATGTTGATTGTTTTTAGTAAGTAGAAAATAAGTGTGTAAGATAATGGGTATATATAGACGAATAAAAATGAAATAAAAGATCTAAAATGACAGTGCGAAAAAAACGAATGTAAAAAACGCGCGGACACAAATGAAGCAAAACAACAGCTGGAAGCTGACGTGGAGGAATTGGTGGAGTGAAAGAGTGTGGACGTGGCTCTTTAGAAATTGTCTTCCAAAGTTTCAAGTGTGTATGGGTCCCACTGTCCTACTCTTCTTGCTATATTTGCCTTGTGTACAGTGTACTATCTGACTATTGTCTCCTGGAGAAGGAAATCCGGGGCGGGCTAAGGCGGATGGCACGGGCACGATACGAGTCCGACACGGGTATGATACGGCACGGATGAACAATACTGACGACACGGGCACGACATGAACGGGTTAGAGGCAGGCCGCGACAGCGGTTTTTGGGAATTCTCGTGCCCAGGCTCGACACGGCCCAAGCACGGAGGGTCCGGCACAAACCAAGCACGGCGGGTCTCGCATGACACGGCCCGAGATTTGGCCCATTTCTTAATTATTTAGTTAAATTCCTTTTTCTAATATCGTTTTTTAATTAATTAATTAAATTTAGCACATTAAAAATACAAGTAACCAATTAATCAATACATCAAGTACATTAATATTTAATAAAATATATATTTAAATCATTAATATTCATTATTTATTTAAATCAAAACGTATTTAGAAAAAAAAATACTAAGGCTATAAGACCGACCCACGAGCCAGGCATGGCCCGAGCACGAAACTGGGCGTGCCAGGAGCGGGCCACGGCGGGGTTCAAGTGAGTGGGCCAGGCATGGCTCGACACGGCTAGCCCAATATCAGTGCCTGGACCGGACCATTTTTGGAGGAAGGCACGATGTACCGGCACGGCCCAATGCCAACTGCCCAACTCTAGTGACTCCTACAGTCCTACACTCCTAGTATGTGAAATTTTGCAAATATTAGATCGTAAATTGTACAGAGTAAGAAATATTCTCACCACGTGTATTTAAGAAAATGTGGAAAAGTAAGGGTAAAGAGGAAAAATATAGGTAGATTATGTAATTATGGGTTTAATTGTATGTTTGTAGGTAGGGCCTGGGCTCGGTACTCGACTCCTACAATATGAGCTGAGCTTGATCATATTTTAGCTCGAGCTCGGTTCGGTTACACTAATGGTAAAAACTAATACTAAAAACATTAAAATATTTTTGTTTTGGATTACGAAAATTGTTGAGCTAATTAACCCAATCTCGGCTCTTCTTTCAAAGTCGGGTATGATAAATTTTGTACTCTCATATATTGACAATTTGACATCACTCCAAATTTTATTTTTGTTGATAAATAATATTCTTTCGTCCAATCATTTGTTTACCCTTTATATTTTTATTTTTGAGCGCCTCATTTTTTTTTACCTTTCTGTTCCGGGTGTAATTCCGGAGCAGGATTTGTGACCACGTAAGCTTGTTGAATGATGTCTTTGCTTGACTCTTCCTTTCGTTCTCTCCTGTAAAGATGAACAAACTGAGGGCTCGGCTTGGTACCGAGCGTACTCACTCCGACGCTCAAGTCAGTAAACTTCTTTCTTCATTTCTTCGGGGGTGGCCTCGTTGACGTCGCGGCGACGCTGTCCTCCCGCGAGTGGGGAAAGGACTTTGGTCTGCCACTAGCACCACGGGCTCCGCCGGCGTCCTAGCTTGTGCGGTTCCTTGTATCGCCCCGGACAAGTTGTTCGGGGTCACTTTATGGGCCCTGGTCACTTGTGGGTGCGCTGCCGTCACCGTCGTTGCGGCGGGGGTAATCGGCGTACTACCCATCAGGTCCAGGAATAGCTTTAGTTTGGCTGCATCGACCACATGTCCCATGACAGTGACTTGGCCGGTCGGCATCGGTGTTTCTGGCTCTCTTGGCATCCCGTACTTCACCGGCTCAATGACTCGGCCGGTGGGGGACTGCCCGATCTCAGAGTTAGGGAACGTGTCATCCTGGTAGTATGCGGTTTCGTCACTCACAATTATTTCTTGTTGTTTTGACATCTTCTTAGCTCTTTGAATGGTTTTTGGTTGTTTTTGGTTTTTTTTTTTTTTTTTTTTTTTTTTTAAGGTAAGTGACCAGCTTTTAGTATGGTCCCCACAGACGGCGTCAATTGTTTCGGGTGTAATTCCGGAGCAGGGTTTGTGACCACGTAAGCTTGTTGAATGATGTCTTTGCTTGACTCTTCCTTTCGCTCTCTCCTGTAAAGATGAACAAACTGAGGGCTCGGCTTGGTACCGAGCGTACTCACTCCGACGCTCAAGTCAGTAAACTTTAAGAGATTAAGTTGTGTGTTACTTGGCAAAGTATATTGTAGAGAGATAAGGAAACTTATACCAGATTAATAGTGAGTTTTAGGATGAATTGTTGATCGTTTTCTCAATGAGGATTGAGGAGTATTTATAGGCTTTCACCTTTTGTCACGTAGTGGCCAAGTGGCCAAGTGGCTAGCAGGTGGAAAGACCGTTCTACCCTCGACCAAGGGACCCATGGCAGGCCGGCTGACCTGGTTGACTCCACGCCGAGGGGACTGGATGTGAGTACGCGGATATGCCTCCCGGCTGGTTAGTTGCCTAGCCGAGACCCAGTGACAGTGACGCCGGCCATTTGCGTCGGTTAAAATCTAATACGTTGACTTGCTGTCTTTTGGCCTTGACCCTGCTCAATATGTTGACTCGGTCAGCGGGTGCAAAATATGCCCCATCACTTTCTATATTGAGAAACCTGTAGATAGGTAATTTGATAGTCTAATTGGATTATTGTCATCCAATTCCACTACCAACATATGATTCTCACTCATCTTCTCGGTCTTGGTGCTAATAGTAAAACTAAAAAAATGATCGGGATTGAGATAGTATCTTACAAACTCATCCAATGTCGATCAAATGTAATACATACTCTAAGGGTGTGTTTGGATTGAGAGATTTTGAGGGAAAAGAAAGGGAGGGAGAGTAGGGGATTTAAAACCCCTTGTTTGGATAGCAAATAAGGGTTGAGGGAAATGAAGGGGGAAAGATTTGGAGGGATCCATTTTCCTTCATTCAAAGCAAATCAAAATCTCTTCACAATAGGCAAGATTTGGAAAGAAATTGTATCCAAACACCCATACCCCATTTCCACTCCCTTCCCCTTCCCTCCCTTTCTCTTCCCTCCTTCTGTAACACCCCCATACTCCGAGTGCCTTACCAGGACCACTCAGGTATGAAGACATCACCATCTCGGTTGCCCGAGGTATGATAATCAAATAGACAAAACAGAAACAACATTTATTATAAGTAATTTAATGAATAAGTACAATCCTCGAAACCAAACTGAAAGTACAATACATTATTCCAAACTGTCTGCATTCTCAATCAAATGTAAATAAAACTAAACTACAATGAAGACTCTATCGTCATGTCGTGGCCATCCCAGCTATCCCAAAGATCATCTCTATACTGTTCAATATCTGCTCACCATCCCCGAATGGATCACCGCAGTTTTACAAAACAACACCGGGTCGATACTAATCACACAATCAAAATAGATAACAAAAATAAGACAAATAGACAATTGAATCACACACACACACACAACTCCCATCGTCTCAACACCGACCGTCCCACCGGACCAGCCACGCCAGTGGGGACCGCAGCCGTTCCCACCTAAGCCCCGCTCATCGTACGAGCGATAACCCCGTCCATTAATGTGCACATCCCCTTTCGTGGCGGGTTCCACGAAGGGCGAAACTAGGGCGTGAGATCACTCCCGCAAGTGACCCCACTCGAGAAACGCATCTCGAGAACCATCAACAAACACAACCACAATCACAATCACAATTACAATCATCATATCAATCAATTAACTACAAAGACATCACCAATATCCCATTATGGGACTAATACGAGTAGAAATCCTACCGGAAAGCACAACACGCAGACGGTATCTACAGATGTCTCAAAACGCCTCTTCTATGAACTCTCCTCCTACCATACAACACATAGATACTACTATTCAATTACTATTCATAAAAACCCCCAATTCCTAAATTAGGGTTTCACTAATCTTAACAAAACTTTATATAAATTACATTAAAAGCTTACCCTCGACGCAAGGAATCCAACGACACAAACTACGATGCAAACCGACCGTCGAACTCCGGAATTGTCAAGAACGCGATTAGGAAGATGACTGATTGCTTTCTCTCTTAAACAGGTTTTAGGTTTTGTAAAAAGTGATTTAGAACAATGCCGAATAAGTTTAAATACCTTAATCGCGTAATTAACAAAACCCGAGAAAAACCCCCGTAAAACCAGACACTCGATCGAGTACCCAAGGTACTCGATCGAGTACCCCTACTCGATCGAGTGCCCCAAATACTCGATCGAGTGCCCAACAGTCGAAACTATTTTATTCTGCAACATACCCTTACTCGACAGAGTAAGGGCTACTCGATAGAGTACCCCAAGACCATAAATACGAGTATTACAGTCTTCCCTCCTTAAAAGGAACTTCGTCCCCGAAGTTCAAACCACTACCAAAACAAAGGTACTCCCATAAGCTTCCCGACGCGAAGGTCAAAATAAACACAACGTAAAACATGTTACTACCCCAACTTATCCCGACAAACATACCGACACAACATATAAAAGGGGTGTAAAAACTCTTAAAAACTCTCGCGATCATCTCCTACCCCCTAAAAGAAACAAGGTTACGTCCCCGTAACCATACATACCTGATCAAAAAGGAAAGGGTAACGCTCTTTCATGATATCCTCCGCCTCCCATGTAGCTTCCTCAGTCTCATGGTTAGACCAAAGGATCTTAAGCAAAACTGTCTCACCACTCCTGGTCTTTCTAACTTTTCGGTCTAGGATCTGCTTAGGCATCTCAAGGTATGATAAAGACTCATCCACTCTAAGCTCTCGCCTCCAACACATGTGACGGGTCACTCACATACTTCCGCAGCTGCGATACATGAAACACATTATGCACTCTCTCCAACGCAGCCGGTAAAGCCAAACGATAAGCCACTTCCCCAACTCGCTCTAAGATCTCATAAGGCCCTATAAACTTCTGGCTTAGCTTGCCTTTCTTCCCAAATCTCATAACCCCACGCATAGGAGACACTTTCAGAAGAACCTTGTCCCCAACCTGAAACTCTATGTCCCGACGATGTAGATCTGCATAACTCTTCCGTCGATCTGAGCCGCTCTCATCCGTTCCCCGATTATCTTAATCTGCTCCACCATCTCATGTACCATCTCTGGTCCTAAAACCACTTTGCCTCAAAGACTATCGTCCCAACAGATCGGACTCCTACATCTCCTCCCATACAAAGCCTCAAACGGTGCCATACCAATACGGTGTGATAGGCTGTTGTTGTAAGAAAACTCTATCAAGTCCAACCTCTGCTCCCGGCTACCACCAAAATCCATCACACAAGCTCGCAACATATCCTCAAGAGTCTTGATTGTTCTCTCGATCGCCCATCTGTCGCGGGATGAAATGTCGTACTCATCTTCAAAGCCGTTCCCAACGATTCCTGCAACTCCTTCCAAAACCTTGATATAAACCTCGCATCTCTGACACTATGTCCTTAGGGACTCCATGTAACTAAAGCACGTTCTTTCGATAGGCCATAGCCAATTGTGCCTTAGTCCATGTATCTTTCATTGGAACAAAGTGAGTGACTTGGTCGACGATCTACTATCACCCAAATCATGTTGTTACCTTGTTGACTCTTTGGCAAACCCACAATGAAATCCATGGAAATGGATTCCTTCCACTCGAGGCACCTCCAAAGACTGAACCTTACCTTGTGGTCTTCTCTGTTCCCCTTTAACTCTCTGGCATGTCAAACAACGGGACACAAACTCAGCTATCTCTTTCTTCATCCCAGGCCACCAAAACGTTTTCTTCAAATCCTTGTAAAGCTTGTCTCCACCCGGATGAACTGAATATGGTGTGCAATGCGCTTCTGTCATGATTGTCTTTTTCAACTCCTCGTCATTAGGAACACACCACCTACCATCAAACCTCAAGCTACCATCTGTATGAATGGAAAACCGGGACACTGTCCCTTTCTCTACTCCAGCTCTCCACTCCACTATCTTAGGATCCAAAGCCTGTTTACCTCGAATATCATCATAAAACTCCATGTGTACTGTCATATCACCCATAGCATCTCCTTTCTGCATCATATGAATCCCAAAGCTCGCTACCTCATCCCTCAGCCTCATCAAAGATAGAGCTGTACACAAGGAATGTACACTCTTTCTACTCAAAGCATCAGCAACAACATTGGCCTTTCCTTCATGGTAGATGATTTCCATGTCGTAATCACCAATCAGCTCCATCCACCTCCTCTGTCTCATGTTCAACTCCTTCTGCGTGAAGATGTACTTGAGACTCTTGTGATCAGAAAATACCTTAAAGATTGCTCCATAAAGGTAGTGCCTCCAAATCTTGAGAGCAAACACCACTGCACCCAACTCCAGGTCATGAGTAGGGTAGTTCTCCTCATAAGGCTTCAACTGCCTAGAAGCATAGGCAATTACTTTACCATTCTGCATCAACACACATCCCAACCCATTCTTCGAGGCATCTGTATAGACCTCGAAATTCTCGCTCCCTTCGGTAATGCCAAGACAGAGCGTGGTCAAACGCTCCTTTAAGGTTTGGAACGCCGTCTCACAACTCTTATCCCAACGAAACTGTTCTCTTTCCTCATCAACGCTGTCATCGGTCTAGCTATCTTGGAGAAATCTTTCACGAACCGTCTGCGTAGTATCCAAATAAACCCAAGAAACTCCTAACCTCAAAGAACATTCTTCTGCTTCCCACTTTGTCACCGCCTCAATCTTCGCGGATCCACAAATACCCCATCTTTAGAGACTACATGCCCCGAAAAGCAACTTTCTCTAACCAGAACTCACACTTGGACAAACTTAGCATACAACTCATGATCTCTCAACGTCCGCAACACGATCCCCGGATGCTCCTCATGCTCCTCCTTAGTCTTAGAGTAGACTAAGATGTCTTCGATAAACACCACCACAAACCGATCCAAAACGTAAGAAGATCCTATTCATCAAATCCATAAACACCGCCGCGCATTGGATAACCCAAATGGCATCACCACATACTCATAATGGCCATACCTCGACGTGAAAGCTGTCTTTGGTATGTCCACATCTCTAATCTTCACCTGATGGTACCCCGACCTCAAATCAATCTTAGAAAAGACTGTTGTACCGCTCAACTGATCAAACAGGTCATCTATCCTTGGCAAAGGATACTTGTTCTTTATCGTCACACGGTTCAGCTCCCGGTAGTCTATGCATAACCTCAAAGTTCCATCCTTCTTCTTCACGAAAAGAACTGGTGCTCCCAAGGCGATACACTTGGTCTAATGTATCCCTTCTCTATCAAATCATCCAACTGCTTCCTAAGCTCCTCCATCTCCTTAGGACCCATACGGTACGGTGCTGTAACGCCCCCGAAAAGCAGACAGGCAGCTCAAAATAGCTCTTTTTATTAATAAAAGACAGCAGCGGAATTATAGGGCGTCACCGCCGTATTTCCCATCCGGAAAATACAAGGCTTAAACAAAAGTAAAGATAAATACAAAGTTAAAGCTAAAAACTAATAACTCTATTACATATTCATATTCGGTCATCTGAAAATCCTCACACTTGACCTCCCCCTTACTTGTACCTGAAAAAGAATGAGAGTAACGGAATCACCAACCACAGTGAGTATGACTTCTGGTCACCTCCACCGGCCCTACTTACCTCCATTTTAATATTCCACTTCTTCCTGGTCGCACAAATACTATAAAATAGGTCACATGAACTCAGTCGGATAATTATTAAATAGACAAGCACAACCTGTCATTTTATCAGTAATATGCAAAATATAGATTACCGGTCTACTATTACTGAAATGAGACACATTACGGAGTAAAAACTCCCCGGGCTAAGCCCTCCTCCATGTACACAGGATCCCGAGTCTAAGACTCGTGTAAACCCCCTGGCATTTTTACCAAGAATAATCGAACCGTAGTTCACATGAGGCGATGCCCCTTCCATGTACATAGGTCAAATTTGTAATGTTGTCCCCCTCCCGTAATCGTATCCCGAATGCTACAATTGGCCAATAGTACATTATAAAAGAAGTATTGACATGACCGTCATATGTTCAGACAAAGACAGTTAATATAACATGTGAGTAACATAATGATAATATAATATTATACGGTCGATAATACTATACAATAATCACAATATTATTACTTATTTCTACGACGAAGGGTTCCGAAATCATACCTTGTACCAAATAACGAATGAACGACGAATGAACGGATTAATTAACATTTGCCATATTACCGAGATTTACTAAATAATTAAGTGAATGGTACAAAGTAATATTTTCTATGCATGTAACTTGCGTGAAATTTTATATGAATGAGGATGAGGGGTGGTGGCCTTTATATAGTGCATATAGTCGGTTAATGTGAGAATAAAATAAGAATGTCTTAATGATGATGATAACTATTATACATGTAATGTTTATCCCATAACAAAATATCTAATATTATTACTTAGCTTTTAAGTAAACTATATATATTAACATTATTATAATTATAATAAGACGAAAGTTAGTCGAGTTAACTCGGGTTACTACATATCCAACCATACCGATAAAATCTAGTGTAGTCGGATATTTGTCTATACTGGCAAAAATAATAGTCATATGATCTATATTATTTAATATTAGTTTTTTTTTCTCAGGATATTACATTCTACCCTCCTTAAAATAAGTTTCGTCCCGAAACTTGAAATAGAAATAGGAAAAGTTAAAACTTCGTTTTCTCAAAACTGAAGAAAGTTATAAGAATTTTCTTAAATAAAAGTATTTCAATCACACTTATGAAACTAGTAAAAAGCGTACGTCTTATATAATGGAACACAAGAATTCCCGTCGCGAACAAGAATTCGAGAAATCCAATTCAAAGACAAACTCAAATCATGCGTTAGTAGGTGCTGAACCGGTTATTAGATATCTCCAATAACAAGTAATGACATCCCAATAACCGCACAAAGATAAGGAAAACAAAAAAAAAATTAAAATTTCATTTTCAACTTCTTTAGGTAATTTTTTTTTTTTAAAAAAAAAATATCTATATAGAACATAAAATTTTGAAAATATATACATCACAGACTAACTTAAAGTAGCGAGAAATTTTCGTATACGTGAAACAGTTAAAACTTCGAAATCGGAGGAAAACAACCAAAATTTAATAAGCATAAGGCAAAGAAAACAAAAATTGAAATTTTATTT
Source organism: Silene latifolia (assembly GCF_048544455.1). Classification (NCBI taxonomy): domain Eukaryota; kingdom Viridiplantae; phylum Streptophyta; class Magnoliopsida; order Caryophyllales; family Caryophyllaceae; genus Silene; species Silene latifolia. The sequence goes on along the minus strand of NC_133530.1, from coordinate 7,442,431 downwards.
CAAAGTTTTAGTAAAGCTAATTTTTTTTTTTTTTTTTTTTTTAAATATACAACATAAAATTTTGGAAAAATACCAATGACTAACTGGAACAAATTTGAACTTTTCTAATACGTGAAATAGCTTGAGTATAAAAACTTCAAACTTTTCAAAACTATATTAAAATATAATGAGTGGAAGGAAAGAGTAAAATCTTAAAGGTAAAATGTCCCGAAACTTTCTTAACGTATAGCACACAAATAAATATGCATATATCTCATGAGACTCACAAGTAACAACTTCATGCAAAAAAATGTAATGTACGCAGAAGCAAAACAATTAGAACACCCAAACTATACATTATTAAAACAATAAAAGAATTAGTAAACAAATCACTTAAACAAGTAACTCGAGACACTTTATATCTACCCCACTCTCTTGTAGTCGGTTTCTATCTGTTTGATATGAGTTTTATACTAGACCCAAAAATCTACTCCCCCTGCTAGACGTATGGCCGAAGGCTCAACACGCGGTTGCAGAGTGGCTCTGATACCATTTTGTAACGCCCCCGAAAAGCAGACAGGCAGCTCAAAATAGCTCTTTTTATTAATAAAAGACAGCAGCGGAATTATAGGGCGTCACCGCCGTATTTCCCATCCGGAAAATACAAGGCTTAAACAAAAGTAAAGATAAATACAAAGTTAAAGCTAAAAACTAATAACTCTATTACATATTCATATTCGGTCATCTGAAAATCCTCACACTTGACCTCCCCCCTTACTTGTACCTGAAAAAGAATGAGAGTAACGGAATCAGCCAACCACAGGCTGAGTATGACTTCGGTCACCTCCACCGGCCCTACTTACCTCCATTTTAATATTCCACTTCTTCCTGGTCGCACAAATACTATAAAATAGGTCACATGAACTCAGTCGGATAATTATTAAATAGACAAGCACAACCTGTCATTTTATCAGTAATATGCAAAATATAGATTACCGGTCTACTATTACTGAAATGAGACACATTACGGAGTAAAAACTCCCCGGGCTAAGCCCTCCTCCATGTACACAGGATCCCGAGTCTAAGACTCGTGTAAACCCCCGCATTTTTACCGAATAATCGAACCGTAGTTCACATGAGGCAGTGCCCCCTTCCATGTACATAGGTCAAATTTGTAATGTTGTCCCCCTCCCGTAATCGTATCCCGAATGCTACAATTGGCCAATAGTACATTATAAAAGAAGTATTGACATGACCGTCATATGTTCAGACAAAGACAGTTAATATAACATGTGAGTAACATAATGATAATATAATATTATACGGTCGATAATACTATACAATAATCACAATATTATTACTTATTTCTACGACGAAGGGTTCCGAAATCATACCTTGTACCAAATAACGAATGAACGACGAATGAACGGATTAATTAACATTTGCCATATTACCGAGATTTACTAAATAATTAAGTGAATGGTACAAAGTAATATTTTCTATGCATGTAACTTGCGTGAAATTTTATATGAATGAGGATGAGGGGTGGTGGCCTTTATATAGTGCATATAGTCGGTTAATGTGAGAATAAAATAAGAATGTCTTAATGATGATGATAACTATTATACATGTAATGTTTATCCCATAACAAAATATCTAATATTATTACTTAGCTTTTAAGTAAACTATATATATTAACATTATTATAATTATAATAAGACGAAAGTTAGTCGAGTTAACTCGGGTTACTACATATCCAACCATACCGATAAAATCTAGTGTAGTCGGATATTTGTCTATACTGGCAAAAATAATAGTCATATGATCAATATTATTTAATATTAGTTTTTTTTTCTCAGGATATTACAGGTGCCTTAGAGATTGGCCCCGTCCCTGGCTTCAACTCAACGGTGAAATCTATCTCCCTCTTCGGTGGCAACCCCGGAATCTCCTCTGGAAAAACATCTGCATACTCTCCCACCACTGGTATCTCGTCAACTGCCGGGTTCTCTATCCGGTCATCTCTCACATGGCACAAAATCAGAGGACATCCCTTCCTCAGATACGACTTCAAGGTGACAGCTGCAATCAACTTAACTTTGGGTTTGACTAGAAACCCACGGTAAGACACACTTACACCCTTAGTGTAATACTCCGTATTTATAGCCTTGGGGGTACTCTATAGAGTAGCTCTTACTCTGTCGAGTAAGGGTAAGTGTCGCAGCAAAATAGTTTCTGACCTGTTGGGCACTCGATCGAGTAGCTGGGGCACTCGATCGAGTAGGGGGTACTCGATCGAGTACCTTGGGTACTCGATCGAGCGTCCGGTTTTACGGGGGAGTTTTCGCGGGTTTTGTTAATTATGCGATTAGGGTATTTAAACCAATTCGTCTTTGTTTTAAAACACTTTTACCAAAACCTAAAACCCGTTTAAGAGAGAAAGCGTGCAGTTCTTCTTCCTAATCGCATCCTTAACGATTCCCGAGTTCGACGGTCGATTCTCGTTGTTTTTCGTGTTGTTGGATTCCTTGCGTCGAGGGTAAGCTTCTAGCATAATTTTCATAATGTTTTGCTAGTTTTGGTCAAACCCTAATTTGGGGTTTGGGGGTTTTATGAGTAAGTAAGTAATTGGTAGCCTTTATGTGTTATGTATGATAGGAGGAGAATTCGTAGAGGAGCCGTTTTGAGACAATTTTTAGATCGTCTGCGTGTTTGCTTTCCGGGTAGGATTTCCTACTCGATTAGTCCCATAATGGGATATTGGTGATGTCTTTGTAGTTAGTTGTTGATATGATGATTGTGATTGTGATTGTGATTGTGGTTGTGTTTGTTGATGGTTCTCGAGATGCGTTCTCGGCTGAGTGGGGTCACTTGCGGGAGTGATCTCACGCCCTAGTTTCGCCCTTCGTGGAACCCGCCACGAAAGGGGATGTGCACATTAATGATACCGGGTTATCGCTCGTACGATGAGCGGGGCTTAGGTGGGAAGGCTGCGGTCCCCCATCTGGCGGCTGGTCCAAAGTGGACGGTCGTGTTGAGATGATGATGGGAGTTGGTGTGGTGTGTATGTGTGATTCGGTTCAAATTGTCTTTTGCCTTATTGTTATTATCTATTTTGATTGTGTGATTAGTACTGACCCCGGTGTTGTTTTGTAAAACTGCGGTGATCCATTCGGGGATGGTGAGCGATTATTGAAAGCGGTATAGAGATGGTCTTGGATAGTGGGGATGGCCACGACATGACGATAGAGTCTTCCGCTTTTGTAGTTTAGTCTTTATTTACATTTCATTTGAGAACATTAGTTGGAATAATGTATTGTACTTTCGATTGGTTTGAGGATTGTAACTTTTCATTAAAGCACTTATAATAAATGTTGTTTCTATTTTGTCTATTTGATTATCATACCTCGGGCAACCGAGATGGTGATGTCTCCATACCTGAGTGGTCCTGGTAAGGCACTTGGAGTATGGGGGTGTTACAAATGGTATCAGAGCGACGATCCTGAAACCTGTAACCAATGAACTTAATGAACATAGGGAGTCAATTAAAATGAACCCGGGGTAAAAGTTGTAGGAGCTAGTGCAAAGGCTTGGGAGACGTCCTAAAGTCGCGAGGGGTCGCCTGCCGACTTTGAACCTGGTCACGTGGGGTAAATATGTGTTGAGTCATGTGTGTGCTTAGTAACTTGTGTAACAATGTGATGGAATGTGATGATGGATGGATGTTTAAATTGAAAGTTGATGAGATGAAAGGAAGGTGATGATATATGTATAAACATTGTTGATAGCATGATGGAATGTTTTATAACGTGGCAATTAATAGCATGAATGTTATGATGTAATGTGATTTTATAAAGTTATCATGTTAGTATATGACGTAATATGCGGGTAGCTTTTACGTATTAGTGATACTTGATCGAGTGAGACTGACTCGATCGGGTAGGTATTTGGCAAATTCGAGGCCAGAATCGAGTTTTGGGGCACTCGATCGAGTAACTGGGGGTACTCGATCGAGTAGGGGGCCACTCGATCGAGTAGCCAAGATACTCGATCGAGTGGGTTAGAGATCAGAAGGTCTGTTTGGTTCTGGAGTTTGGGTACTCGATCGAGTACATAGGGGCACTCGATCGAGTAGCCCGTCACTCGATCGAGTGGGTTTGGGTACTCGATCGAGTGGGTTCTGGGCATCGTGTTTTCGTGTTTTGAAGTTGAGTACGTATGTTCATGTTTACCCTTTCTTACATACGTATAGTTTCAAGATGCCGCCAAAGAGAAATGCCTTGTATGCGAGAGCCGAGCTTATGACCACTGATGACATCGTCAAGATGTTAGAGCACCAGGATGCTCTGACTGAGACCTTGAAGAGAGTGAATGAGGAAAAAGATAAGAGTAAGGAGAGGGAGGTTGATCCTTCTAAGATCAGTCTCTACATTGCGAGGTTTAACCCGAAAGAATACAAGGGGATTGAGGAACCTAACTTTCTTGATAGTTGGTTGAGGGAGATGGAGAACATACTGGATTTGGTGCGTTGTCCTGATGAGATGAGAGTGGAGCAGGCTGCATTTTACCTGAGAGAGGCAGCAGGCAAGTGGTGGGATTCAGTGAAGGTGAGCGCTAAGGATATATACATCAACCAAGGCTTACCTGCAATACCTTGGGGAGAGTTTCGTAGGGCTGTGAGGAAGGAGTTTGTGCCGGAACATGTGAGGAGTAAGTTGAGGGAGGAGTTTGATAAGTTTAAGATGACTTTCCGAGATGTCTGGGCTGAGTACTACAGGCGGTTCAATGAGAAATCTAGATATGCTGAGGACATGGGTTTGAGTGATGAGAATTTGGCTTTGAGGTTTGAGAGTGGACTAACCACGAAGATTATGGATAAGTTACCCGTGGGAGTCCTTACTGACGTAAAGGAAGCATATGAGAGGGCTGGGAGAGCTGAGAGGCTAGTGGAGATGGCTCAGGAGAGGTCAGGAGGAGAGAAGAGGAAGTCTGAGAGTGAGGGTGGTGGCCAATCTAATTTCAAGAAAGGCAACCATAATCAATCTAAGGGATTTTCTTCTGGATCTGGATTTAGTGCTGGAACTTCCTTTGGGCGTGGCCGAGGGAGTGTGAGTAATAGTTGGGGAGTGACCTGCTTTGGATGTGGTGGCGTAGGCCACAAGAGGCATGAGTGCACGAGTACACCGGATCTTTTCGGAGACTCGCACGAGCTTCGCGAGCAACGAGACCGGGCCGGATCATGGCCAAACCGAGGAGGCCGAGCTACCAGAGTGGAGGCAACCGCAACGGCGGTAATTCTTATGCGAAGACACCGATGAACAACAACAACAATCAAGGGTCGGGTGCTAAGCCGACCGCATCGCCTAGTACCTTGTCCGGGGAGGTGGGCGGAAGACCGATGTGGCAAGTTGTTCATGATGGACAAGACGGCGGTGAGGAGGATGCGCACGTTATCACCAGTACATTCCTTGTTAATGGTATTCCTACGTTTGTTTTATTTGATTCGGGGGCTTCTCAGTCGTTTGTGTCTTCGAGTCATGTAAAACAGTTGGGTTTGAGAGTATATGAGTCTGTTAGTGAGCGAGTTCTCATACCTTCGGGTGAGTCTGTACCATGTGGGAAGTTGTTTAGAGATGTATCTTTGATAGTTGGGCAAGTCGATTTCCCTGTAGACTTGCTAGAGTTTCCTTTTAATGGCTTTGAAATGATAGTTGGGATGGATTGGTTAGGGAAGTATAAGGCTAAGATAGACTGTCATCAAAAGAAAGTGTCCCTAAGAGGTCCTAAGGGTGTTAGTGTGTCTTACCGTGGGTTTTTAGTCAAACCCAAGGTTAAGTTGATTCAAATTTGTTACCTTGAAGTCTTATCTGAGGAAGGGATGTCCTTTGATCCTGTGCCATGTGAGAGATGATCGGATAGTGAGTCCAACAGTTGATGAGATACCTGTGGTGGGAGAGTTTGCGGATGTTTTTCCGGAGGAGATTCCGGGGTTGCCACCGAAGAGGGAGATAGATTTCACCGTAGAGTTGAAGCCAGGGACGGGGCCAATCTCTAAGGCACCGTACCGTATGGGTCCTAAGGAGATGGAGGAACTTCGGAAGCAGTTGGATGATTTGATAGAGAAGGGATACATTAGGCCAAGTGTATCGCCTTGGGGAGCACCAGTTCTGTTCGTGAAAAAGAAAGATGGGAGCTTGAGGTCGTGCATAGATTACAGGAGCTGAACCGTGTGACGATAAAGAACAAGTATCCTTTGCCAAGAATAGATGACCTGTTTGATCAGTTGAGTGGTGCAACAGTCTTTTCTAAGATTGATTTGAGGTCGGGGTACCATAAGGTGAAGATTAGAGATGTGGATATACCGAAGACGGCTTTCACGTCGAGGTATGGCCACTATGAGTATGTGGTGATGCCGTTTGGGTTATCTAATGCACCGGCAGTATTTATGGATTTGATGAACCGAATCTTGAGACGTTCTTGGACCATTCGTAGTGGTGTTTATCGATGATATCTTAGTCTATTCTAAGACTAAGGAGGAGCATGAGGAGCATCTGAGGATCGTGTTGCAGACCTTGAGAGATCATGAGTTGTATGCTAAGCTGTCCAAGTGCGAGTTCTGGTTAGAGGAAGTTGCTTTTCTGGGGCATGTAATCTCTAAAGATGGAGTAGCTGTGGATCCGGCAAAGATTGAAGCTGTGACAAAGTGGGAAGCACCGAAGAATGTCGCTGAGGTGAGGAGTTTCTTGGGTTTAGCTGGATATTACAGACGGTTCGTGAAGGATTTCTCCAAGATAGCTAGACCGATGACGGCGTTGATGAGGAAAGAGAACAGGTTTCGTTGGGATGAGAGTTGTGAAAAGGCGTTCCAAACCTTAAAGGAGCGTTTGACCACGCTCCCGTCCTAGCATTACCCGAAGGGAGCGAGAATTTCGAGGTTTATCGACGCTTGAAGAATGGGCTAGGATGTGTGTTGATGCAGAATGGTAAAGTGATTGCCTATGCTTCTAGGCGATTGAAGCCTTATGAGGAGAACTACCCTACTCATGACCTGGAGTTGGGTGCTGTGGTGTTTGCTCTCAAGATTTGGAGGCATTACCTTTATGGAGCAATCTTTAAGGTATTTTCGGATCACAAGAGTCTCAAGTACATCTTCACGCAGAAGGAGTTGAACATGAGACAGAGGAGGTGGATGGAGTTGATTGGCGACTATGATATGGAAATCATCTACCATGAAGGGAAGGCCAATGTTGTTCTTGATGCTTTGAGTAGAAAGAGTGTGCATTCCTTGTGTACACTCTATCTTTGATGAGGAGGGAGGAGGTAGCGAGTTTTGGAATTCATATGATGCGAAAAGGAGATGCCATGGGTGATATGACGGTACATATGGAGTTTTATGATGACATTCGGGATAAGCAGGCTTTGGATCCTAAGATAGTTGAGTGGAGAGCTGGAGTAGAGAAAGGGACAGTGTCCCGGTTTTCCATTCATACAGATGGTAGTTTGAGGTTTGATGGTAGGTGGTGTGTGCCTAATGATGAGGAGTTGAAAAAGACAATCATGACAGAGGCTCATTGCACACCATATTCAGTTCATCCAGGTGGAGACAAGCTATATAAGGACTTGAAGAACACGTTTTGGTGGCCTGGGATGAAGAAAGAGACAGCTGAGTTTGTGTCCCGTTGTTTGACATGCCAGAGAGTTAAAGGGGAACAGAGAAGACCACAAGGTAAGATTCAGTCTTTGGAAGTGCCTGAGTGGAAGTGGGAATCCATTTCCATGGATTTCATTGTGGGTTTGCCGAGGAGTCAACAAGGTAACAATATGATTTGGGTGATAGTGGATCGTTTGACCAAGTCAGCTCACTTTGTTCCCATGAAAGATACATGGACTAAGGCACAATTGGCTATGGCCTATCGAAAGAACGTGCTTAAGTTACATGGAGTCCCTAAGGACATAGTGTCTGACAGAGATGCGAGGTTTATATCGAAGTTTTGGAAAGAGTTGCAGGAATCGTTGGGAACAGCTTTGAAGATGAGTACAGCATTTCATCCTGCGACAGATGGGCAGACAGAGAGAACAATCAAGACCCTTGAGGATATGTTGCGAGCTTGTGTGATGGATTTTGGTGGTAGCTGGGAGCAGAGGTTGGATTTGATAGAGTTTTCTTACAACAACAGCTATCACACCAGCATTGGTATGGCGCCGTTTGAGGCTTTGTATGGGAGGAGATGTAGGAGTCCAATCTGTTGGGACGATAGCGCGAGGCATGGTCTTAGGACCAGAGATGGTACATGAGATGGTGGAACAGTTAAGATGATCGGGAACGGATGAGAGCGGCCCGGGATCGACGAAGAGTTATGCAGATCTACATCGTCGGGACATAGAGTTTCAGGTTGGGGACAAGGTTCTTCTGAAGGTATCTCCGGTGCGTGGAGTTATGAGATTTGGGAAGAAAGGCAAGTTAAGTCAGAAGTTTATAGGGCCTTATGAGATCTTAGAGCGAGTCGGGGAAGTTGCTTATCGTTTGGCGTTACCAGCTGCATTGGAGAGAGTGCACAATGTGTTTCATGTATCGCAGCTGCGGAAGTATGTGAGCGACCCGTCACATGTGTTAGAGGCAGAGAGCTTAGAGCTGGATGAGTCCTTATCATACCTTGAGGTGCCTAAGAAGATCCTAGACCGGAAGGTTAGGAAGACCAGGAGTGGTGAGACAGTGTTGCTTAAGATCCTTTGGTCTAACCACGAGACTGAGGAAGCTACATGGGAGGCAGAAGATATCATGAAAGAGCGTTACCCTTTTCTCTTTGATCAGGTATGTATGGTTACGAGGACGTAACCTTGTTTCTTTTAGGGGGGTAGGAGAGGATCGCGAGAGTTTTTAAGAGCTTTTACACCCTTCTTTTTCATGTTGTGTCGGTATGTTGTCGGGATAAGTTGGGTTAGTGTCATGCTTTACCTTGTGTTTTGTTTGACCTTCGAGTCGGGAGGCTTATGGGAGTACCTTTGTTTAGTAGTGGTTTGAACTTCGGGGACGAAGTTCCTTTTAAGGAGGGAAGACTGTAATACTCCGTATTTATAGCCTTGGGGGTACTCTATAGAGTAGCTCTTACTCTGTCGAGTAAGGGTAAGTGTCGCAGCAAAATAGTTTCTGACCTGTTGGGCACTCGATCGAGTAGCTCGGGCACTCGATCGAGTAGGGAGGTACTCGATCGAGTACCTTGGGTACTCGATCGAGCGCCCGGTTTTACGGGGGAGTTTTCGCGGGTTTTGTTAATTATGCGATTAGGGTATTTAAACCAATTCGTCTTTGTTTTAAAACACTTTTACCAAAACCTAAAACCTGTTTAAGAGAGAAAGCAGCAGTTCTTCTTCCTAATCGCATCCTTAACGATTCCCGGAGTTCAGACGGTCGATTCTCGTTGTTTTTCGTGTTGTTGGATTCCTTGCGTCGAGGGTAAGCTTCTAGCATAATTTTCATAATGTTTTGCTAGTTTTGGTCAAACCCTAATTTGGGGTTTGGGGGTTTTATGAGTAAGTAAGTAATTGGTATGTAATAACCCGAATAATAATAATAATAATAATAATAGTTTTTATTAATACATTTAGATAAAGATGCATGGTTATTGTAGTACATATCCTAGTAAAATAGGATAAGCTTTAATATTTGCTTAATGACTAAGAAATAATGTAGTAAAATCCTTTTTGCCTACTAACTTTGCTAACCGACATTATGGGGCTATAAATAGCCTACCATTCAACATTTTATTGTATTTTTCATATGTTCACATATACTCCTAATAACGTGGAAATGGGAGAGGGGTGAGGACACCTTTTACATACACTCTACTTCTATTACTCCGTATATAATAATAAGGTATGATTTCGGGACCCTTCGTCGTAGAAATAAGTAATAATATAATGATTATTCTATACTTTTATAAACCGTCTCATGTTATATTATCATTATAGTACTCACATGATATATTAACTGTCTTTATCTGAACATATGGTTGTCATATTAATACTTCTGTTATAATGTACTATTGGCCAATTGTAGCATTCGGGATACGATTACGGGAGGGGGACAACATTACAAATTTGACCTATGTACATGGAAGGGGGCACTGCCTCATGTGAACTACGGTTCTGATTATTACGGTAAAAATGCCGGGGGTTTACACGAGTCTTAGACTCGGGATCCTGTGTACATGGAGGAGGGCTTAGCCCGGGGAGTTTTTACTCCGTAATGTGTCTCATTTCAGTAATAGTAGACCGGTAATCTATATTTTGCATATTATGATAAAATGACAGGTTATGCATGTTTATTTATTAATAATTATTTGATTGTGTTCATGTGACCTATTATTTAGTCCTTGTTCGACCAGGAAGAAGTATAAATATTAAAATGGAGGTAAGTAGGGCCGGTGGAGGTGACCGAAGTCATACTCAGCCTGTAGTTGGCTGATTCCGTTACTTTCATTCTTTTTCAGGTACAAGTGTCGGGGGAATGACAAGAGTGAGGAATTTCAGATAGGATCGATGACCTAATAGGATGATATATGTAATCGAGTTATGAGTTTTTAGCTTTAACAAGTGTATTTATCTTTATTCTTGTAAGCCTTGTATTTTCCGGATGGGAAATACGGCGGTGACGCCTTGTAATTCCGCTGCTGTCTGTTATTAATAAATAGAGCCATTTTGAGCTGCCTGTCTGCTTTCCGGGGGCGTTACAAAATGGTATCAGAGCAACCTTGCGACCGCGTGTTGAGCCTTCGGCCATACGTCTAGCGGGGGAATAGATTCTTGGGTCTAGTATAAAACTCGTAATAAACACATAGAAACCGACTAAAAGAGAGAGGGGTAGATATAAAGTGTCTCGGATTACTTGTTTAAGTGATTTGTATAGTAATTCTTTTATTGCTTTAATAATGTATAGTTTGGATGTTCTAATTGTTTTTCTGATCTCCTGCGTACATTACATATTTGCATGCAGTTTCTACTTGCCAGTCTCATGATATATGCATATTTGTTGGTGTGAGATACTCTAAGAAAGTTTCGGGACATTTTACCTTTACGATTTTACTCTTTCCTTCCACTCATTATATCTTAATTTGGTTTTGAAAATTTTGAAGTTTTTATACTCAAGCTATTTCTCGTATCCGAAAAGTTCAAATTTGTTCCAGTTAGTTATTGGTATATTTTCAAAATTTTATGTTATATATTTTAAAAAAAAATTTAGCTTTACTAAAACTTTAAAATAAAATTTCAATTTTTGTTTTCTTTGCCTTATGCTTATTAAATTTTGGTTGTTTTCCTCCGATTTTGAAGCTTTAACTGTTTCACGTATACGAAAATTTCTCGCTACTTTAAGTTAGTCTTTGATGTATATATTTTCAAAATTTTATGTTCTATATAGATATTTTTTTTTTAAAAAAAAAAAGTTACCTAAAGAAGTTGAAAATGAAATTTTAAATTTTTTTTGTTTTCCTTATCTTTGTGCGGTTATTGGGATGTCATTACTTGTTATTGGAGATATCTAATAACAGGTTCAGCACCTACTAACAGATTATTTGAGTTTGTCTTTGAATTGGATTACTCGAATTCTTGTTCGCGACGGGAATTTGTGTCTTCCATTATATAAGACCTACGTTTTTACTCATTTTCCTAAATGTGATTATTAAAAAACTTTTGTTAAATAAATTCTTATAACTTTCTTAAGTTTTGAGAAAACGAAGTTTTATCTTTCCATTTTCTATTTTAAGTTTCGGGACGAAACTTATTTTAAGGAGGGTAGAATGTAATAACCCGAATAATAATAATAATAATAATAATAGTTTTTATTAATACATTTAGATAAAGATGCATGGTTATTGTAGTACATATCCTAGTAAAATAGGATAAGCTTTAATATTTGCTTAATGACTAAGAAATAATGTAGTAAAATCCTTTTTGCCTACTAACTTTGCTAACCGACATTATGGGGCTATAAATAGCCTACCATTCAACATTTTATTGTATTTTTCATATGTTCACATATACTCCTAATAACGTGGAAATGGGAGAGGGGTGAGGACACCTTTTACATACACTCTACTTCTATTACTCCGTATATAATAATAAGGTATGATTTCGGGACCCTTCGTCGTAGAAATAAGTAATAATATAATGATTATTCTATACTTTTATAAACCGTCTCATGTTATATTATCATTATAGTACTCACATGATATATTAACTGTCTTTATCTGAACATATGGTTGTCATATTAATACTTATATAATGTACTATTGGCCAATTGTAGCATTCGGGATACGATTACGGGAAGGGGACAACATTACAAATTTGACCTATGTACATGGAAGGGGGCACCGCCTCATGTGAACTACGGTTACGATTATTACTGGTAAAAATGCCAGGGGGTTTACACGAGTCTTAGACTCGGGATCCTGTGTACATGGAGGAGGGCTTAGCCCGGGGAGTTTTTACTCCGTAATGTGTCTCATTTCAGTAATAGTAGACCGGTAATCTATATTTTGCATATTATGATAAAATGACAGGTTATGCATGTTTATTTATTAATAATTATTTGATTGTGTTCATGTGACCTATTATTTAGTCCTTGTTCGACCAGGAAGAAGTATAAATATTAAAATGGAGGTAAGTAGGGCCGGTGGAGGTGACCGAAGTCATACTCAGCCTGTAGTTGGCTGATTCCGTTACTTTCATTCTTTTTCAGGTACAAGTGTCGGGGGAATGACAAGAGTGAGGAATTTCAGATAGGATCGATGACCTAATAGGATGATATATGTAATCGAGTTATGAGTTTTTAGCTTTAACAAGTGTATTTATCTTTATTCTTGTAAGCCTTGTATTTTCCGGATGGGAAATACGGCGGTGACGCCTTGTAATTCCGCTGCTGTCTGTTATTAATAAATAGAGCCATTTTGAGCTGCCTGTTTGCTTTCCGGGGGCGTTACATGGTAGCCTTTATGTGTTATGTATGATAGGAGGAGAATTCGTAGAGGAGCCGTTTTGAGACAGCTGTTTAGATCGTCTGCGTGTTTGCTTTCCAGGTAGGATTTCCTACTCAGTATTAGTCCCATAATGGGATATTGGTGATGTGCTGTAGTTAGTTGTTGATATGATGATTGTGATTGTGATTGTGATTGTGGTTGTGTTTGTTGATGGTTCTCGAGATGCGTTCTCGGCTGAGTGGGGTCACTTGCGGGAGTGATCTCACGCCTAGTTCGCCCTTCGTGGAACCCGCCACGAAAGGGATGTGCACATTAATGATACGGGGTTATCGCTCGTACGATGAGCGGGGCTTAGGTGGGAACAGGCTGCGTCCCCCAGCTGGCGGGCTAGTCCGGTGGACGATCGGTGTTGAGATGATGATGGGAGTTGGTGTGGTGTGTATGTGTGATTCGGTTTGTCTGTTTTTGCCTTATTGTTATTATCTATTTTGATTGTGTGATTAGTACTGACCCCGATGTTGTTTTGTAAAACCTGCGGTGATCCATTCGGGATGGTGAGCGATTATTGAGCGGTATAGAGATGGTACTGGATAGGCAGGGATGGCCACGACATGACGATAGAGTCTTCCGCTGTAGTTTAGTCTTTATTTACATTTCATTTGAGAACGATTAGTTGGAATAATGTATTGTACTTTCGATTGGTTTGAGGATTGTAACTTTTCATTAAAGCACTTATAATAAATGTTGTTTCTATTTTGTCTATTTGATTATCATACCTCGGGCAACCGAGATGGTGATGTCTCCATACCTGAGTGGTCCTGGTAAGGCACTTGGAGTATGGGGGTGTTACACTTAGGACCTCTAAGGGACACTTTCTTTTGATGACAGTCTATCTTAGCCTTATACTTTCCTAACCAATCCATCCCAACTATCATCTCAAAACCATTAAAAGGAAACTCTAGCAAGTCTACAGGGAAATCGACTTGCCCAACTATCAAAGATACATCTCTAAACAACCTCCCACACGATACAGACTCACCTGAAGGTATGAAAACTTGCTCCCTAACAGACTCATATACTCTCAAACCCAACTGTTTTACATGACTCGAAGACACAAACGATTGAGAAGCCCCGAATCAAACAAAACAAACGTAGGAATACCATTAACAAGGAATGTACGGTGATAACGTGCGCATCCTCCTCGGTGCCTTCTTGTCCATCATGAACAACTTGCCATCGGTCTTCCGCCCACCTCCTGGACAAGTACTAGGCGATGCGGTCGGCTTAGCACCCGACCCTTGATTGTTGTTGTTCATCGGTATCTTCGATAAGAATTACCGCCGTTGCGGTTGCCTCCACTCGATAGCTCGACCTCCCGGTTTGGCCATGATCCAGCTGGTCTGTTGCTTGCAAAGCTCTGTGCAGGTCTCTGAAAAGATCCCGGTGCGCTCGTGCACTCATGTCTCTTGTGGCCTACGCCACCACAACCAAAGCAGGTCACTCCCCAGCTGTTGCTCACACTCCCACGACCTCGCCCAAAGGAAGTTCCAAAGACTTTCTAAACCCAACCGGAAGAAAATCCCTTAGATTGATTGTGGTTGCCTTTCTTGAAATTAGATTGGCCACCACCCTCGCTCTCAGACTTCCTCTTCTCTCCACCTGACCTCTCCTGAGCCATCTCCACTAGCCTCTCAGCTCTCCCAGCCCTCTCATACGCTTCCTTCACATCAGTAAGGACTCCCACGGGTAACTTATCCATAATTTTCGTGGTTAGCCCTCTCTCAAACCTCAAAGCGATTCTCCTCACTCAAACCCATGTCCTCGGATATCTGGATTTCTCATTGAACTGCCTGTAGTACTCGACCACGACATCTCAACCGTCATCTTAAACTTGTCGAACTCCTCTCTCAACTTACTCCTCACATGTTCTGGTACGAACTCCTTCCTCACAGCCCTACGAAACTCCTCCCAAGGTATAGCAGGTAACCCCTGGTTGGTATATATCTCCTTGGCACTCACTTTTACTGAATCCCACCATTTGCCAGTGCCTCCCTCGGATAGAATGCGGCTGATCCACCCTCATCTCATCGGGACAAATGAACTAAATCCAGTATGTTCTCCATCTCCCTCAACCAACTATCAAGATGGTTAGGCTCCTCAACTCCCTTGTACTCCTTCGGGTTAAACCTCGCAATATAGAGGGCCGACTTTAGCATGGTCAACCTCCTTCTCCTTACTCTTATCCTTGTCCTCATTCACTCTCTTCGGGGTCTCGATAAGAGCGTCCCCGGTGCTCTAACATCTTGACGATGTCATCCGTAGTCATAACCTCAGCTCTCGCGTACAAAGCATTTCTCTTGGGCGGCATCTTGAAGCTATATAAGAAAGGGATAAACATAAACACGCGTACTAAACTTCAAAACACGAAAACGCGCTGCCAGAACCTACTCGATCGAGTATCCAAACCCACTCGATCGAGTAACGGGCTACTCGATCGAGTGCCCCCATGTACTCGATCGAGTACCCAAACTCCAGAACCAAACAGACCTTCTGATCTCTAACCCACTCGATCGAGTATCTAGGCTACTCGATCGAGTGACCCCCTACTCGATCGAGTACCCCTAGTTACTCGATCGAGTGCCCCAAAACTCGATTCTGGACTCAAAATCGCTAAAAACCTACCCGATCGAGTCAGCCTCACTCGATCAAGTACCCCCAAAACGTAAGAGCTACCCGCATATTACGTCGTATACTAACATGCTAACTTTATAAAATCACATGCTATCAGAATACATATGCTACGCATCTATTATACTATCAACAAGATCAATTCATCATGCTATTAAAGCCACATTGTAAATCATTCAACATGTTATCATCTCACTAACATGTTCAACATATCATATCCTTTCACTTTCTCAACTTCCTATTTCAACACCAAAAAATCATCACACTTCATCACTTTGTTGCACACGTAAATCAAACATACGGATGACTCGACAAACACTCCCCCCATGTGACAGGTTCAAAGTTGTAGGGCGACCCCGCGACTTTAGGACGTCTCCCAAGCCTTTGCACTAGCTCCTACAACTTTTACCCCGGGTTCATTTTAATTGACTCCCTATGTTCATTAAGTTCATTGGTTACGAGTTTCGGGATCGTCGCTCCGATACCATTTGTAACACCCCCATACTCCGAGTGCCTTACCAGGACCACTCGGTATGAAGACATCACCATCTCGGTTGCCCGAGGTATGATAATCAAATAGACAAAACATAAACAACATTTATTATAAGTAATTTAATGAATAAGTACAATCCTCGAAACCAAATCAAAGTACAATACATTATTCCAAACGTATGCATTTCTAAATCGAAATGTAAATAAAACTAAACTACAGCGGAAGACTCTATCGTCATGTCGTGGCCATCCCAGCTATCCCGAAGTATCATCTCTATACTGTTCAATATCTGCTCACCATCCCCGAATGGATCACCGCAGTTTTACAAAACAACACCGGGTCGCACTAATCACACAATCAAAATAGATAACAAAAATAAGACAAATAGACAATTTGACACACACACACACACACCAACTCCCATCGTCTCAACACTGACTGTCCACTGGACCAGCCCTGCCAGTGGGGGACCGCAACCGTTCCCACCTAAGCCCCGCTCATCGTACGAGCGATAACCCTGTCCATTAATGTGCACATCCCCTTTCGTGGCGGGTTCCACGAAGGGCGAAACTAGGGCGTGAGATCACTCCCGCAAGTGACCCCACTCAGCCGAGAACGCATCTCGAGAACCATCAACAAACACAACCACAATCACAATCACAATTACAATCATCATATCAATCAATTAACTACAAAGACATCACCAATATCCCATTATGGGACTAATACGAGTAGAAATCCTACCCGGAAAGCACAACACGCAGACGGTATCTACAAAATGTCTCAAAACGCCTCTTCTATGAACTCTCCTCCTACCATACAACACATAGATACTACTATTCATAAAAACCCCCAATTCTTAAATTAGGGTTTCACTAATCTTAACAAAACTTTATATAAATTACATTAAAAGCTTACCCTCGACGCAAGGAATCCAACGACACAAACTACGATGCAAACCGACCGTCTGAACTCCGGGAATTGTCAAGAACGCGATTAGGAAGATGACTGACTGCTTTCTCTCTTAAACAGGTTTTAGGTTTTGTAAAAAGTGATTTAGAACAATGCCGAATAAGTTTAAATACCTTAATCGCGTAATTAACAAAACCCGAGAAAAACCCCCGTAAAACCAGACACTCGATCGAGTACCCAAGGTACTCGATCGAGTACCCCCCTACTCGATCGAGTGCCCCAGCTACTCGATCGAGTGCCCAACAGGTCAGAAACTATTTTATTCTGCAACATACCCTTACTCGACAGAGTAAGGGCTACTCGATAGAGTACCCCCAAGACCATAAATACGGAGTATTACACCTTCCCCCTCCCCTCCCTTTCCCTCCACTTTTGTTATCCAAACACACCCTAAAGAACATGAAGAAGGTTATAGACCTACGTATTTATCACGGAGTATTATTGATTTTTTATAAGACAGTGTCATACTAACATTACTTAAAAACGGATTATAAATTTATAATTGTTTAGAAATTAGATCATAATCAGAAATCTGAAGAAGTAATTACAAAACAAACTCATTGTATAGCATATTTTATTACAAGTGTGAATGGAGTATATGTACATGAATCTAATAATAGTCATTGAATCATGCTATTGCAAAATATCCCAATTCCATAGAACATCCATATTCAGACAAAATATGCCAAAATCACGTCCGTTAAAGTCATCAAAAATATCTTTGTACTAAGATAGCTAAATGTAGGGTACGACCAATGACTATTACGTCAATTTAAATATCTTTGTACTAGAGCTGTTTGTTTTTTTTTTTTTTTTTTTTTTTGAAAGGTACTAGAGCTGTGTTTAATTAGTAGAATGTTGATTGTTTTTAGTAGGTGGAAAATATGTGTGTAAAATGGGGTGTATATATAGACGAATCAAAATGAAATAAAATATCTAAAATGACAGTGCAAAGAAAAAGCAATATGTCTTGGTATAGATGGGTGGGGCAAACAGACGGATAAAGATCTCTAATAAAACGGGTAGGGGACAAGGTGGGACACCCCATGTGTTTCCCATTTTATGGCAAATAGGTATTTTGTGAGGGAAAATGGTATTCGTCTATACGTATAGACGGATAGTGTCCGTCTACGGTCTATAATGAGAATTTGTGAAGAAAAAGAGTGTAAAAAACGCGCGGACACAAAGGATTTAAAAGAACAGCTGGACGCTGATGTGGAAGAATTGGTGGAGTAAAAGAGTGTGTACGTGGCTCTTCTGAAATTGTCTTCCAAGTGTGTATGGGTCCCACTGTCCTACTCTTTTCCTGCTACTTGCCTTGTGTGTACAGTGTACTATGTTACTACTGTCTCCTACAGTACTACTAGAGCACTAGTAGTGTGAAATTATGCAAATATTAGATGGTGAATTATACCACAAAATGTGACGACGATATCCGTCACAAGCTGAAGACGGATACCATTTTCTCTCACAAGATACTCATGTGAGGCAAGTGGGGAAGCACATGGGGGATGCCCCACCTTGTCCCCTCTCCCTTTTTGTGAGAGTGTTTGGACCAATGACGATTAGCCATCACAAAAGACGCTTTAATTATACGGAGTTAAAAAAAAAAAAAAATTAATACCTCGTACGAGTGGAGGGCGAATAAGTAATATCATAAGTAAAATTCGAATAAATTGATACTCCCTTCATTCAACTTTTATCACTCCAATTCAATATAATACTCCTCACATATATTAGAAAATTAATGTAACACCCCCATATCCAGAGGAGCCTTAACTAGGCCTTCCTTAGCATATAAAGGCATTACCATCTCGGTTGCCCGAGGACAGTAATAATCAAATGCCGATAAAAGAACTATTATGTTATGTTACAACTGATTTAAAACCAACTGATGATATAAAAGATACAACTCAAAGTCTACTTGCTATAACTATCAATCTCGTGGAGACTCATCCCTGCCCGGACTCGGCTATCAACGATATCAACACCTGCTAAGACAGACTCGCTCACCATAAGGGATCACTACAGACACATAAACAAACAAGACAACCACCCAAGGTCGATCGAGATAAAACACAACAAAGCCAACAACAACCGACAACTCAATGTAACACAATCGGCCCACACACAAGCACACCCACACCGATCAATCTCCGTCGGATCGTCCACCGGACTACCTTCGCTAGTGGGGGACCGCAGGCGTACCCACCAAATCCCCGCTCATCATACCGAGTGATAACCCTGTCCCATTAATGTGCATATCCCCTTCCGTGACGGATTCCACGAAAGGCGAAACTAGGGCGTGATGCCACTCCCGCAAGTGACTCCACTCAGCCGAGAACGCATCTCGAGAACCATAGACAAACAATCACAATCACAATACCAACAACCGTCTGAATCTATCAACAATGTGTAATTACAACCGTCTGAATCAATCAACAACACACAACAACCGCAATACAACCACAACAACCGACACACTAGACCATCTACAGAAACTGAGTAGGCGAACCTACCTTTAAGCAACTGCAACCAATCCATGCCAACATATGACATATCCAGCAACCAAGCAAAGCCTATAAGCACAACACAATCACCTATTACTATCAAGCAAACCCTAACTGTAAAGACGAAGGTACGGATGATGATGATGACATACCTATAAAGAGAAACCCGGCAAAAGACCGCTATCCGACTCAAGGTACGCTCTCCTAAGGCACAAGGACCTTCAAAGGCTTCCATGGAGATTTTATGGTGAAGGGAAGGGAAAGGGGCGACTAGAGGATAGAAGGAATGTGGCGGAAATGACTTGATGATTTAACAAAACGCGATTAAAAACCCTCGCTGAAAACTCGATACTCGATCGAGTACCACACACACTCGATCGAGTAGCCTCTACTCTATCGAGTACCACACAAGACACGTAACCCAAGATAGCTTTGGCACGCACTTCTAAGAACCATTCCCGCTCCCAAGGTCAGTCAACGCTGGTCAAGGGGTCCCTAAAAGGGCGGGTATTACAATTAAAGTGATAAAAGTTGAATAAAGGGAGTACCTTGTAAGAAAATGGCACTCGAACAAAGCTCTAGGTCGTATTTGCGTTCATTAAATATCATATGAGCTGATATCGAGCCTTGATTTCAAGAGATCGGGTTCGGGCTCGGGCTCAGAGTCAACTTTTATAATCTGAATTGAGCTCGATCATAGGTCAGCTCGAGTTCTTCTCGGATCGGTTACACTCCTAAGTGAGACTAATTCAAAAAAATATTAAAACATTATAGTTTTGGGTTTACGAAGATCGATGAGCTATCCCAATCTCGGCTCTTCTTTTAAAGTCGGGCTTGATAAATTTTGTACTCTCTAATATTGACACTCCCAATTTGATTTTTGTCGATAAATAATACTCTTTCACCGAGTCATTTGTTTATCTTTTTATTTTTATTTTTGGATGTCTAATTCATTTGTTTACCTTTCTATATTGGGAAGTCTTTTGATAGGTAATTTGATAGTCTAATTGGATTATTGTCTACTCGTCATCCAATCCCACTACCCACATATGATTCTCACTTATCTCCTTGCTCTTGGTGCCAAAAGTAAAACAAAAAAAATGATCGGGACTAAGAGAGTATCTTACAAACTCATCCAATGTCCGATCAAATCATCAAATGTAATACATACTCTAAAGAACATGAAGAAGGTTGGACCTACCTATTTATTACGGAGTATTATTGATCTTTTATGAGACAGTGTCATGCTAACATTACTTAAAAATGGATTATAAATTTATAATTGTTTAGAAATTAGATCATAATCAGAAATCTCAAGAAGTAATTACCGAACAAACTCTTGTATAGTACGGAGTATATTTTATTACAAGTGTGAATGGAGTATATGTATATGAATCTAATAATAGTCATTGAATCATGCTATTGGAAAATATCCCAATTCCATAGAACATCCAAATTGCGACAAAATATGCCAAAATCACGTCCGTTAAAGTCATCAAAAATATCTTTGTACTAGATAGCTAAATGTAGGGTACGACCAATCACTATTACGTCAATTTAAATATCTTCCTGAAACAAATACGGTATTCTATTCAGCATTGATGTTGCTCAATTAATTCACTGCCACGTGTGGTCCCTTTGGTTAACAGACTAACGAAGTGCCACGTGTAATTCATCTGAGTAGGCTACGTCTCTAATTGGAAATTGACAAAAAAAGAAGAGAGAATTGACAAGCCATATTTGAAGCGTTGTTTCTAATTGGTTAGATGCCATGTGTGACACGATGATTAGATTATGGCGTGTGACCAAAATTGAGTTGGTTATTGGTGCTTTTTTTTTTTTTGGGAAAAATTAAAGTCTTGTACGTAAATATGGTAAATTTGGAAAATTCTTATTTTAAACGGATCTTTTCTATTTGAAATTAAAATGATTAAAATATGATCATTTAGTTAGAAAATTAATTATTGATAAATATTAGAGAATTTGGCATAGACTAGACTTCCTACCCAATACTTTGTGTATAAACATTCAATTCATGGTATAAAATAATTTAAGTTGAACTTTCCCGGAACCTGCATCTTACACAAATTTCTATTTAAGACGGAGGTATTTATTTTATAATTAATACGGCTGTTACATTGAATTCTATACATTTACTTTGTACACGTATATCAATGATCGTTTTATTTTGTTCATATCTTTAGTTACATATTAATAAAAACTATATAAAAATTTGATATTTACAATGTATTTGTAAAACAATTTAAACATCTAACATGACTATCTTTTAAGATATACTTCCTCCTATTTTCATAAACGGATTATTATTCATGTTTTCTCCCCTATTTTCCTTTTTTTGGGTTGATTTGTGTGGTTGAAATTTAATTTCTTATCTCTTGTGCAAAAAGAAGAGGAGAAGAAAATGCTGAATTAGGAGTATGTTATAAGTTGTATCGAAGATTTTCCCAACTAATAAACAGTCTAAAAATCAAATGTATAAAGAACTCAATGGAATGGAAGGAGTACATATTTAGGAAAAAACAAAAGTTTATCTAATCTATTTAAATAGTTATATACTTTATTCGTTTTTGTCATTAAAAGACAGGTATCTCCGTTTTAAGGAAAACTGCGGCTTGCGGTGTCTCTCGTAGAATGAGGAAAATATCAATGCTTGTTGGGCTGTTGCCTATTGGGCTATTATCACTTGACAGTTATTTAACGGTTAACTAACACAATAGTGGTTATTAGCTACTACATGCGCCAATAATGTTATTTTAATTAGTGGCTCAAAATGTTTCATGCTCTAATCATTGACTTGGACATCGTAAATGCACCAGACTAAAATAAATCGGAAACTTGATTAAGCAACCGCCACAGAAAATTGTACTATAAAAGGAAAATGCACGCGGTGTCCTTAATCTTTGATGTTTTGTCTAAAATACTCAATTTTTTTATCCGAAAAACTTTAAGAGGTTATAACTCGTGTTTACGAGCTCAGAAAATGACGAATTATTTTTTTCAAATTGATTATTGTCACTCAAAGTTTATTCGGTAAAAAAACTTTGACGTACAAAAACTCCTAGCCACGGGATCTAAATACGACATTTTTTTTCAAATCGTAGTTCTCGGAAAGATAATCGATTTGAAAAAAAAAATTATCACTTTCTGAACTCGCAGACATGATTTATAGCATCTTAAAGTTTTTCGGAACAAAAAGTTGGGTATTTCGGGCAAAACATTAAAGTTCAAGGACACCACGTGCATTTTCCCTACTATAAAAGTGGTGATTTAGGTTTTTCAATTTAAACTTTTTAATTAAATAGAAGTATTGATCCACTCAACAATTTTAGTAAGATTTTCGAAGTTAAGACGTTTTCAAAGTCCATTACTTTGTGGAATGATCCGGCAAAAAAAACATACTAACACATTCTTGATTGTTTCACAAAAAAAATCAAGTATATACGGTGGTAGAGTCGGGAATTGAACTCAGCGGAGGCGAAATTTTTTAGCGAGAGCTAATCTCATTTTGCCATTTTCAAGCTCATTCTAAATCAAGTATTTGAAAAATTAACGGAGAAACAAAGCAGAACATAGGATTTGGTTAACAAGTTCTTAAGTTGGGAAGTATCTTTCTTAAATTTAAGATGGATTAAACATGCTAAATGAGAGAGAAAAGCAAAATGTCTAGGTACGAACAAAATATTTATCTCATCCGCACAACTGAGATAATATTTGACCCGTTATAAGCTTAAGACGGATATGCCCATCTTAAGAGAGGCTAATCACCGGAATGAAAATATGGAACAAGTCATAAATGAAGGTGAAAGAAGGTATACAAGTATATAACTGAGTAATCTTATTGCAATTCATACATCATTCCCAAATGGCCAAATACAAGTAAGTACAGTACATAACAACACAAATTCACAATTAAGACGGAACTTTCCGTCTTAAGCTTAAAACGGTGGTAAGTGGTAAACTACCAATAAATCAGACCCAGCTGCAAAAAAGTAACCACCAAAATAGAAAATAAAAGAACTGAGAAATACACACATGATGTTTGCAAACTTTACATTTTGCAAAACAACTCCTACACAACACATTCTTGTGGAAACAAAGCCATACCATAAGCACTCGCCACCGTAAACACCTCCACCTAGAGGCAAACAACGGGGAGAGCAAAAAAAAAAAAAAAAAAAAAAAAACTAGACTTGAAATATAATTACGAGCAAGGATTTTTACTTGGATTTGTTCAATCGGTTTAGTGTTATGTACTCTGCATCGTCGTTGATGAAGCTCCACCAAAGGTAAGAAAGGGGTATTGTTGTCGCGTGCCAGACAGCGCGCGCATCAATATACCCCCAATAAGGCGGAAAGTCATATATCCATAGTAATATTGAAAGAGCTCCACCATATGCGACGACTTGTAACTTCAAACGTGCGGGATGCAGACTTTTTCCGGCCCATATGACCCACAGTAGAAATTGGGTCAACCCCATGGCTAAGCAAACTTTCATGTTCAATCCTAATGAATGAACAAGAGAAACATAAATATACTTGCTAAGCAGAGGTCTCTGAAGAACAGAAGAAGCCTAAAATGTTCAGATGACAAGGTTCAATCAACAGCTGACAGAAAAAAGAACTACAAGAGCACTCCAGAGGAGTCGTTTTATGACGTTCTTAGACGTAGTTCAAAATTTATTCGAGTTATTACAGATATAGAAGAAAATATTGCATTAATAGATAATAGGGATATGAAAAGAAAGTTATACCATAATCGAGACAGTAGAAGTTGAGGAACAAGATATGTGTTGTCACAAATGCAGTTACAGGTGCCCCTGCCATAACCCTAGTAGCTTCATCCTTTATGTTGAAGACTCGAAATATGGCCATTATAAGACCGAAGCCAAGTAATGCTACGGAAGATGAGTACCCTAGCTTCTCTGTCAGGTCAAGATCTCTGAAAAAGAATGATATGTTATAGTATGAGCACATAATAGGAGGCAAAGGGAGGGAGAGGAGCGAGGGCTCATAGGGAAAAAAGAGAGGGGAAAAAATGCCTCCTAATCTTTCCCACCCGTGTTCTGAAAGCAACTGGGTAATGTGAAACATCACATAAAATGATCATTTAAGGAAGTTCTACCCTAAAACAAATTAACAATATGACGAATAGCTCTTAGGTTCATAAAGTGAGAAATTTTTACTTTCAAATCAATGTGGGATGTTCACATATGGGCGAACATGCTAGAAAAGGAACTCCCGCAGTTAAGTAGTAATAGGTACTCGGGGAAAACGGTGGACAAGTAAGCATTGAAAAAAGCTTAAATTCATTTTAGATGAAGGATTTTGCATCCCTCCATTTCCGGCCCCTTTCAGCTTTAATAGCTTCTGGATATTTCTTGTGCACCACAGCTTCCAATTATGCATCACTAACAAAGGACGGAATTACAAGGATGCTTACTTACCGACTATGGAAAACTGCCGTCCAAAACCAGCAGTTCATTGCTAAGATACCGTATATATGCCACAAGCCAGTATACTCATAGTATGTCTTCTGATTAAGCATTAATGGCAACTTGTAATAAACAAGAATGAAGAAAGATATCCAGCCGTGAAATTGTATAGACAGATTCAGAGCAGAGAGAGTTACAGAAACAGGCTCCTGAGAAGTAAAGATCGAAGATTTTAGTCTGATGGGATCGCAAATGAAAGTATCATCACAAGGTGAGCACTTTGATAAAACTATTGATTTATCAAGCAACAATTTAGCTATTGCATATTGATATAAAATACTAGCGAAAGTTGACATTGTTTGATAAACTACGTAAAATGAGACAATATAATTGGGATAGATGGAGGTATATGAAAACCTGAATCCCATAAACACGGCGATGTGGCCATCTCCCATGATACTTGACTGGCTTATCCCCGAGCGCAGTCCTTTCCTCCTCCCTTGCAAGCATACAATTGTATCTGCAGTCACTGCGGCAATCCCACCGTCTCCATTTTAAATAAAGTGGTTCTTGAACGTACCAATGACTGTCAGATATGTTACCATCAGCAGTGAATTGGCAATGCTGAAAGCATTGAGTTCCGACACAACCAGTCAGCTCACAGTGCTCTAGACAATCCCTGGTGGTTAACAGGATAACACAAATGATCACACCGTTAAATGACTAAATCCCAATTTTCATAAAACAATAACAAAAAAACATTTCAATTTTACAACAATAAATAAAGTAGCAAAATAAAACATTGACTTCAACTAAAATGTGAACATTATAAGAAGTATTTAGTTATCAGTATGTGATTGAATACCGTCACCAAAAATGTTGACAACAACATATTTACTTACACGAGTTACATCAATACGAATTAACTAAGAGGATTGTCGGCCAAAGACTAGATAAAGATTTTTCATGCAGCTCACAGCTGTTTGATCAAAGGCATTTTTTGTTGATGATCATGTTCAAGTTCCAGGGGTTCATATCAAGTTCTCCAAAGATATTACATATAGCAAAATGACTGCAAAACCAAACTTCGACCAAGGCAAAGTTATGTAGAGAGGGGGAATACTAACAGCAGTATAATTGAGGTCCCATAACAGGAGCTAGGAGCTAAACTTAATCAATGAGTCTTGTTTAACACCATTGACGCATATAATCAATGACTAGCTGTAATCAGAATTCAGAAACGTTATCATCTTGAATTCACATATGGTGTACAAACATTATGATCTTACACAGTTTGTTTACTGCTATCATTACATGAGCCGCAGAAAATTGTTAGTTGTGTGCTATACAAGTCTACAACCGTCTTACGGAAGACTAACTGAATTACGCTACAATGCTACTCCCTCCATTCAACTTTTATCACCGCACTTTAATATAATACTCCTCACAAATATTGAATAAGTGCGGTGATAAAAGTTCCACTTATTTTAGGGAAAGGGGGTTTTATGATGAATTTATGAGGTCAACGAATCTCATACCCAATTGACTTGTAAATGACCTTACCCGCTAAGCTAGTTCAGACATTTCTCTTTGGCCACCTGTCGCATGCCCAACACTTTGACACATCAATTTAGACCAAAAAATTACCACAAATTCTCATTTAAGACGAACGCAATCCTTAAGCTTAAGAAGGGCCAAATACCTACCAAATCACTCCACCTGTTGCTTAGAAAATGCTAAAAGTTATGCCTTTATTACCACCACTTGTTGTATTTAACCAGTCTTAAGCTTGAGACGGATAGGAGACGGATAGTAATTAAGCTAATCAAAGTGAATCACAAATACAAATCACAATTATACTCGTAGTAATTAAGCTAATTACTTGAGAATAAACTACAGTAATTAAGCAATAAAGAAGGAATTAACTAAATCTAGGTAAATTAAATTAGGGAAATAATAAACGAACCTATAAATTGGATCAACATCACCTTCACTTGCTTGAAGTGCAACAGCAATACCAAAGAAAGCAGACGAGAGTAACAACCAATTAAAAACTGCCATCTGTAAAATTTAAGCAATTTAAACAAGAAAAAAATGGAGATCAAGGAAGTAAATCAATGGCAGCAAAAATTTACATTTTAGGAAAGAGAGAGAGAAAAAAGATTTGTTAAAATTTAAATTAAATTAAGTTGGGGAAATGTGAGGATGACGTGAGGAGGCGGTAAGGTCAAGGAGTCGGTTTTGTTTCATTTTCGTATCTCATCTTACGTCTTTATCTTTAAGTTTGGACATTTCCGTCTCATTTATTTAAATAATTTTCGTAAATGAAGTACAAGTATTATCATAATTCATGATTAAGATGGACATATTATCGGATGAGAATTAGCGAAACACAAAATAAGATATGAAAATGGGGTTACTAATGATCGATTGCCACGTGGTGAGATTAGAATGGGTAACCGAGGTATGTGGTTAAGAGACTGACACATGGCGTGATGTTAGTAGGATGTGTGTTTCAGTTTGTTGATTGGTTGGGTGAAATAAATATTATCCTACAACCAGTTGTATAATAGTATTGTACAACCGCCTCAAAGTTGTCGAACTCTTACACAAAGTTGTTGAACTATTTTACAAGTTATTGAGCAGTTTTACGAAGTTATTGAGTTTAATAATTTTTCTGTTAAGCTTAATAACTTTGTACCATAGCTCGATAATTTTGCTCAATAACTTTATAACAAAGCTCAACTAAATTGAATAAGTTGTATATACAACAAGTTGTATAATACATTAATTAGAATTATTTGCTTGTTAAATCAAGTTGACATAGTTTCCAATTTAATTTCTAAGAACATATATCCTTCTTCCCGATTATTTGTTTATCTATTCCATTTTAGAATGTCTTGTTTATTTGTTTACCTTTCTGTATTAAGAAGTTAATTTATGACAGATTTGATCATATATACTCCCTCCTAGTCGCTCATTTCTTCCCTTTTTCATTTTTCATGGTAGTCAGGATTTTCTTCCCTCTTTTCTTTTTTGGAAAGGTTTGTGTGGTCCAAATTCATTTGCATGCATGTGGGGTAGAGTGTTTTGTGTGATCTAAAATCATTTCCTTATTTCTAGTGCAAAACGGAGGGGAAGAAATAAGCGACTAGGAAGGAGTATTCATTATTGTACACATGTCGTCCACTAACAAACACCACAAATAATGTCTTCCATTTCTTTGGTTTTTGTACCAAAACTAAAGATAAACAAATGACGAGTATAAGGGAGTTTGGACAAGAGCTTACCTCGGTTACGACTATGAATTTCTTGTATACTCGAGATTCATTCCACTTATGATTAAAATGCTAGTATGTTAGCAATCATGTTGACTTGGTGATAGTGATTGTTGGGATGATGAGACTTTGTTTGTTTGCACTCTAAAATAAGGTTGAATAATGTAGTATGACAACATGGAAAATGGATCATCTCTATTTCCTCTCACAATTTTCTTAAATAATAATTTCCTCTTTTACCTTCATTTTGCTTTATTTTTATGTGTAAATTTAGAACCGTTAGATGTTGTCAATATGCGATTCGGGCCATTAATAGGTACTTGCCTCTCCATTTCTTTTGAGGAAATGGAGAGAAAATGGGCTCGACAACATGGGGTACGTTGGAAGTACAATTCTAAATAGAGGGATATTAACCTAATCAGTTGGTCTCGTTTAAGATCGTCTTAATTTAAGATTTCTTATAACATTTTTCTTGTTTTCACCACTATTTTAATAAGATGTTAGAGGCTTAGAGCTATCTTAAGTTAAGAAGATTTTAAACAAGAATTGGCGTAACATTACATAGAGATCATTTGATATATTGATGATTAACTCAATTCGAACATAGTTCTTGATTACTCCGATAACAGGAAAAAAAATCGAAACTTTCACTAAACCGTAGTCTTATTTGATGTCTATTCTATCTTTCAGCATTTTTTGTTTAATAACATGTGGAGTACTCACTACATACCGTTAACCCGATACAAACAGTTTTAATGTTAACAGAAGAAGGGGATGTGATTTAAATCGAGGCATGGAACGAGACATTGAAGTCAGATATACATACAAACCACATTCCGCTGCAATAAGCCTAAATTTTCTAGTATAAAATAAATGTTGTCGAATCAACAGGCAGAATTAAGTATACAAAATTCAAAACAGGACCAGTATAGTATACTGTAAGGTGCAGTGATTTTCTCAAACAATACCATTGAGAATTGAGTAGCCCACAAAACCCATTAAAAATACTAAAACAGGCCGGGCGACATAACTGAACTCAGAGGAAGAAGGAAGAGCCGGATTATTATTATTATTCTTAGATGTTCTTGGAAGTAAAGCAGAAGTAGGTCCAGGTGCTGCAATTGGTGCTCCAACTGGTGCAGCGGTCGAGTTTGGTTCGACATGGACATGAAGCTTCATTCCTCCCAGACAGTAGAGTCGATTACAACAGGCGAAGTACATTTCTCCTGGTTTGTTCAAAGGAAAGGTGGTGTTCCCTGATGTACTTCTTAATATAGCATTGCTTGTGTCACACTTCTGAAATTCTTCTTCTGTTAGCTGACATACACTGTTCGATGATGACGAGTACTGAAACACTGAAAAAAAATAGTTGCAAGTAAATTGATTGAGCTGCATATTTACAGTTTGACAAAACTAAACTTGTTACAGCCGTTATTATCTGGCAAACTTAAAACGACCTGATAAAATGATACGGAGTAGACAATAACATGACTGAATTGTCATCTGTTTGCGTATTTTGAGCAACAGTGCGGGTAATTACGAACTTATGATTCACATAGATTGGTTTTATTTTCATATGAATTGGAAAAGAACGGGAAATGAGCAGCAATGATAAAGAAATACTTACTCAGAACATCCCCGACAGTAAAGCTCTTGCCTGCCGGCCATGAATCAAGATCGGAGCTGATATCCCAACCGGAGGTGTCGCCGACTATGTACATGGTGGCAGTGCATGCAACTGTAAGACAAATGAGTACCCCAAGAAAACCAAGCAAAGGTAGCTTCATCATTTTTTAGTAAGCAAAATAGTTGACCACCTCAGCAATTTACCCAAAATGTATATTAGAGCATATTTATATAATGCTTGGTTATTAATTAGATCACCAAACTCAAAGCTTCACCAATTACTTAGATTACGTAGTTACATATAAGTTGGCTATCAAATCCAACCACCACCCACCTGAAATCAGATGACCAACTAGGGTACAGGGTCTTCCAACTTTGGTGGAAAACTACTTAAACTAAGGTTTATCATATGCTAAGAATGACACACACGCATATGCAGCGGAGAGAGATGTGGCAAAATTACGTAAATAGTATTTCCTCTACCCCGTCAATATTTTATACTTCATCCCAATTATTTGTTTACCTTTGATTAAAATACTCCTCACAAAGAATATAAGAGGTAAACAAATGCCTGAGACATAGGGAGTATTTGCTTTTAATTCAACTTTCTAGGTAAGCACATGCAAATGGGTTAGAACGACTCACTCATTTTCGACCACACAAAACATGCTTACGGAAAAAAAAAAAAAAAAAAAAAAAAACTATTAGTTGAGATGGAACAACATGATTTATGAATATTCAGTGGGTCACAGGTAGTACCAAATTGAGGAAATTTAAGCATGAACCCCCACAAGTCCTTTTCTGATGAATCTAGCATGTAAGTACATTGAGGAACTACCCTCAAAATCTAAATTGTAGACGGTCTTCTGTGTTATTCCGATACTTCAGTTAGCCGCTGACCAGACACTCAACTTTTAGACCACAAAATAGAAAATTTAGCTTAAAATAGCCATATCCGACGCTCCGACACGGTGTCTTGTCACGTAAATATATGGACTTCACATGACACCGTGTCGGAGAGACGGAATAACACATACGGTATTACATAAGAGACCAACTCACTGACCCTATAATTAAATGAGAGGTAAATATTTGGGCTGTTCTCACTTCTATTCGAACATCTCATACAAGATTCACTGGATAAATTGCTTTAAAACTATGTGCTAACATTACTAGTATTAAACTTGTCCGTCCTAATCAATATCAAAATTAGGTAACTTGAAAGTCACAAGTAAAAAATAGAACATCAGTAAAATTAATGGCTAGAGGTCTGCATGCAGATGATACTATGACAGACATGTCTTGGATTTTATACTTTGGTCAATTGGTCTATTGTGTGACGATTTCTTAGGCTGCTGCTGTTTCAATATGTTTTTTCATAACAAGATGTAGTTTCTTGAGAATTTGACGTACATATGTTCTGATGAGAAGTCATGCTATGAGCGAAACAGTGAACCTGGAACATGGTGGAACCTGGGTGGCTGGGGTTGAGAGGGGTGGATCTGAAGGGGTATTGTTGTCATTTAACATATTTACTACTTAACAAATCTGGAGACCTAACTATTGACTACGCCAACCATTGACCGATGACTGAAGAAATCCCAGTTCTTACTGTTTGTAGAACAGTTGTTGGCATGGGAATGACATACAATAACCCTAAGCAGCATCTTTTGTGAGGGGAGGAAGTCAGGAAGGGGTTGCGAATCTGAGCAGACCATAGTGTATAACTCTGTGTTTGAGCTAACATACTCCCCATGTCCCTGCCAATAATATATGTTTGTTTTCAAATCGGTTTTATATGTAAGCACATGCAAGTGCACTAGGAAAACCCACACTCATTCTCAACCATACACAACTGCCTCGAAACAAAATGTACCCTACTGGCTGGAAAAGACCAAATTGGAATACTTAAGACTACTGCCTGAGACAGCGGTAGTAAATTACATGATCCCTGGCCTAGAAGATTATAACCAGTCATAAATAATTGTTGGATAAGTATCTCCAATTTCCCTGTTCAATTTTTTCAAATGTTTTAGGCAACTAGGCAGTGAAAGATTCTAAGCTTCTCCATGTCAGAAAATCAAGCAATAAGAACATCACTAGTCGTGCCAATTACCCTACAGTTCTACAAAGATATAAACAAAAAGTGTACCTAGCATATATACTTCCTCCGTCAATGAATAATTCGAGTCACAAGTTTATTTATGGACAACCCAAACTAAAAAACAGGATATTTATTCATCAACAAAGCTAGTATGAAGATATGAACAATAACCGATCATACGACCATACTCCAACGATCATCACAACATGGAAAAATGGGTAAAATACCTCATGTTTTCTTCGTCCTGAACAAAAGGCTAATAGCCTGAAATTCTCCGTTTTCCTTCTACAGAACTCCAGGCAGAAGGCTTTTGCACAAGGTTTTCCTCCATTAAGACTCTAAACTTGGTAGCCGAATCCCATTTTTCGGCACCAGCGTAAGTGTCTGACAGAAGTACATAGTTACCACTGTTACCAGCATCTGATTCGAGGAGCTTGCTAGAGACGGTTTCAGCCAAGGTAACGTTTTCATGAAGCTTGCAGGCGCTCAACAAGATCCTCCATAATACAGCATCGGGAGGTATAGGCATCTTGAGTATAAAGTCATACGCCCTCTCCAATTTACCAGAACGACTCAGGAGATCAACTACACATCCATAATGTTTCATTTGAGGCTTTATTCCGTAAACTTTTTGCATACTTTCAAAGTATTCAAGCCCTTTGTCGACCAACCCAGCGTGTGAACAAGCCAGTAATATCCCGACAAACGTTCCATTACTTGGCATCACATTACCACTTAACATCTTCTCAAAAAGCTGGATAGAAGAATTTGCAAAGCCATTTACAGCCAAACCAGAGATGACTGCAGTCCAGGAGACGGTATCTCTCACTTTCATATCATCAAAAACTTGCAACGCCTTTTGAACATCGCCACATTTACAGTACATGTCAATCAAGGCATTACCAACATAAATATCCACTCGTATCTTATGCTCAGCAATGAATTTATGAATATCCTTTCCCAGATCAAGCATTCCCAAACGAGCGCAAGCAGAAAGCATGCTAGCTATTGTGATTTCGTCAGGTTTGATATCATTCACCATCATATCTTGGAAAACTTCCACTGCTTCAGAATACTTTCCTGCTTGTGTGTACCCAGTTATCAACGATGTCCAAGAAATCACGTCTTTCTTTGGCATATCATCGAAAACCCTCTTTGCTGAGACCAAATCACCACTTTTCACATACGCCATCATCAAAGCATTCCAAGACACTAAATTCTTCTCACTCATTCGATCAAACATTCCTCGTGCCAAATCCACCAAACCCCGCTTTCCACACATATCAATCACCGTATTCCCCAAATAAACATCTACCTCGACACAATTCCTATCAATATACTCCATCATTGCATCAGCAACATCCCACTTAGACAACATATTACAAGCCATAACCGCCTTCAACATCGTCACAGCATCAGCTCTCACATTCGCCACCCGCATTTTCTCAAACATACCCAAAACCTCCTCATACCTATCACACCTACTATACCCACAAATCAATGAGTTCCAGGAAACCAAATCTCTCTCAGACATTTCATCAAACACCTTCTGTGCATACCCCATTTCCCCACCAAACCCATACATTCCGATCAACGCATTCGACACATATATATACTTCTCGTACCCGAGCTTAACCACGTTCACATGAATCCTCCTACCCTGCAAAACATTACGAACCCGCGCACACGCCTTAAGCGCGAAAATCGCAGTCAAATCATTACCAATTAACCCAGAAATTTTCATAGAATTATACAAATATATAGTTTGAATCGGATCATCACTTTTAGACCATGCCCTTAACATAAAATACCAAAGTAAGAAAGTGGGTTCTTCAACTTGATTGAATACGGACTGAGCTTTGTTAATGGTGGATGGAGAAAGCGAATAACAGCGTAAAACATGGGAGATAATATGTGGGTCTGTGTGTCTATGTGTTCTAATGAGGTGTCCATGAAGCTCTTTAATGGCGTTGGGTGAGAAGGTTGAATTTGTGTGTAATTGTTGAGGTTTTGGTGTTATGGAGGATAAGCAGCGCAAATGGCGCGAAAATTGATTCATGATTTTGTTGATTATAATTTGGGGATGAACATCCGTCTTTGGTCAACTTATTGGAAGTTATTGGAGTGGGGGTGGGTCGAGGACTCGAGGGCGGATGTGGTTTTTCGGGCTCGAACACCGTGGATGTAGTAGTGTTAGTAGGGATGACGATGGGTTTAGGATATGGCTGATCTAGTGATCTTATACAACATATATCCGTAGGGTTGTAAATGATCTCAGGCGGCCCGACAAGCCCTCGTAATCGATTTGGTCAAAACGAGCTTGAGCTGAGTGTGGCTAAATACGAGGCGAGCCCGAGCTTAACAAGGCTCGGCTTGGAAGCTCGTTTATATTTTTTTTGTATAATTTTATACTTAATATTAATTTTATTTTAAATTATATATTATTTTATCATTTATAAGTATATTATAATATACTGTAATATTTTTAGTATTTTATAATCTTGTTTGTTATTTAGAAATATTTATATTTATTTAGATTCAAAAAGTAAGAAAGTGAAACTAATATAAAGACAAAACGAGCTCGAGCTTCAATTTTAAGGCTCGACGAGTTTTAGCTAAAAACTTTGAGTCGAGCTCGAGCTCTCAAATCGGCTCCTTTACTGACCCTATATATCCGTACCCGTGTTTTTGTGATGTACTTATATCCGTCAAGACTCGGGGTTTGAAATACATGGGGTTTGTAAAAGGTCGTCGACATTTTTTGTACAATAAATCGACATTTTTTAAAGAAAAGACCATTACTACCCTTACGCTCTCTCTCTACTCTATTCTCTCCCAAATCCTAACAAATTTAAGAAGAAAAAATACATTATCATGATCGAAATCAATATAGGACGCCCATTCATCGGTAAATTAACAACTCAGAAATCAAATTGCTAAATTTCTCCACCATTTTATTAGTTTTCTTAATTAAGAAAAAAAAAGTGTAAAATAAATTCAATCAACTTGGGCTAGAACTTGGACGTATAACTTCATATGGGCTTATAACTAAAGATAAATCAATCGACTAAAGATGATCAATCAGCGCCCTAAATTAAAGCTGAAACCACCATTTTATACAAAACTTCTACTCACTGACCACAATCAACGTCCACCATCAACGTCACCCACCATCATAAACGTCCAACTTTAACGTCACTAGCCATGATCGACGTTGAATCTCAACGTTGGAGCCATGTACCAACGTTGAAGCCCTACGTCAAGCACCTACGCCAACGTTGAGATTCAACGTTCAAGCCCCTTACCAACGTTGATATTCAACGTTCATAGCAAAGAAAGTGCATAGTATGGGGATGAAATTTGGAATTCAGTAAAGTCTTTCCAGGAAAGATAATGAACCGTGAGTTTATGCAAGCAGATGTAAAGTCATTTGTATGCATCGTTGAATTCTTTTTCGATGTCGTTATTCCAAGTTCTCTTATTTTCTTTTCCAGAAATATCATTAGCTCATATGCTTGTTATTATCAATTAGGCAAAGTATAGTTTTCATTAATTGATTTAAGCCCTATGTAAGATTAAACCGGAGTTCGATCTTAAAATCGATGGTGCGACAGCCGACGTGTTGATCGTTGACGAGTTGTAATGGGGAAAGAGAAGAGAGAGTAAGAGGGAAAGAGAGGAGCAAAGGCGGTGCGGTGGGCGTGATGGCCACGATGGGTGCGGTCTTCTTTGGGTGTGTGGTGATGGCGGTGGTGACGGGGGATTGGGGGAGGGGGTGTGGTTGTTGTAATGTGTATAAAGGAAAGAGAGGGTGAGAGAAAGTAAGAGAGAGGAGAAAAGGGTACATATCGTCTTTTTTATGAAAAGCGTCGACCATTTATTTTAAAACGTCGACCACGTTTTGCAATCCGGAAATACATAGACCCATACTTGATCCTGATGGGCTTGGGCATTATCTTGGTTTACCAGTGGGTTTAACCTCCCTTAATTTACCATATCATCTTTAAATTGAAATCTATTGGATAGCTTTAAAATACTATCAAATTTAGTAAAAATGTAATAATAAAGTCAAACGACTAAATCTTTCGGGATTAACAAAATATCAAAATACCATACACATAATTTGAAAACAACCATTTGTTGTGTCGAGTTGCTGAGTATGAATGTCAACGTCAACTAAAATGACAACACTGATGGATCTTGTAGAAACGCTTAATAATTCATACTCTTAACTGGAAATATTAAGCTTAATAGATACGTATAAAATTTGTAAGGGTCAAGAGTATGGGTATGGGACTTATAAGGAACCATACCCATATCAGAGTTTTTAAATGGATCATACCCGTACGAATCCAAGATAAGACGACCTGTACACGACCCACTAGGTAATACTCAAAAGGTCTGTCATACCTAAGACCTTGTTCTTTTGGACTGAAACCGTCTAAACTGAACTTAATGGAGTTGAACTGAACTGGATGGACTAAACTGAACTGAAGTAAAGTTGTGAAGAGAAAAGCTGAACTGAACTGAAATGAGTTGAACTGAATTAAAATGAGCTGAAATTAAGTCCAAAAGAACATGGCCTAAGTGTTAGTATCAGTGATACTTGTATAGGGCGATTTTACATAATTGTTTTTGTAAAATTATATACTCACTTGATTTCACTTTTATCATTCCTCCTTTCTATTTCGAGATGATTTAATATTGAAACGGTGAACTAATAGAGTTATGTGGTTTTACAAAGACCTCTTAATATAAGGTAATTTTTCACAAAAAGACTTATAATTATGTAAAACCGTTTTACACAACTTAAATGAAAATGTTGGAAGTATGAGTTTTGGGCCACCAGATTTTACTATTATACCTTGTTGGGCCTTTGCAGTATACGGTACAGTAGTTTGAGATCCAGTTGGCAAACTGGCTTTCTCACATAAGTTTACAAGCATGAAATCCATCACACGTCAATTACATTTACCTGAGTGGAGTAATTCTACATTTACCTGAGTGGAGTAATAGTCACACGTCAATTACATGAGTGAAGTAATTCTGCATTTTGAAACTAATAGTACTCCTTAGTAGGACTGAGAAAAAAATTCGATTATTCCAATTGATCCGATATTTGGTTTGAATTCGATCCAATTTTTTTGGATATCCAATTCGAAAGTTAAGTTTGGATCGGATATCTGATCCGAAACTTTTGGTATTTTGATCGGATATATGGATATTAGAATGAAAACGTTTGGGTATCCGATCCGATCTAAAAATATAATTTTTTAGTATTTACTGTTTTTTCTTGCCATTTATGACCAATTTTTAATTAAATGAGCGTGTTTAGATTGTAGTTCTTATATTAGGGTGTTTAGAATTATTTTACGGTGCAGTTTGGACTATAATTTTAAAATTGTTCCATTTTTTCAGTGTTATTTTTTTAACTTTTAACATTGTTTTAAGTATACTTCTTTAATAACACACTTTTATTTGATACAACAACGTTAAAAAGTACCAAAACTATGTTAGTTGTACCTAAATTTTATGTGGAGATCATTAGAGTAAGAAAACAAAAGAAAATCATCATGGAAGACGATGAATTCAATAGTGTCTTAAACTCAATTTTCAAGTAAATTTAAAAGTATGGATATCCGATAGATATCCGCATCCGATCCGATTATTTTTGATACCCGAAACATTGGATATCCGAAAGATTTGGATCGGATATGGATATTTGTCTTCAGGATTTTCCAATCTGGATATCCGATCCGAACTAGCACTTTGGATCGGATATCCGATCCGTGCTCTGCCCTACTCCGTAATACATTATCGTTTGAATGATATTGGTTTCGAAATGGTTTTTAAGTGATTTCTAAAATTAAAATGTTAACCTCTACTACATTTTCATGTAATTATGCACATTTTTTTCATCGCAATTTAAAATTAGTCTATATTATCTAATTATCCCGACTCATATTTATATCAAGCCGAGTTGTGACAAGTTTAAGTTGACAACTTTTTTTGATCATGTATTTATTCGCTTAGATAAGCTAGAGCTGATCATGGGCCGGGCCTATGCGGGTTTGGGCCGGGCCGGGATGAAAAAAATGGCCCACATGTGCGGGTTGGGCCGGACCGGGCCAAATGAGAGGGCCTATTTAGCGAGCCCAAGCCTAACCCTTATGGGCTAAATCGGGCTTTTGGGCCTAAATGGGCTTTTCAGGCCCTAAAATTTACGACTTACCAAACGAGATAAGTAGTATAATACCTTCAACTAGTACTTTAAAAGTGCTCTTAGTATAAAAAAACGTACAAAGTATGATGAAGTACATATGAATTAATCTTCAAAAATGGAATAAAAGACAATCATCGA
This sequence comes from Silene latifolia, assembly GCF_048544455.1. Taxonomy (NCBI): domain Eukaryota; kingdom Viridiplantae; phylum Streptophyta; class Magnoliopsida; order Caryophyllales; family Caryophyllaceae; genus Silene; species Silene latifolia. Next base: position 7,403,993 of record NC_133530.1, on the reverse strand, counting down.
CACATTATAATGCTTAATCATGTCTAGTAGATATGATTTATGATACGTAAACATCGCTTTTAAATCTCAATAAATATATGCATGAGTTTATAAGGAATTATATATAAAATTTACGCTACTTACACCGATTTTATAACAAAAATATTCCTTAATAATAAATATGGGCCGGGCCGGGCCAAAATTTGGGCCAAACGCTTAGCCCAAACCCGGCCCAAAAGTACATTGGGCTTTTTTGGGCCAGCCCATGGGCTTTTTGGGGCCAAAATAAAAGGCCCAAGCCCTTCAAAAAAGCGGGCTGGGCTGGGTCGGGCCAATGGGCTTGGACCATTTGATCACCTCTAAGATAAGCTAACAATTTTTTAAAATAATTTTCTAGGAAAGCATCAAAATGATAAATGGTAGATGTAGTCTTAAACCATCCTCGTTTAAGACTAGGATTTTTTATTTTTTATTTTTTTGGTAAAGAGAGGTGGGGTTAATCCAAAATAACGAAGTCTAAGACAACAGTGAAACTAAGAAGCATAAACAGGTACATAATGAGGCCAAGCAATGCCTCCCATATCCTGCTGAACGTAGAGGTAGACAACAATGCGGGTTGGCCCGGCCCGCCCCTTCGAGCCTCCCCTTCATATGGCCCACTGGCCTGGTCTTCTAGCCTGCATAGCCCGCTCTCCATCACGCGCCGATCCGGGGCTTACTCTTCCTCAGCCCACACTGCCCATCGCCCCATCCCGGTCACCCAGCCTGCAGTGTGGGCTAGGGCTCCCCACCCCCAACCCAGCCCGTTCCAGGCCGGCCCAACCCGTGGTGAACTGGCCCGAAGTTAACCTCTAGCTGAACAAGACTAAATAGACGACTTGGCATCTCCGAGACGTCCATAATTTTAAGTTGTTGATCTTGGTGCACCCCAATATTAGCCAACCAATCCGCGCAAGAATCGGCTTCCCGATAGATATGAATAATCTCCACTTGCCAATGTGTATCCTGAATAAACGACTTACAAATTTGAATGAGATGAGTGTGCGCCGAGGGATACTCCTGCCCCGTCTTCATAAGCTAAGGCTAGCCACCACTTGCGAATCGGTTTGGATGACTAGGAATGTTATTAGGTAGGGTAAAGCATATCATGAAAACGGTTTGGACCGCGTCCACAAAAAAGGAAACATAACTTTTTGTTTATTAAGTAATGAATTTTCTCCTTATTTTATTAATGTGAGATACTCATATGTCTACATATCACAAAATAAATCCAGTTAACAGCAATCAACACCATATAGAATAGTCAAGAGAGGTTATCATAACTCTTCAAGTTAGCCTCTAACTTCTAGGTATTTATGAGCTGTTTCATCCATTACCTCCTACCTAAAAGAAAATAGTGACAAAATTATTATATGTTTTACAATTTGCAACACTTGTCTATCCTGTTAACTCATCTCAAACCCGCTAATCAACTCATCCATCACCTACATAATTCAAGCTATTAGTTAGACCAACTCACAATTAAGACACGTTTGATTGAATTCAATCCACCTAGCAAGAACTAACATTGTACTCCTAAAAGGACCTAATAATTATTTAGCTAAAACAGTATAAAGAGTAAATGATAAGATAATAATATTAGATAGAGTAATTGACGAAACATGTGGTGACCTGAGTATTATTACAATTGTCTATTTCCTCTCATCATACTATGCCTATGGCGGCATTTATTGTATTCTCACCGCCATACCTATTAAGTAGTTGAGCTTTTAATTACACAGATTATATACAACAAAACCATTTCATTTTTTTCATCTCAATTATTATTGTACATCTTCTTTTGGGCCTCATTGTTCAACTAATTGGTATTTACGTGCTGCATGCATGTGATCTAATTAATTGTAGATTGATGCTTATTAATTTAACAGGTTACAAACTTACAATGTTATAACGACGCGAGAAATATAAATAAAGACGGATAAAGAAAGCATTAACTATCTCTAGAATAATGTTACTTCAACGTCATCACACTAAGTAGATTATACATTCGATGTACTACTACTAATTGTATAATTTCTGATCATTATAATAAATTTTTTTGAGATTTGTTTTAAAAATTATGAGTTTTACTATAAAATTTCTGAGTTCATTCACTTAAACATTAAACTCAAAAAATTACAATAAAACTCAAAAATATTACATATAAACTTAGTTAAATTTTAGTTTTCCGGAAAAAAAATTAAAATAAAAAATGTTATAAACTTTAATAAGTTTAGAAAAAATACACATATGCTCAAAAACAAATAGAGTTTGAGGTAATAAGCTTAGAAAAAATACACATATGCTAAAAAACAAATAACGTAGGAGGTAATACATCAGATGTATATTCTTTTTTCACTCATTACACCCTTAGGTCTCATTAATTACCTCTCTATCAAGTTTAGTTATAAAATCTATACTATATAATTAAAAGGCTAGATAAAAGCAATAAATTTAATTCCACATGTCACTAGCAATTAATTTAATTCCACATAGGATTAGCAATCAATTTACTTTCTATACATTTTACTTATTTATTTATTTTATTTACTAATTAACAAGCCAAAAAGATGAGGAGAAAAAGGAGTAGCAAAAAAATGACAAAAAAGAGAGTAGTTTATTATTCACATTTCACCCAACCTCATCCAATTTCACTTCTAATTACACCGACACCAAAATACCAACTTCATCCCCTTACTACTATATATCTATGATCTATATATATCTATAAAATTTATAAAAGACTACATAAACCATTTAATTCTATTAATCCATAAAATATTATATTATTATTAATTATAGTTAAAAGGGTAAAGTTAAACAAAGGCTACATAAACCATTTAATTTTATTTCAAATGACATTTTATAATACATTACTTCGTATGATATTACTATGACTATATCTATACAATATAGTTAAAAGGCTTCTAAAAGCATTACATTTAATTCCATGTGGCATACTCATTAAATTTTATTCTATGTTGCATTTTCACAATTTTTAAATTTGTATTGATTATTAAATTTACTAAAATTTCTTACAAAAGTGTTATCATATATTTTGTAACATATAAGTTAAAGTAAATCAAAGTAAAAGGCTTTTAAAATCATTAAATTTAATTCCATGTGGCATAATCATTAAATTTTATTCTATGTTGCATTTTTATAATTTTTAAATTTGTATTGATTATTAAATTTACTAAAATTTCTCACAAAAGTGTCATCATATATTTTGTAACATATAAGTTAAAGTAAATAAAAGGATATTATCATTATTCTTAAATTAATTGTATGCATTAAATATTTCTTGAGTTAAAAAAATTTCAAAAGTGATGTAATTTATACAAATTCACTTACAAATTTCATAATTTTTGTAACATATAAGTTAAACCAAATCGAAGGATATTATCATTATTCTTAAATTAATTTTATACATTAAATATTTCATGAGTTAATAAAAAATTCAAAAGTAATGAAATTTATACAAATTCACAAATAAAATTTAACATTTTATTTAAATTTTTTGTAATAAAACCTGTTAATGAATTGATTAAAATTTCTTCATACTTATTTTTCTAATTTATAAATTTGATGAAGTGTTTGTTGGAAGTGTTGTATTTTTTTTTCTATAAATTGTAATACTTTACTTTCCTAAAATTTAAACCTTTTTAATTAAAAATAAAAATAATTTTGTAGTTCAATAACATTCCTAAAAGTAAAAGTATGACATTTTACTTCAACTACTATTTAAAAACAAGGCAATTAAAAAACTATGACATTTTTCACATTAGTCCAATTTACTTATTATGTGAAAAACTATTCACGCATCTAAAAACAAGGCAATTGAACACCCACAATTTTCATTAACCTTTTTCCTAATTAATTTACCTCTTAAGGTCCTCATAATCAATTATCTTATTTAATAATACTCATAACTTACAAAATAATTGAAAATGAATATGAAAAGATGAGAATCAATGGCTGTATTATCTTATTTAATAATACTCATAACTCACAAAATAAATGAAAAGTAAAATGAAAAGTTTAAAACTAATGGTTGTATAATGGATATAAAACTAATAGTTTCCATTCATAATCCTCCATGTAATATCCATTGATCATAAATTTTCAAATTACATACTATATTTCATGGTTGAATATTATATTTGATTATGGTGAGTATGAACGTATGGTATATAAAAATGAAATTAACATCTCCTATATGAAATTGTTATTGTTGTTGTTTTGTAGTATGATAAATTATTTTAATTTTTTATGTTATCCGTTCTTATGAATCGTTTGATTTATATTGGAATTCATATTTTTCATGTGGGTTAATTTAAATGGCCTACATGTGAAAATATTTTGATTCTTTTGTTAAATGTTCGTCATGTTGATGTTTTCTCTTTGGTCAATAAAACATGTGTATCAACTCTAAAGCATCATCAAAGGCACGTGAATGTAGATATGGTAGAGCCTCATGCAAGTAGTTTGAAGAAAGAAGATAATCAAAAGGCACAAGACTAAGGTGAAAACTAAAGATAAAACATAAGGTATAAACTAATAAGTTATTGATGTATCGTTTTATTAGTAGATACAGACAAAAAAAAATGTACTTTGTGTCAAATGACAATGGATTGTAAAGTTTGTATAACAGATTTTGGATAACTATTTTGTTCATATTAGGGTAATTGTTTTTCACTTTCTCATATTTAATTTCGTAGATCAAACTATTTCTGTTTCAAACACAATGTGTAATTATTGTCTTGTACTACTATACTATTATATCTTGATTTGTGCAAGAATTTGTTGTACATTTAGTTTAATTAAACATTATTGTTCACTTTTGAGTATTAAGAAGCACGTCTAAATTTTAGTAAGAAAACTTATATTTATCCCGCGCATTACACGAGTAACAAAACGAATATACAATCAAAAGGCTACCTAATCATTTAATTTTAATTCACATGACATTTTTATAATCCATTCATTTATATTATTATTATTATTATTATTATTATTATTATTATTATTATTATTATTATTATTATTATTATTATTATTATTATTATTATTATTATTATTATTATTATTATTATTATTATTATTATTATAGGATGCGCGCAACTTTCATTAAAAGAAAAATAAAAGTTTACATGAAATAATAATAATAATAATAATAATAATTATTATTATTATTATTATTATTATTACTACTACTACTACTACTACTACTACTACTACTACTACTACTACTACTACTACTACTACTACTACTACTACTACTATAATTTTTTATTTGCATACTTTTGTTTAGTCTTTTACACTCTATTTAATTGGATTCTAATTTATTTTTGTTTATTTTCAGAGTTACTTACCAATGATCTAAACGTGAATGTCGAGGTATAAACAATTAATATTTTATTCTTTTTACTTTTATTTCACGTATACCAAGTATTTTTGTTTCGCTTAAGTAAGTTTAATTTAGTGGTTACAATGATCGAATATTAAAATGGAATACTAACTTAGGGGTTGTCATTAAGATAAATCAAACCATCATACAAACTTAGGAGTTTTGGTGTCATTCCTCATTACATAGTTTTGACTCATATCACAAAATTTCAAAATACCCTAACTTTAATATATCTCCAAGTAAAAAAGAAAGTACAGAAAAATCCGAAAAACACTTTCACGAACAATACACCGAAAACAAAACAACAAAAAAAAGTCAAACCCGTGATTTTCACGGGTCACAAAACTAGTTGAAAATTAAAATGCATCCAAATCGTACAAACATTAAATCTAATATTACAAAATATTATATTTTTAGACGAAAAAAAAGATATAGAGTACAAATAATACACCCGAATCAAACAAACTCATTTCTGTAAAATATACTATGGAGTGCTATATTTGTTCTTGCTTGTAACGAAAAGGTAAAGGTGTTTGTGACATCTCACAACCACCTTTCTCTTTCAACATTATTTTAATTATTTACGAGACATTACAAAGTACAAACTACGCTTCACCGATGAGAATTTGTGATATTACTGTAAATTGGGGAGTAGTGAGAACACCATGTGTATTCTCTAACCTTTCATTTACTTGAGTACACCCACTTAGACAGTGACCTATCTTTGTACGTAAACGTTTACTTAATCTGTACATTCTCATCTTTTAGGACCAATATTTACACACCTTCCAAATAAGGGTACATTGTTGATAGAATTAAGAAAAATCATTACACATGTCGTAGGAGTAACCAACAAGGGTACATTGTTATGTACGTACTTCAATTGTGAAACCGAATAAGTCTAAGGTCCGGTTTTTTAAGGCTTAATTTCAGCTCAGTTAACTCTTACTTTAACTCCATTTATTTAGTTCAACTCAAGTCAACTCTATTCAACTCGGTTCATCAATTCAGCTAATTAAGCTCAATCCAGTTTAGTTTATTTCAACCGAAATAAAGAACAAGGCCTAAGACTGACAACAACAACAATATAATAATAAATAATAAATAATACTCGTACATTACAGGTTTAAATCCCCTTCATTTCACAACATAAAAACCAACACGCTCCACAAGTGCACACGATCGAGCCAACTTCATTACATATTTTACAAAGTCACGAGATAGTAAATCTCCAACTAAGTAAAATCAATTTTTTCCAAAAAACAGTAGTACGGATGTTGTAGTTATTATTAGGTCATTGATTGTGTGTGTAGGAGTGTATCTAAATTTTTGTGGGACTCATTTATCATAAATGTGCTTTAGATTAGGTCAGAAATAAAAAAATAAAGTAAAAAAATAAATGCTGTAATATTTAAAAGGTCAACAAAAACAACTGGGACAAGAGACAGGTTGTATATTAGTCTGTCTAGAAGGAATACGGATGTACATCAGACTACAAGCCCCAATCGATCTAAGGGCATTTGATCATGATCAATTGTCTGAATTATTCACATTTTACTACTATACTTTCAATTTTGTAGGGTAATTATTTATTTTAATGTTATAGGAGTAAGGACCAACAAAGTTGCTGAAAAAATGCTGCAAAATTCAGGTCTTTGGAACTAGAATAATTGCCTAATATATATTCTTAGGTAGGGTTAGTCTTGTGTAAGACGGTTTTACAGTAATGTAGTTGTAAAACGGAGGCAAACACAAGTCTATCAGTGGGTAAAATTGTTTACTAAAAGATCCCGACAAGCAGTGGCGGAGCCAGGAATTGACCCCATCGAGGACGAACGGGTAATATTTATGGGAAATTCGAAAGAAGTTGGGAAAAGTTTAACTAAAATAAAACTTTGAAATTTCTGATCGTCAGCGGGGCAAGCGCCCCTACTAGCCTTTCTCTAGCTCCACCACTGGCGATAAGCCAGCAGCAGGACAATTTATAGTCGGCTCTACGATAAATTTGTGTAAAACCGCTTTACACAAGTGTTTATGTTGTATTATTGCTTGCATCATTACAATACTGAAGAGGTATTAGGTTTACGTAAGAGGTCGAAGGTGCGTGGATGATAGATTGCACGTTCAAATCATCCGAGTCTAGATAATAGATTGCATATTCAAATAATGGAGTTTAGATGATAGATAGGTTGCAAAACATAGACATGGCACAATCACAATTTGAGTATGGGAATGGGGATGGATGGACAATATAGATCGACAATGACTAAATTAACAACGCAATTGTCTTCCGTATTGAGAGAAGGGTAATACCAAAATTATCAACACAATTGTACGTCTACCACCACCATAATGTAAGAATATAGGAAGAGTGTTTCCACAAAAGATTAAACATTGTAGACAAAAGAATTCCGTCAACAATTCACCAACATTAGCACATTACCATATTGTACGTCTTTTAGAGGCTTAGGCCTATGACATGGCACATGCGCGCGGTCAAATGTAACGAGTCTTATTCCTTGTGAGCGATTGAGCGACCATTTTCAGCCGTGTTACTCCAACACTACTTCTCTTTGGCCACGTCTATGGCTGTGGAATGGATTTGAGGAACCTGGTTCTACAAGACAATTTGAGACCCCATATAATAGCAAAACTTGGTTTTTTTGTAGCAACTAGTACTCAGACCTAACATTCAGCTAGTAAACAAGAACAAATGATTGAATGAGCCTTAGTTCTAAGAACCTTTTGAACATGCTATTAGACAACCTGGTTGCAATTAGTTCGAAACTTCATACTAGACCAAAAAATTGGAAATTTCACAAGAAACAACCGTATAACACTTACAGCCGGGTCAAAGTAACATAATATACCGATATATATGAGTAAATAATCATTAAAACTCATTAGAGATGTGGTCACATCACCCTCAGGGCTTCAGAGCAGGAGGTCTCACTTAGCTAGTCAGCCATGTACTTAATACTCCACAGTTACACAAAGACAAGATCACATGTAGAAGACTTGAGAGTCAATGATTCTCAAGACATTTTACTAGAAATAAATATAGAAAGAAGACCTAAAAAAAAGGGACAAAGGTAGAAACACATACACAAACAATACACACAACACAACTTCCCAACTACACAAAAGCTAAGCTATGTATGTGCTTCAATAATCTTCTTCTTTTTCTTCCAACCATTAACAACCCACAATAATTATGAGTTCCCTCCACTTTTTTTTGCTGTATTAAACGGCTAATTATTGTCTTTTATTGCGCCACTTATAAGTAGGGACACTATATATACTATATACACACACTCCACTATAAGCTTAAAACTTAAGAGTAGCTCTTAGTGTACAACACATACACACTTGTTGAAAATATTCCAACATTTGTATGACTTAAGTTCAAAAATCTTAGACAAAACTCTTTGTACCGGAATTTTGTAGAGTTTCAGGTTGAGTTACGCTTGAGTTAGTCAGTCGTTTCGACTCGAGGAGCTGAGATAAGTAGGCCATGATGGATTTTGAGCATTGGAGGATTGTTTTGGCTTATGTTCTTGGGTTTTCAATCTTTTTTACTTCTTGTTCAGCTGATAAAGGTACCCTTTTGAGTTTTTACTATGTTTTTTTTTGGCATTACATCAAATCCTGCATTTCGGAAACCTCTTTCTGTTGGTAACACAAGGGTAAGGCTGCATACATCAGACCCCCTACCCTGCAATTTGCGGGAGGCACTGAAACACTGGGGTAATGTTGCTGCTATACATCAACTCCTGCATTCATGTTGGTAGTAATTATGTACCAATATAGTCAGAGAATTGTTGTGTGACCCATCATTTCATTAACAAATAACAATACTCTCTCCAATTCAACAAATGCTCGCTTTTTTATTAAAACACTCCTCACATAAGAATAAAAAAGTAAATAATCTGTTGAATGCCGGAGGGAGTGCATAATAGTCAATGTGCAAGACATACCCTAGGAAATTATTTTGGATGAAATTTGAATTACTTGATTATGTTATGACTTATTATATGTATTTGACTAGGAATTTTTCCAACCTAAGTCAAAGTGAAAAATGACTCAAATCTCGTGTCACCAAAGTGAAATTAGTGAACTCGAAGTCACTAAAATAGAATTAGCCCAAATATCAGGGCACCAAATTGCGAATATTTTTCGTAGAGATATTAAGGAAGTAATTCTTTTTTTTTTTTTTGTCTATGTGCAGCCCCATACTACTCCTTTGTTAAACCAGCAACATCAGCTCCACCAGTCGGGTACTTCGATTACATAGTTGTAGGAGGAGGAACAGCCGGGTGTTCGCTAACCGCCACTCTTTCCAGCGGTTCAACCGTCTTACTCCTAGAAAGAGGAGGATCCCCTTACGGAAACAAAAATATAGAAGACATTGGCTCATTTGACGCAAACTTAGCTAATACCTCACCATCTTCACCAGCACAAAGATTTATCTCTGAAGACGGAGTCATCAATGCCCGTGCCAATGTCCTAGGTGGAGGATCCGCCATCAATGCCGGGTTTTACACAAGAGCCCAACCCGATTTTGTTGCGAGAGTTGGATGGGATTATGGGCTGGTGAACCAGTCATACCAATGGGTTGAAAATAAGGTAGCTCATGAGCCTGCTATGCTTCAGTACCAAACTGCTGTTAAAAATGGATTACTTGAGGCCGGGGTTCGGCCTTATAATGGTTTTACCTATGATCATATTCGTGGGACAAAGTTTGGTGGGACCATCTTCGACAGAAATGGTCGCCGCCATACTGCTGCTGATTTGTTAGAGTATGCTGATCCTCGCCGCGCTACTGTCTATCTCTATGCAACTGCTCAAAAAATCTTGTTCAGCAAAAAAGGTGAGATTCAGTTACCACTTGAATTGTTTCCCAATTAGTCTCATTTTAGACGGGTATATCCGTCTAAAGATGTAAACGGGTCAAATATGTCACCACTTTCATAATAAGACAACCACCCCCAGCAGAGCAGGCAGCATCCCACTGGTTGTTTGTCTTATTATGAAAGTGCTGACATATTTGACCAGTCTACAACTTTAGACAGATAGTGTGTCCGTCAAAAGTGAGATTTTATGATTTCTTGCCGTGGGGTTCGAAACAGAAAGACTGTTTTCATATAAACAGAACGTCAGGGCGGAAGGGGGCCTAGACGAGGCCCCTCTAAATTAAATCGCAGCTCCATAGCTGTTAGAATGAAAATTGTGTCGAGAATTGCAGACTAAATGCCACTTTACAACTTATAACTGATAACTGCATATCTTGACAATCCTTACTGATGTTAAAACAGGAAAACCACGAGCATACGGTGTCCTGTACAAGGACTCAAACGGAGGAGTCCACCAAGCGCTACTACGACCAGGAGTGAAGAACGAGGTGATAGTATCAGCCGGTGCACTTGGTAGCCCACAGTTGTTGATGCTGAGTGGGATCGGGCCGGCTAGTGAGCTAAAGGCACATGGCATTGAGGTTCTGGTGAACCAACCACAGGTTGGGCAAGGAATGTCAGATAATCCAATGAATGCCCTCTTCATTCCTTCTCCTATCGGTGTCGAGACATCCCTGATACAAGTTGTTGGGATTACTGACTTTGGCAGTTTTATTGAAGCTGCTAGTGGGTCTAACTCCATTGGTGCTTTCACTCAAAATCTTCCAAATTCTCCTCAAACTGCAGTTTCGCAGGTACGATACACCATAATTCCATTCAATTTAACATTATCCCAGCACCTCAATGGCTCCCGTAAATTGTGGGATAAGGGGGAGTTGGATGTACACAGTCTTACCCTTGTGTTAGCAGTACAAAGAGGCTGTTTTTGAATATAATCAATCATTGGAGTGATTTTCATTTCTGGTTGAGCCAAAAACTAATTATTGTACCGACTTAAAATTATTCACAACCAAGTGGTGTTAGTCCAGTGGTAGCCGGGTTAAACCTTGAAGCTTGCAGAAACTCAGTAGTTGAGAGGTCCCGGGTTCGACTACGAGTTGGGGTGATGATCACTCGACCACTGCAGCCCCCAAAAGGAGTGACTTACATGGTCCATGTGGTGGTGCGGGAATGCATGGGCCCAGGGATTCAACCCCCTCATCATAAAAAAAAAAAAAAAAAAAAAAATTATTCACTAAATTCCATTCCACTTTTATTGTCTCTTGTCTCTCCAAAATTTATTCCAAATTAATCGTCTTATTTCTAAATTCTGTAGGGTGGCCAAGCACAAAAAGAAAGTATAGCAGATGACTTTCTGAGAACAATTGAATACGTAAATTCGCTCATAAATGGAACATTCAACGGCGGCATACTCCTAGAGAAGATTGCAGGTCCTAAGTCTACAGGGTACCTTCGTTTGACGACATTAGATCCAAACGACAATCCAAGTGTCCGATTCAACTACTTCGAGGACCCTGAGGATCTAGAAAAGTGTGTCATGGGAATGCAAACTATAATCAATGTCATAGAATCTGAGCCTTACCAAAGTTTTCGCGTCCCAGGAATGTCGGTACAGGCACTTATCAGCATGGCAGTTAACTTACCTCTAAATTATAGGGCAAGACATCTTGACACTGCATTTTCCTTGGAACAATTTTGCATAGACACTGTATTGACTATATGGCATTATCATGGAGGTTGTCAAGTTAATAGGGTGGTTGATAAGGAGTATAAGGTTCTCGGCACTGACGGTTTAAGGGTTATCGATGGATCTACGTTTTACGACTCACCCGGGACTAATCCTCAGGCCACTGTAATGATGCTTGGAAGGTACATTCTTAATCAATCCGAAAACTTTTTCTAAGTTCGTGATGTAATTTTCAAAGCAATTTTCTATGGGTCATAATCTTAGGCAAATTGTGTCCAAGAAGGTTCGAACCTGAGACCCATGAGTTATTCATTCATGTTTCAATCACTAGATTCAACTAGAGTTGTACAACGGTGCGGGCCAGCTTTACACAGCCAGCACCTCTGGGCCACAAAACTATAGACCATAGCACAATCCAACTCCCACCTCGGGCCGGGCTAGTGCTCATATTTCTTTGGCTCAGCTCAGCACTAAAATAAAAAATAAAAAACAAAAGAGGCCCAGCCTGACCTAGCCTAGCCCCCTACTAAGTGGTCTGGGTTCGGACTGGAAGAAGCTGGCCAGCCCGGTCTCATGATCGGGCCGTGCTTGGCTGCGATCTCCTAGCCTGGCACACCCATTCTGGCCCGGCCCACTGAACAGCCTTGAGTCAACCTACTATAGTGCATTTCTTTTTAATATAGGCGTGAGTCTTTGAAATAGTTAGGTAACATCATTATTTTATACATTCTTACGATAAAAATGTTTGTGACGGGGTGCAGATATATGGGACAAAGGATCTTAGCTCAAAGACGATAAGGGGTAACCAGAAGGAGCCAGGTACAAGAACATATATGTCATGTTCAGGAAGAGGTCCATCCACAGGAACTATAAGCATTCAGTTATTATTATTAAGCTACCAGTGTATACATATTTGTTGTATTACTCGTATGCCTCAATGTGACTTGAGGAGATAAGTGATTAAAATTTCTTATACTCTCTCCCTCTCACACTAAAGTTTCAATTTGATTTTTTGGATCGAAGTTACCAAACTTTGACCATTAATAATATACTTCCTCCATTCAACTCCACTCTACCTATTTCTATTTTTTACACTATTCACAAATGCACATTCAATCTCGATTTTCTCTCAATACATAAGTGATAATATATTCATGCGGGATCTTGTTTGATTCGTCTTTACGATTACATTAAAAATATCTTAACTTTTATAATTTTTGCAAATATGTAGCTAACGATATTTACCGCATAAAACACGCGTTGTCGAACGTGAAAAAGCAAAGTGGTAGAGTGGAGTTGAATGGAGGAAGTATGGTATTAGGAGAATCACAAATTGTTATCTAGGACGGTCTTTTATCATGAGACCACTCCAGTAAGTAAAGCCCCAAATAAACACAAATAACTACTCTATTTTTCCACAGAGTAAAGAAAGTGGCGGCTTATGATTCTCGTCCTTCTCTAACCCTAAACCGCTTTATCAACGCCCGAAATCCTTCATTGCCAATCTTCGTGTGGACCATTTGGTTCGCCCATGAATGACGATCCTACTCGCAGCCCCTCCAGGCCTCCACGGCTCCACCACATGTATTCATCCCAAGCCTATGAGTTTTTAAATTTAGATATTAGGTTGGCAAACTACCCTTAAAAAACCAAAAATCATACTTTAAATTACTCAAACTCTTAAATCATCAAGTTTTTAAAATAAAGATACAATTCCTTAAACTAAGGGGTTGTTTGGTTGACTTCCAAATTCATAGGAATTGGAAAATCATGGGAAGTAGCTAAATGAAGGTTTGTTTGGTTGCCCAATTCATGGGAGGTAGAACTTCCTATGGAACTCTAATTCCTACGTAATGTAGGAAGTCACTTACTTAGCCCCTTAGGTAAGTGGGAGTTCTCACATGAATTCAAGTTCCACATCCAACCAACCAAGATTTCTACAATTCACATGATTTTCAACTTCATATGAATTAAATCTTCCAGGGAATTCTATCTTCGCATGGTGAACTAAACGACGCCTAAAAATCACACAGAAAAATTTAACTCAAAACTATAAACATAACAATAAAGGCTTTGTTATCAAATTTAAATGTCAAGTTTTTAAGTTAAAACTATTATCACATATCGCAGGAAAAAAAACATTGTTTGAGGATGTAAATCTCACAATATATGATGACTATATGGGTTTTAATTTGAAAACCATAAGTTTTAACTTTAAAGCTTAAAAAATCAATATTTAAAAACATAGATATTCAAGTTAAAATCATTAGAGAATTAGGTTTTGAGGGGGCGGTGTTTGGTCAACGACGAGGGTTGGGAATGGAATGAAGGTCACGACGAGGGATCAGGTGGTCGTCGCCGACGGAGGGTGGTCGGGGCTATGGGAGGGGGAGGCTGGGCAGGGGGTGTCAGGGTTGAGAGATGTTTTTTTTTTTTTTTTTTTTTTTTTTAAATGAAGGATAGTGAGGGAAAAGAGTGACAAAATGTGCGGGATTGAGTAAACTAGTGTGCGGGATTTAACAATTGCGTAGTTATTTATTTGCCTTTCTATTTTAAGAATGTCTTTAATGGACAATTGGATTCTCTACACTCAATCTGATCCACTTATCATTTAATAATTAATCTTCTCCTCTTTCGTTAGTCTTTGTACCAAAATTAAACAAAAATAAATTATCGGAAACGGAGAGAGTAATATTTTTTGTTTTGTTACATAGTGGCTACTTTGTTTTGGTATTTTTTGTTATTTTTGTAGGGTATGAGTAATTTATGTAGTTGGGATGAGATGGTGATTGACGATGAAATAATGAGATGATGGGATGATAAGAAGAACTCCCCTTTTGTTGTGCACTTAAGCTTTCTTTATACCCTTTTTTCTAAGGTACACTTAACAAACCCCTTATGATTCTTCTTCCCTTCTACCTTCAAGCACATTAGTTAATAGTCACAAACTCACAATCAACTCCAGTACTCCACTAATTGCTCCTTAACTCATTTTTAGACCCATTACTTGACTAGTTGACTTGCACAACTACTCTTATACTCCTAAGTCCTTTTCCTATCTCTATGCATGATCTTCCTCTCTTACTCTAACTAATGGTTGACTCACCTAGTCACCTTAGCCACATCACCACTCGCGCATCACCCTGTCATCAAGTATTAACTGCGAATTTTGGATTTGGTTACGTCTCTCAAAAAAAAAAAAAAAAAAACTGATATATCCCAGAAGTATCGCTAACTTTTTTGTATAAAGGAAGTCTCAAGAGTTATTTTGATGTCGACGGAGTTTGAACACAGGTCACGAGGACCAACTCTCATGACTTTACCAACTAAACAAGTTGTCATTCACCCATTATGAGTTTTTAACATATTCATGACATATGTTAGAAAATCTGCATTAAGCTGATTTATTAAAAACGAGTTTATATCTCAAAAGAAAATCTTGTAAATCTTTCCGCATATAATATTTTCATAATATTAAATGGAGCATTCAAAGAGGATAGTTAGAGAGAATAATTAATAAGTATATTTATTAACCCAATGGAAACAATGATCTTCTCTGATATTTTGTCTCAATTACTTGTTATACAATCAAAATATTTGCCAAAAATTTGTACGTAATAAACTAATAATAATACGATCGACTGACATCTTAGAATTCCTATATAAAAGATTTTGAACATATTAACAAGGCGAAAGCCATTCAATAATTTATTTTGTGCAAGACAAGATGATCAAAATTTTAGTTGTTTGTCTAACGTTGTTTGCATCTTGTGGAAGATGGTGCAATGTCGACGCAAGGTTGCAACTGTCGCAACAAGAATTTCAACTTCGATCACAACTCAAGGCCTTGAACAAGCCACCTATCAAGAGTTATAAGGTATGACAACAAAATAACTTCCACAAATTATAAAGACGGTTTTACATGTGAGACGGTCAATTTCTGTAAATAAAACCATTCATTTATTGTTAGTAAATAATTGTCTTTTTATACAATGACGCAGTAATTGCAATTCTTTGTCCATTCCTTTTTCTTAAGCAAACATCAGATGGGTATCTCATATTATAATTTTTTTTGAGCATTTGTGTATTTTTTTGAGCTTATTACCTCAAACTTTATTTGTTTTTGAGTATATGTATATTTTTTCTGAGCTTATTAAAGTTTATAAGTAGATTTTAATTTTTTTCCGTCAAAACTCAAATTTAACTTAGCTTAAATGTAATATTTTTGAGTTTTATTGTAATTTTTTGTGATTAATGTTTAAATGAATGAATTCATAAACTTTATAATAAAACTCGTAATTTTTAAAACAAAACAGATGTATGATCGACTTACTGCAATTGCTTAATACAATAATATAGTTATATCATTCAATTTTATTTTTTAACTCTTGCAGAAAGATGATGGTAATATCATAGACTGCGTTGATATATATAAACAACCAGCCTTCGATCATCCACTGCTCAAAGATCACAAAATTCAGGTAAACCAATAAATGCTATTTTTTTTTTAATTATTAATGAATTGATCTTTTCACCAAAAAGACGCGGAATGTGCAGATGCGACCTAGCTCCGCTCTACAAGACTTGGCAAAATCATTGCTTGTACAAGAAGACGAAACAATACTTGAAACAAAATCCGAAATGAAATATGACTGTCCTTCAGGAAGCGTACCAATTCGAAGAACTCGACGACGGGATCTCATCCGCTCCAAATCCGCTTTAAACCACTATCGTACCATGATCCGTGGACCGCCATTCACTTCTCAACAGGGTGTTAGCGTATGTGCTACTCACAATTTAAATTAAATTTAACGAGGTTTACCAATTTGACTACGTATTTGACTTATTCAATTATTTTAATTAGTTTGCAGGTGTTACTACACAAACTGGAAAAGCGAATCATTATCTGGGTGCAAAAACATTTAACAGTCTTTATAATTTGTCGTTGATCAATTCTCAAGTTAGTACTGCTTCGTTGCGAATCGGTAATGGTGTCGATGGTTCATTTACCAGCATCGAATATGGATGGACAGTAAGTTTAATTTTTCAAAATTTTCATTATTTGTAGTCACATATAATAGAATTTTTTGGCAAATAGGTGTTTATTAGCAAAATAATTAGGGAGTTGCAGTTGCTTTGAAACTATTTTGCCCAATGGTGTCCACGTCATATTTTTTTCTTTTAATTTTTCTTTTTTTAAAAAAAAAAGTGAATAAGCGGTTTTACTATTCATTTTTTTTTTTCAAAAACCGTCACCTTCAAAACAGCCTATTCTAGAAATGAACAACCACTAAAGCCGCTAAGAAAGTTAGCGGCTTCCCTATTTCTCTATTTTTCATAAGCTTATGGCATCTATTATCTGAAAAATGACAACGAGACAAAACCGCTAAGAAACTTAGCGACTTTGCCTAAAAAAAAAAGAAAGTGATGACCTGGACACCATTGGGGCAAAATAGTTTCGAAGGAACCCCAATTTCCTAATTATTTTGCTAATTAACTCCAATTTGCCAAAAATTTCCATATAATACATCAAATAGAGTATTAATTTTGATTGTGCATCGTCCAACAGTTGAATCATGAGCTATACGGAGATACAAAAGCGCGTACCTTTAGCTTGTGGACGGTAAGTATGTACTCTATACCACTCTCGACTTTTAACTTATTGTAAAACCGTCTTAACTAAATAATAATACGGTTATTATATAGGCTGATGGATTTCAAAAAACTGGTTGCTTTAACACACTTTGCCCTGGATTTGTTCAAGTGCATCCGGGTCGTCCTATGGGAGATGAAATTACTTATTTCTCAGAGTATGACAAGAGCAAGCTATTTATGATGTATGCGATTATCAAGGTAAATCTCGCATTCTTGCCCAACAATATGTGTGACGGTCTGATACTATGGACGATAGATTACAAGTTCGAATTGGCATGGCGACTAAAAACAATCGCCAATTCGGCGACTGAAGTGGAAAAGCAGTCGCCAAATTGGCGACATTTGGTAGCTAATAATTAGTAGCCAATTCCGTAGCAATTTTAGCTATAGACCATATTCCGTCGAAATTCCGTCTCTATTTGTAATTAGCTACTGAAATCAAGTAATTTGCTACTGAAATATATGTAACTAAGTGACTTTCACCTTAGTAGTAGTGTATAATACGGCCCCACTTTCATTTGTACTCCGTATATCACAATCGCCAAATTTGGCGACTATGACCCATCGCCAAATGCGACTAAACCTTGCTACCAAGGGCGGGCGACTGTTCTCAGTCGCTAAATTTATAAGGGCGACTGAAATCAGTCGTCGTTTTTAGTCACCTTGTCGTGATTTCTTGTAGTGTTTCTATTCTATTTTGTATAGTCGCCCTTATCGTGATTTCTTGTAGTGTTTCTATTCTATTTTGTATTGTTCTGGCCTTGCGCTTTAGTTGACATCTGAAGGTAATGTTTTTGCTAGGACCCTAAAACAAAGGATTGGTGGATAGTCGAGAGTATTCCAGACAAGGCCAACCAATATATAGGGTATTGGCCACAAGCATTGTTCCCAAACATGGCCGAATTTGCGACTAACGTACAAGCCGGAGGGAAGGTGTCCAACCCTGTTAGTCGTAAACTGCAGTAACAATGAAAAGCAAGAAAACCAGAATAGAAATAACCCGATTAGTAGTGCCGTGGTAAGGGAGCCACTGCCTTGAAAACTATATTCCTGATTTCGACCGTGGTGGCGATCGGCTAGTGCCTAGTTCCCCAAGGGTAACACTACGGTCTCCAACTCGGTTTAAGCCCCCACTCGGAACTGTGAGACTTGGAACGACAGAATCTATTACTTCACCCAGGAATTATAGAGGAGAAGATAAGAGAAGAAGAGATTAGAGAGAAGGGAGAGTGATTGTTGTTGTGATTAATGCTGAAGAATGTTGATCTATTTATAGCAAAATAGATCAACGAGTCACTGTCAAGAGCAGGTCCACTGCAGCATTTACACAGTGGAGAGGAGCCTATCAGCACTAACAGGTCAGTGCAGGGGAGCCTAACAGCACTCAAAGCCCGCCGCAGGCGATTGCCAAATCCCAAATCCCAAATCCCGAATCCGAATCCGGGGCCGGGCCGGGCCGGGCGGGCAGGCAACTCGGGCACGGGCGGGCCGGACGGGCACGGCACGCGCGCGCTGTGCGGAAATCTGACTAAGACTCATGAAAAAGCCTTCCACATGGCCTCCCACACCCAGCATAGTGATATGGTAAGGAGTGTGGTCATATATAAACACAACACAAACACTATTCCTCACCAATGTGGGACAAAATGGAAAAAAGACTATGCAAATAGTAGCCCCTATTTCCAACAAACCCGTCTCTTGAACCCTTTAAAACACCAATGGGTTCAGGCCATTATAAGTCGGAGGACTTCCTTAAAACCGCGGACATGCTTGTAGAAGTTATCAATTCCACATATAGTTTCATGGATGATCCTCACATGGTGGTTGTGGCTAATACACCTGATTTATACAAAGCTCAATTCCTAGATCAAGGTGAAGTTCTCTACGGTGGACCCGATTTCCCCGCTTAAAGTACCCGTTCATCTTAAGTTTTTGCCAGTTTACGTTATATTTTTGTGTTCCGAAAAAGAAATTCAAACAACAACAATTGAATTGATTGTTCACACATTATTGTGCAATCGTGACTAATTTGACTATTTATAAGGTTTTCGAGAATTGGTTTCTAAACTATCTTTTTGAGTTTATTTCAAGTCTCATATCATTAAGTTCACATATCGTTTCACCGAGCCTTGTAAATTGTAAATCGTTAAACCAAAATGTCATATAAAAATCGAGAATATAAAACATATTGGCGATAGATATCATTATAAATCTTAGAATTGGGAGTAAAAGACAAGATCAACCGTAGGAGAAATCGAGTTTCGGAAATTGTCTACCATATTACCATCTTTTTGCATTCAAAACTTGGCTTCTAATTAAGCAAACCGATAAAAAAGGCCAAAATAAAAGTAGGCATTGTTTTGCAAGCCAATCTAATTAGGAGCTACACGTATAATTTCCAGGATTACTGCTTTTGTATTTCCAAAAACTTGCCTTAGCAATCATCATAAAACTACACGTATTTTACTGAAGAGGTCTTAGTCTAGTGGTTAAGATAGAGGTATACTGGACAATAAGTACGTGATTCGAATTCCCCCAACCCCGATATTGTATTGACCTTACGACTCATTTGACACCATTGTTGGGTTTGTGCCTTGATTCTGTTAGTCGCCCGTTCGAACGACTATGCGGGGGTCTCGCAACTTAAACGGTATCCGTATCTGTTATTGGGCTAGGTCTGTCTTGGGCCTTTATTAGGTCATTCTGTATTAGGTCTTAGAGAGTATTATATAAACTCTCTAAGCATCTACCTAGCAGTCATACCGTCTGAATCTGTAATCTGAAAACTCCTTACATATCAATAAAACTCTCTCCCTTCTGCCCTGTGGACGTAGCTAACATACCTTAGTAAACCACGTAAATCTGTGTGTTTGTCTCTTTATTGTTCTTTTATTAGTTCTTTCTTGCTTCTGTTATAACAAACATAAATAAACTACGGTATTTCTCATATGAACATAAGTGCTAAAAGCAATGTGTAATTAAGGTGCTTACAAGTAAAAGCATGCAATTTTGATCACGCTAAGGGTAATTTTCAAGAGTGCTTTAGGTAACAACAACGAAATTCAAATCGACTCAGTTTCAAAAAGAGCGATTAGTTTTACATTGATTGGTAAGCATAATTTTTTTCGCAATTCTTTAGACAACATTGAGAAAAGTAATGGACGTCATAAAGTCACCTACTAAATCGCGGGATTAGGAAAATCGTATATACACAGCCTTATCCTTTTATTAGCAACATAATTCAACCTTTGCGAAAATTAACATTCTCTGTATTCTTGGAACATAAAGCACACATTTTACAGAATGTCATTTTTATTAATCTTATAATAAGCTTAATAAAAATGACATTAAACTTTATCTTAAAGCACACTAAGGACAGGTAGCAGCAGTTTCTAGCATGCATTCCTTAAGTTTAATGAGTAACTTCAAAGATGAGACCATTATTCCCTCAAACAATAACTATATATACTGTCTACAATTCATTACATTTCCATCATCCAAACATTTCAAAACATCTCTTCTCTCTATAACTTCCAGTCTTCCACAAGACGAAAATGGCTGCTCAAGTTACCAAAACCGTGTTTTTCACATCGTTTTTGATTCTTTCCATTTCGGTTTTATTTTCTCAAGGAGCATTAGATGGTCACTATTATGATCAAACTTGTCCACAGGCTGAAAGCATTATAGCACAGGCAGTTCGAAATGCTACTATATTTGATCCTAAAGTCCCGCCTCGCCTCCTTCGCATGTTTTTCCATGACTGTTTCATCAGGGTAAGGCGCTCCACTTTTTTTTCGTCTAATGGGAGAATGTAATGTTATCTATTAGTCGAAAAGACGCTTTTATGGTTCTGGAAACAGTAATTCGCTCAGTGACGGAGCCAGAATTTACATTTAGGGCCTTAGGGGGGCGAAAAATCCCAGCAGGGGTGAACCAGTAATGACTTAACATAAACCAGAAAAAAAAATCGGAAATTTTAACTAAACCTTTCGAATTTTTCCTAATTCTTTGTTTAGTTGGATTGATTCATTAAATAGTGCATTGTATCATGTTAGGGTTGTGATGCTTCGATTTTGTTGGACTCAACACCCGAGAACAAAGCAGAAAAGGATGGACCTCCCAACGTTTCAGTCCGAGCATTCTATGTCATTGATGATGCAAAAGCTAAGCTCGAGAAAGCGTGTCCTAACACAGTTTCCTGCGCTGACATAGTTGCAGTCGCTGCTAGAGATGTCGTTACTATGGTAAGTTCCAAACCAGCATCCTCCTTATACTAAAAGAATAAAAAATTTCCAAATTTTCCCGCCTAAATGAATTTGGCTATAATTGGGCTTTCTTTATATCATATACAGTATCTAATTGGGCTTTTATTATATTATATCTACAACTGAATTATACTGAACCTTCCCTTCTCCACCGATTAATACTGTTGGAGTATAAATCCACTTGTGAGTCCCACATCGGTGAAAAAGAGAGAGATTGTCTATCTTATAAGGCCTAGGGGTGTTTCTCCCATCGCCAATTGGTTTTGGGAGATAAGAGCATTCTTGGGCTTGTGAGTTAGACTTCTCTCCTCCACCGCGGGTAAGGCCAGACCCATCTCATGTTTATTAAATACAAAATATTAATAATAATAAATTTTATAATTAAATATCAAATTGAGTTAAATATCAGGTTTTATAATTGTTACTTCATATTTTCTTTAATATTTCTATCTAAAAACTGATGCGCATTTGCGCCGGGATCTATACTAGTTCTCTAGCAAGTTGAACCCAATGTTTCACACTTGCCCCTGATTATTGTTTCACAGAGCGGAGGGCCATTCTGGAATGTGCTGAAAGGAAGAAAAGACGGAAGGATATCTAAGGCCAACGACACAGCGAATCTTCCTGCACCGTTCTTGAACGTGACAGGACTCATCCAAAGTTTTGCGAAAAGAGGGTTGGAGATCAAAGACCTAGTCACTCTCTCCGGTGGCCACACACTAGGCTTTTCACACTGTTCTTCGTTTCTACCTCGCCTACATAACTTCAGTGCAGTACACGACACTGATCCTAGCATGAATCCCACCTTCGCCAGCATGCTAAAAACTAAATGTCCTAACCCAAGCACAAACGGAAATGCAGGACAAGTCCTAGACTCGACTGCAGCACGATTTGATAATGATTACTACAAACAACTTGTTGCAGGAAAAGGAGTGTTTTTATCAGATCAGTCGTTATATATCGATGACAGGACTAGAGCGATAGTTGAGTCATACGCTAAAGATCAGAATTTGTTCTTCAGCGAATTTGCGAATTCAATGGTCAAGCTTGGTAATGTGGGTGTAATTGAGGCTGGAGAAGTTCGAGTGAACTGCCGGAGAGCAAACTGAGAGGGAAAGACATGAATGAGGCAAGCGAGACTGCGAGACACAAAGGAAACGAGAATAAGCCTTGTGAATTTCCAGGCATTCTTCAGAGTTATTGTAAAGTCTAATGTTTACGTTTGTGTATATTCCGACACAAAAATAATGCAGAATTTATCATTCTTTTATATTCTTACTAAAATCCGGGATTCTCTGTAATATTAGAATTCAGGATCACTTGTGTATTCAGAAACCAATACACAAAACTTAAGCTACTTTTTAATACTCCCTCCCAGTCACTATAATGTTCCCTCTTTCCCGAAACGGATTATTCAACTAATGTTCCCCTTTCTATTTTTAGAAACTTATACTCTTATTTTATTTATTCCTCTCTCCTATCACCAAACCCCAAACAACTCTTTTACTCATATTTTATTACTTTCCTTTATGTTTTGGCCCCACAATTCTTTATTTAACTACTAATACTTTTCCTTAAGTATTGTGCCCATATCAAATGGGAACAATATAGTGACTGAGAGGGAGTAATTATTCGTATAAAATCGATCTCAAATATATGTTTATGAACCACTAATCTAAGTTCAACCCTAAAAACCTCAATCAGAAATAAATATTCAAATACTACCATTTGAGATATGAGGGGGGATCCTCTGTCCCATTTGGTGTCCCAATATGTGTCACTCCAATCACCTACATCAACAAATTAATATAATTATTGCAATATTTTATTATGCAACAAAGTGATGAGACAGATGATCCTTAGACCATCTTTATCAATGACCATCCTTGACCTAGGTCATCAATTAAAATATTATTATTATATTCATGACCTACTTTCATGACCGGTTACAAAATTTCACCAATTATCAATAACCAACCTTAACCTACTTTATCTTACATTCAAATAGCAAATCAAAAAGCTCCATGTGGCATTGGTATGACTTTGATCAATGAGGGCATGCTATGTGGCGGTCATGGGAGAGGGCAAGAATGTGGTCATTGTGTTCCTTTGCCAACCGAGAAATGCAAACGGTCATAGCCTTTTTTTTTCTTTTTCCTTTATTTCTTGGCTTTTAATATGCATGACCGGTCACCATATTGATTGATAAAGATAGTCTTACTGTTGAGATGTAACCCATTATAAATGCAACAACAACCACATCAAAGGGTAGAACTAAGGGGGTTAGTAGAGACGGTAGTCTTTTAAGTTGAAAATTTTGATTTATACTAATTTACTAATTCGCACCACAAAAATTTCTCGATAACTATAAAACCTAGTTACGCCACTGTCCACGTACACATTCAATTTCATTTTAACAGAAAAACAACGGAGATAGAAAAGAGAAGGGGATTTACAGTGATTAAACAGGCCATTCAATAATCCAGTCGTTCTCAATCTCACAATTTGGGCCTGAAATAACAGTGTAGGTCTGAAACTAATTTCGGCCCAGCTTACGCATATGACATACTCCGGTTGTGGGTTCATAAACAAGAGAAAAGGGTTACTTTATAGCCCAAAATTGTTTCATCACAATTGGTGATAAGTAGATGTGTTTAATGGGTCACTCGGGTCGGGTATGGGGTCGGGTCAGTTTGGATCACGTCATTTTGGGTCAGTTATACATTTCGGATCGGGTTGAATCGGTTCATTTCGGCTCCATCGGGTGACCTGTTGTCGGGTCACTTCGGGTCGGGTCATTTTAGGGTATGGGTCATTTTGAGTCAGGTCGCTTTCGGATTAATAGTTAAAACACTTTAGTTAGAACTATTTTGATTAAAAAATACTGTACAATTTTGCATTTCTAACTACGGAGTATTTATTAAGGCCGGTTGCAACCAATGAAACTTTATTTTGACGTATATAACATTAATATGACTTAGTATTTATCGTTTTGGGTTATTTTGGGTCAATTTACGTCATTTTGGATCGGTTCTTTTCGGATTGGGTCAACATGGATCAATCAAGGTTCGGTTTGAGTCGGGTCGGGTCGGGTCTTAGGTTTCGGGTCACTTTCAGGGCTCGGGTCAGCCTTATCGGGTCAGGTCAGCTTTGCCCGATCTAGTACTGATAGGTGAGTAACTTCTTTTAGTTATCTGATTTAATAGTGGCCATGTATGACAAACGACAGACGCATATATATAATGACGGATAACGTTAGTAAATTTTTGTAGAAGGTTTGACTATCAAATTTTTGTAGTTAGCATATTATATGACAATTAAATACTCCCTTCACACCACTATTTTCACCCCATTTGCTTTATTGTAATCTTCAAGACGACATTGTGACCGTATTTTTCGACGTCTATATGTTACTTTTTTTTCTTGAATTTTTTTATCGTGAAAGATGCCGCGAAAATAAGTGTAACTGTTTTTGTTTTATAATCTAATAATTTTTATTTTCCAACTTATTTATGGGCAAATTTTCGAACATTGACCTCTCAAAAGCAAATGGGTGAAAATAGGTGTGTGGAGCGAGTAATTCATATACGAATTGAATACGTCGTTGATTGCCCGTTGCAATATGCTCTAGTAAATTAAGGACAATATGCTTTTTACCAAACACATGATCTTGTTTGGTAAACGACATATTAGGCGAAAATAGTAGATTTCTGCCTAATTAGTTGATTAACCAATCAAACTACCAATTATACACAACAGTAGCATAATACTATAGTACTCCTTCCGATTCACTTGGGCTCATATCATTTTTATTAATTTGTAAGAAGTAATTTAATCAAATAATAAGACATAAATGAATCGGATGGAGTAGCATTCTCGCGAATTAGCAATTTCGAGGTTTTTATCTTTTCAAGCTTCCCTTAAACCATATTACCCGTTTGTCCCTGCTAAGATTTTTTTTCTCCCGCTAGGTTCAATTCCTGGCTCCGTCACTGATTACCTAGGAAATGTCTAATAATTTTGTCTTTATTACCACCATTTAAGATGAATTGTGCCCGTCTTAAATAAGATTTACTGTACATACACCGATGAACGAAAAAGGGAGAGGCAGTAACGGACAAAGATTACACTTGATTATCAATGTCGCATGAGTTTTCAGAAAGGCGCATGATAATCCTGAATGAAAATAACATAAACGATGATTGACGTACACAACTGACAACATTGTTTATCATTCTTTTTATTTTTACTGCTCCAAGTGATCTCCAACTATATTATTTTCCCTTTTATTTTTACTTTCTACAGCCTAATAATTAACCTTTTTTTTATTTCCATTTGTTTATCAAGTAGAATATTGACCAGAAAATTGTCTGACTATTTAACAGTCTAAACCCTAAGCTCCAACAGACGCTCCAAATTGTTGTCTTCTTGCCTTCGACTACTATTGTTTGCCCATGTTTATTATCCTACTAGGACTACCACTCATCTGTCATTTGTTACTTTGTGATCATATAAATAAATTATGCGATTAATTACGGAGTTACTGAGTTGTTCTATAAAGTTATTGAGTCAAAATCCACTGTATTTTCAAAAAAAAAAAATGGAGAATTTATTTCATTTGAACGGTTCAGATTGTATTCCGTCAACATTGAATGATTTAGACCTTGTTTGGTTACACCCTCAATTCATGGGAATTCTAAACTCCCATGAATTGAGTTTTTAGTAACTTGTTTGGTTACCCCCCATATTGTAAAATGGGGGAGTTTACAACTTCAAGGGAGAATTCAACTCCTACATGATGTAGGAGTTTGATTACCAACCTGTGGACAGCGGGCCGCCCACGGGGGCGCTTGGTGAGAAACGAAACAAGCGTTTGCATTTTGTAAGGAGTCGCCACCAATTTTTATGGGAAATTGGAACCGTTCGAATACCTCGTGTCATGTCAAGACACAAAGTGGTGACATGAACACTAAGCAATCGTTACCCTTAGCATTCTATGTCTAGAATGACTCTCGTGGATGCCAATGAACACGGGTGCTCACGGAGATCTGGAGTAAGGGGTGAGGGTACGTATTAGGAAGCTCTTTTGATCGAACACCTAATCCCGCCCGCCTCGATAGCGGCCTCTACTAATGATTAGGGAAGTTATTCGTACTCGATATATCGTCGGCTATAATGCATGCAATGCAACATCCAAGTTTTAATCCTAGCATGTGAGAATTAATACTAAGTCGGTTGACACGTAATTAGCATACAATTGGGTCGAAGTAGGATTTAATGTTGATTTACATGTAAAAGCATACAAGCAATAAAAGAAATACAATAATGAAAATTACAATAATGGAAATTACAATAATTACAATGGAATAGGCGATTTATGTCGAAAATACCTTTAAAACGGATGATTTGAGAAAAGAATAAAAGAAAGAATTAACGAACAGGAATTAGCGATATTACGGATAATAGTTAGTTAATACGTAAACTAATTAAACTATGTCAAGGCAACAACGGAGTTCAGAGACAGAAATCATCCTGGAACAGGCGCAGCAGGAACTGCGCCCTTTGGAAGAGGCGCAGCAATTGCTGCGTCTGTTCCAAGGGTGAGTTCTGGCTGTGAAGCCGGAACTGCAAATCGTTAATTTGAATTGGTGATTTTAATGATCGATTAACATATTTACTCGGATAAAAGTGATTAACACGTTATTTAACATATGAATAAGTCATAAAAATAGTAGAACATGAACGAGACGCAAACGGATTAATTACACGATGAATGATTAATTAGTGACATCGGTGAATGAAACAAGCTAAACATGATGAATTAATGACAAATTAATGACAAACATGTGAATGAACAGATGAAAACTATATCAAAGACGAATTCCAGAAACCCAAAACAAATTGAATCCCTACAACCCGGAATTGAACTTAATGACGAAAACCCGCAAATATTGGATTATTAGGGATTTAGGTCGGATTTATGACAAATTAAACATGAACATGATGATGATTATAATACATGTGGAATTATTATGATACTACGATGAAGAATTAACAGACGAAACAAGCAAAAGAAAGATTTGAATACGAATTACAGAGGACAAACGAAGAAGAAAGGAAGCGAGGAATCTGCGCGGCCCTCACGAAGAGGCGCGCGAATGCGCTCCTTCAAGAGGCGCGGCGATTCTTTGCGTCCTTTCTCGATCCCATTATCTCATGGAATCCGCAAAAAACGAGTTTTAACAAAGGGTTTTAGAAATCGATTTTAACGGTATTTTCGACGTAAACCTTACAATTGATGATAATACAATAATTAAAATACAATAAATAAATAAGGATTATACACCCTCAGACTTACATGTTGACGGAACGAGAAGGACTAAGATATCGATTAGTGATGCTCGACGCGAATGCAAAGAGAGTGCCCTCGTAAGAGGAAAACGATTGATTAATTAAGTTGATTAAGTGTAGTTGGTCAAATTGGTCGGTCATGCAACGGAGAGGCTGGTACCCGGAAGGATCCGAGCTTACGTGGTCGGAAGTCCAAGCACGTAGGCGCCAATTAGTAAGAACGAAGTCTAGAATGCAAAGGGAGAAGAGAAGGGCGGACACTCGCGTCAGAAATATGAGGAACGAAAGCTCCTATTTATACTAATCACGCGACGGAATTATGGTAAGACTAGGATACGGAAGGAAAGATCCGGAAATAACCGACTTAGGTTAAACGCGGAAACTTGGACAATAAGAAAGCCCTGGGAAAAGGCGCAGCAGAGCTGCGTCCCTTGGAAGAGGCGCAGCACTTGCTGCGTCCTTTCCCGGGTAGGTTCCTCTGCGCGTAGAAAACGCGTTTGACAGCCTGTCGTATTTTAGGCATAACTTTCTCTACAAGACTCGGATTAAGGTGATTTCGGTGGCGTTGGAAAGCTAAAAGAAAGATCTAGAACTTTCTATGAAATAGGCCTGACCCAAAAAACTCGTTATGACCTCGTAAAACGGGCCTAAAGCTCGGATTGTCGTTTTAGCTAAATGAAATGCACATTTTGTAATGTAAACTTTAAGTTTAGCCTAATGAAGTGACATGAGACTCAAAATGAGATATAATCATGACATTTTGTGACATCCTAACCTTAGGTAGACAAGCTCATTGCTTTGACTCGGGATTTGACGGTTTTTAGGAAATGAAGACGGTTTTTGACCCGGACTCCAAATGTAATCTAATTACTGCCAAAACGACCGTAATGACACCTAGATGACAACCATGAGGTAGACATTAGTGTTTGAGCAATCACTTGACGATAAACTTATGAACTGTCACAAATCGTTCCGCGTACCAAACATGCGGCCCAATCATCACCGGGTGGTTTGCGGGAGGTGCAGAAACGAGGTGTCTCTGAGCCCCACTTTGACCGAGGCTTGGACAAGGCGAAAGTCAAAGTATAGCCATCAGGTCAATCGAAGATTACAACCTGACGACTATGGCGACGCGAGGCGGCTCAAGGGGTCTGAGCCAAGGACCTGTCGTCGGGAACATTTTAGAGTCTGTCGACTATCGGGGAGGGTCGTTTAAAGTCCATTAGACTACGTAAGAAGGCTCGCCAGCCATAAGGAGGGACCATACCTGAGACTTCTTCCTCGAGATGCTTCCGGGGTTGCGTAGGAGCTAAGGTTAAGCGTAGGAGCTAAGGGTAAGACCTAAAAGATATATAAGGATTGTGCTAGGGTGTGGGGCCCTAAAGGAAAGCATCGTCGGGAAGGAGGTCAAATATAAGTCCAACTTAAGGGGTAATCAAGGTTTGAGTGTAGGAACTCTAAGGAAAAGTGATCCTAAAGGAATATGATCCTAAGGGGTATAAGTATATGAACTTTAGGGATTTTGGGAACTTAAAATAAGCTAGGTGTGTGAACCTGGGTATATGAAACTAAAAGGACGGCTGGTATGAGAACTTAAAGGCTTGTGAACCTAAGAGGATTTGGGATCCTAGGGTTAAGTTTAGGAACTACTGGTTTACTAATTCTTGTTTTAAACGCGTGCGTTTAAGCTTTCTGAGGCATGGGAACTCCAAAAGGATTTATTGGTTTATGAACCTAAGGACGTTGGTGTGGGAGCTTAAAGGCTTATGAACCTAAGAGGAATGGGGATCCTAGGGAGCTTAAAGGTTTATGAACCTAAGAGGATTTGGGATCTAAGAATCTAGGGGTAAGAATCCTAACTTTGGGTTTACGAACCTAAGGAAGGAGGCTCTGGTTTGGGAACTTCTGGAGAACGACACCTTTGCCGAACTCCGTGAGGAAACAATAATATCGAGGGTAGCAGGACGTCGGTAGAAACTGCTGGGGAATCTGCTTGCGTCGGTCTCAAGCGAACTCTGGCAAAAACTTGAGGTTGAATCTGCTTGCGTCGGTCTCAAGCGAACTCTTGTTGGGGAATATATTGACGATTAGGAACATCTTGATCGCCATGGAAGAAATCTTGAGTGAGAAATACTGCAAAATACTGCTGCGCTGGGGAGAATGAAGACTTGGGTGAACCCCCCAGTCGGAGCGAGCACTGCTTCTGATACTTACCTGCATGGATATTAGCCACACAAGAATGCAATCTAATATGTAAATAGAACATAAACACATATGCACGTAAGCAATTATCACATGGACCTCGAATGAGGAAACACATAGGCTTTGCAAAAGTTGTTTCTTTATAAAAATCGTTTAAAACTTGTTCAAAGAAGTTTGTCGTTTGTAATGCGTTATGCATATTCAATGGGCTTTAGACACGTGACTGACGCGGCGTAGACCTTATGCGGACGTGAAAATATAGACTTAGGTTGGACTGACGCGACACTAACTTAGGTTTGACGTGACGCAGGGATAACTTTGACAGACTTTGCTTAAGTGTGCGCAACCCCTAGCCAAGTGTGGGTGACAATGCGTATCAGTTCCAAAGGTATGAGAATTGCAAGAATGATGAAGGTATATAAAGGCAAGGCATGAGCCATGGATCAGCTGTCTACTAGGGCTTCTCTCACCACCGTTTGCTGTAAAAGAGACCCCTCTTGAGGCACGATGACTTGGAGAATTGATCTAAGACCCTGCCATCGTCCGGACCGAGTACTAGCTAGACTTAGAGGAATAAAGGAAGGGTGGCATCTCGGAAGAGAAGCCCCCAGGATGAGAAGATGACTCTGGACTTTGGTAAAAAAGAGGCTGGGCGACAATAAGGAGCCCCCAGTATAGAGGTGTTGGTTGTGGAAGGGATGTTAATTGAGGTTGGATGGTTGAAAATTGGGGTTGAAAGTTGATGGTTGAGGTGGTTGATAATTGAGATTTGAAAGTTGGAAGTGGGGATGGTTGTGTCCTTGAGGACTGCCTACGTATTCACGTGAAGTGAAATCAAACCAGATCGTAGTTCAAGTGTGTGCCTAAGCTATGTTGTTAGGGCCTTAAAGTGCAGGGGTCACAAGGGTAATATTCCTTTGGTGACTCGAAGAACTGATTTGAGACAACTCCCTCTGATCATAGACCAAAGAGGTATGATTAAGTTTGTAAAAAATTTCCTTGTCATGTGAGCACACTTAGAAGTGGACCCTAAGGATGATATGGGTATGTCTCGTCCTGGGTAGCAAAGTATTTGAAGACTCCGTGTATGGGTCAAGGTGAAACTGGATAGGATATTTGGAATGTGGAGCTTGGTAATAAGAGGCTTTGATGAACAAATCTCTGGAGCTTGATTTTGTGGAGTTAAGGCTTTGTGGGGTTATGGCTTGTAATGTGGTTTGGAAATGGAGTCTCTTGGCTTGATGTAGCCTGAGCACATAAAGGTAGGTTAAAATGACGTGGGATCAAGTTTCCATGTCTTGGCCCTAAAGGATGGGTATATTTGACGAGCTTGAGAGGATTCTCAAAATTCCTAACTATCTCCCTGTAACGGTCTCGAGAAGGACTTAGGGTGTGTAATGTGTGAAAGGCTAAGTGAGGGTGCTAAATGACCATCTTGATTGGTGTCTTGATTCCATATAGACTTCAGCAGTATTCCGTATAATATTGTTCTTGATTCAGACTCAGATTCTTGGTCCGGAATATATCTCGGATTTTTGCTCAGATTCTTGATTCAGGTTTTTGAGGATGACTTTAACTTTGGGTATTGACTTGCTTGATTGAGCCTTATTCTTATTTTGACTCTTTTGCCTTGGATTATGGTCATAATTGTGGCCTTGGATATTGAGCTTGGTTTCTCTTGATTGAGCCTTTTGTCTTTGATCATGGCTCGTATCGTCTTGGATTTGATCGTTACCATGGATTTGGGTCAGACTAGCACCTTTGGGTGTGAAATGGGTTGGTCTTTAGTAACACGGGTTATTTATTGTGGGGAATGGGCTTGCCTTCCGTCATAGATTGCTAACAAGGGTGATGGTCTGGATTCGTCCTAAAATCTCTTGAGATAGGCTCGTCCTAGACTAGGGTTATATTGTGGTTTCTATTGCCAGACATGGAATAGGTAAGAAAAGAACACGGAGTTTCAGGTCCTCTACAACTTGGAATGGAACATCATTTAAGTGTACTCACATCGACTGTCATGTGTTATTGCTTGTTTTAAAGTGTCTCAAACCAATTCTTGTTGTCACAGGAAAAGGTAAAGGAAGAGATATGATAGAATATGTGGAGTGAAAATTGTATTTTTATTGAAGTGAATAATGAATATTTTTAACATAGACTCGAGAAGACATGTGACTCATGGGACAGCCCCCAGGTTGTCACTAGAAATGGAAATGGACACGAAGAAAGATACTAGAACAAATATGAGATAGAAAGCCTAAGACTCGGACTCGGACCCGGACTTTGACGCGATCCTAGATCTAGACTTGTAATCATCGGCCCACGCTTAAACGTTTACTCTTCCAGCAACTGGCTTCGGCACCTGGCTTTGAGCATTCACCCATTTGAGCACCCCGTCCTCATTATTGGGAACACTGGAAGGATAATAGTCAAGAAGAGTTTCTTGATAAGTGGTATATCCATGAGGATTGCCTAAGCTACGTTGTGGGTCAAAGGTTGAGAAGGGCAACTTCCCACTTTCAAACATATCCTGAATGACATGTTTTAATTTGTAACATTTCTCTGTATCATGCCCTTTGCCTCTATGGTATTTGCAGTAGGCATTCTCATCCCAGAACTTGGACTTCCTTTCGGGTTCGGGAGTAGGTCCTATAGGCTTTAACATTCGTCGCTCCATGAGTCTCTGAAGGGCATCGGTGTATGTAATACCAATGTTGGTAAATTTCCTAGGAGGTGTGCCCTTATTTTCGGAAGCCTTTGTAAATGACCTTGGAGGGTTGTTAGGTTTCTTTGACGAAGGATCCATGAGGATGCTTTTATTGATTTTGATTCCCAGATGAGGAGAACTAAGAATAGATTGTCCACTTGTTGCTTTCTCCTTAGGACTGTCAAGTTGAGGGTTTGTCTGGACACTTTTCATTTTGAGAGGTTGGGCCTCAAGCTTCTTACCCATTTCGGCGAACTGGTTTTCTATATTGGAAAGCCGAGAGTTTAGACTATCAATAGCTCCCTCTATTTTGGAGAATTTATTGTTGAAGGCAATGGAAAGCATGAGCATTCCATTTTGGATATCTTCATCTTCGAGGACATTGATTTCTTTATCATCATGATGATTGAGGAGATGAGAACAGTCCAGGAACGATTCTTCGTCATGTTTAATGATACTAGACCCAAGAGGGTCGATTTTCCTGGATTTCTTGGCGGAAGGTGGTTCTGGAAGCATGCCCCCTTCGATCATATCTTGGATGGTGTGTTTCAAGAGAAAACACTCTTCAATATCATGATCTCTACCTTGGTGATATAAGCGTGTTTGTTGCCCTTCCGTAGGTTCACCTGTTTCTCTAATGGTGGATCCGGAGTCGGTCCTATTGGATGTAGCTTACCTTGGGCAGAAAGTCTCTTCAAAGCATCGGCATAAGACATGCCTAAATCGGTAAGCACCCTTTGATGCCTCCCAGGTTTCCTTTCAGCTGTTTTTGGCTTTCTAGGACGATGGTTATTGCAAGAGGTAAGCTTTGGACGACCTAGACTAGAGGTTTCTCTAGTTGGGATGTTCTTTTCCACCATTCCATTTTCAAGGGTGAGGACGCGAATGCTCAAATTTTCCACTGTAGCTTGAACTCGTAGGACCATGGCATAAACATCTTGGAGAGACACGGTGATTGTGGCTTGATCTGCTTCGTGACCTTGATGATTGACGGAACTTGTTGGATTCCTACTCGACAGAAATGAGGCGCATTACAACTCGATTTGACATGGGACCACGCATACTAAGGCAACCAACAAAGAAATGGATAAGATGACAAATCTAGACTTGACTTGTGAATTCGTGAAATGTCGTGAGCGACTTCTCGTGTTTGGATTCACGGTGTTTGACCTTGACCTTAGACTCGAGTGTTGACTTTGACAGAGTGACGTTTATGTGGTTGACCTTATTGACGGGATTGATGACACAAGTTGATTTTGGACTCGAGGTTTGCTTATAGGTGTTAAGAAGACTGTTGTAATTTAGACTCAAATATGAGGCCCACTGAGACTCGTGTGTTGAGCCTCAAAACGTGTGACTCGATGTGTCGAAAATGCTTAGATCCTAACTGAATTGGGGTAGGGAGACCAATAATGGCGGCGTGACGCCTTAAGACTTTACTTGAATTTGAAAAGACCCAAAATGTAAAGGAAGACGGGTTTATGACTCGACAGAGTTCCGACTAGGACATAGTCGGTTTGAACTTTGACTCTAACTTAGCCCAATTGAATTTACATATTCGCATTTACATGGACTGAAAATATTTTGATTAAAACCTTTTTTTCTTTTTTCTTTTTTTGGGTTTTTTTTTTTCGTTTTTTTTTTTTTTTTTTTTTTTAAAACGTTTTTTTTTTTTTTTGGTTTTTTGAAATGGGTTTGAGGCCCGAAATTTGACTTGATAAACGGACAGAATTTTGACTGGGTTTTGCGCTATTTTGAAAATATTTACATTTTAAAAGGGATTTTTGATTTTACAAGATTCGTCATGGTTTTGTTTAGAAAATGGTGATCACATAAGGTTTACATATTTATACAAGCATTATAACAGGATGTTGAGTGCATTTAAAAGGGTTTTGGTTTAAAGGGTGGGTTGCCATACCGAACCATCAAACCCGAAGTCTGTGGAGAGGCTCGTGCCAAACAAGAGTAAGGCCGATTCCTAGTCCATTTCCTCAAGTAGTGAAGGCCCTTGATACAAACAAGAGTAAGCATCATGGTATGGATGACGTCAATCGCTATCCATCCTTAGGCCCAAATAAGAATTAGGACCGTTTAGACGGGACGATTGGTCGAATGGGTTGGGTTGGGCCTAGGAAGGCCGAATTAAACGGTCTAGGAAGACCGAGTTATGAAAACCGACAATTGTCTTGTACAAACTATTCCCTAACCTTGTTCAAGTTTCACCCTTGGCTACACGTAAGTGTATTATCCCCAGCAGATCGCCAAACTGTGGACAGCGGGCCGCCCACGGGGGCGCTTGGTGAGAAACGAAACAAGCGTTTGCATTTTGTAAGGAGTCGCCACCAATTTTTATGGGAAATTGGAACCGTTCGAATACCTCGTGTCATGTCAAGACACAAAGTGGTGACATGAACACTAAGCAATCGTTACCCTTAGCATTCTATGTCTAGAATGACTCTCGTGGATGCCAATGAACACGGGTGCTCACGGAGATCTGGAGTAAGGGGTGAGGGTACGTATTAGGAAGCTCTTTTGATCGAACACCTAATCCCGCCCGCCTCGATAGCGGCCTCTACTAATGATTAGGGAAGTTATTCGTACTCGATATATCGTCGGCTATAATGCATGCAATGCAACATCCAAGTTTTAATCCTAGCATGTGAGAATTAATACTAAGTCGGTTGACACGTAATTAGCATACAATTGGGTCGAAGTAGGATTTAATGTTGATTTACATGTAAAAGCATACAAGCAATAAAAGAAATACAATAATGAAAATTACAATAATGGAAATTACAATAATTACAATGGAATAGGCGATTTATGTCGAAAATACCTTTAAAACGGATGATTTGAGAAAAGAATAAAAGAAAGAATTAACGAACAGGAATTAGCGATATTACGGATAATAGTTAGTTAATACGTAAACTAATTAAACTATGTCAAGGCAACAACGGAGTTCAGAGACAGAGAAATCATCCTGGAACAGGCGCAGCAGGAACTGCGCCCTTTGGAAGAGGCGCGGCAATTCTTTGCGTCTGTTCCAAGGTGAGTTCTGGGCTAGTGAAGCGAATCGCAAATCGTTAATTTGAATTGGTGATTTTAATGATCGATTAACATATTTACTCGGATAAAAGTGATTAACACGTTATTTAACATATGAATAAGTCATAAAAACAGTAGAACATGAACGAGACGCAAACGGATTAATTACACGATGAATGATTAATTAGTGACATCGGTGAATGAAACAAGCTAAACATGATGAATTAATGACAAATTAATGACAAACATGTGAATGAACATGAAAACTATATCAAAGACGAATTCGAAACCCAATATGAACAAATTGAATCCCTACAACCCTAATTGAACTTAATGACGAAAACCCGCAAATATTGGATTATTAGGGATTTAGGTCGGATTTATGACAAATTAAACATGAACATGATGATGATTATAATACATGTGGAATTATTATGATACTACGATGAAGAATTAACAGACGAAACAAGCAAAAGAAAGATTTGAATACGAATTACAGAGGACAAACGAAGAAGAAAGGAAGCAGGAACTGCGGCAGCCTCACGAAGAGGCGCAGCGAGAATGCGCTCCTTCAAGAGGCGCAGCGATTCTTTGCGTCCTTTCTCGATCATATCTCATCGGAAATCCGCAAAAACAGGTTTTAACAAAGGGTTTTAGAAATCGATTTTAACGGTATTTTCGACGTAAACCTTACAATTGATGATAATACAATAATTAAAATACAATAAATAAATAAGGATTATACACCCTCAGACTTACATGTTGACGGAACGAGAAGGACTAAGATATCGATTAGTGATGCTCGACGCGAATGCAAAGAGAGTGCCCTCGTAAGAGGAAAACGATTGATTAATTAAGTTGATTAAGTGTAGTTGGTCAAATTGGTCGGTCATGCAACGGAGAGGCTGGTACCCGGAAGGATCCGAGCTTACGTGGTCGGAAGTCCAAGCACGTAGGCGCCAATTAGTAAGAACGAAGTCTAGAATGCAAAGGGAGAAGAGAAGGGCGGACACTCGCGTCAGAAATATGAGGAACGAAAGCTCCTATTTATACTAATCACGCGACGGAATTATGGTAAGACTAGGATACGGAAGGAAAGATCCGGAAATAACCGACTTAGGTTAAACGCGGAAACTTGGACAAAAAGAAAGCCCTGGGAAAAGGCGCAGTAGAGCTGCGTCCCTTGGAAGAGGCGCAGCACTTGCTGCGTCCTTTCCCGGGTAGGTTCCTCTGCGCGTAGAAAACGCGTTTGACAGCCTGTCGTATTTTAGGCATAACTTTCTCTACAAGACTCGGATTAAGGTGATTTTGGTGGCGTTGGAAAGCTAAAAGAAAGATCTAGAACTTTCTATGAAATAGGCCTGACCCAAAAAACTCGTTATGACCTCGTAAAACGGGCCTAAAGCTCGGATTGTCGTTTTAGCTAAATGAAATGCACATTTTGTAATGTAAACTTTAAGTTTAGCCTAATGAAGTGACATGAGACTCAAAATGAGATATAATCATGACATTTTGTGACATCCTAACCTTAGGTAGACAAGCCCATTGCTTTGACTCGGGATTTGACGGTTTTTAGGAAATGAAGACGGTTTTTGACCCGGACTCCAAATATAATCTAATTACTGCCAAAACGACCGTAATGACACCTAGATGACAACCATGAGGTAGACATTAGTGTTTGAGCAATCACTTGACGATAAACTTATGAACTGTCACAAATCGTTCCGCGTACCAAACATGCGGCCCAATCATCACCGGGTGGTTTGCGGGAGGTGCAGAAACGAGGTGTCTACACAACCCCTCTCTAGGTAATTGGAAACTCCCACATCTTACTTCCTTGAAAATTACCAATTTACCCCTAAAAAAAGAGAAAGTTTCAAAGCTTTGCATAAACGTGATGGAAACCGCGGGCGAGCACACAGGAAGGCTTGCCAATTGTTTTAAACATGAGTCCGAGTCTGCTGACAGAAGAATGCAAGTTACTTCAAAAGTAATGAAGATTGAAGGGTTAACACGTGTTGAAGTTATTTTGACTTCAAAAAAAATTGCTACAGATCCCCTTGACGTTGATTTTTTTTTTCAGCCTTCCGGATGATTATAGAAGTGCATATGTGCATGGCTTGTTGATTCCGGAGCGGTCTAATTAGTTCTAACTTGTTTGGAGGCACTTCTAGCGGGCGAATTAGTTGAATTATGATAATTGTCATTTGAATAATGTTCAAGTTCGAAATTGGACTTAAGTTGTAGCTTATGATCGCATATGCGGTGTAGCTAGATAATTTGTTTTTCTATTTTTTTTTCGACAATGAAACTTTAGATGAATTGGAGTTAATGTTAATTTTGGTGTGAAATTGTCGTTACTTTGATTTAATCCTTAAGTAGAGTTAAAATGTTATATTATAAGTTGAACAAATAAGGTGTTAGTAATATCATGGAGGGGCATATTGGTAAAAAAAATTAAATTCAGGTGAATTGAAATGGTTCAACCAAACACTATATGAGAGCTTAATTCCTAGGAAAAACAAACTCCCACAAGGCAACCAAACACGTTTTTTACATTTCATGGGAATTACATATGGGAGTTGAATTCTAGTGAATTGCATATTAACACATGAGTTCTATTCCCGCATGAACCAAACGAGCACTTACAATTTATGCATAGAAATAAAGAGTAAATAGAATATTGAGGGATAATATTATTAAATGAGTTTGTGAAAGGAAATTGAAAGAAAGAAAAAAATGAAGAGAATCCTAATTATTGAAAGTTAGTGTACTTATTGAGTAGTGGACGACTTTAGTTATATTGGGAGGGGGGCGCCCTTACTGATTTTTCATATTTCAGTGTAAAATTATCAGCCAATCCCATTTGAATCAATGATTGAATATTAAATATTCACCTACAAATTTAATAGGATAAACCTGATCCTTGGTTCACTCACTCCAAAATCCGCCACTAGTACTAAGCACCTATTCAAAATCTCACTTTAAACGGGATTTATCCGTCTAAAGTTGTAGACAGGTAAAATATGTGACCATTTACATAATAAGACAAATAACAAGTGGGTGGGATTACTTTTCATGCAAAAATGAGATTATTTGACCCGTCTACATCTTTAGACGGATATACCCGTCTACAATGAGACTAATTGAAGTAACAATACCTACTAAGCTCATTCTCAAGGCTATCGAGTTACCTTTAAAGTTATCTTAGTTATAGTTGTGGGCTAGCTTAACTAATAAAGTGTCAATGATTACTGGCAAGTTTCGTGTGATTTATCTCGCACTTGTTGGCTTGTTTAACTGGTAAAATCATGAGAATTAATACTTCTGATTTAGAGTTTAATCTCGTGGACATCTGATCTCACAGTATAAGACCGTCTTATCGTTCCAAAAATTTGTAATACTTCCTCCGTCCCGGTCATTTGTTATTTATTTCCATTTTGAGATGTATCAGTGAATTGTTATCTATTTCTACTTTTGGTAAGTTTTATGTGTAAAAGGTAATGTGCAAGTGGATGAAATAATAATATTATATTGCTTTGTTAGATATCCACTTGCGTTTCATTGGTCTTTGTGCTAAATACAATAAATAACAAATGATCGGGACGAAGGAGTATCTATTATTGGAGCAATGAATAGGGTCAACAATCAAAGTAACACAAAAGTTTGACATTATCCTCATTTGATAGGAGCTAATTAATGTACCAATTATTATATCAAATATTGTAATAATAATACTGTAGTTTACAAATTGCATCTTTCACTTCAAAATTTGAAACAGTTGTTAATGTGTCTCCTCACAATAATCTGTGTGTGTTTGTCAGGGTTGATGGGTCCTTGATTTTAGCGAAGGAAGTCAGGAATATTATTCATTTTAGACGAGAATCTTCAAAGTTTTTAGCACTTTTTTTGTACTGTATGATGTCATGTAGCCGTTGCACCACAAAAATCTGTTACTAGAACATGGTACCTCGATCACCTTTTGCTTTTCATTTACTCATCTTGCATGAATGATAAAAGTGTTTTGCTACGTGAAATAGTTGATATAATAATTTTTTACAACTATTTTGTTCTTTGCATTTGCATGTATGGTTAGTTTCTCAATCAATTAATTAGCTTCATTTCTTTTAGAGATGGAGGTGAGTACGTGAGCGGTTTGATTGGCATGGCTCAGTCATGGCCCATTTTAGTATGATAGGGGAATGACACAACCCGGCACGCTATGGGCAACGTCTTTTCAATAGAATGTTCCTATATTTTGTAAGGAAAGATCAAGATTATGTGTTTTTAATAGACGTGAGATAAAGTAGTAGGGTTTTTCTAAAATGTGTCCAATAAACAGATGTTTTTTTTTTTTTTTTGTAGAGGATAAACAGATGTTAAGATGCTAATAAAGGAAAGATTTACATCAATAATTCAATAAGTATGGTAATAATGAGTTTGTATTTCAATTTCTCATATGATATATTTGGCACATTTTAGAAAAACCTTAGGTAATATTAGCTACACTTTTTGTGATAAAAAAGAAAAGAGAATATTATCATAGTGAACACAGACGGAACATTTAACATTATAGTGAATACTCTATAAGGGAGTGTAAAAGAGAATTCTTCTTTAAGTCTCGTGATTATTATCCCCGTATTAGGAGAGGAAATTGGAAATCGATAAACAAACCACGTCACTTGAAGGGAAATCGAAATTAAAAAGAAGGGATAGCTGAATAGTGAATAGTTCACATTTAGAAAAAAAAAAAAAAAAAAAAAAAAGATTGCGAAACGTTACAAACAAGTTTTAGTTTTGCTGATAAAGATAAAATCTCGCTTAAGTTGTGAATAGTTTGTCGTTCTTAATTTCAATGACGGATTGACGGGACTCAACTAAAAAATGGTAGGACAAACATCAGACGAAGTAGACATAAACTTGGTACAATACATAACTGCATGTGGTAACTCATATGCATGCTGCTCTGATCCGTTTAAATCGTACACACCTGAATTAGTACCTCGTGCCTTCCTCTAACTTCAAGAAGAATGGTGAATATAAATTTACTGTTATTACGTCACCATCCCTTAATTTATTAATTTAATTAATAACGGATATAATTTTGGGTTAATCAATGTATTAGTACAAAACACAAATCTAATCGTTACAATCAATATTGGTTACTCCCTCCATTCAACTCCACTTTACATGTATTCCATTTTCGTCCATTCAACTCCACTTTACAGGTTTCCTTATTTGGCTAAAAAAATGACAATTTTATCCTTATTGAAAATCTTTATTTACAAAAAATGCCACCAATACCCCGCACTAACCCACCATAAAACCCCACCTTTATGTTTTTTTAATATTTTTAACCTCTTCTCTTTCTTTCCCCATGTACTTTTAATACTTTTTTTAATCCGCTCCTTAATATCCGTGTAAAAACCAAAGTTGCAAAGTGGAGTTGAATGGAGGGAGTATTAATTAAATCATGGATTATATATACTCCCTCCATTCAACTCCACACTACCATTATCTATTTTGTACACTATTCATAGTTAAACATTCAATTTCAATTTTCTCTCAATACATAAGTGAAAATATATTCATGTGGGATCTTGTTTTATTCGTCTTTCTGAAAGACATTAAAAATATCTAACTTTTATATTTTTCGCAAATACGTAGCTAACGATATTTAGCGCGTAAAAGACGCGTTGGCAAACGTGAAAAAAAAAAGTGGTAGTGTGGAGTTGAATGGAGGGAGTATATAGTTTATTATGTACGTACGTAACGGATATATACGTAAAAGTACGAGTAATAAACTATTAATTCACGTCATAGTGAACGTAAATGGCTGACTTTATTATATTCGCAGATCCCTAGCAATGGCTCCCCCAACATAACGTATTTTTATACTTATGGCAACTTAAATTTGAATTAAGCTTGTGTTATGGAGCACATTCAATATATAGTCAATTAAAATCAAAGATGTTTTAATTTATTGATTAAAATGGATGTATATATAGTGGATATTAACCCCTAGATCCGATTCTCCACCCCATTATATTGTAACGTCCTTGTTGCTCATTTAATATAAAAAAATAGTCTATTAAAGAGTAAACTCTATTTATTTTTAAATTTACATAATATTATATACGGTGTATTTTGGTGGCCTCTAATGGCACAATAATGCTCAAATATCGAATATTTCAAACCTCTTGTTAAGCGTACAAAGTCTTATTGCCATTTTTTGTTATTATTTTTTCGGGTCATATATTCTATTTTTTTTTTTTTCCAAAAATTCAGATATTCCTATTATTGTCTATACCCTCGCATCATAGTGCTTAAAATCAAGGCAACAAACTCTGTAATTTAATTTCCGTATTTCTCATGTAGTAACAACATATTTGAGACCATTATCGACAACAGAACTCGTACAAACATTTGCAAATAATATAGACTTGGACTTGACGAAACAACCTACAAATTATAGACATTGTAATTTTGTATCACATACCACAAGGATTAAGGAAGTTGAATTGTTTAACAAATAAACCAAGAATCTAGTTTTTTTTTTTTTTGGGTGTAAAAGGAGTTACATTGATTTTGATGCTGATGGGATTTAAAATCATGTTATGATTATTCCCGCTTATGTCTTTACCGACTAATTTAATTGACATTTGCACCAATAAAGTCAGATAGCACATTGGAGTACAACATTTACATGACCATGCATAACTTTTGATTTAGGACGTAGATTGACAATGATATAAAGCAAAGTGTGAACTTTTTTGTAAAATTTGTTAATTAAGTTAAAAGAGTATTTAGGGGGAAGAGCTAATGTCCGTGCTTTTACTAGAAATTTTCGCCAACAATATGTGACAAATTTGCTTTTCCAAGAAGATTTTTGTACGTGTTTCATTTTTTCCTATGAATCCTCCTACATTCTTATTTTTTTCTACCGTAGTAAAACATGAATTTTACGTTACCTATAACAATTGATATTTTTGAAGATTATAATGCACTCTTGTTGCATAACAATTCCAATAAGCATAAGCTAAATTGCACTTAGGTTTCATGTTTTTGGAAGGCTAACTTCAACTTGTGTGATAACTAGAGGTAACAATAGGGTCATATCGGTTCGGGTTATATGGGGTTAGTGATGGGTTTTCGGGTCGGTTAAGTTCATGTCGATCATCTTCAGGTTGGGTCATCAACATGTGGCACGTCGGGTCGGGTCATTAGCGGGTCGGTATTGGGTTCAGGTTATCCACATATATATTTTATCTTATGTATTTAGTTTTAGATGGTAATTTTATGTTTAAACAAAGGGTATGTGTATTAATTGTAGTTTTAAGTGAAAATAATTACGACAAATTTCAATTTAGTCTTATTTGAACCATTATTAAATTAGTTCATTATCAGGTTGACAAAATATCGGGTCACGGGTCGGGACGGTTCAGGTCAGGTTCGGTTGGACAAAATAAAGCTGATATCGGTTATCATGTCGGGTCAGATCGGTTTCGGTTCACCCAATTTTCAGGTTGTATCGGGTCGGGGTTCAGGTGGGTTTGGTCAGTTTGGTCGGGTCGGGTCAGCGAGCCGAGCTCGATTTTGCCCTTGCTCGGCTTGTGCTCAAGAACCAAAACTCGATCTCGAGCTTACCCGAACTTGTAAAAAATGTGCTCGTTATCAAGCTTGTGAGCTTTAATTAACGCGAGCTCGAGCTCAAATCGATCCTATATATAATGGTTAATTTTTTTTGATTTTTTTTCTTCCGATATTTTCAATAACAAGGCTCGAAGGTTAAATGTAAAATATTTGGCAAATCGGTAAGACATTTGATATATGTGATACAAAGATATAATCATGATAAAATATTTTTATAAAATATGAGTAATATCTTGGATAATCACACAAGTTCGAGCCACTCACGAGCTTTTCGAGCCGAGCCAGCGTTAGCTTAGCTTGACTCGCTAAGCTCTTGAGCCGATCTCGCACGAGCCAAGCTTTGACCAAGTCAATCTCAAATTACTTGCGAACTGTCTCATCTCATTAACACCCTAGATCAGCCTTTGCCAACTCTAATGAGACCATTATTCACCAATAGGTAACAAAATTAATTAAAGGTGATGTTAAGTATTTTAATGTAAAGGAAAATTCTTAGAAAGAGAAATTTTTCTTTTCTTTGGTGTTCCTAAGAGCATCCCTTATTGATAATTCAGTTTTTTTCAAGATACTAAAGACAACTTAATAAATAGATTCCTCTTAAGTTTATACGTTTATTTCATTCCCTAAAAAGTAGACATGACAAAATTAACTTGACCCGAATAACCCGATCGACACCCAATCCAACACCTGTAGTGAGACCCGAGCTTGATGTGAGATCCAAATTGACCCGATCAATATGACCCTTGATTCGAATGTTTATTGTTGCTGTCATATATATCATTTTCCCTAAAGAACTTTATAATAACAGACGCAAAAATAATTAAGCCCGAGCCAATCTAATCAGAATTTTTGCAAACTCGAAAATAACTTGACCCAGTTGACATGTAATCATGTTTCTCATATTTACCCAAAAGCTAAGTGAAAATAACGATATGAGGTTGTGGTCAAATTGTCATATCCAGAT
This sequence comes from Silene latifolia, assembly GCF_048544455.1. Classification (NCBI taxonomy): domain Eukaryota; kingdom Viridiplantae; phylum Streptophyta; class Magnoliopsida; order Caryophyllales; family Caryophyllaceae; genus Silene; species Silene latifolia. Next base: position 7,359,126 of record NC_133530.1, on the reverse strand, counting down.
TTATATCCTTAGTTTTGCAAGAGAAATTATTTTGGGGTTTTTATTTATGATATACCCCGTGTATTCGAATTCTATGATATACTCACGGATTTTTTTTTGAGGGAATATCCATGGATTTTCAGAAACACACAAGATACTCCTAAACTCTATAAGATGCTCCAGAAATACCCTAAATGCCTAAACTTTACAATTTTAAATATTATATTTGGTCGGTTTTTGTTGATTACTCATCTGAAATAAGTCGAGCCATCAACATAATCATCATTTACTCATCAATATACATTTTTATGTGACAATCTTTAATCCTTAAAAAACACAAATTTGGATACTTTGGGTATTTAAGAAAATAATCTAGAAACTCAGGGGTATATTAGATATTTCTTAAAAACTAAGAGTATATATTAGAATTGGCAAAAATATAGGATACACCTAAAAAATCCCAAATTTTCTCTTTTGGCTATTAGAATGATTTTTGATATGTATCTTTTATAAGTGTCTTGGCATTTTTACAATGCATGTTTCAAACAAAACTACAAGAACTATTGAAATTGATGTGTCTAAATTCAAATCTTTTGACAAATTGAATCAAAGATGACTAGATTTAAGATACTTCAAAACAAAAATACAAGCACAAATTCGAGGCAAGCTATTGATGCATTAAAATGCCTAAGAAAAAAATCCTAGACCATAGCTATAGCACTAGAGATTTCCTTATACTCTGTCCCAATTATAATCAAGCTAGATCATAGTGTGGTCCATTTTAACTATCTTAATCACTTAAATATTCAAAGGACAAAAATAAATTGTCATTCTGATTTTACCCTCCATCTTTTCACATATAGAAACACAACATTTGACCATTTACATTATCAAAATTGAGGTGAAAATGTATAAGTATACTATTTCTTTGAAAGTATTTTTCGATATCATTGCAATCAAACAATTCTATATGTTTTCGATAAAATACATAAACAAACCTAAAAAGAGGAATTAATAAATATAAAGATATAATAGGATAATATAACTTCACCAGATGATATCGAGTATCAACAGAGATCACTCTCACATTATTATTATCTACTCTCTCCATTCAACTCCACTTTACAAATTTGCTTTATCACGTTTGGCAATGTGACTTTTACGCGGTAAATATATAAAATGCCATGTTACCCTCAATAGGTGATATATTAACATAACTATATAAAATTTAGTACTCCGTATTACCTAGTAGACTGACGCGTCATACTCCGTGTTACCTAGTAGACTGACGCGTCAATGATACAATGTCATTTTACCCTCAATAGGTGATATATTGATTCGTTTGTAATGCATGTATGACACTCTTATGAAGTTATAATACATTCTATAACTTATTTACGATATTAATAAACGATGACCAGAAGCACTATAACTAATGTCCTTACACACGATATAATAATTTTATGAAAATACCCATGAGCACGTACATCAAATAATAAGGGTTATTCTAGATTAACAGAGGTCTCGAGTTAAAACTTGAAAATGCAGCAAAAATCATGAAAGACAATTTTAACGCTGAATGATCTTACTCAACTCGAATCCGGAATAAACCATTTGATGTAAAAAAAAAAAAAAAAAAAAAGTTATGAAAATTATTATTCAACAAAAAAGGATAGAAGTGTGTACTTGATACCCATCTCACCTTATTAAATGGAAAATCTTGCTACTTGTCAGCAAACTTATGAAATTATCACCATATTTAATAATTCAATCTCATTCAAATTCCAACCGATACAAAGTAAGTTTGGTCTTTGCTTCAATAAGCACACTTGGGAGTGAGTGCCATTCATATAAAAACAAATTACTCCATTATACGGAGTACAAAGTATTGCTTGACCCAAACTCACTCTCTGTCTACTTCATTTTTATCACATTGTAGAAAAATAAGGCCGTCTCAGAGTATAAAACCGTCTTACCAAATAGTTGTTGCATTTTTAGTCCTTCACCCATATAATTACCTCAATATCCAACCATTTTTGGCTCTCAATTACATAACCAATAGTACTTTTTTTCCCTCATTTTTGTAAGTCACATTTTGAAACTACTACTTCTACTTGTCCTTACAGTCCTTGCACTTATATTTTAAGGACCATACTAAGTAAATCAGAGAGAAAATTGGTGAAATATGGGAAGGGAATGGTACTTTAACTGGGGTAGTAAGTCCTCCTCCAAGAAATCAGGGGCAACAAAAGGTGGTGGTGGCGGTCGAGATGGAATCGATAAAAGGTCTGGTAAGCCGGAAGTGGTGGCGACAGCGGCCGCTGCTGTTGCGGCTTCAGGAGGATGCATGAATGCTGTACTTCATATGTTTGATTTTCATCCCTTCCATTTATGCTTACATCCAAACAATAACTCATATATTCATGATGATCCAATCCCTCTAAAAGGTAATAATACATAGACGTAGTTTTACTCTCTCCGTCCCAGTCATTTCTTTACCTTTGAGTAAAGGTAAACAGATGACTGGGACGAAGGGAGTATTTGGTAGTGCAAATATTATTGTCTGTTTCATTAATGAGGATGATGTTTCATGTTTCGTGTTTCAGGTGTTGAAGCACCAAGGAATAGTTTGGAGTCGATTACAGAAGACGAAAAAGATAATTACTTAAACATTCCGGTAATCATTTCGCATTTGAACGATGATTTAATTTAATTTAATCCATCATATTAATAATGATGGTAACTAACAATGGTTTTATTGAATCAGATGGACATTCAGATAAAAACGAATCGAAGAGACAGAGGGCTGAAGCTGGTCCAAGCGCCACGAGGAAAAGTAGAGGACACCTTATCACAGAGCAGTTGCTCTCCCACAAGTGCAAGGACACCTACACTTGTTGCTAGACTCATGGGCCTTGAAATACTCCCAGAATCAAACAACACTACACCAAGATCATCATCCTCATACTCTCATATCACACCTTCAACACCACCAAGCAGAGCAACAAAAACTCGGCCGAAAAGCAGCTCGTACAACAATGACATCCTGGCTTCCCGGCCTAAAACCCTGAATTCATCATCACCATCTTCATCCTCATCACAAAGGAGACGGTCAACGGATGTGATTGATCAACATCGGTTGTCGCTCCAGATTAACAAGGAGAACAACATTGTTAAGGAAATGGAGTTGTCAAGGCCGTCATGTTCTGCCATTAACACGAAAAGACGAGAAGGAAGAAAGTATGAGGATGAGAATAAGAGTCCTGGGTATTATGCAAGGCAAATTATGAAGCAAGTTAAGGAGACTGTAAGTAGAAGAGTTGGTGCTGATATAACTAACACAATTCAGCAAAGAGAAGTTGTTAGAAGAGATGAACATCTTTTGAGTAAGACTCCATTAAAGTCGAAAAAGTCGAGAAAAGAGGCTTCTTTATTATTATCAACATCACCAAAGTTGATAAAAACTTCAGAAACTAACAATAAAGTTTCAGGAAAACAATCAAATTCTGTTCTTCAAGAAATGGGTGTTATTACCAATATGGATGATAAAGTGCATTTGAAGCCATTACGACGCGAAAATGAGAAATTTGAGATGGATTTCAAGAAGGTTGGTGGTACTGGTACTACTAATAAACTAAGCTCAAAAATTCCTCCAAAGTCATATGATTATCCCATCAAGAACAAGAAAGACGAGCAATTTGTTCGTTCCATAACTCGAGTTCATAGTTCAAACACAGATAAGAAATGTAAGAAGACGCCATTGTCGAGTGACCTTGTTCATGCTTCTGTTCCTTCAATCATCCCTCTCAAGAAGGACTCTTCTTCTCAGGTAACTTTTTTTTAACTGTTCTACATAATATACTCCTAATTAGTAATTACTCTAATTTACCCTCAGAAATTACCATTTTCTATATAATAACTTCGTTTAGTATGCAACATTTCAATGCATTTCTAATTTAGTTACTGTTGTCTCGGTCTCAATCATTTGTTTACTTTTTTATTCTTTATAATGAATATTTTAATTAAAAGTAAACAAATGATTCTGAACCGAGTAAGTATTTTTTACGGTCAAAAGAATCTAAGGGAAAAGTGATTAACAGGAAAAGCTCACCAACATAAGTACCACCATGAACACCACCACACGGTTATTTCGAGGTCCGAGCCAGCAAAGACACCGAAAAGCAAACAAAGAAGCGACAGATATGCCCGCCGTTGAGGACAAGGATAAGACTACCCCTACCAGTACAAGTACATCCTTAGCTGAATGCCAATACATCAGTAAAATACTGAAATGTACTGGAATTGACAGAGATACCCCTGTTTCTTTTACCAGATGGTTTTCACCTTCAAACCCTTTAGACCCAACAATTTACCATACAATAGAAGGTGCACATTACCTTACCACAACAAATCCTAACCGTTCATCGTCCGATGCTAATCTAAGCCTTTTGCTTAACAGAAAGTTAATTTTTCATCTGGTTGATGAGATATTAGCTGATATGGTAAAGCCATACCGTAAATTTAAGCCATTTCATAATCGGTATCATCAACAAAAGCCGGAAAATATTAATGGGTTTCAATTAGTTAAACTATTGTGTACTAAACTACAAAGTTTTCCTAGTAAAGATTGTCAAACTCTCCAAGATATAGATGCACTTGTTGAGAAAGACATGCCAAGATTCGGAGAAGCGAGTGAATTTGTCGCGTTTGAAGACGAAGGAGAAGCCATTGTAGAAGAGATTGAAGGTGATATTATAGACTCATTAGTCCAAGAAATGGCTATGGCTATGTCTTTCTCCATGCAAAGATAATGATAGTTGGTAATGCTAATGTAATTAAATTAGTTAAATAATTAAAAAGTTTGTTTAGTAGTTAGAAGAGTTTGTTGTTAGATTATTGATGTAGGGGTGTGTAAATAGTCAAAAGTGGAGGAAATCAATGATTTGTTGGTTAGTAATTTGTTTGCTTATTGTTTAACATTGTTTGAAGCTATGTAAAAAGGAAGCCTAATCTTTCTTGCTTAAGGCAAAGAACATTCAAATGACTCTTTTTATGTAACCATAATTATTCATGTCTATGTTAGTCTGATACTTCACTTAGCTGTCATGTCGCATATCCGACACCTACTTGTTCTATATCAACACGACACTTCGACACTTCACTTTAGACCAAAAAATTGAAAAATTCGCACAAAATAGCCGTATCCGACACTCAACGCGTGTCAGACACGACACCCATGTCGGAGAGTCAGGCTAACACAGATCCATGTAAGTATATTTATAACTTAATTCGTAACTTAATTCGTAGTTATTGTATAAAACGGTCTTAAACTGTGAGACAGTTTATTTATATAAAAAACACTCATTTATTAATAGCAATAAATGAACGGTTTTCGTACGTAAAAAGGACCGTCTTACATGTAAGACCGTCTTACATGTAAGACCGTCTTATTTTAGAATCTGTGTAACTTCATGTATTAGTAGCATGATTTGAACAACGGTAAAGATGCTTAATTAAATCCTTAATCTTGAAATTAGTGATGGACTACAGAATTGTTTAGAAAAATTTGAGGAAAATTTAGGCAAGTAATTCTGGATTATATGGTCCCTTCTTTGGTTTCTTAACCTCTTTTGGCAAGTTACAACTAGCTAGATGCTAAAAGTATGTATAAATAAGTTGGTTTACTCTGTTTTCCAAGATGTGTGATGTCATATTATGATAGAAATATCAACAAAGAAGTTTAACTAAGCTGAAAACAATTGAGATTTATAAGGTATTATATGCAAAATAAAATTATTCAATCACAAATTCAAAATATGTTCGTTTTAAACAATCATCACACTAATATGCTCCCTCACACGAGTTAATAGTCTCTCAATGTCCAAAGACTTGCTCATACCAGAACTGTATAACTTTTAATTTATACGTTTTCGCTTCAATATCATATAAAAGAATCATCTAATAAATAAAATCTCTCTATCGTTCACATTATACGATCTGATGTCAATGATGCATCTTCTCATGTGAAACCAGTGAAATACACAAACTACTCGCACAAACATGCTTTCTAACTCAAAACCGTTTACATTATCGTCAATTCAATACTACCTGGAATAATCATTTCAACAAAAAGCATACCCAACAAATTGATTCCCCCTCTCATTATAAATAGTTATCAACAAACACTTAAAAAAACCAATAAAATTGGTGATAATTATGTTAACAATCTATAACTTAATCTCCAAACAAGAAGATATGGGAAGAATTATGTAATCTAGTGGCAACACCTGACTCAAGTCCAGCATATGTTGGCTCATGAAATCGTCACGTGACTAAGCTAATCTGGTCTTCAACACAACTTTGAACCTTTGTTCCAAAAGTTACACGTGGGATGTTTTGTAATTTCCCTTTATTTTTAGTTTCTTTTTTTGTAAAAGTGTTGGGTGCATTTAGCTTTGGAGACATTAACTGTAGCTAACCAACAATAACTGTGGTCATTGGCAAGAAAAAGGATAATAAATGCACAAAATCTCATTGGAGATGACACATATCCGTCACTCCGGAGTAACGGATATCATTTCCTCTCATAAATGACCCAAATAGAGAAGAGAGGGAAGCACATGGGGGTGTCCCCACCTTGTCCCCCTATCCGTTTTGTGAGTGGCATTACCCGTCACTTGCTCCGACCCGTCTTCAGCAAGACTAACCGTAACAAATGGCAGCTAGAAAGAGATGATTTCTTTTCTTTTGCGATAATTTTGTATAAAATCGTTTTAAATAAGTGTTATTATAAAATAAAATTCTACTTTTCATCATTACTCCATAATAAGGATGTCAAGGTCTTTATCGGTTTTACAATATTTTATTGTAAATGGTTTAACAGAAAACTTACGTCCTGTTCTTTTGGACTGCATGAACCTGAATTGAACTTAAATGAACTGAACTAAAATGAATTAATGTGAATGAAGTTTAACTAAATTAAAGTAAGCTAAAATGAATAGAGCTTAATAAGTTAAGCTGAACGGACTAAAGTGAATTGAAATTAAACTGAAAAGAACTGAGCTTTATGCGTTTTTTTTTTTTGGTTTAATTTCAGCTCATTTCAGTTTAGTTCAGTTCATCTCTTTACAATTTAATTTTTACTTCAGTTCAGTTAAGCGCGGTTCAGTTTAACTTCTTTTAGTCCAAAAGAATCGAGTCATACTCTCTCTTTTTTTTTTTTGATAATTTGTTGATACGTTATTTTAAGGAAGAAAAAGATAGAATCTTAAAAAAAAGTTAGTCCAACTTTTAATAATTAGTTGAAAAAAAATCCCATTTTACAAAAATAAGCAAACATGACCCAAAAAAAAAAACAACCCAAAGTTGGTGAAATTATGAGGTTGTTTGAACCAAATTACTTTGAGTAGAATACACTCAGTAGAAGATTTATTGACCAAATTATTACCCAAATGCGTGAAAGTAAGTAATTTTTACTAATATATATTCAAATATATGAGAACATAAGTAGAATGTTAAAATGTGTAATTTAAAGGCCAGACAAACATGAATTCACAAACATCAGAAAATTGAATTCCCACAAGTTTTACGGGAGAAAAGAACCATTATTGGTTGATACAGTAGTTTATTATCATGGCTATGTTAAGAAGACTGGAAACACACTCCCTTGTATTGTCATTTTCATAGAATTCAAGTAAACAAATCAAATATTATTACATTCAAATGAAAATGACACTTCCAAAACTGCAAAGATTCCTATCATCGTATGTGTGCCCATATTAATTTTGGCTATTTGGACCATGTTTGGCAATGGATGTAAACAATTTTTCTTTTTTATTGACAAAGATAAACTTTCATTAATAAAACAAAATTACATAAAATATAATTAAATGTAAGATCAAACATATTACTCCGTATCACAACTTGTTTATGTAATGTTAGGGACATAAACAAGTTGTGATGCGGAGTAATATGTTTGATCGTCACATTTAATTAGCAAAATTACAAAGAAAACATTCATTGAATTGGCAAATACATAAATAATTAGATTATTTCTATATTATGTTATTTCAAATTTTCAGTATGATGCTTTCATATTGAAAAGAAAAAAAAAAGTTTTCGCCAATTAGCAATCGACAATCTATTATTCCATCTGTGTTTTTTTATTATTATTATTATTATTATTATAAATCAATTTCACATTTTGACAGTTCTCTCTTTACTATTTCTCAAAATATATGAGTAAATACCACGAAATATATACTCATATGAAAGAGTTTTTCTAAGTTAAAGGCTCGCCTAAAAAAACGAAAAACATTCTTGGGAGTATTTATGACAAAAAAAAAAAAAAATTAGTTAATTTAGATTAATTGGTCAAATTGGCTAGTGGCTCTAAATTTTTGTCTGCCTCTCAATACTTATTTAAGCCGATCTTACACAAGTTTATTGTAAAAGGGATTCTTTTAATAACCACTCTTATCCAGTACACAAAAATCTCATTGAAGACGGCAATATTCGTCACAAGTTTGTGACGGATACCATTTCCTCTCACAAAATACCCATGAGAGGTGAGTGGGGAAGCACATGGAGGGTGCCCCACCTTGTCCCCTCTCCCTTTTTGTGAGAGGTCTTCAGCTTGTGACGGGATTAACCCGTCATAAGCAAGACGCTTTGTACCCAGTATTATGGCTATGTTATGTAGAATTCATTTTACACTATATTTATGTAAAACTATCTTCAACAAGGCTCTAATTTTTTAAAATTCGAACTTAACTAATTCATATCAGTTCACTTTAGTTAGAGCATTATTTAATGTAATTATTGATAAGTTCATTTAACTTACTACTGAGACAACTCCGATCCAAAAACAATGAAGTAATAAATAAATCAGAGAAGAGGCTCATTTGTAGAGGTCAGAAGAAAATCAGAAGTAAGACTATAAACTGGAGTACTTTCATAATACTGTGTATACAAATTGCAATGAATGAAGACAGAAACAGAAAGTCAGGCAAATAGAAAAGAGAAAAGGGTAAAAAGAGTGACAAAGCAGATTCACCTCTTTCTGGTTTTTCTTTACTGAGCTGTATTGACACCTGTCAGTTACAGTTACTTGAATGTCGAAAGTGATACTTCCTGGCCTGTCAGACAGAGATGCCTTATTTAATCCATTTATATAGGAGTATTCTGTAATTTATTCACATAGATAAATTAAGAATTTACTGAAAGATAATACGCTCTTCATGTGAATTAAAAAGAGGACCATTACTTTGCATTACAAGATGGAATGTTGAAACAAGAACACAAATACACAATTATCCAATGACTCAATAACTTTCGCAGATTGCAAGGGCATTAGCAATAGAAGAACTTACAATAGATTTGTTAAATGCGCCACAAAAATAATATACAAATTCATTTACATACAAACTTCATACCAACAATAGATAAACTTCTTCAAGGTCCATAACATGACTCACTATACTATTTCCTCTCTCACATTCTCTCTCCACAAACCTGTATGGTTGTATACTACTTCCTCCAATTCGTTATAATGTTCCCCTTTGGTTTTGGCCCGATACTTAAGGAATACTATTAAAAATGAATAAAGGAGATTGGTAGGGTTGGTGTTAGGAGAGAGAGATGAATTAATATGAGTTAAATAAGGAGTTGTGGGGCCAAAACATTAAGAAAAGTAATAAAATATGAGTAAAAAAGTTGTGTGGGTTTGGTTATAGGAAAGGGGAACATTATGTGAATAATCCGTTTCGGGAAATAGGGAACATTATAGCGAATAAGAGGGAGTATATTGTAACCCCTCTCATCCATGAATCTCAATACCCATGTCCAACAATAGAGGGTTTATAGACAAACCTCTAAAATAATGGACGCATCATCTTACAAGCCTCTATTACTAGTGCCCTAGGTGGGTCGGATATACAAAGTCTTTCTTTTGTGTAAGCAACATATAAGGAAGCTATTTCCAAATGAACCAAAATGAAAAATACGTCAAAAACAGCAATGAAGGACTGATATTAAGTGCAAGTGCGCAACCAAGATTGTCAGGATTGGAATTCTACTTTGGATCGGTGGATATTAAGTGCAAGTGCGCAACCAAGATTGTCAGGATCAGAATTCTACTTTGGATCGATGGAGTAGGTAAAATCAGAAGGTGGTAATACTTACTGACCTGTCAGACAGAGATGCCATTTCTTTATTCATTAATTCATTCACATACATAAATTAAGAGTTACTAAAAGATAATCTGCTCTCATGTTCAGAGAAAGATGATATGGAGTTATGGACAAAGTGGTTGTGGTCTCAACGTGTTAATGAGTTTAAGCGGGGTAATTCAAATCAGAGGTAAAACAACAATCAAGTGGATTAAAAGAGGACCATCACTTTGCATTACAAGGTAAGCACGTTAAAACATCAAAAATATTACCACAATGACTCCCGTAAATTATTGAGTAAGAAGGGTCGGATGTACACAGTCTTGCCTTTTATTAGCAATATAAATAAATTGTTTCTGAATGACTTAAGATGAATATTAAGTCGAGAAATGCACTAACTGATACCTTCACAAAAGAAATAAATGTAACCACTTTACTAAGCCACATTAAAACGTCAATAAGTTCAAATTAAAAACATGAGCTAGCTTAAGTGAATTGGTAACGTATTTTTTTCAAAATAGTGTCATTTTGTAATTCGAAGGGTCAATGACCTACTACAACGATACTATGTTGCTCGGACCCTTCAATATTACCTCCCGTATCCGTACGGGACACTCGACACTCAGACACTTCATTTTAGATCAAAAACATAAATCTTTTACGTAAAATATCCGAATCCGACACTTGTACACTCGCCCGTGTCAGATATTTCTGAGTCCGAGCGATAATATCAGTTTAAGGTTTAGTTTTAACAAGGAAATCCCAACGATTAAGAAAGTGAAAACAGAAGCACATCCAGGAATATTATACTAGGTTTAAGGTCGAGTTTGACATGAGCTACCACTATATGCAAAGTTACCAACTTAGCCACAAGACTAAAACCAAAAACAAAGAATAAGAGTTAGACACTACCAGAACAAAGCTCAATCACTTTAATCTCACGCAAGTTTCTTAGACAATATTAAAGCATATATTGCCATTATTATTGGCAACATAATCGCTATGTCACGCCGCCACTAACTAAGGTAACAACTAAGTATGGCTTAAAAGATAAAAATGAACACACTGTACTATCAGTGTTATGTACTGTTTAATTTAGATCATATTTTGGGATTGCAACTTTCAAATTAATGCGTGTAAGCACTAATTGCTTCGTAAGATGGAAATGTCGCCCACTATGTAGTACTAATTCAAAGAAACCATAAAAAAAACCCTTAATACCATAAATTTAGTTTATAATAGAGTTACAACTTACAAGTCAATTATTTGTTTAAAACTCCCAATGTCTTAACCATTTCGCTGTCTGAGTTGAGGAAGAAAGATGGCAAACTGGCAGAGACCTCACTACAACGCACTAGTTTTAAGTTATACCCACACTGCTGTTACCAAAGTTCGTAGGTGTCATGGTGTGAGTGGTAACTGGTAAAGGTTCTCATCTGTTAACCAAATTTCCATGAATTCATTTCCTAATTCTTGTAAATGAAGAACAAAATCTGAAATTGATCTACCCATCAAATTGATTCGGTATAGGACAACCCAACTATCAATAGAGAATACTCTTACACAAAACCAAAACAAAACCTCCTACTAAAACATGTAGGTTTCGTAAGTATGAAGTTTAATAATCCGTATCACTATAGGACATCTCCAAGAGTGAAAATATCACACAAGTACTAGTGTACTACAGAGTACAAAAGTACAATATGGCAATATTATCTCGCATATCCGTGTTAGACACTCCATACTCGGACATGGCATTGTTGACCGAGAACACAAATCTTTTTCATAAAATAGACGAATCTGATATTTGAACACCCATCCGTATCAGATACTTCTAACCAAGTCTGAGCAACATAGGTTATGCCACACCAGTTGTTAAAACTAAACTATCATACACCAACAAATGTGGTCATGCAGTGACAAAAGATTAAAATAAAGGAGCAAATATCTTAAAAGTCTATTGCTAATGCTCGTGAACAGATTGAGCTTCAACTAGTTTCCTTAACAGCAAAAAATAACAAATTTGGTCAAATGGATTGAGTCACGTCGGATTTGGGCCATATATTTCGAGTCAATATCCTCATTAAAAGTCTGCTTATTCTAGTTCATTACTCCATATAAAATTAAGTTGGCTTATTTAAATTCAATAGCTAGGCCATGTCCGCCTAGTTCAGCTTCGGTCACTATCGAGTTTGGTTATTACCCGTAATTTTATACATTATTCTAATTTGTGTATATGTAAATCAAATTTCACGTAAGCCATGTCAGAATTTGCCACTCGAAACAGGAAAGATGCTCTTATCTCATTTGGGAATTGGGATCGGGTTCAAACCCGATCAGCAAATGTGTTCAAACCAAGAGTTAGGATGAACTCTTACGTCCTGTTCTTTTGGACTTGAAGTCACTTAATTTAAGTTCACTTCAGATCTTATAAGTTCAGTTCAGTTCAGATCAGATCCTATAAGTTCAGTTGAGATCCTATAAGTTGATTGATTCGATCCTATAAGTTGATTCATTCGAATCACATCCTATACGTCACTTAATTTAAGTTCGATTCGAATCCTATAAGTTGATTCGATTGATTCGAATCTTATAAGTTGATTCGATTCGAATCCTATAAGTTGATTAAGTTGAATCCTATAAGTTGATTCGATCCTATAAGTTGATTGATTTAAATTCGATCTTATAAGTTCAGTTCAATTCATATCCTATAAGTTTCAGTCCAAAAGAACAAGGCCTTAGACTAGATTAGTTTGGAGTTTGGATCCCCCACAAGGTAATAATAAAGGTGAATGAATGATTATTTAATCGTCACTCGTCAGCAATAAAATGATTGGGGGAAGAAGAGGAAGGTCAAACAAGTACCGTAACTTTTTAGTGTAAGACATTACGTCACTACTTACCAGTTTTTTTATTATTGCAGGAGAAAAAATCAGAGGTATCCACACACTCAAGGCTGATTTTGCAGTCCATATGAAGGAAGATTTTAACCCTGCAAGCAGAAACTTCTCATGGCACAAAAATGGATGCAACTCTTTTTTTATATTTGGGTTAAAATATACGGAGTATCATCATTTCATCTTTTCAGCTCCACGACACTTGTCTACTACTTCAGCGTCTTTATAGGCATATTTTAGACTATGTTTTGCATGATATTAATGCATCATTTACTCAGTTAACAGAGAGACATGCTTGCCATTTTGGCTTTACTTGGTCTCATCTTCTTATCCAAATCACAAGTTATAGAATAAGACGGTCTCTGAGACGGTCCATTTCTGTAAAAATCTTTTCATCTAATCCAAATAAATGATTTGTACATTTACATAATGGGACCGTCTCACACAATGATTAATGTATCTAAATTGATGAAATGTAAAAGCTAATCACATCTTTCAAGAAGATTAAGAACATGTAAGGGTAACACAAACTTACATGAAAATTGTCTCGCTAAATTACTCCGACTCTACTTATTCCCTTAATATACATGTATTCGACACTTAACACATGACCACCAGACATGAGTACGACACTTACACACTTCATTTTAACAAAATATACAGATTTTTTTCATAAAAATAACTTAGTCCACCAATTAAACATTCCCCCTTCTAAACGAGTATGAGTAAGATCATTGATTTCGAACTCCAAAATGAAATACGGAATAAGAAAGAATACGTCATTAGTCCATTCTTGATCCTAAGCACATAACAAGAAGAGGGGTAAGTGAGGAGAAGAAGAGGGGTGCAAGATTTAAAATTCAAAAAAGAGAATGATCGTGGGGGTATCAATGATTCAAGAAAAACAAAAACAACTATCACATTCACGTTTTCTGCTACAAATTATTAGCTCCTGTGAGCTTCATACAGTGGTGGACCTCTAACCTTCAACAAGATAATAAGCAGCCAAACACATTTATTCTGTTCAACTTCCACATATGCAGACAAAAATGTGTGTTTCGCATCCATGAACTCTAAACTCGTATGTACTTTCGACTCATCCGGCAGTAATCCAGACCTAATACTTATCATATATCCTGGAACTAACAGGTACATCTGATATAATGCTTCACCAAGGAGTTATCAAATCACCAGCAACAGTTCTAAAGACTCATATATAACATCCACATGAAATGTTGGGACTATGAATGGCAATTCACAGTCTTAATTATCAGCAAGTCAATAGTATTAGTTACCCTAAACTTGTCGAACAGTTTTCCATAGTACTCCATGAACCAGACAGTATTTCGACCGTTTTCAATTTCGCTTCATTTAACATAGATAAATTCGGAAAACATTCAAAGCAAAAAGGCAGGCAATTATATCAACTTTTCACTTTCAACTACTTTACCTTGCTTTCTTCTTATATCTTCCAATATTCATTTAGAGTTGATCATGTGCTGCCAATACTAAAGATAGTACGAGCAGTGCATGGTATTCAGACGTTATGAAAAATCAACATACCAAATAAAAGCAAACCAAGGACATGTACATGCTTTTATTTTATGAAGGACCATGATCCAAAATTCCAAAATCAATGCATGCAACAAGACTCAAGAGTATGAAGGGAGATGATGTCCGGAATTCCGGATTCTGCTAACATACATAACATTTGATCGAAAATAGCTGAGGTGTCATTATTAAGCTCCAGGATTAACAATTTATGCCCAACAGAAGTTAGATAATTGATTCTCCTCAAAAAGATAGGGGCTCAAGATCGTTAGGAGCCTGGAAGGTTTCAATATTGACCAATGACCAACAGAAAAAAAAAACTGAACTACAATCAGAATTAAAAGTGGCTAACAATTTACTAATCCCTCCATTATCAAGACAGCAACAACATAGCACTGAAAGGCATTGCAAGTTGCTGCATTAACTGCAGAAGCATCTAATACGCAATATGAGCAAGAAAAACAAGCTCACAGCAGGCAAGAGAAACGAATAATTTTGAATCAGACCTACCAAGTAGCAACAAAATCCTCTAGCTACACCTACACCCAGCATCCAGAGGCGAGTCCATGATTTTGATTTCGGTGTAGCAAAATATATACTCAAGGTAAAGTGTATAGATAATTAGTGTGAAAGCGGTAATTATTGGTGTAGCAAATCACGAAATTCTAACCGAAATTTTCGCTTTCGGTGTAGCGGCTGCTACACCACAACTCATAGTGGCCTCGCCCCTGCCAGCATCACTAAGTAAAACGGCATGTTAAGGTCGTATCTAGAGCTACCATACTCATCTGCAGTAGAACAATTTCAAAGAATTTTGCCTGCTTCAACTGCTAACAATTGTGTTTTTGTCTTTGAAGGGCACAAGTAGAACTAGTATACTAGACCTAAGAGTAAAGCACATCAGCAAAATGAGAACAGTGTGTAAAATTTCCTATTTTAAATGGTCAACTCAACCCAATTAAATACGACCAATGAGAAGTCACGGGTATCAAAGGAGTTATCGCGTAACTGACTGTATTAAATCAATTAGAATCGACAATTATAGTGTAGCAAATCTACAATCTGATGAAGTTATTCATCACTACACAACGGAGACATAACTAAACCTATAGCATGAAGCCATTAGTAAATATTTTGTAAAAATCAAAGAATACCTTTTGCTGAACTTCGCAGATAACTTTGATATAATCTCAGCTGGGCCCACTCAGCTTCTAGTGTCCACATCAAAACAAGCACCAGTCCAGCCAGGTACCTTTCGGCCATGCTCCAATCCCCTTTCCTCTTCCATGTAATAGGTTTTTCTTCTTTCCTCTTCCTTCTCTTTCAACCACCAGTGGTTGATTCTCTACACTAGTAGGTGGTTGATTCTCCTCATTAGTAGTTATCAGGTTATCATCTTTTACCTTGACTGGGAATGGAAGCATTGACAGCTACTTCATTTACTCCGTGTGTCATGGCAACAGGAATTGCACCGGATGTGCTTTTCTATGTGATTGCACTCTTACGTCAAAACTTGAATTTGAGAAATAGAAGTATAAATTATCTATTTTCCACATGACATTAAAGAGTTTTTACTCCATTTCAGACCTATAAAATTCCACAAGAAAAATAAGAAATGTCATTAGACTGACCATCATGTACTTCGAACTAGCAAATCACAGAAACTAAATAAATAACACATGTTTGGATGAAAATCATGTAATCACAACTACAATGCATGGGATCCATTAAATAGAGATGAGGTGCGAAATGACAGATTCACAGGGGAGATAAGGACCGACCAGAAAGAGAAGGAGAATAGAATACATTGATATAATTACACCTATTCAAGTTTTAATCTACGTAATTACGTAAACATCATTACATGAGTTCGTGTATTCAAGTGCGTTCCCTTGCATAGTTGCATGACACAGCTTACCTCTACAAAATCACATCCATTATTGTAATTGTGATCACATTAATCAATCATAGCTAAGTTAAGTATTTGGTAAGGAAAAATAACAAAACAAGATGATGACTATAGTTACTTTATTTTATTTTTTTTTATAGAGAAATAAATAATTCAAAGCAATGAAAAAGCAATAGAGAACAAGGAATCCTCAGATGGCAACAATCATAGTCAAAATTTTACTATTCTCCATATGTTGTTAGAATGAGGATGTGTTGATTTAGTGGGTTTTCAGCTGCTTCCGACAACTAAGAATGTTACCCTATTCTTCAACAATACTTTAGAAAATAGAAGACGCATAAATATCTCAGTCTGCCCAGCACCCCTCGTAAACATTTAAATTATATAACAGCCATCTAACAATAGTAGATGAGTCGCCAGACCCCGTTTCAGCAAGAGTGCAAGGCCCTTATAAGGTGGCTGCAATTATTGTTATTTCATTATTCACAGATGCAGTTTTGCTCCTTCCGTCTTTGACAAAATTATTAGATTATTAGTTCACTGGCTCTGATACTAAGGTATTTTAAGCAATGCATCGAATCTTTACATGCTGGTGAAGAATCTTAGGCTTCTATCGACGTAACGTGCTGTTATTAACTGGAATGAGTAGGACAATGGTAAATCCTCACAAAAAGGGAGTAAGAAACAGGAAGATACCGCCATACTAGGATGACTCCAAAATCCACTAACAAAAAAATGTTGCCCCATACACTACAGTGAGAGAAAAGAGCGTACTGGCATTAGACATGTAGATGCTCACCCAGGATTCAAACCTTCCAGTCATCTTTCAACTCTTCCAGTCTCGTGTACTGGGAGTTACTACTTCCTTGGACCCAGTGTAGACAACAGCATCAGAAGATGGCACCATATATCTAAGCAACCAAGTCAACAGCACGCGAAGCTTAGTTGCTTACCAACTTGTTCAAGTCTTCATACAGCTTTTGCTTGAGGGCTACCTCATCCTTCACAACTTTTAAAGCAGCCTCCCATACCTGAAATATCAGTGAAAAGGTAGTCAACAAAAAATTTAAGAGCACACTATATTCCACATAATGCAAGCACACTGTCGAAAAAGTGTTTTATGAATATATCAGCAACAACATTAACCAATGCCTTGAGGGCTACCGCCAACGACAAAGTAAGAGGGACGCATCATTATCCCTGTGTTAATAGCGAAGAGGTTGTTTCCGGATGGCCCATAATAAAAATTGCATAGGATAATTGCATTTATGATAAAAAATAAGTATAACCAATTTAATGGGCCATTATACTTCATTCCATCATTATCCAAAACCAAAGAATAGGGAGTCTTTGGCTTCATCGCAAAATTGATACTACCCAGAAACAAAAATTACAAGAAAATTTATTTGCACGAATTTACTTAGTTTGATGGAAAAAAAAAAGTCTTACACCACTACTTACATGAGTTACAGTAATGGTTTTAACATTATGTGATCAAACAACATACTACTATATAGAAAGAACAGTGTGGCTAAAGCAAGAGTTAACATAGATCAGCATGCAACAACGTTACAGCAGAATAGCAGATCATGTTTTTCCCTTTATATGGAAGAGGGTTATTTGAGACTGCAGAAGAAACATGGTAACATTTTATTTAATTACATTTGGAAAATAAACCGTGAGTAATCTATATAATATAGATGAAAGCATTTGCGATCAACTATACATACAGAATAATTCCAGTAAAATTTAAAAGCACAAGTCTCTCAATGTTAGTGGTCATGCCTAAAAAATTAGCATTAGGGTTCTTTCTTTTCAATAAATCTACCCCAAATATTTTGGGACTAAGCTTTGTTGTTGTTCTTCCTTTTGGACAACATCCAGTTATTCATATAGAAACAACACAACATACTAATAGAACCATGTCTTCTAGTCCTCTTCAATTGAATCCGCGCCAAAAATCATAATGAACAAGGGTAGAACTAGTCTATGTTCTGTATTCCCAACTGTTTCCAAACAAAGATCTCTCTCTGTACCATTGACTGCAGCGATTATAATCAAATTCTATGTTACTCCGACACTTCACACGGCAGCTAAGTGAAGTGTTGGAGTAACATAGAATTTGATTATAAGACATGTCCCCACACTTAAATCCTCATTTTAGGATCAAGTCTCTGTGTTGAAAATTGCGCCTAAATATTTCTCCACCACCTTTCTCTTAGAATGGCTTAAATTGCACCAAAACATTTCTCCACCAACTTTTCCTTCGAATGGCTTAAATTTTAGCACTTAAACTGATGGATCTTCATAGAGAAGATAAGATCACACTTAAAACATTAAACAACTGTCCAAATTTTGAAAATGAGACTTTCTTCTTCCTCATACTACGACAGGATGCAGTCATTCGGTGTACTGCACCACTAAGGCACTAACTATAGTCTAAAACAGATAGAACTTCAAGATGCTGATATGCTTATTTGCATGTGCTACAGAAGATCAGTGTTAGTAAGACATGTTCAGAGAGACGAACTCAGCATTAACATTTAGCACCCCTCAACTGCACCGGTAAAAGGCCTGGAAAGCCAACAATACACCTATTTACCAAGAAATCAAGTCGCTACTCTTAATACTCAAAGATATGCCCAAAGTTGCATATACAACCTTCTTGGCGGCACTATCCTTAACTAATCCTACATAAATACTAATCAATGATCACACATACTAATCAATGATCAGACACAGTAAAACAAGTTGATAGACATATAAGCAAATGTAAAACAAATAAAGCTAGTAGAGTCTAAAACCAATTTGTTCACTATTATTCTTAAGGCTCTAAGATAAGATCAAAGTTGCATATACCGCCTTCTAAATGGCACAATTCTTTGTCAATCTTACTTATATGCTAATCAATGATCAGTACACAGTAAAAAAAAAGTTTAACAGACATATGAAGCAAATGTAGAACAAGCAAAACTTCCACATCTTCCGAAACATATGCAAGTTAAAGACACTAAAACAAATTGTTAGCAAGTCTTAGGACTCTGCCGTAAGCTCAAAGTTGCATATACAGGCAGACATCCTTTCTAAACAAATCAATCATACCTAGATGTCAATCAATGATCACTAGTCACTACCTAAGTTACTTCGCTACTCACTTTGTTCATGTGTCGCATGTCTAACACTCGAAGAAACAACACGACACGACACATTGACACTTCATTTTAGACCAAAAATTTTGAAATTTTGCGAAAAATAACCGTATTCGACACTATGACCCTTGCAGCCTAGTTGGAGTAACATAGATCATTACACATTAATAACAAGTAGAACAAACAACACATCCACATCTTCCGAGATTTACACAAATTAAAGCCACTAAATAATTTGTTCACTATTCTTACGACATTAAGATAAGCTCAAAGTTGCATATACAACCTTCTAAATGGCACAAATGCACAATCCGTAACCAATGTCACCTAGATTTTAATCAATTATCACTACACAATAAATTCGAGTATAATAAACATACGAAGCAAATTTCCAAAATCTACATAAATTAAAGCTACTTAGATAAATTGTTCAGAATTCATGACTCTAAGATATGCTCAAAGTTGAATATCAAGCCTTCTAAATGGCATAATTCTTGATCAATCCTACCTACATATTAATCAACTATTACTACACGGTAAAATCAAGTTTAATAAACATATGAAGCAAATTTCCAAAAACTACACAAACTAAAGCTACTTACATAAATTGATCACAATTCTTAAGATATGCGCACATACAGCCTTTCGAAACGACACAATCCTTAATCAATCCTACTTAGATGCTAATAATGATCACTACAAAGTAAAAACAACTTACCAAACACATGAAGCAAATGTAGAACCAAAAAAAACTTCCAAATCTTCTAAAAGCTACACAAATTAACGCTACTAAAGTCAATTGCTCAGCGATTTGGAACAAAAAACTGCTGCGATATTAAGCGAACAATAAAATGTGAATTGCTAACTTACTTCTTCAATCGAAGCTTCTCATCCTCAATGAACTGCATCACCAAAAAAAACAATCGAAGAAAAAAATCAATCAACTGACGGAAAATTGAGAGAGACGCAATACAAACGTGTAGCGAAAGAGAGATGAGAGAATTGCGAACTTTTTCAGTGTAAGCG
Source organism: Silene latifolia (assembly GCF_048544455.1). Classification (NCBI taxonomy): domain Eukaryota; kingdom Viridiplantae; phylum Streptophyta; class Magnoliopsida; order Caryophyllales; family Caryophyllaceae; genus Silene; species Silene latifolia. The sequence continues at coordinate 7,338,446 of NC_133530.1, read as the reverse complement.
ATGACGGAAGCTTAGGGAGGAAGATCGTTAGGGCTAATTTCCAGCATCAGCGACGGAATTACATTGTTCGCCATTGTTATCGACCTTTGATTGTAAGCTATGTTAATTGAAGTACTGATTTGTGTTTGAATTTGGTAATTCTGCGAAGAAAGTGTCGAGAAAACCGAGTTTTGGTGCGATTTTGCAACGATTTACAGCATCTTTGCGTGCGAGGGATTTTTACGTGACGGAAATTTTCACTTCCCCTTTTTCTCCCCTTGTGAATGTTTGGGAACTTTTCGGCCTTTAATTTGAGGAGTAAATTAGATTTTACTCCCTTTTAAAACACGTTTTGCTAAAATTACTCCCTTTTAAAACGATTTGCTAAAATTACTCCCATATCTTTACCTCAGGCAAGAAATTGCTCCCAAAAGCCAACTCAGGCCTAATATTCCGTCTTTTTTTGAATTTATGACCAGTTTACCCTTGAAATCCCTTCACCATGTTATATTCCTTTCTCATCCTCACATCACCCACTACGCCACTCATCGTCACCCGCCGAAAGGCTTGCTGTCACCCACCACGCACGCCGCTCATCATCACCCACCGAAAGGCTTGCTGTCAGTCTGTCACCCACCACGCACGTCGCTCAGGGTCACCCACCATCGTTGTCTAGTTAATGAATTGCAGCGATTTCCCACTCTCAGGAAACGAATGGATGATGTTATTAATAGCAATTCAGAAATGGAATGAGTCACAAAATCTGAAATTTTCCGTCAAATTTGGGGACATTGTTGATGGGTTTTGCCCAAAAGATCGGTCTCTTAGTGCTATAAAGATTGCTTTCGAGTTTCAGAAATTCAATGAAGGTATGATTGTAGCGGCCTTATCAAAAGTCAATAGAATGAGTGAGGAAGGAGGGAGGGTGACTGGCGGAAAAGAGGTGGCGGTTGGATTGTCCAGGGCACGAGGTGGATGACGGGAAAGCGGCACAAAGAACCACGGAGGCGAAATCGATACATAAAGTTGAAGGGATTTCAGGGGCAAATTGGTCATGAAAATAGAAAAAAGGCGGAAAAATTCAAAAAAAGACGAAATATTTGGCGCGAGTTGGGTTTTGGGAGCAATTTCTTGCCTGAGGTGAAGTTATGGGAGTAATTTTAGCAAATTGTTTTAAAAGGGAGTAATTTTAGCAAAACGTGTTTCAAAAGGGAGTAAAATCTAATTTACTCTAATTTGAGTGTGCTTAATGGGGCTAAAATAGTGACTCGTCCAAATCAAAGGTAATATTTATCATATTTTATTTGGATGGGAGGAAGTAAGTATTTTTCGAAAAAAAAATAAAAGTGAAAAAACTTAAAAATCATATTTTGATGACGAGGGGAGTCAGAGTTGTAGCCGCTATTTTTGGTGCGCACTGTGTAAACAGGTATACGTAAAAACTTGCGAACCATGTATACATTTGATATTTCAATTTTGAGCCTTTTTATATGGTATTCCTACCCGTTTCAAAACATACGTGGTACCCTTGACTAGTGTCATTAAAACTAAGCTTAACCCTAACACTAATTTTCGTCAATTACTTTGTGTTTTAGGCGTTAAGTGCTAAACTGTTCTTATGTGTATGCTTATGTGAACCTTTAATTGTTTATTTAATTTCTTCTAATTTCCTTGCATTTCCCTCCAAACTTCAACCCGATGTACTACACATATAATGTATAATCTATGAATTATGTATATTATGGCGCATGAGTCATGACTTTCTATTTTGGTATCTATTCGTCAATTTAAAAAAAAAATCGATGTGGTAACCTCGTGTTTTTTATTTTCTACATGGTAACCTCGTTTTTAACAAAAATGTCTTTGACTGACCATAATTCACGATCAAAACTTCTGAAAATGGCGATTTTTTTTACAAATTGACCGCCTTTACGAGATCTTTGATTTGAAAAAAAATTCAGTTTCTGAACTCGTAGCAAGAATTACGGCCAGTCAAACTTTAAACTTTGACTGACCGTAACTCTTTGTAGCGTGTTCAAAATGCGACATTTTTTTTTTTCAAATTGACCGCATTTATGATATCTTTGATTTGAAAAAAAAAATGGTCGCTTTCGAAACTCATGGCTTTGAGTTATGGCCAGTCAAAGACGTTTTTGGTGAAAATAAGGTTACCGTGTAGAAAATAAAAAAACACAAAATTACCACGTACAATATTCAAAAAAAAAAAAAAATGAAAACTCTACCTGCACTCGAGTAGTTTGTTTCCAAAACTAAGCATACAATACATTCATCATACTAATGACCTTATAATATGTACCAAAAAAAAAAAACTAATGACCTTATAATATATTCTACGCCTCATTAAAGTAATAAGAATAAATGAGACATACACACATTCTAAAAATGTTGTATATTGTACAAGACCTAATTTAAAGCTTATAATCACAACCTTAAACACTTTGATAGAGATAGGACTTCGAAAAATTCTTAGGTACACTCGGTGTATCACGTCACCGTACACCTTAATCAATAAGAATATTAGAATTATCCGCACTTTTCATAAATAATAAAGCCAAATCTAGGTAGAATATAATTAAAGATTTATCATTGATTAGGGTGTACAATAATTTTGTACACCGGATGTATCCAAGAATTTTTCTAGACGTTAAACCAATCCATTAGGTTTTAGACCAATTACCTTTGCGAAAACACACTCCTTACAAATTCAAAGAACTCTTCAGCTACACCATAATCATTCACAAACACACCATGGAAATGACCCTTACTAAAACTTCCCCTAACAATTACCCCTTGTTTCCGTAGCCACTCGACCAACTCAACTTGCCTATCAAAAAACGGGTCTCCGTCACACCCCACAACCGCAACTCGCCAACCCAATTCTTGAATTCGATTAACCGGTACCAACTCGTCCCCACTAAACGGGTTACAATACCAATAATTCCTATTTGTCCCAATTGGTAAAGACATGTCCCACATTAAATCAGTCACGACCAATCGTAACGCCCCTGTTTTATCCAATCTTAATTCTGAACCGGACCGGTCTATTCCACCAAAAAATGGTTGGATTAAAACCATTCCTCTAATTATTAACGGATTGAAAACGTCGCCTAGACTCGACGCTTTCAATCCAACATTATAAGCAATATTTCCCCCAGCACTTTCACCCATCAAAACACATTCCGAAACATCCCCGTAACTTTTCACCCAATCATCATTCCCGTCTTTTAACCAATACAAAGCATCCAAAACGTCTTCGTACGCAGCGGGGAGACGGTTTTCAGGCGCAAGCCGATACTCAACCGAGACAACTATCACGCTTAGCCGGTTCGCCATAAGAGCGCAAAACCGGTCAAAATTTGGAGTCGCGGCACTAAGAAGGATAAACCCGCCTCCATGAACGTATAGTATAACCGGGAGTTTCACCGGTTGAGTGAAATTTAAGTTAGAGGGTAAGTAGGTTCGAACCCACGTGTTTTTTATCGGGTTTAGTAAGGTGTCTTTCGAGTAAGAAAGGTCAAAAGAAGTATTTGGCGGGACAACGGGGTAGTATTGTTTAATTCGAGTAATTGTACCATTCGGGTTTGGGATAATGTGAAGGAATTTGTAAGGATCGATTGTATTATTGTTATTTTGAGCGATCGACTGTAATGTGATTGAGAATATAAGAAGCAAAA